>NC_045430.1:5890176-6561009 GCF_902635505.1 Sarcophilus harrisii | reverse complement strand
TTAGAGATCTGCTTCATGATTTTCTCTCCCTCAGGCACGCCATATATCATTAACACACCTGAAGCCAATTTTCCATAGGATTATCTCTAGTGTGAGGAAGTGTCTCTCCTTAGGGAGGAAAATGCTTGAATATGTTTCCACTTGAGTTCAAAGAACAAGATTGCTTGCAATACTATATTATGTGAAATTTAGGTAATTTCACATGGTTTTTAGCTATTTAATCTACAAAGTATTATGAAATACAGGTTCAATAATTGAACAGCTACCCAAAAAAAACAAAAAATGAGTCAGCCCTGAAGTTGGGCCTGGGAGCATCAGACAAATATGGAGAGCGTCCCAGTTGGGTAGGACAACATGCGCACAGTCCCTGTGTCCTTGTCAGTCTCTTCAGAAAAATTGCTTCCTTGTTGGCATCATTTCCCTCTGTCCCTTCATATACAGATAATAGAAATATTATCTATAATTGTACATATGAAGATACTGTGTTGGAGAGAAGATGATAGGTCAAGGGGACTACCCATTTATGTTAAAGCCACTAGGAAGAAGCTGTCCCAGGCTTCAGCACCAATCATGTGACACTGGTTCTTGGAGATGTCATGAAACAAGTCACTGAGTAGCTTTATTGCTCTAGGTTCCAGTGTCCTTATTTCTATAGTTTAATGGGTTGAGCCCAGTGGTCTCTTGAGGTACCTTTCTGTTTCTATCCAGAAGCTCCTAGTTCTTAGAAAGCAGAGAAAGAGCATTAACTCTGGAGTCTGAAATGCTGACGTTATATTCCAAGTTGGATGCTTTTTCCCTGGTCACTTTACTGCCCGGGTCTTCTGAATCCTTACTTGTGAAATAAGGGATTAGACTAGATGGCCTCTGAGGTCCCTTCTAGTTCTGGAATTAGGATCCATGATTATTTCGTTTGATCCTCACAATGACCTTGGCAACTGTTTGAACCCCACAAAAATCATATATTTTAAAAAGCCACAGTTTGACTTATTGACTCATCCTGATTTATTGTACTTGGAAAAGAGACGGTAAGCCTGGCATGTTAAGTCAAGAAGTAATGTCATAATTAACTTCTACCTTTGAAAAGTAATCAAGGACAATCACAGAGTCATAAAAAGTTTGAATGACTTAATCTGTGAGGTTTTCCTATAATTTAAACTAAGAACTGGGTTACAAAACCCTGGAATTTCTATTATTTGTTGATGTATATGTATTTCTGTGTGTGTTGTGTTAATATATATGTTAAACTTTCCAATTTTCCCTCTTGAAACAAAATTTTCATTCATTGATGAATTAATCCACATGATACTTTGTAAAGCCACATAAAAATTTCATACTGACTTTATAATAAATATATTTGACAAAATCTGATACAATTAAAAAAGAGTAGAATTGATCTTTTGAAATAAGTACTCTTTTTTAACTTTCAGAATTATATTTTTGAAACTGTGGAAGAAGTGTATATATACACTTCTACCACAGTTGATGCATGGGTTATTTAGATAAAAAGTAACCTGACTTTTTATGTTTTCTATGCAAACATTTTTATTAAATATTTAATTTTAATATTGGATGTTAGAATGCTTGTAAAGATTCACCCTGTAATGTATTATTATTTAGTATACATTGTGGAAAAAAACAATTACTGGTAGTTAGGATTTTTTTCCGCTGGTTTAAGTCAGAAAATATCTTTACATTTTTTTCTTAGTGTTTTCCAAGTGCCATTGCCAGTCATGTAGCAGCTGAATATCCAAGTAAATGTCTGGTAAGTAAAGACTGATTCCTTATCTCCTTTTATCAATCCTTCTCTCTAAGTAGAGTTGATCAATAAATGTTAAATTCTGGTTGGTCTCTCATTCTGGGCTGATTTATTACATGGCAAGGTTCTGACAGAGTTGCCAACAAAAAGTGCCACCAGTTGGTGGATTGATTCAATCTGCCACACCTGAGCAGCCATTATTATGGAGAATACTGAGGACCTTGACCTCTGTCAGGAGGAGGCTGGCATGGAGGGCCAAATACAAGGATGCCTAGCTGGCTCTTGAATCTCTGCAGCCCACCCTCCTGATTTCTGACCCTTTATGGAATCACAGAATTTTTAAGTTGGAAGAGAGACCTCGGAGCTAAGAAACCTCTGCTAGAACATGCCCAACAACATATCCTTCCATCTGTGCTTGGAGACTTGCAATGAATGAGATCTCTTCCCCTTCCAAGACACACCGTTCTACATTTAGATAGCACTTATGTTCAGGAAACTTTTCCTTAAGTCCTTGTAAGTTTTTCCCTTTGAGGCTAAACAGTACAAAGCCAATCTCTCTCACATTTGGAGCTGTCAGGATATATATTTATATAGTCACATGTTTAGACATACCATGCAAAATACCTAGAAGATAACAGGCACTCTCTACAAGAAATTTAATATCATCCAAGGCCTACAGCCTTTCAGCATGGGACTCTCTCCTGATGGAGATTGCCAAGATATTTTCCTGAGTGGAGATAGGATTCTCTCTTGATTGGTGGAGGGTCTGATCCTTCAACCTTCTAGCTATTTGGGAACGACTTGGAGCTTGTGGATACTGTTAGTTGTTTCTGTAACTGGGGGAGGGTGTCAACAGCTCATCCAACATATTGAATACATAGATCGTTTTCAGTAGATTGCTTTCTTTCTTGGGTGTGTTAATGTTGCTTGTTCAAATTTGTTCAAAAGCTTTTCATTTTTATAACATTAAAATTACCTATTTTATCTTTTGTAATTAACTCCATTCCCTTGTTTGATTGAGAGTGCATCCATTATCCTGCTAGCTATAAAAGTTACGTGATCTGTTTTTCTCTTTAATTTATTTTATGGTACAATTTTAAATATTCAAGGAAGGTTTCTATTCATTTTGAAATTATTGTGAAATGTGGTATGAAATGTTAGTTTAAGCATATTTCTGCTAGGTTGATTTTCAGTTGTAATTTATGTTTCCGGTTTTATCAAATACCAGATTTTGGTTCAGTTATTCCCGATTCATCCTGTTCTATTAAGCTACTTTTCTATTTTTAACTAATATTGAGTGGTTTTGATGAATGCAACTTTATAATATAACTCAAGCCTGGAAATGTTATTCCCCTACTTGACTTTTTTTTTTAAAAGATTTGTAATCATTATAGATTCGGTTCTGGATCCCCATTCTCATATATGTTGCCTATATGACCTTGATACAGTCATTTATTCTTTCTCACCTTTATTTTTCTCTTCTATAAAATGAGGAGAATGGATAATCTTTCTTACCTTCTCTTGTAGCTCTAAAGCTTATGGGCTGAATGATACAGTTAAGAGAACAAGCATTGGGTTCATGGTCACTGGAAGTAGACCTAAGTCTCAACTTGGTTGCTTCCTTATCCTTGTGACCCTGAAAAAGTCACTTTTCCTCACTGAGCCTAAGTTTACTCATCTGAAAAGTGAGGAAGTTATACTAGAATGACTCATAAGGCCCTTCCTAACTCTTAGGCCAATGATTTGATGACCCTCCTTCATTTTGCTAATGAAATTATACTCTTCAACAGTTTTGTTCTTAGCTTCCAAGTCTCTCCATCTGAAAGAGAAGTCAAATATCTATTCACCTGTAAAGTTTGACCTCTTTGAAAAATTTTTAGTTACATGGGGGCACAAAGCATGATTTATTGATAAGATTTTTTATGCCATTTTTATGGAACACAGTACTCTGCTTATTTGGATAGAAAATTTGTATTTGCATATTTTAAACAAATATTTTCTACTTAATCACTGATTACAAATAAGATGTTGAAGCACTGAAATAGACATATTGCTTCTCCTTGATGATCAAGTCTGAGTCAATCTGATTGCTCTCTGATTTCATCACTGGGGGTCCATTCTCCATTTGTATATATCTTTTTTTAAAGGATTTTAACCAAAGAAGGCAGGAGAGATATCAGATGATAGATAGCATTAATAGGGATGGGAGCATCAAAGAATGCTTTTTTGATGATGGGGTAGAAGGCTTTCCTGGCTCCAACACTGGTAACCCTTTCACTCAAACCCTTCAGTGCTAACCACTGCCACTTCTGGCCTCTCCTTCTACCACCATCTCTCAGTAAACTCCCTTACTTTAAGTAAGATCTATCATTTATTTCTTTTCTTTGACTCTGACCCCTAGTACAGACCTTATCACTTTATCCTTGGACTGCTGGGGGGGAGGGTCTACGCCTGCCACACTCAGCTGTCAGATTGATCTTCCTAAGTCCAGATTTGACTTTAAGTCAGTAAACTCAGTAAATTTCTTTTGCTTCCAAGGTCAAATATAAAATCCTCTGCTTGGCATTCAGAGCCTTTTGTAATGTCCTTTCCCCCTTCCTAGTCTTCTTGCTCCTTACAACCCCTTCCCAGCATACATGTGCACACACACACACACACACACACTCTTCAAACCAACAATACTGGCTTTCTTGTGTTTCATAAGCAAGATACTTTCTCTCTTGGCTTTGGACATTTTCTTTATCTCCCATACCTAGAATGCTCTCCCTTATCATCTCCAGCTTCTGGCTTCCCTAACTTCCTTCAAGTTTCTGCTGAAATCCCCACATTCCTAAGAAGCCTTTCCTGAATTCTCTTTCATACAAGAGTTTTCTTTCTTAAATGATGTCCATTTTAGCTTGTTCATTGTTCATTTGCTTATTGTCTTTCCCATTACACTAGGAGCAGCTCCTGGAGATCAGGATCTCTTTGTATCCTCAGTGCTTATATGGCACATAGTTGGAATGCAATAAATATCTGTTGGCTTGCCTTACAGGAGTCCCAGGATGGTGTGTAGACTGTCCAGATTTTGTCTTTTACTTTTGTTATATGACTGGTCAACTTCCTTCCCAGACTTGGAAGAGATGCCTTCTATTTCCACATGTCATTCATTATTCCTAATATGCTATGGTTTATTTACAGCTATTAAGTAAGTCTGTACCGCTGGACTTTTTGATTCCTCTATGACTATATGGAATCACCAAATATTGGACTTTTAACAGATTCCCAGAGAAACCCAAGATCATCAAAAGCATAGAAGCTTTCCATCTGGAATCTAGCCTGTTCAATAATGGATGGGCCTAATTCATGGGCCATTCTTCCAAGATATATGTCCTGATGGGCCATTGTGCGAATTATCGGGATGCACAGATATTCCCAGATGCAAAGCTTCTAGAAGTAACAGCAGGATGGGGAGGGCTCAGATTGTCGGCAGCCAGGTTATTCTGACCTTTCATGGGACCAGCTTGTTTCACATACATGGGACAATCTTGTTGGAATAGAAGCTTCAAGGCAGTACGCAGTAAAATGTCAGTTCCCTTTTTATTCACAGTTCCTTTAAAGAAGCAGGTGGTTTAATAAATATTTCCTGCATTCAATTCAGTTGAATTTGTTTTATTTTTGATGTTGGAAGTCTATTTTAAGTATTTCTTCACCTCTGACACCTCACCCTAGCATGGCAATGACCTGTAGAGAATACATTGCTCTGTTCTACCAAGTGAGAAAGGCTTGGTTGGGTGAGGGCCAGCCAACTTAGTTAAACTGATTGAGGGAAGTCACTAACAGGCAACCCCCAATCCCCTAAAGTGCCTCCTCTGGCAAGAAGAGCTGTCTGGCTGTGTTGTGAGAGGACAGATCCCATCTGCTAGTGAGAAATAAAGGCAGAGTAGCTGAAAGTGGGCCGGGGACAGCTGTGATTGCTGCTGCTGCTGCTTATTCAGCTGTTCATCAGAAGTATGTCTGTCTGTCCTTCGATGTGCAGAGAGAATCCTGGACTTAAAATACATCTTTGTCTTGCTTTGAATAGGTTGAAGTTCTGATCACAATATGCAGCATCACTTCTCCATTGTTGTTCACGGCTTCTGGATATTTGTCTTTCAGCATAATGAAAATTGTTGCCATCTTTAAAGATTATCCCCCAGCAATCAAAGTACGTATGTCATTGATTTATTTTTGAGAGAATGACAAAAGATGAAATTTTGCTCTGCATGTTGATTACAAAAATTAATGGGTTTCTCTAAATCTGTCATATTCCTCACTTCTTACAGCACAATAATATTTCACTTCATTCACATACTATTGTTCATCCAGTGCCCATTTGATGAGCTTCCACTTATAGGCTCAAAAAAAGCTACTATAAACATTCTTGTCGGGTTGAGGACTGTTTCTCTCTTTTTAGGGCATGATTAGGAGTGGTATCCAGGGCCCAGAGTCTAGAATTTTATAGACCCAAATCTATTCTTCACTTCTCCTTTAGATGTAATTTTATAGCTTCCCAGACTCCTCTAGACTATGGAAATTTCTTTTCAGGATGGCTGGACCAATTCCCAACTCTACCCACCTTAGTGTGCGCTCCTCCCTTGCTCCCCATTACCACTCTAGCAGTTGTCATTTTCTACATTCATCATCTTTGACAGTCTGATTGGGTAGGAGAGAGAGAATCTTAGAGTTTTATGTTTCCATTTTTCTGAAACATTTTATCTTATGGTGGGTAGAAAGCGTATGTTTTTTCTTTGAAAAAGATCATTAAAATAGATTTATTAAATGCCTAGGGTTTGGAGGGATCTGCTAGGTACTGTCAGAGATACAAAGTGACAATACAATTCTGATAGAAGTTAAAACAACTTAAAGCTGGCCAAGTACATTATAGACATTTCATTTGATCATGTGGAGCTTACAAGATAACAGACAGGTAGCTGCAATGCAGAATATTCCATTAAAAGTATACTTGAAGGGCAGTTAGGTGGCACAGTGGATAGAGTACCAGCCTGAAGTCAGTTCGATTACAAATTCAGTTCGAATTTGACCTCAGACACTTCACACTTCCTAGCTGTGTGACCTTGGGCAAGTCACTTAACCCTAATTGACAAAGTGCAAAAAACAAAAAAAAGAAAAAAATTTATATTTGAGAATTACAAAATATTTTTGCGAATTTGAAAGGGGACTAGGGAATTTATCCACTGGAGTGGGGAGGATGGGCAGAGTAGGAAGCAGAATTATTTTAAATGTAAAGCTTAGGTAAGACATCATCCTGCTCTGATAGTTTAGCATGAATGAAACTTGCTCAGTAATGTGTTGGACTAAGGAGGGCCTTGGACTAAGTGGCCTCTGACATCCCTTCTAAATTTCAGATCTATGGTCATATGTACCCACCTCTTTTCTCTCTCATCTGTTAACTGATCAGCTGGTTAGCTCTTGGTTAATGGTTTCTTGTGGCTTTGCCAAAGTATAGGATTATCTCATTCTGGGCATGACATTAGAGATTATAGATTTAGGTAACTTCATCTTCAAATAGAGGCAAACATATCCAAATGCCCAAAGTCCTTCACCTGGACAGTGCCTGAGAAAATGAATTTTATAGACCCAAATCTATTCTTTACCTCTCCTCTCGGTATAATTTTATGGCTTCCCAGACTTCCTCGCTTAAAATCTTTTCTTGGTCATGTATATTTCAGCAATCTTATGACATCCTTCTGTTGCTCCTAATGCTGCTGCTGCTGATCCAAGCTTTTCTTACCATTGGCACTGTCATACAATGTGTTGGTTATAAAATTAAAATGAAGTTGCAAGACTCATCTTGGGGTGCCTCCCAGATAAATAAGCAAGACTTCAAAACTGTAGAGGTGAGTGCTCTCTGTTACGTGACTTCAGCTTTCTCAGTAAGGGTATCAGAAAAGTATTTCCAAACTTGTGATTTCTTTTGAAAATTGTTCTTTTCTTTGTTGCCTTTGTAAAGTAGAGCTTTAGCTTTTTTTTTTCTTAAATCAATCAGTCGTTAGGAATTTATTAAACAATTATGATGTGACAGGCACTGAGGTAAGTGTGGATTACAAAGCAAAAAAAGTGAGTTCTTCCATCCAAGAGATGACTATAATAGAAACAACATTTACAAACCAGAACCTATGTGTTAAATATACAATACATGGAGGGTGTTCTTAGGGAGGTGGTGCTAGCATCCAGAAGACTAGCCAAACCTTCTGAGTAGATAGTACTTGCTTGAGCTGAATCTTCCAGGAGGACAGAGAAGATGAGATTGAGCAGAGAAGAGGGAGAGGATTCTGGAACTGCGAGGGGCTGAGCAAAGACTTGCCAATCAGGGGTTGATTATCGTGTCCGACCATGCATCTTGAGTCAGCCAGTCTAATCTTGTAGGGTGTATGAAGAATGTAGAATGTAAGACTGGAGAGGTAGTCAGAGGCCATCCAGATCATGAAGAAATTTTCCCAACAAAAGGACTTCCTATTGAATATTTGATCCTGGATATAATAGGGAGCCATTGGAGTTTTTTGAGCAGGAGTGTGACATAGACTTGTGCTATTTAGAAAAATCACTTTTGTAACCAGAGGATTGGTTGGAGAAGAGAAAGAGAAATTTGTTTAAGGAGTGGCAAAGGCTTGAGCTTCAGGGCTGGCATGTGAGTGGAAAGAAAGAGAATTACAAGATTTGGTAATTATAAAGGTGAAAAGATTATAAACAGAGATTTAAGATGACTCTGAGATTATGGATTTGGGTAACTGGAAAGAATGATAGCCTCCTTCAGAACATTAGGGAACTTTAGAAAAGGAGAGATTTTGGGGGAAAAATAATGAGTTGTTTATGGCATATCTCATTCAAATGGGTCAATAAGTATTTGGTGATGTGGGGCAGGAGCTCAGGGAAGAGTGATGAGGCTAGATAAAGGAATCTGGGAGCCATGTACAGAGTGATGATAATTGAACTAATTGGGGTTGATGGAATCACCAAGGAGAACAGAGAGAGAAGAGGGTCCAGGACAGAGGCTGGGGTACCCCCACTTAGTAAGCATGATCAGGCAAAAGAGACTTAATAGTGTTGTTGTATTGGAAGGAGGAGCAACAAGGGAACATTGTCATGAGACCCAGGGAGGAATGGGGTCATCATTGACAAATGTTTTACAGAGAGTCATAAAGGATGAGTGTTGAAAAGAAGTCATTGGATTTAACCATTAGAAGATCCTTGATAAGTTGGGAAAGAACAAGTACAAGTGAGTGATACTTTCAGAAGCCAGATTACAAAGGGTATCAAAGAGAGTAAGAGAGGACGGATAGGCACCTAATAAAGGGGACACTATTTTCTCAAGAAATTCAGCTGAGAAAGGGAGGGCAGACATATGATCATGACTGGTCATTAGTCGATTTTCTGAAATTCAGCCATATGTTGTGATACTTGTGACCCTAGCTGCTGCCTTCTGCACTTGCTTATTATCATTTAAAGAAGTAGCAAATATCAGGGATGCAGGCTGGAGGTGCACCTTGGGATGGAGTTGGGGATGCAGGCTGGAGGTATACTTAGGGGTGGAGTTGAAAATGCAACCCTGAGGTGCACCTAGAAATAGAGTTGAGGATGCAGGTTGGAGGTGCACTTAGAGGTAGAGATGGGCATGCAGGATGGAGGTGAACCTAAGGGGGAATTGGGGATGCAAGATGGAGGTGAATCTAAGGGTAGAGTTGGGGATGCAAGGTGGAGGTACACTTAGAGGTGGAGTTGGGGATGCAGGATGGAGGCTAACTTAGGGGGGAGTTAGAGATGTAGGGTGGAGGTGCACCTAAGGTTGGAATTAGGTTGTAATTTTGAGATAGGTAGGAAAGATGAGAGGTAAGAGTGTATGAAGTCTCCAGGAGATCACGGTAGGATTTTGATTCACGAGAATGATGGGAAACTCTATGCATAGACTCACTTCTATAAAAGTACCTGGTTTTTTCTCCTTTTTTTAAATTTAGAGGAAGAAAACTAATTTTAACTAAGATAAAATAATAATTACATTGATCATGTGTTTAAATTCAAAGTATTGTATATAATTTAAAAATAAAACTTACATATACTTTAACATGTTTAACATGTATGAGACTGCCTGCCATCTAGGGGAGGGGGTGGAGGGAAGGAGGAAGGGAAGTTAGAACAGAAGTGTTTGCAAGGGTCATTGCTGAAAAATTACCCATTTATGGTTTTGTCAATAAAAAAATAAAACTTAATTTAACATTTCAGTTTTAAATGCAGTCAGCATTTGACAAAATAACAGTTGAAATATTTTGTTCTCTAGGTATCCAATAACACACTGAAGGAATTTGACAAAGACAAAGCCTGGAAAGCCGTTGTGGTACAGATGGCGCAGTGACCTGAATGGCCTGGAGGGGGCGCAAGGGGAGGCGGCTTCCCTGATGTCCCAATCATTCTAGATTTTGTCATTTTCATTGGTGTTTGGGCTATCCCTACCTGTCTAACCCACCGTATTCATCCTTGTGCTCACTTGACCCATGTAAAGCCCGCCTGACCGTGTCCAGGATAAGATGAAATAGCGAGGTTGTAGAGCTATAGGTTGTTCTATGGCCCTTTGGTCTTGAGTAAGGCATACATGGGGTCGTGCTGTTGTTCTGGAATATTAGAGAATTAATGCTTCTCAGTTGTCTTGAAAATAGGGTTATTAGAACCCGAGAGTTGTCTTACTGGATCCGACCCATTGTTAATTCAACACAGTATTCTATTTCATAGTTACCATGGAATACGTTGAGGAAGGTTGTTGTTGTCTTTCTCAATGGATTTTGGAATATAAGGATATGCCCTAAATATAGTCAGTTTTCCTTTTCATTATGAGTCCATCATCCACGAATTTATCCAAACCCTTTAAAAACCAGTCCTTTGTAGCACCTCTTCAAATGATGACAGTTAGCAACTGTGCTGCAAGCTCTGTAAGGTAGGACTGCTTCTGTTTGTTTTCAACTTTCAAAATATACCCTTCTAGTCTCAGTTCTAGTCTGCTGTGATTTGGTGAGGAAATTTACTTTTATTGAGGTTGGTAATTTAATAGATTTTAGTCGTTTTCCCATTTCCCTTCTGAGCACTAAGCTTAACAGACTGAGGAATTCCAGTCATTTAAATCTGTCTTCATTCCCTAGATCGTTGTAGTCCTTCCTGCCTCTGAGTCTCTGTTTCTGTCTCTGTCTCTCTCTTCTCCCCAGAACTAGTTATGGTATTCCGGATGTGGATACTGCATAATTGATCACAAAAGGAGATTAACATCTTCTGTTTTGTTTCTCATCTTCTTCTTCTTTTTTTAAAATTATAATAACTTTTTATTGACAGATCCCATGCCAGGGTAATTTTTTTTTTTACATTATCCCTTGCACTCACTTCTGTTCCGATTTTTCCCCTCCCTCCTTCCACCCCCTTCCCCAGATGACTAGCAGTCCTATATATGTTAAATATGTCACAGTATATCCTGGATACAATATATGTGTGCAGAACCAAACAGTTCTCTTGTTGCACACGGAGAATTGGATTCAGAAGGTAGAAATAACCCGGGAAGAAAAACAAAAATGCAAACAGTTTACATTCATTGCCCAGTGTTCTTTCTTTGGGTGTAGCTGCTTCTGTCCATCATTGATCAATTGAAAGAGTTAGGTCTCTTTGTCAAAGAAATCCACTTCCATCAGAATACATCTTCATACAGTATCATTGTTGAAGTATATAATGATCTCCTGGTTCTGCTCATTTCACTCAGCATCAGTTCATGTAAAGTCTCTCCAAGCCTCTCTGTATTCATCCTGCTGATCATTTCTTACAGAACAATTATATTCCATAACAGCCATATACCACAATTTACCCAACCATTCTTCAATTGATGGGCATCCATTCATTTTCCAGTTTCTAGCCACTACAAACAGGGCTGCCGCAAACATTCTGGCACATACAGGTCCCTTTCCCTTCTTTAGTATCTTCTTGGGGTATAAGCCCAGTAGTGCACTGCTGGGTCAAAGGGTATGCACAGTTTGATAACTTTTTGGGTATAATTCCAGATTGCTCTCCAGTCTCATCATCTTCTTGATCCTAATATACTGGGCCCAGATCTGTAGGGAATGTTACCTGATACCTTGGTCTTATTCTTGTTCATCACAGCTCATGCATCTCATGCATGTAGTCTGAATTGTTTTTTCCCTTATTGAAATCCATATACTAATTTCCTAATACTTATGAAGAGATTTACAAGTTGTTATAGTTTATCCCTTTGGGCTTGATATATCATTATTAAGCAGATGAATCCCTCAAAGCTGCAGATCTTGCTAAGTATTCCTTTTTCCTCTAGTCTTTGGATAATCAAGCAACAAATAATCTTATTGCAATTGGTGAGTAATTTCATAAAGTAGATAGAGCCTTGTAGGGACAGACCATTTTTAATAACCCCTTGCTTTTTGAGTTTAAGCTAGTTCCCTATCTGTGATAAAACAGATTTCCCACCTCTTTGTGATTCTTTTATATTTTTGGCAAACAGTCTTTGGTGTGGAACCCTGTCACAACCTTTGGAAAGTCCAAAATATTCTACCAACAGATTCCCCTTTGGCCTCAATGAATAATACATTTATCCCCAGTGTTTCTTTTACACTGTTTTCCTTTCCTTACTAGATTTCATTTAAGCTTTCCATGGTTAGATCTTCCTGCCTTGTCTGGGACACTGAGATTTAAAGACCCTCATGACCTTTCTGACTTTGCCTCCATAAGGTTAAGGATGGCAATCACTTGAACAGTCCTGCCAATAAGTTGCTCTTTCATAATCACAGTACGGTGTTACTGTTCTTTAGTCCTTTTCTGCCTTCCTAATCCTTTCTCTTAGGCCTTTCACAAACTTGAAGAAAAAATGGAGCTTACTGTATCTTTTTTTTTTTTTTTGCCAAGTGGAAAGGATGTTAACTGGGTTGGTGAAATAATGCCAGTGAGGAGATTTTCCATGATTGTAGCCCAATTGTAGCAATAGGTCATCAGATTTAATGACCGTTTCCTCGGCTCACTCACTCTTCATTTGGTACTGATATTTGCATGACTTGGGCCAAATGGTTTGTAATCAGTCACAATTGCAGAGTTTAAGTTACTAAGAAGCGCACTTTCACTTTTGGGATCCTTGTGGATGAATTCTCTGCATGGATCCAGGAATCTAACCAGGTTCTAACCAGGCTTATGCTGTATTTCCTTGTTAGTGTCAATTCTTTTCTTTTTAATAGTGTTTTATTTTTTCCAAATTTATGCAATGATAGTTTTCAACATTAACCTTTGCAAAACTTTGTGTTCCAAATTTTTCTCCCTCTTTCCCCTCCTAAGACAGCAAGCAATCTCATTTGGGTTAAGCATGTGCAATTCTTCTAAACATATTTCTATATTTATCATGTTGTGCAAGAAAAATCAAATCGAAAAGGAAAAACAGGAGAAAAAAAACCAATATGGTGAAAGTTCTATGCTTTGATCCACATTGTTTCTTACATCTTTCTCTATTGGAATTATCTTGAATCACTTTGCTGTTATAAAGAGCCAAGTCCATTATAGCTGATCATCACATAATCTTTTACTGTGTATAATGTTCTCTTGGTTCTGCTTATTCAACATCACTGATGCTCACTCAGCATCAGTTCATGTAAGTTTCCAGGATTTTCTGAAATCTGAATCTGATCATCATTTCTTATAGAACAATAATATTCCATTACATTTATATACCAAAAGTTACTCAGCCATTCTCCAACTGATGGGCAACCACTCAATGTCCAGTTCCTTGATGCTATAAAAAGTACCGCTGCAAACATTTTTGCACAAGTGGGTCCTTTTCCCTCTTTTATGATCTCTTTGAGATCCGGACCTACTAGAAACATTGCTGGATCAAAGGGTATGCACAGTTTCTTAGTCCTTTGGGCAGAGTTTCAAATTGCTCTCTAGAATGGTTGGACCATTTCACAAGGCATTAATTTTCCCACATCCCCTCCAATATTTATAATTGTCTTTTCCTCTCATCTTAGCCAATATGACAAGTTGTCAATTCTTTCCTAAGATAATTTCTAAAGGGTTCTAAAAGGCACGATGTTATTAATGGTCCTGGAAAACAAGCTACTCATTGATGTACTTTGTATTGAATAGGCAAAAGTAGAATCACCATATGGATCAGTTTGGGTTTTGGAGTCCCTTGCAAATAAATACTGAGTTAAATGTTAAGGTATCCCAAGATCTGAAATGTGCCTTATCTTAATGTTCTGTCTATGGTACACAGACTCTCACCCCAAAGTCATAATTCAAGATTCAACAGATTTGTCCAAAAATTAGTTATCAGTGTCAGAAGTTAGGTGATTCATTATTTTTCCTTTGGCTGCTCAATATAATATTTAATATTCCAAAATGAGACATCACCCACTTTTTCTAAAAAAAGCTTTTTTTTTTTTTACCTGCTTCCTAGTGTCAGGTTTTGAGCTCATAGGGAGGTAGATGTTACCAAAAATAGTGTTAGAACAGAGTTGTGTGTGTACTTTTAGCTAGTAGAGTAGTTCCATAGAAAAGTTAACTAGCTTAGGACCTGGGAATCATATCTTCAGTAGTAATCTTATCATTTTCCTATTTACTGGAAAGCCCAACAAAATAGTATAATTGTCATTTCCAACATAATTGTTTCTTTTAATTCATATTTCTGTTACGGTGTATCTTCATGTTGTTTTCATAATAAATGCTGCTCATTGAAAAGAATCTCTGGTTTTTGGATGAAAGTACTCGCTCTGCCATCACAGATCAAAGCTCCCTAGATGGTGTTCATGAGGGAGTGGCGCCAGAAATCCATCCTATAGTAGTCTGATGACATGTTTGTTTAAATTCTGCATACCTGGAACAGAATTATCCCTTTCCACATCATAAATGCTTCTCCTGACCTGATGATCATTCTCAGTCACCCAGCCTCCTTAGCCAGGGTCATCCTTGACTCCTGCTGTCATCTTGGCCTGCTGTCAGGTTCTTTCCTTCCAGAAATCATCACATCTATTCTTTTCTCTCCATGTCCACTTTGGCTCAGCTTGGGTCACTGCCACAGTGTGAGATCCTAAGTATTCTTGCCTCCCTCCCCCCCACCCTCAGCTGACTTAGTGTCCTCACATGACAAGCTCTTCCCTATTTTCCAAGTCTTAAAACTGGGCCCTTTTCAGCTCTGTTTTCTGTTGCACTTCTAGGCACACCGTTTATTCCAAAACACTCTCTCAAGTGTTTCTTGAACCTTTCCTGGGTATTGTTTAGGCCAGGTGCTGGGGATATACTTATAAAAAACAAGTGAGCTTGAAGTCTACTTGGGACAAAACATGTTTGTGGATTTAAAATAAATACAAAGTGATTTGGGGTGGAGGGAATCGGGCCTCTAAAGTAGGAAGCACCAATTGAACCTTTATGAAGGGAAAGAGGAGATGGTTTGGGCTGATAACATTAAGGGGTTGGGAGACAGCTTGGGCAAATGTATCATGATAGGTTATGGAAGGTGTGTTTGGTCACAGCAAGTTGGATTGTGTGGTGTGGGTCTGGAAAGATGGATTCCACAGCAAGATCATAAAGAACTTCGCCAAGCTTAGGTGGATCAGTGCATAGGACTGTGGGCCTGCAATCAGAATCATCTTCCGGAGTTCAGATCCCATCTTAGACACTAGCTGTGTGATCCTGGGCAAGTCACTTCGATGCCTCAGTTTCCTCATTTGTAAAATGAGCTTGAGAAGGAATTGGCATGCTACTCCAGTAGCTTTCCCAAGAAGACCCCAAATGGGATCATGGGAATAGGGCATGATTGAAAGGACTTAATAACAAAAGATTCAGTTTTATTTTATCCCAAAAGCTGTGGAAAGAGAGTAGAGTTTCTTGACTTTCACTGTAGTCCAGGTAATGAATTACTAATCTTCAAGCATCTATTAAGTGCAGGCCCTAACGGGCCAGTTTCTGTCCTTAAGAAGCTTCTGTTCTATAGGGAGACCAAGCAGTGTCGAGGACAGCCAGAGAGGAGCGAAGTTTTGGGTGAGTGATGAAGCTGGAAACCTGGATACGAAGGGCTGAGGAGTGAAGGAGGGCAGAGAAAGTGGGAAGGAGAGCGCACAGATAATAGTTGGAAGGAAGGGTGGCCTGCCGGGGACCGATAGATGTTTGGCGGCCGTGAAGACGGATGTGTTGGCGAGATGGAAGGTTAACCGGGACGGGGAACAAAGCAAAAAGATGGTTCTCGGCAAGGGCAAAGGTCACCTGGGCATGGGAATCTGGCCACGGTATTTAGAGAAGAGAGGAAGCTTGGGGTAAATGACCTGTATTTTCTTGGCAAAGTTAAGAGGTGACATCCGCAGGAACCCTTCGTGGAGAAATCGGGGGCAGGCATGTGTGGGGGAGACTACCGGGAATAGCAAGATGCAGTTCGGGGGAGAGCCAATGAAGGCCTGCCCCAGAGGGTGGTCCACCGAGTCGGGAGGATTGAGCAACTGGCTGGCTTTGAAGGGAGCTGAGAACGGGCTGGAATAGACCAGGGCGGCGAGGGGAAGTGGCGGGAGAAGGACCCAGTTCGAGCTTGATTTCGGACAGCTCTGGTCCTGACCACCGAGAAATGGTCACGTGCTGAGCAGTGGCAGGACGACCCTGGGAACGCGCTCAGAAATCGCAGAGAGCTAGTCTGGGGGTGCGGGGTGGGGTGAGGGTGGTGCTGGTCTACTGGGGCAGGGTGCGGGACGCGAGGGGTGGGGGGCGCGGCGGGAAGGACGGGCCGGGGGGCGAAGGCGCGCCGTGGCCTCCGCCACGGCTTGGGCCTCCACTGCCCTCCGTCCGAGCCCCGCCCTCTCCCCCTCCCCAGCCGCACAATGGCCTTAGGGTCGCGCCGCGCCCGCAGCTCACACTGAGCGCGGCAGCCACCGCCGCCGCCGCCGGGAGCCTCGGTCTCCTGGCCTGGCGTGGCCCGGCGTGGCCCGGCGCGGCTCGGCCCGGCCCGGCCCGGCCTGGCCTCCCATCCTCCCACCCTCCCATCCCTCCCCGGCAGCCCTGGGCGGCTCCCGGCCCCGGCGCCGGCGCCGCGCCGCTCGCTGGCTGCGCTGGAGCGCCCGATCGCCGCGCCGCGGTGCCGCCGGAGTAGGGCCCAGGCCGTCCCGGGCCCGCTGCCGCCCCCCCGGCCCCGCAGCCCCACCCCGCGGGGCCGCCGCCCGCGGCGCGGCCCGGGGCCCAGGGTCTCCGGGCCGCTACCGCAGCTCCGGGCCGCACAATGCGCCACCCCGCCCGACTGGGTTGCCCCGGGCAACCGCGGCCAACGTGGCGGCGGTGGCTTCCGGGGGGGCGGCGAGGCGACCTCCAGGCCCGCCCGACCTGCCCAGGGGAACGCCGCCGCCGCCAGACCCCCCGCGCCCGGGACCCACGGTGAGCCAGGCGGCCGTCCCCGGCCCCGGGCTCGGGCCCTTCCCCCGCGCTCGGGGCTCTCCGCACCGCGCCCCGAGAGAGCGGGCGGGGGTCAGGGGTCTTGGGGGAAAGCCGCTCCCTCCCCGGCCCTCCTGGGTCGAAGAGAAAGTTTGGGGACGGCCCCGTCCAGCATCGGAGCCGGGGTCCAGGCTGCATCTGCAGGGGGTACATAATGCCAGGGGGGTTAGCAGCTGCCCAGCCGCGGGGACTCAGAGCCAGGTTTCTTGCCCTCTTCCGGAGGGATCCTTGGTGTGCCGGGAGTGGGGAGCCCGCCTAGGACCTCGGGGCCCAGCCTTAATTGAACTCGAACCTGAATTGGGGCTCGTTTCTTTAAAAAACCAAAAACCAGAACACATTGTGGGACTGAGGCGCCCCCCCTCCCCCTAGCTTGTAGGAACCTCCTTTTTACCGGGAGGAGCAACGCGGTCACTTAGCTGAATGTCTGTTCTACTCTTCCCTATGGCAAATTAGGTGGCAATAACCTTTGCGTTAAATGCAGGGCCAGGGTAGGGGACAAGGTGTGTCCTTGACAGAAATCTTCGTGGCTCCTTGTCGACCAAAATCAGCAAAGTGGGAAAACTGCAGCTGCGCCCAAAGAGGTGCTTTAATAAATGCTTATTTTTATTTTTATTTTATTTTTGATGAGGAGGCTTCCATTCCGTTTATACCTTAAGTCCTGCCTGCAATTGGCACTGCACTGAGAAAGGTGCTGGGGAAACGGGACAGGAACCAAGCAATGACCCAGCCTCCATCTAGGAACTTTGTCCCGGGAGGTGGGGGAAGGATGGAGGGGGAGGGGTGGGGGGAAGAGGAGAGAGGGTGGGCGGGGAGGGAGGATAGAACAGACTTCCGGGCACACAGAAGCTCTCAGACCAGGTAGTGTGTGTGGATGGGAGCTAGGGAAGAAACCCAGACTAGATGTTAGAAGAAGCCGGAGAGCTTCGGGGGAGCTGCCAAAGAAAGCTTCCTAAAGAGGGATGGGTTCGGAAAAAGGCAAGGGTTTCTACGGGTAGATCGATCCAGTTCTGGGGAACCGACAGCCGGGGCCGGGGCCAAGCCATGGGGGGGCCGGCAGCCTGGAAAGGTGGAGTGTTTTTTGGAGGTCCGATGCTAGACTGAGGAGCTGGCACTTTATCTTAACGGGCATTTGGGGAGTTTTATAAGTAGATCTGTCCATTAGAAGAGGATTTTGACGGCTTGCCAACTTTCCATCATCCAGGATAAGTTAGACAGGATCAGAGACTGAAAGCTGGCGACCAGTGAGAACATGGCCGTGCTAAGAACCCCAAACTAGGGAGATGGGAGTGTGGAGGAAGAGGAGGGAAGCGGGCATTTTGGGGGAGGGGGAAAAGTCAATAGTGGAAGAACAATCGGGGGAGGGGGAATCTTTTGGGGGAATTCCGGGGGATTCTCCACTTTATCCTTCCAAGCATTAATGATGAAAATTCCCTCTGTTTGAATGATTTTTTTTTTCTAAACCTAGTTACATAAACGATCTCTTTCCTAATGCAGGAAAAAGAGCCAAGAAAGGCAGAAATGATGAATTATTAATTACAGCCAAAATGGATCAGAATTATGTTGAAAAGAGACTTTCGTCAGTTTCACCTGATGAAGAAAGAAGAGAAGAAAATAGTTTGTATTTACAAATTTATCAACTTGTTTAGGGAAAAGGTGTTTAGTAGCATATTAGATTACTTTCCTATGCATAGACAAAAATGCTCAGTAATTAAGTGGATAATTGGATTGGCTCTGGAAATAACCTGTGTGCCTTTCTATTTGAATAATCGTGCCTTATAAGGCAGGAGATTTGCAGGAGAATAATTTTTCATAAAACTTTTAACCAAAAAAATCAGACTCCACTCACCCAAAACATTGTTTTTCTGGCTCCCAGTCTCTCTCAGAGCTAGAGATGGGGTCATAAAATATGTCTTGGTTTCTGATTCTCAGAGTTGGGTGAGGAAAGGAAATCTCCCACTCTGGTTCCTACTGGTTTTCACTTGGGAGTCAAAATTAAAAAAAAAAAACTAGTAAAAAAAAAAAACAATTTTAACCAATTAGCCAATTGGTTAAAACCCTCACCCTGTATGGAAAATGCTGTTTAAAATGCCAGGCCCTTTCTTAGCACATGGTGCTTTAGGATTATGAATAATACCAGCTTTATGAGAGAGCTTCTGTATAACTGGATTTCTATGTCATGATAAATGTACAGAGATTCATGAGCTTCAAGGAATTATAACCAGAAGGAATCTTCTCTTGCTACAATAGTTAGATTTCAATAGATGTAACTTGTTTTCCATTCTTGGGAGGTTAGCTCAGTGTCTTCTATCCTACTAGTTCTAAGGCCCAGGGCTTTCCTTTCTCCTTGTATGGACTTTATTTACCCCAGGGGATGTTGAGGGGAGTGGGGAAAAAAAGAAAACTTGTTAATTGGCAGAGCCCTGATTGAAAATCATCCCTCAATCTTATTCATGACAAATGGAAATGAGTTTGTGGCTCTGGTTAGTAGTAGCTTTTTCTTTTTCTTTTGTAGAAACAAACCAAGAAATTTCTCGAGAATCAACTCCTTCCCCAAAATTGGACAGATTCAAACTAGCAAGACACTTAACTGAAAAAGCAATCAAGGTATATAAATTCTAGAGCCTGGGTGGTAGAAAACTGGGGTTTTGCTCTAAGGGGGAATGTCTAATATTAAGTAATGTCTATTCCATACCACCTAACCAGAGTATTCTGGAGCAATGTAATTCATGAACCCTCTTCTCTTAATAGAGCTGTATGTAAAATTATATATCTCTTTCTTATGAAATGGGTAGATAAAATGGTTACCTATGAGCAAAGTCTTTATAGGGGGCTACTCATATTTGGAATAGATTATGTGAAGTCTAGTCTCTATTTTCCACAGTGATGGGATTAGAAGTTTTTGCAAACTTTGTCAAACTGAGAATACCAGAGGGACATCTGAGGGTTATGTTTCTCTTCCCTGTTTTCTTAATGGTAGATTCCTATTCTCTACCTCTTCTCCATGGATTCTAGTAGTCATGTGAACACACTGGGATAGAACACATGTGGGTTGTTTTTTTTTTTTTAACAAAAGGTGTTGATCTTGAATTTGGGGCAGAATGACAGCTCATTTTGCAACTCGTTATAGTTGCTACGGACAAGACACAAGCCTCTAAAACTTTTTCTCTTTGCTTTAGTTAGGACATAGGCTTTTGATGAAATATGAGAACATAAGAACTCCTTGTCTTGATTCTGCAATCTTGGCAGCAGCCCAAGGTCCCCTACATCTGCTGCTACCCTGGGAACAGGAGCCAGAGACCCTTTGTAGGAGAACTCAGGATAGCCTCTCCCTTTGGTGATCTTTGGCAAACTAACTACAGTGAGTGATATCCTATTGCTTGGATTCTGAATGCTTTCCTTTGGTTCTCTTCTTGCTGTATGTCCTACTTCCTCCCCAGAATGAAAACTTAAATTCAGGTCTTAGGATATGATCTTTCAAGATCTTTTTTTTTTCTGCTTCTCTCCTTTTTTTTTATCCCCTCCTGGAGCCAACAACTATAGGTCACAAATGGCAGCAATTTCTGCCACCTTCTGATTCAAATATATTTTCTCCTCTTCGGCTCTCAGAGGGTATCTGCTTCAGCACTTCTGAAATCTGAAACTTTTTCTAAAACACCTTGACAATTGGCTCTGATTCCAGGGACAAGGAAGCTCATTACTCTCCAAAAACCCCAATCCATTTTTTTTTCAGCAGTCCTGATAGCTTTTTTCTAGCCAGTTGAGAGCAATCTGTCTCTTCATAAATACTACCAACTCTGGTAGGCAGGTGGTCTTATTCCTCCTCCCCGTGTGCGCCCCCCTCCAGCCTTTAGAAAACCCAGATGATACAAACTGATGTATATATTGTTCTTTGGTCCACATTGGGTGGATGGCGCCTTACTGGTCAGCAATAACAGATAGCAGAGAATGCTCAGGACATCCTGTGTCCAAGGAACCCCTGGACCTCTGCCAGCTAGAGGATTTTGGGGTCTCTTCCTGCACAAGTTGCCAGGTGGGAGGGATTGCTGCCAGAAAGCAAGCAAAAACTGGTTTGGTATTATTGTTGGGGTTTAAGGCTCACTGAAATGGGTTTATGGGCTCCATAGGGGCAATATATTTTCCGGGTTTCCCCAAGTAATTGTTGGGGTTTGTTTCCTGGGACACTTCCGTCAGGAGATCTTCCTGATGTCTCAATGCGCTTTAGGAGCTAGAATGATTTTCCTCCAACTGCTGGATTTTCCCTGGGTTTGACATGACCAAATTTTTCTGGATGAGGTATTTGAAGACCTGGCTGACTTTTGATTCACGAGGTAAGATTCTTTCCTGTCTTGCTATTTCCTCCTCTTGACCAGCTGAATATTTATTAATGTTTACTCTGATGTTTCCTTGTCCTTGCTTCTATAGCAAGGAGTCCTAAGCTTCGAAATCCCTTCTACATACTTGAAGACAGTAGCCTGACCCCTTTGTCCCTATGTATAAACAGCCCAGGAATCACCATTTTTGTACTGGGTCAATACTGGAATGACTGGTTGTGACTGGTGAGCCAGGACAGGGCTTGACCAGTGCATGCCCCCTGATGTTCCTGGTGAGTGTTTCTTTGTTTGTCCATTATATACCCTGTGTGGATTGAGCCACAGTTTTGCGATACTATCAGAAAACAGCCGAATCATTGCTAGAGAAGCCCCCAGAGGAAATCTCCAGCCAGTTCATTCTAGATCTGTCCTGGAGCATGAGTGAAGTCAAGAGATTCTCTTCCATTTTAAAGGAGCTCTGCTGATGGGAATTTAAAAGTTGAGGTAGACCAGCCAGAGGGGGAGTGGAGCAATAAGGAGGTCTATGTTTCTTAGGAAGGAGCATGTAAGTGCTGTTGCCTGTCTCTCTGTCTGTCCAAAGGTCCAGAGCATTCTCTTAGCATCTGCCATGGGCTCACATTCCTATTTCCAAAAGTCTTTTTCACACAAAGTGTTCCCTAAGGTGAGCAGTGCAAGGATTGTGCCCATTTTATGGATGAGGATTCAGAGGGGAACTTTTGGAACAGATGGAGTGGCCTATCTTCACTAGCATCTGACAAATTCCATGGTTTGTCCAGGTTAAATAACGAGTAACAGATCAAAGCCAGCACTGGAGTATAATTGTTGTGATGCTCATGCGCAGGCTAATGTTCTTGGAGCTGTACCACAATTCTTTTCAAAGACAACTCCTTCCTCCCTCCCTCCCCTCTCTTCTTCCCTTCCTTCCTTCCTTCCTTTTGTTCCTTTTGTTCCTTTCTTCCTTCTTTCCTTCCTTCCTTCCTTCTTCCTTCCCTTTTCTTCCTATCTTCCCTCTTTTTGTCCATTCTTTAATTCCTTCTTTCCCTTTTCCCTCTTTTTTTCTTCCTTTCCTCTCCATTTTTCTCTCCCTTTTCCTTCTTTCCTTCCTCTTCATTCCTTCTCCTGTTTTCTCTTTCATTTCCTCCTTTCCTTTCCCTCTCCTTTCCCTTTCCCCTTCATCTTTCCTTTCTTCTCTCCCTTCCCTTTTCCTTTCCTCCTTCCCTCTTTCTTCCTCCTCCCTTTCTTTCCTCCCCCTATTTTCTTCTTCCTTCCCTTTTTTTGCTTTCTTCTCTCTTTCCCTCCTTTCTCTTTTTCATTCCTTCTCCTTTTCTTTTCTCTTCCTTTCCCCTTCCTCCCTTTCTTACCTCCCTCCTTTTTCTCCCTCTTTCCTTTCTTTCTTTGTACTTTCTTCTCCTCTTCCTTTCTTTCCTCTCTCCCTCCCTCTTTTTCTTCCTTCCTTCTTTCATTCTCTTTTTTCTTTTATTCCTTCCTTCCTTGCTTCCTTCCTTCTTACTTATAAGCAAGGACACTAAAAGATGCCTGAGCCTCAGCTCTGGATGCTGCTCCTGGGGTAGCAGCAGCTGCTGAGCTTCAAACTCAATAGGGGTATGCTTGAGGCTGGGGGGACTGTTACTGCTTTTCTTTTCTTTTCAGATGCCTTGGACCCTGCTGTAAAGGAAGTTTGGGTTCTTTATTTGCTTGTGAATGTCAAACTTTGTCCCAAATCTAATTCTGAATAAAGCAGACCAGGTTTGACCTGAATGTGTGTTGTGCCCGTTTTGCAGCATAGCCTTTGGAGTTGGGGAAGATCATTTCTTTCTCGGGTCCCTTCCCTTTGAGATCTCTTCTTGGGATGAAAGAACAAAGGAAGACCGTGGTGGAGCCCTAAGGGGGAAATTTAGCCCTTGCTTCCTTTAACTACTGCATAGGCTTTCTTCATAACCCAAGGCGTGACCTTGGGCCAGAAAGCATTACTGGCAGTGTTGGGAGAGCCCGGAGACTCCATCAGAAAGCAATGATAACCTCAGTGCCAGTGAGGGTCCACAGAAAGCAGCGATGACCTCAGTGCAAGTGAGGATCCATAGAAAGCAGTGATGGCCTCAGTGCTGGGTGAGGGTCCGTGAGCTATATTGTGCAGGATGATGTCAGAGCCTGGCCATAATGGGGGTCCAGAGGTGAGGAGTCAGAAATCATCCCAAAGACCTGCAAAACTTGATTGTGTGGACTCTATTTTCAGCCATCAGGGTGGCCAACTAAGAAAGTGGCTGCACTCCCAGAAATCATGGACATTTCTTTACATACTCGGCCAAAGAGCACCAGGACCAAAGAAACTAAGGTAGCTGGGGAGGAAGGGGGCAGGCTAAGAATCAGAGGGCAGGCAATACACCCAGAGAATTATCATCAAGCATATTAATGCCACAGTGAAGCCACAGAGCCATTGGGGGAAGAGGAACTGGATCCTGGGAAAGCTAGATGGGAACATCAAGAATGGAATGAACTATGGAACAGTTCATCTTTTGGATGGGGTGGGCTGATGTGATGTACCCACCCACCCCGGTGTCTTTACAGAATCATGGTTCTTTGAATGTGGGTCCTGCTCCACCCACCCTCCTTCTTCCCCTTAGGACTCTATGCCAGAATCTGGGATATGACTCTGTGGGGTAGCACTGAAGTAACCACTTCTTGAGCTGTGGAGCTCTAGCAATCTTCCAACTGGCATGATCCTTTTGACTTTTCAATCAGTCATGTTTTTGGGAGAGTGGGATCAACCTGGAATCCTCCTTGTCGATGGGTTAATGGGAAACAAGGTATAGGGTTCACTTGTGCCTAACAGAGGAGGGATGGATTGGAAGACAGCCTTTAAAATAGCTTATCAGCAGAGGGACAAGGTACATGATCCTCGGGGGCAGCTGGAAGCAATCCTTTGGGCATGATCTTCACCTTCACAGAGCATCCTTCAGAGCAGAAGTAAAATGTGGGTAGAGACCCAGGGAGCCTGCACATTTTGGGTTGCCTGCCTTAGGCATTCTTCAGTTCTTTTAGGAAGTCATCCCTGGCAAGAACCTCTTTCCTGGGGGTGGAATCCCTTAATGTGGATAAAAGAAGAGGGGATGCTTTACTGTCAAGAATGACTGGAAACGCCTCCAATGTCCTATTAGGAGGAGACCTAGTCAAGAAAACTGGAGGCCACTGATTGCAGTCTTGCTGATGACAGTAAAGGAACTGGAGGTGGGGTGGGCTTGAATCCTTAGCACTTAGGTTTTTCCAGAAAGGGAAGATGTCAGAACCTTTGTTTTGAGACTTAAGCAGATGGCTAAGTCATACCAGAAAGCATCCTGGAGAAACATACAGGCTGCCTCCATGGTAGTGGGAGATTTGAGGCATAGTAGGAAATATCTTTTTTTGGTCATCATTTGGATACTTGGTAACCACAGTGTTCTGTCTGGTGTTTCCTTCTCTTTAGCCTAAAAAAATCCTTCATTTTCCTACCTCCCCAAATAATTCTTTTCTTTACCCTGTCTAGCTTACCCCTAAGTTATTGTCCAAGATCTCTTCTGCTGCAAGATCTCACTGCTTATCAACCAGGAAGAATAGTCTACATATTTTCACTGCCTCCTCTTTTCTCACTATTCACCCACTTCTCAACACCTTGTAATCTGCCTTTCATTCCTTCCTTTCCTCTGAAATTATTTTCTTCAACATGATTAACGATCTCCTTGACACTCAGTCTATTGATCTTTTTTCATGTCCTCATCCTCATTATCTCTGCAGCATTTGACATTATTGATCACTTTGATAGTCTCACCTGTCCTTCCAAGCATGAAAGCACTCTCGGTTCTTCTGACTCTTCCTCCTGATCTAGGCTCGTTTGCCAATTACTTCTGTATTTTATACTATTAGCTAGCCAAAGCTTTTGCCTTTCCACCTTTTGGCAATCATATGTACTCCTGTGGCTTCAGTTTGTACTTCTCTCCAAATGACTGAACCTCAGGTTTGTCCCTCAGGTCCAGTCCTGGATCCCCGGCTCCCTGTCGTTGGACATTTTCAACATCTTAAAAGCCACATGTCCAAACTTGATTTTATCTTCTCTCCAATGTGCAATATCTCCTCCTCCTTCCATTGCTGCCGAGGGTTCTCTTCTGTCCCTTTATCTGAGGCTCACCACTGCCATTTTTCAGGAGATCAATGGAAAGGGCCTACCTATTTGACATTTTGTTATTTCTTAAACCATATATGTAGCTTGGTGTCTTGAGAGCAGATGGTAGGTCTTTGTGGGATGCCCCTGGGCATGTGCCTCAGACATTCTCATTTCTTTATGATTGAACTGGCATTTCTTCAGTTTCACAAGAAACTGATATATATGAGATGTGAAAGGGGCTGCCTAGCTAGGGGTTCCGGGATAGAATCTCTCTCCCTACATACAACAACTATCTGCCTCCAGAAAGTCACATGAAATGTGGAGATCAGGAGACTTACTGGGAAACTGACAAGCTAACAGAAAGCAGCACCATGGACAGAAACAACCCACATTTAAAAGAGTGTTGTTTAAAAAGTCTTCCATTCATCCCCTCTTATGTGGACCACATTGTTGGTTCCATGAGGAACCATCTTGAAGAGATGGGTATTTTGCAACTGGCTCAGACCAGGATCAGTGCCTGTACCCCAGGCATTCAAAGCCTGGTAATTTCAGCTAAGTCTTAGTGCCCCACTTTTCCTCCTCCCAAACAGGCTCAATGCTCTCTTGGGGGGAGAGGGGACAGATTAAGGAAAGGGTCAAAGAAATCAGAAGAGGACTATCATTGAACCTAGATCTCAATCCAGAGCCAAAAGCAAAACCAGTGGGCAAAGGGTCCCCTCAACTGCAGCACTACAGAATTCTTTCTGAAGCCAAATTGATTCAAGTGCACTGATGCTTGGAAGTCTTTGGCCTCCTCCAGGAAGCATGGGTTGGGGAGAGGAGGATCCATCCAGGCCTATAGGATGCCGGAGAAATACCACAGCAAGTCTCGCCTCTGCTGGGAGAGTCTATTGGCATGGAATTGTGCTGCTGTGTATTCCTAAATTTTAGCAAATTTTCCCTTATATCAAAGTGAAACTTGCATCTCTATAATTTTCTGTCCTAATTCAATCCCAGAGGCCAGAGAGAAGTCTGAAGTCCCTTTCTACATGGTAGTCTTAATGTGTCGTGTCTTCTCCAAGAGAAACACTTCCTCCTCCTGAGGATGAAGGTGAAGTTGCTCTCTTTACATGCTCATCAATGACAATTTTAAAATGGGAATTGACCAGGTCAGAGACCTGCCCCCCTTCACTATCACCGTGTGAAGTTAAGGCTAGCTGGGAAGCCAAGGTTGCAGTTCTGTCACTGGCATATCCCTGCTCTGTGATGGTGGACAAATTGTTTCACTTCTCTGATCTTTGCAAGTTGTTCATCTAGAGAATGGAGATGTGCATCTTCAGAACTGTTGGTCTTGATGGATTAAGAGTTGGTCTCAAAGCCATGAAAAACTGAGCTACAGCCCAGCCTTCTGACTCTTGCAAGTTGTGCATCGAGAGGATGGGGATGTGCATCTTCAGAACTGTTGGTCTTAGTGGATTAAAAGTTGGTTTCAAAGCCATGAAAAGCTGAGCTACAGTTTAGCATTCTGACTCTTGCAAGTTGTGCATCTAGAGAATGGGGACGCGCATCTTCAGAACTGTTGGTCCTAGAGGATTAAGAGCTGGTCTCAAAGCCATGAAAAGCTGAGCTGCAGCCCACCATTCCGACTGTTGCAAGTTGTGCATCTAGAGGATGGGGATGTGCATCTTCAGAACTGTTGGTCCTAGAGGTCTCAAAGCCATGAAAAGCTGAGCTACAGCTTAGCATTCTGACTCTTGCAAGTTGTGCATCTAGAGAATGGGGACGTGCACCTTCAGAAACTGTTGGTCTTAGTGGAATGAGGAGCTAGCCTCAAAGTCAGAAAAAATCCTGCTCCTGACTCTTGCTTGCTATGACAGAGTAACAGCCAGTACAGGCAGAAAGGCACCACTTGCTTGGACAAAGAGAGTTCCAAACACTAGTAAAATCTCTGGTCTGGGTGCTGTCCTCTATATGCCTTTTAGAACCCTTGGAAGCCCCAAATAAGAAACCTGGCCATTGCCCAACACTGGATTTTGTTATTAGTGCATTTGGAAGTCACGAATAAGTACCTAATAACAGCTGCTTCATCTTGTTTGGGTTCAGGTAACTTTTTTTTTAATCAATGAAATTTCAGCTTCCTAGTTTCAGCCCCTGGTTCTAGCCCACTGAAATCTTTTTGGCTTGTGTCTTCCCTTCTATACTTCTCTTGGATCTACCCTTTCTCATTTGCTCAGAATTGAGGCAAAGCAGACTAAGTGGGCTCAGTTATGTAGAGGCAGATTTTGATTTCAACATGTAAGGAAATATATCTTAACAATTTGCCTTGCTTACAAATAGAATTAACTAACTGGAGAAGTAGTCCCCCTCCCCATAGTAGAACAGAAACTTGCTTGAATTGGGATTGAGTTAAGGGACCTCTGAGGACTCAATTCTGTGCAATAGATCTGAAAAAAGAGCGGTTTGGAAGGTCTTCTGGCTTTGCCTTTGCTTTATCTTGAATTTGGTGGCAGGAGTTGGAATTGATGGGCAGTTTTGCCTGATTCATTGATTGATAACTCGGCCCCTCAAAATTGTATCACTTTTCCTTGAGATAGTTTTAGTTTCCAGAAGTTCTTTCTCCTTTGAGTTTTGAACCTCATTAAGTAACTATAGATTCTTAACCTGGGATCTTTCAATTTGGTTTTAAAAATATTTTGATAACAATATTTCATTTTTCTTTTTCATCTTATGTATTTTACTTTAAACATTTTTATATAACTCTGAGGAGGCATCTATAAGTTTCATTAGACTGAATGCCAGAGGGGACAAAGAGTCTTTGGCATAGAAACAATTAAAAACTCCTGAAGTAAGTACCTGGAATCAGAGGTGTCAGGAATCAGAGCAGCAGACCCTTGCTTCAGATGGTTACCACTTATATTATGCAGTTTTCATATGAAGAAAGAGAAAGGATATGTAGATCACAAACTTGGATCACATTCTGAGTAATCCACTTCAAATGGAGAAAAGGAGCAGGGGAACACAGGCAAGGAACAGGGATCAGAGTTTAGGTTGGCTGAATCTTCTAGGCTTCTAAAAACACTTGGGGGGAAAGAGGCAGGAAGTAGAGTGATCAGGGGGGATCAGCAGCCACTAACCAATTAAGGGCAATTTGCAGACTGATGAGGATTTGTGGGTATGGATGCTTTTTGGCCGATTGTGGGAATTATTGCAAGCCACTCAAGGACCTATATCTTTCTGACACTGGGCCCAGATCTGGACTTGGTTATTTTTCTAAAAAAAAAGAGATCTTCTTCCAGAGAAGATTAATATACTGCCTCATGGATGCCATAAGAAATTTATAGCAGGAAAAGAAAATCCAGTTCTTTTGTTTTTGCCACAATTTGTCCTGTCAGTTGAACATGGTTCATTTCTTCTTAGGACTTATGAACAACAAACTGTTCTTGCTTGTCAAGGAGTAAAAATGTTAATATTTTACAGAGTGGAGATGGAGAGTTGCTTCTTGCCAGCATGGGCCAAGGGTTTGGGTCAGATAGGATAAAAAATATGATTCTGAATACACCTGTGAATAGATGTATACTTGGGTTTTGTGACATTTATCATGGTTTTTATACTTTTTCTGCCAACACAGTCTGCATTCCCTTCAGATCTTAAATGATCAGAGTTACTGTGGCTGAAAAAACAATCATCCCCATAGCCAGCCTTGTTTGGTACTTAACTTCCTAGAATTTAATTAAATAGGCCAGGCTGTTCCTAGTCATGTAGACAAATTTTAGAGATGGGAAAACTCAGGTCTAGTGGAGTTAAGTGATGTGGCCAAGATCATATGACTTTTAAGTGCCAGATCTGGGATTTCAACCCATTTTCCCAAGACTTAATCTCAGGCTCTTCATACCATATATAGCATATTATCCAGCTTCTCTTTGGTCCAAAAGACTTTGCCTTTGGTCTATGGGCTTTGATCTTTCATTTCTTGCCCAACTTTCACCAATCTTATGTCCTAGTTTTAGATACTAAACTTCCTTTACCTTCTTGGTCTTGGATGTGGCATGATTCCCTGATTTCAGAGATATTCTGGGCCCATTCGCTTATCTGGGTCTTCATGCCAATTGTGACCTCTTCTCTTCTTCCTCCAGACTATTTCACTGGTGATCTCATGAGCTCCCATGGATTTAATTACCTTCTCCATACTTATTCTCAAATCTACCTTTCCTTCCTCCATCTCTCTACTGATCTTGAATCTCAATTTCAATTGCCTTTCAAGACATCTCAGACTGGAAGCTCAATAGACATCTTAAGCTCAGTAGGTCTAAAACGGAACTCATCTTTCCCTCCAAACCTTCCCTCTCCCTAATTTCCCTATTACTTGCTATAGAAGGCAACACCACTCTCTTGGGCTCTCAAACCTACAAGCTAGGGGTTATCCTGGACACACTTTTGTCTCCCTCACCCTCATAATCCAAATACTCAAACCTGTTGATCTCACCTCTGCAGCATCTCTTGCTTTCACCTCTGCAGCATCTCTTGCTTTCACCTCTGCAGCATCTCTTGCTTTCACCTCTCAACATCTCTTGTTGATTTCACCTCTGCAGCATCTCTTGTTGATTTCACCTCTGCAGCATCTCTTGTTGATTTCACCTCTGCAGCATCTCTTGATCAGCAGCATCTCTTGTTGATTTCACCTCTGCAGCTTCTCTTGATTTCTCTTCTGAAGTATCGCTTGTTGATTTCACCTCTGCAGCATCTCTTGATCTGCAGCATCTTTTGTTGATTTCACCTCTGCAGCATCTCTTGATCTGTAGCATCTCTTGTTGATTTCATCTCTGCAGCATCTCATGATTTCACCTCTGCTGCATCTCTCCAAAATGCCTCCTTCTCTCAGGCCCTTACCACCTCACCCTTGAATTATTACAATAACTGCTGGGATGGGGCAGAACTGGGGTGCTTGATTCTAGTTTCTCCCCTTTCCAATCCAACCTGCATTCAGCCACCAATGTGATTTTCTGAAGTGCACATCTGAACTTATGAAGGAATTGTCTTTTGCATCTTTTTGTACTTATCATAGTGCGCCCTGCATATATTAGGTGCTTAATAATTCAATCACTTAGTAAAAATGAGTAATTCATTGATCTTTTCCTATTTCTACTGCCACCTTTTGGGTCTCTGATTCTTGAACTCACATCCTTATGATAACTTAGTCTTCTTGACTTTAAGGAAAATGTTTTCTTTGTTTGTTGAGACACTTGGGTTTAAGTGACTCGTCCAGGGTCACACAGCTAGGAAGTGTTACGTGTCTGAGGTCATATTTGAACTCAGGCCCTCCTGACTTCAGAAATGGTGCTCTACTCACTGTGCCACCGGGGTGCCCCCCCAAAACACTTATTTATAAAGGAAAAGAGGCTAACAATTTAGAAATGACATACCAAGGTAAAAAAATGAAAATGTATTAAGCAGTTCTGTCAAGCTCCCTAGACCTGTTTGGTCTCATGATCTTTTGTAGTTGTTTTCATCTCTGAAAATGGTCTTGAACTACTCCAAGAGGGATATCTCCAGAACACTTAGGACTAATTTGGAATTCATTTTCCTGTTTCTCCTGCTTAAACATTTAATTCTCTCTCTTTCAAGGCAGTATGATTCAGGAATGGTTTTCAGGACTGGCCTCTATGATATGGGTCTATGTATTATTGACACTGACTTGACTGACAGTCTGCCACAGTCTGAGGCTTCTTCTTAGCCTAGGGAGGCCTCCACTCAAGCAAGAGTTGATGTTAACTCCAAGACTCAATAATGACAGGCTCAAAGAAATCTCCAGGGTTACACAGAATAATTGGCAACACTAGATGTCAGCCTGGAGGGGGAAGTCTTAATTTAGCACAGTATTTCTGAAGCAATTCGCTATTTATGCTAATAACATACAGTGATCTGCTCATGCAGAACCATTAGAGATTGACATGATAACTGACATGACTAAGAAGCTCACTTTCATAACCATTGGTAAACCTGAAGATACCTAGTAAAGTATGATGTGCAATCTAATTGATAGCTTAGGTGGATAGTTGTGTGTTACTAGAGTAAGGTGGGGAGGATGAGATGAAAATGTAGCTCTAGTTCAGAAACACTGAAGGAAGTGGTGAATGGTGATAGTGGTGTTGGAAGGAAGAGGAGGTAGAGGTGGCAGCATTTTAAAATAATATAATTTGAATGGCTTTATTTACTTATTCATTTATTTATTTGCTTATTTATTTATTTGTTTATTTGCTGAGACAATGGGAGTTAAGTGACTTGCCCAGGGTCAAATGGATTTGTTACACAAGTTTTGCTGAAGTGTTGTTTCAAGTGATGGGTTCTGCTACTGTGAAAAATTATGAGAATTTGCGCAGGGTTGTGGATGAGGTTCATTGGTTCCACCTTGTTCAATGTTTTGGTAATTATTTAAATGAAGGCTTAGATGGCACAGGTATCCAATTTGTGAAAGACACAAAGGATTGTACAATTGAATACATACCTAAGGAATGAGTAGTTACCATTGCTGAGTTACTTATTCAATTATCTCTAGTGAGGTTAAGAGTGATCACCTTGTTTCACAGGACACCAGAGGATTTTGGCAAATTGAAGTGATGAGCTGAACTTATTAAGAAGAAATATAATTGAGATGAATGTAAAGTTATATTTTGTTTCCCAAAATCTATTTCAGTGGCAGAGTTTTAGAGAGATATAACTACATAATTGTTTGTATGAAAAAGAAGTTGGAACTTAAATGGACAGCAGGCTCTATATAAATCAATAATGGCCTATGAATAACAAAATCAAAAATCTCTTAATTTGCAATCTGTTGTGCAGAGGACAAAAGCAGTGTATTCCTCTTTTCTGGAAGCTCTAGAGATTGGGTGAATATTTGTTACAGAAAGTAGAGAAGGGAATTTTGTTTACAGACAGTTTAGTCTAAATCAGAGGTCCTCTAAGCTTTTTGTACGCTAAATATTTCTTTGGCAGTCAGTCTGGTGGAACAAAAAAAAGCTAATTACATTGAAACAGTTACCAAGATACTTTAAAACAACAATTCATAGACCTCAGGGTAAGAGACCATGATGTTTGGAGTTCCTTCTACCACTGAGAAGCTGTGATTTCAATCAAGATCAAGAATGATCTTCATAGACTATATTTACAACCCTGTATTTAGGGTCAAAGAATCAATCATAAAATACCAGAATCAGGGAGACAGGAAAGACTTAAGAGTGGGTTCATATGGAAAATGATCTGGGTGTTCTGATTAACTTTTGGATCTGGATAAGCTGAGTGTGTGGAGTAGCAGCAGCACAGAAAGGAAGCGTGATTTCAGGCTTCACCAATATAAATCTAAAATTCCCCCAGCAGGGATAACTTGGTCCCACTTGCTCAGACCACACTTCAGAACAGTCATGGGGAACTATTCTTGGATAAAAAGACTGCTCAAACATTGTTACCATCAGCAAGGTGAGTGGCTTGGAATACACCAGAGGAGGAGTCCTTGAAGCACATTTGAGAATGCAGCTAGAATAAGAGAAGGCTAATAGGACAATATGATAAATGCCTCCAGATGTTTGAAGGCTTTCATTGGGAATAAATCAAGTCACACATGCATAAGCACATACTAAGAGAAGAATAGATTTTGCTTTGTAATTGTGAAATGAAACTCATAAAACAGTCATTTGTCAAGCAAAGAGGTTACAGAAACTCCAACTCAACTACCTCTTTTTACTAGGACTCTCTTCTGTCATAAGAGTTGGGGGAGGAAGGGAGGAATAATACAGATGAATGAGGGATGGCAAAATTCTTACAAAATAAGCACCAAATCATTTGAAGGTGTTGAAAGTCCCAACATCTGGGGAAATTAGGAAAGGCCTTTGTAGAAAGTGTGTGTTGAACTGAGCCTTTGACATATCCTGGGGAGGGTTCCCAAGGGTCAGGGAGAGGGAAAGCTTATTCCAGGGGGAAGGATATTCCAGGTTTAGGTAATTTATCTGTCCAAAGGTCCCAGGGATGCAGTTCCACTTTGGGGGGTAGCTTATACCATTAGGAAGTTTTTCCTTCAGGAGACCCTAAATCTACCTTTATGCTATTTCTGTTCATTTTTCCTAGTTCTAATCATTGCCCTTCAGATACTGAAGACATCTGTCATGTGTCCCTCCAAGACTACTTTCTGATTAAATGATTCAGTCTTTCCTCGTATGGCAAGGCCTCTAGCCATCTCATTATCCTTCTCCTGGAAGCATCTGGATGTTTTCCAGCTTGTTAATGTTCTTTGGCAAATATGGTTTCCAGAACTGAATTCAATGGAATTACCCCCTCTCAATGCAGCTTAGGGGAAATCAAGAGCTTTTCAAGTTACCATGTTATATTATAGCTTCATTGAGCTTGGCATTCCATGAAAGCCTACAGCTCTATTCCACAAGAACTATCAGGTTTAAAATTACATATGTCTTTAATTAGCCAAAATCTGCCGCCTCATCAGCCCATCCCAAACCTGCTTCCTTCAGAGAAAGTACACATCACACTCGCACACACAGCTTGTTATAGAAATATATAGTCAATCAAAATTAACTTCCATGTTGGGCATCTCCTAAAAATAATTTGTTTCATTTTTCATTCCAAGTCCTTGATCTCTATCAGAAGGTGGTACTTTTTTTTTTATTCTTAAGATCATTAAGGCATGACAATAGCACTCCTGGGCATGTAATTATTAAATTACATTAAGCAATTCATCCTTATTTAATCCTTTATCACGGTTCATGTATACATTTTTGATTTTTATTTTGATTCCTATGTTTAATCTTCAGTTTCTCTGTAACTCTGATCTTTTCATTGGGAATGATTGGAAGTCCTCTTTCATTAAAGATCTTTTTTCCCTCACTGTTGAATTATTTTCAGTTTTGCTGGGTAAGGTATTTTTGGTTATATACTCATGGCTTTTGTTTTTGGAATAGAGTATTCCAAGTTGTCCATTCCTTCATAGAGGTGATTGCTAAGCCATATATGATCCTAACTGTGTCTCCTTAGTATTTTAATTCTTGTATTCTTCTGGCTACTTGCAGGATTTTTTTCTTTGATCTGGAAGCTCTGTGTTTTAGCAATAATGGTACTTGGAATTTTCATTTTGGAGTTTCTTTCAGGAGGCAGCTGGAATTCTTTGTTTACATTTTGCTCTCTAGATTTGAGGAATTTTAGCAGTTTTAATATTTCTTGAAACATGATATCAAGGTGGTTCTTACTATTTTTAATCATGGTACATATGATTTATGCCCAAAGGCCTACAAATTCATGCCTTTAACCTAACAATATCACTACTAGGCATATGTCCCAAAAGAGATAAAAAAGGAAAAGTACATATATGTACAAAAATATTTATAGCAGCTCTTTTCTCAGAGCAAAGAATTGGAAATTGAGGGAATGCCCATCAACTGGGGAAAGACTGAATGATAGAATACTACTATTTTATAAAAAATGATGAGCAAGATACTCTCAAAAAAGCCTGGAAAGTCCTCCATGACCTCATGCAAAGTGAAATACGTTTGTGTACAAAGCAATAGCAATGTTGTGGGATGATCAGCAGTGAATGACTTTGCTATTCTCAGTAATACAATAATCCAAGATTACTCTGAAGGACTTAATGCTATTCTTGCCTAGAGAAAGAACTGACTATGTCTGAATACAGATAGAAACATACTTCTTTTTGCTTTATTAAAAGATTTTTTTTGTTGTGGGGAAATCATGATCTATGTTTTCTTTTGCAACGTGACTTTTATAGAAATGTTTTGCATAATTTCAGATGTGTATTCATAATGGGGATGGGGTTGGGAATAAGGGAGGGAATCTGGAGCTCAAAAGTTTTAAAAACTAATGTAAAAATGGTTTTAAATGTAACTAGGAAAAACATTAAATACATCAATAAATTATTAAAAAATAAAGTGAGTTGGAGAAGGAAATCAAACCAAAAAAGGTAAAGTTTTAAAAACAAAAGTAAAAATGTAAAAAAAAATTAATATGTAACTGAGAAAAATAGTTTATCTGGTACTGGCTAAGAAATAGAAAGGTAGATCAGTGGAATAGAGCAGACATACAGTTTATAGCAGTAAATGACTATAATAACCTTGTGTTTGGCAAGTGTAAGACTTAAGGTTTGGGGATAAGAATTCTTTATTTGGTGAAAATTGATGGAAAAGCTAGAAAGCAGTTTTGGCAGATAATATATATACATAGCCTGATATCTTACATCATTTACCAATATGAGATCAAAATGGATACATGACCTAGATACAAAGGGAAATAATTACAAAAAAATTTGCAAAACATGTAGCATGCTATTTATTAAACTTTATGGATAAGTGAACAATTCATGAATAAATGAGAAGAGAGAACATTGGGAAATGTAAAACATAATTTTGATTACATTAAATTAATAATGTAGCCAAGATCAGAAGGAAAGTAGAAAATTGGGGGGGGGATTTTTACAATTATTCAGATAAGAATTTGAGTCATTTTCAAGTGACAAATGGTCAAAAGATATGAACAAGCAGTTTTCTGATGAAGAAATTAAAACAAGGTAGTCATGAAAAAACACTCTAAATATTGATTACATAAATATAAATTAAAACAACCTCTAGATACACTTTACACCTATCAGATTGGCTAAAATGATAAAAAGGGGGAAGTGACAAATATTGGAGGGCATGTGGGAAAATTGGAGCACACTTCACTGTTGGTGGAATTGTGAATTGATTCAACCATTTTGGATAGCAATCTAGAATTATGCCCAAAGAGTTATAAAATTGGCTTATACTCTTTGACTCTGTAATACCATGAATAGGTCTGTTTCCCAAGATGATTAGAGAAAATGGAAAAGAACCATATGTTCTAAAATATAGCAGCTCTCTTTGGTGACAAAGAACTGGAAATTGTGGGGATACACCCATTGATTGGGGAATGGCTGAACAAGTTGTAGTATATAATCATGATGGAATAATACTGAGCTATAAGAAATGAGGAGTTTGATGATTTTAGAAAAATGTGCAAAGACATTGTATTTTGCTCACATGGTTCCTGACCATCCCTTGGCATTTAGATTCCCAAATATTTTATCCTATTGACAGTGATTTTAAATGGAATTTCTCTTTGTATCTCTTGCTGTTGGATTTTGTTAGTGTTGTGTAAAAATGCTGATGATTTATGTGGTTTTATTTTGCATCCTGCAACTTTGCTAAAGTTGCAGATTACTTCTAATAGCTTTTTAGTTGATTCTCTAAGATTCTCTAAGGATATCATCATATCATCTGCAAAGAGTGATAATTTGGTTTCCTAATTACCTACATTTAATCTCTTTTTCTTCTCTTATTGTCAAAGCTATCATTTCTAATACAATATTGAATAGTAATGGTGAATAGTGGGCAGCCTTGTTTCACCCCTGATCTTATTGGGAGTGATTCCAGTTTATCTCCATTACATATGATGCTTGCTGATGGTTTTAAATAGATGCCACTGATCGTTTTAAAGAAAAGTCCATTTATTCCTATACTCTCTAGTATTTTGATAGGAATGAGTGTTGGATTTTATCAGATGCTTTTTCTGCATCTATTGAGATAATCATATGGTTTTTGTTCATTTGGTTACTGATTTAGTCAATTATGCTAATAGTTTTCCTAATATTGAACCAGCCCTGCATTCCTGGTATAAATCCTTCTTGGTCATGGTGTATTATCCTGGGGATGATTTTCTGTAATCTTTTAGCTATTGTTTTTTTTTTTAAAGATTTTTGCATGAACATTCATTAGGGAGATTGGTCTATAATTTTCTTTTTCTGTTTTCGTCCTACCTGGTTTAGGTATCAGTAGCATGCCTGTGTCATAAAAGGAATTTGGTAGAATTCCTTCATTCCCTATTTTTTAAAATAGTTTATATATTGGAGTTAATTGTTTTTTAAATGTTTGGTAGAATTCACATGTAAATGCATCTGGTCCTGAGGATTTTTCTTAGGGAGTTGATTAATAACTTGTTCTATTTCTTTTTCTAAAATGGGACTATTTAAGTAATTTATTTCCTCTTCTATTAATCTGGGCAATCTATATTTTTGTAGATATTGCTCCATTTCATTTAGGTTGTTGAATTTATTGGCATAAAGTTGGGCAAAGTAACTCCTAATTATTGCTCTAATTTCCTCTTCATTAGTGGAAAGTTCTCCCTTTTCATTTTTGAGATGTAACAATTTGATTTTCCTGTTTCCTTTTTCTATCAAATTAATGAAAGGTTTTATCTATTTTGTTGTTTTTTTCATGAAACAGACTCTTAATTTTATTTATTAATTCAAAAGTTTTTTTTTTTCAATTTTATTGATCTCTCCTTTTATTTTTAGAACTTCAAGTTTGGTATTTAATTGGTTTTTTTTTTACTTTTTTTTTCTAGCTTTTTTAGTTGCAAGCCCAATTCATTAATCTTCTCTTTCTCTATTTTATGTAAGTAAGCATCTAAGAGATATAAAATTTCCATTACCACTTTGGCTGCATCTCACAAATTTTGGTATGTTGTCTCATTATTCTCATTCTCTTCGATGAAATTATTGAATTCTAGGATTTTTATTTGTGTCCAAGTCACATTTTTCTTTGAACTTTGTTCATGGATATTTTGGAATCATTCTCTTCTCAGTGTTTGTGTTTTGAGGATCCCTTGAACATCCTATAATAACTCATTAAGGAGGGAAGTTCTTTTGATACTTATTTCTTTCACTCTTCTTCATGACTTGAATTTGATGTTAAGGCTGAACTCTTGAGCACATGTTGGGGCAAGGTCTGGTCTTGTCTTGTTACTGCTTTTCCAAGGTTTTTGAGGGTATGTTGTTCCAGGATCCCAGGAACATCTCGGACTGAGTCCCTGCAAGCTTTCAGTGCTCCCAAAGTGGTTTGATCTAGAGCAAAGTTCCCTTCCCCTTTATCCTGCACAGTCTGTGCTCTGCAAATTGTTGACCTGGGTTTGGATCTGAGCAAGAATAGATGCTGCTGGATTATGCTCCTGTCAGCCATCTAGAAAGTTCTGTAGATTCAAAATGGCATTATTGTAACCTCCCTTTTGATCTGATATTCATGCTTGGATATTCCTCTGTAGCCTGGGCTTGATCTGGAAGTTAAGCCCTGCTTTGAATATGGAATCTGAGCCAAATATATTTGCTATGCTTTCTTTCTTGGTATACTATGCAAGGTCTTCCTATTTGGGAGTCTTGTCCTTTCCTATTCAGATTGATCTATGATATATGAATCTATGATCTACACCTGGGGAGCAAGTAGTAAAACTACCAGTTCTTAACCTATCTCCCATGACACCCCAGTGTGGGTATGTTACCTCCTCTTGCTCTGCTACGCGTTTTTTCCCTGAACACTGGAGTGCTGTGGGGCAACTCATTCCCAGTGTTTACAACCTCCCTGTCTGTGTCCCTATACATCTGGATCAGATAAAGGACTCACTTTTCCTTATATTTCCCCATCAAGCTCCAGCATGGTTTTTTACTAGATTTCTTTGTGGGACAGAAATCCTGCACTGTGCTTCTTTCTACTCCTCCATCTTGCCTCTGCCCCCACACAAGAACTATTATTTACTTGGTTTCCATCTTTCAATAATTGTGAAATCATTTTAAAATCATAAGAACCAATGTGTCATTTATCTGTATTAAATTTCTTTGTTTTTTATTTGGTCATCATTATGTAGTGTCAGGATTTTTTTCCTGGATCTTGACTTTATTGTCTAAAATGTTGATATTCCCTCCCAATTTTTGTTATCTGTACTACTGATAATATCTATTTCCATGTCTTCATATCATTTATTAAAATGTTGAACATATACAGAACCAATCACACATATTTGGGGCACTGTTTCAGAGAGTTCCTGCCAAATTGTCTTCTAACCATTGGAGCTTGGCCATTCAACCAAACCTTCCATCACTGAGCCTATTTCTCAGGGATAGTTCATAAGACTATTTTCTTAGGAATTACTACTTTCTTCTTTAAGGCTCATAAATGCTATAATAATAGTTTGGAGAGTTTTGCCAGGAGCAGAAGTTGAGGAGACCTCTAATTTACAGACTTGATCTTTAGGCATATGCCCTTCTCTAATTTCATAGTATCTCAAGAAGCAATTAATCTGACCCCATCTGAGGGACTGCCTCATATATACCAATATGTACCAAATATCCATTTGTCATCCACTTTGTTTTTTTCAATGTGTATATATAGTCTGATCTCTTTCCTATTGATTCAGATTTTTATTGAAGCGTTTTGTATTGTTTGTAGAGAACTGACACAATTAGTACATCATCTAATTAAAGGGAAAGCTTCTATTATTTAGATTTGATAGGTTAACTTCTATAATACATGGTCAATACCATCTATACTTAATTGTCCACAGAATTTAAGTTGCTGGGGCCATATTAACTGTTTCTTGAGATACTGTGGAAATTGGAGAAGAGTATATGCCCAAAGATCAAGTCTGTAAATTTCCAGTAATCCAGCACATCCAGTAATACAAAATATAGTGGAAAATATTTTGTGGACCTAAACTGGCCTGAAGCAAGATACCATTAAAAACTTGTCCATGAAATGGGGCTTAGATCTAAGCAAAAAAAGAGATGGGCCGATACTTGGTAAAAAAAAAAAATGAGCTTATCTCTTGTCTCTTCATGTGACTTATTTATTTTCTTGGTATCACCACCCACCTAATTTCAAAAACTTTTGTTATCTTTGAGTGTTGATTTTAATTTTTCAATTATCATATCTTCTCTTTCTGTTCCCACAACAGGTCCTTCAGCAGTGACCCTTATCTGTTTTCCTCTGATCTCTTAAAATAACCACCTGATTCTTCTTCATCTTCTCCTTTCTACACCATTCCCTACATAAATCTTCCCCAGGTGTCCTTCTCTTTTTATTTTTGATCTTATGATTTGGGCTCAAAAATCCATCACTTCCCATCACTCCCCTTTCTTAATAGAATAAAAGGCAAATGCCTTTGTTTTCTAGGCCTTTTGAATTCTACTTCCCAGCCATCTTCCAGCCTGATGTCAAAGCTTTACTTGTCCCATTTTTGCTCCACGTTTTTATGTGTCTCTGTTTTTGAATACAACGTTTCCATTCTTTCTCATTTCATGGTCTTCCCTTTTTTCAAGGCTTCACCCAAGTGCTTCTTTTCTTGGTACCTTCACTTACATCCCTCTTGAGTTTCAGACATCCAGAACTGGAGCTCTTTTTAGAGGCCATCTGACAGATGGTAAATTAAGGTGTCACTTGTCTAGCTAGGTAGGTAGATAATTGCACATAAGGAGTTTTGTAAATCTTCTAAGACATTATTGTCATGGCCAAGATCATACTGATAAATGGTAGCAGCATAACCAGAATAACAATGTCTTCTCAATCCGAACCAAATTTTTGTCATGTTCTACAATCTCCGAAGCCAGTATTTTGGACCATCTTGTATTATGAACTGTTTTTCTTCCATACTTCAAAATGTTTTATTTTTATTTTAGGACAAGAAGATATTTTCCATCTATGGACACTACCCGGTAATCCGCAATACTCTACGAAGGAAAGGATGGGTTGAGAAGAAATTCAACTTTTTATCAAAGATGGTGCCAAATGGTGAAGATGAATGTGAAGGTGATTATGATAGTGGATCCAATGTTCTTATTACTGTTCACATAATAATAAAAGGTAAACTAATAATTAACTAAAAATTCTGAAATTGAGAACTTGCTAGATGGCTCCTTGGATTATAGGACTGTTGTAAGATTATAACGACTTGTATTTGTATATCATCCACTCCTCCTCTTGACTTGGAGCTCCATGATGGCCAGAATCACATCTTAACCTAATTTTGTTTTCACTCTCTTAGTACCCAGAGCAATGTTCTGAATCTTATATGTACCTTTCCATTCAGTGTTTGATGACTAAATGATTAAATGAATTTTACAAAGTCAGATACATGAATATATAGTTATGTTTATCTAATTTTGATATTTTGTCCCCACTCTTTTGGGAAAGAAATATTTATTTCTCTAGTATTATTCAATATTGTTGAAATAAAAATAGTAATAATAAAAAATTAAAAGTCCATAAATTTAAAGATTTAAGTCTGGCTTAATCAAATGATCAAGAATGAGGAAAGGTCAAGCTGAGATGGAGTGACAGAGACCTAGTCTCACTGGAACATCAAGTGTGTAAAGAACTGGGATATAATTTTACTGAGTTCAACATATATGGAATTACTTGTCATCCAGGGGAGAGGGTAGGGGGAAAGGGGGAAAATTGGGATGCAAGGTTTTGCAAAGGTTAATGTTGAAAAATTATCCTTACATATGTTTGAAAATAAAAAGCTTTAATGAAAAAAAAAAGAACTGGGATATATGGATTGTGTGATGGAAAACAGTGAAAGATTAGGCTAATGCAAGATTGTAGAAAGGCCTAAATGCCAAGGGTAAGAGTTTGTATTTATCATGTAAACAATGAACTTATCTTGACAAGAAATACAGCAGGTTAGAGGAGAGACTTGGGATGATAAGGAAAGAAACTGAAATAAAAAAGGACAGTGTTAATATCTACTTCACAGTCCATTAAATAATAATAATATTAATAAATAATAAAGGACTATGGAAAGAACTTTCTGTAAATATCAACTATCTCAAAGGCCAGGACTTGAAAAATGAGGAGCTGCCTTGGCAATGAACAGTACATTAAAATGATGTGTCTGAGAAAAGAATGTGGATTTTTAGACCACATATTTAAATATGTGAATTGATGTGGTACACTCCTCGATGAAAATATTCCTAAAAATGAATGGTAAGAATGGACTTGCACGAAGCCTTGAAAATCTAAGCAGAGGATTTTAAAGGGAAAAGGAAGGAAGAGGGAGGTAAGCTTTCAATGAATATCTATCAAGCATAGACACCATATAAAATAGATATTATCCAAGAAGATCAATCACAAAGATACCTAGAGATTCATGAGAGACAAAATCCAGGGAAGTAGTCAGCAACGAAATCTTTGACTTTAGATGTTATTGCAAATGCATAAAGAATTAGGCAGAGAACTAAGAGAATCCAATTTAGGAGAGTGAATTTGATCTTCAAGGATTGGAGTGATGAGACCAGATCATGACTCAGGTGTATACTTTAGGTTGAAAGGATCTGGTTAGGTTAAAAGGGGGAAGTAAAAGAGTAAAATAAATAATTCTCATGTGAGACAATCAAATGGAGAGAGAGACTGATGGAAAAGCATTTGGATAAAGACCTGCAAAGGGCAGAGACAGAAGCAATATTGCTATCACCTGAGCAGAAAGAGTAAGGATAGGGTTAAGGAAGGGTTAGTGAGGAGGTGTCCTAGTGCACAGAGCATTAGGTCTAACATCAAGAAGACTCATCTTCCTGAGTTCAATTTGTCTTCAGATATTTACTAGCTGTGTGATCCTGGGCAAGTCAATTAATTCTGTTTGCCTCAGTTTTCTTATCTGTCAAATGAGCTAGAGAAGGAAATGGCAAACTGCTTTAGCACCTTTGCCAAGAAAACTCCAAATCAGGTCACAGAATGTCAGATAGAGGAAAACAGCACTAAATAATAGTGGCAATAATGGGCATCCTTGTTTTACCTTTGGTCTTATTGGGAAGGCTTTTAACTTAACCTCATTACAGATAATGCTTGCTGATGGTTTAAGGTAAATATTTCTTATTGTTTTAGGGAAAAATCCTTTGCTTTCAAGTTTTTTTTTAAGTAGAAATGAGTATTGTATTTTGTCCAAAGCTTTTTTTTGCATCTATTAATATAATCTTGGTTTTTGTTGCTTTTGTTATTGATATAACCCATTATAGTAATATAACCCATTATAGTAATAGTTTCTCTTATATTGAACCAGCCCTGCATTTCTGGTATAAATCCCACTTAGTCACATTGTAAAATCTTTTTGATATATTGCTGTATTCTCCTAGCTGATATTTTACTTAGAATAGTTATATAAATATTCATTAATGAAATTGGTCTATAATTTTCTTTCTCTGCTTTTGCTCTTCCTTGGTTTAGATATCAGCATCATATTTGTTTCATAAAAGGAGTTTGGTAGGACTCCTTCTTTAGCTATTATTCCAATTAATTTATCTAAATTGTAATTATGTAAATTGTAATTTATCTAAATTGTAGTTGTTCTTTAAATGTTTGGCAAAATTTACTTAGGAAATTCATTTATGGCCTGTTCAATTTTCTTTTCTAAAATAGATCTATTTAGATATTCCATTTTCTCATCTGTTAACTAAGCAGTTTTTATTTTTGTGAGTATTCATTTACATTGTTTAAATTTATTGTTGTATGATTAACTAAAATAACTCCTAATAACTGCTTTAATTTCATTTTATTAGCATGTAAATTTATTGTTTTCATTTTTGATAATAGTAATTTGATTTTCTTCTCTCTTTTAAAAAAAATCACATTAACTAATGATTTATCTATTTTATTGTCCCCCCTCCCCACAAACCAGCTTCTAATTTTATATATTAATTCAATGATTTTATTACATTCAGTTTTATTTATCTGACCTTTAATTTTCAGGATTTCTAATTTGGTGTTTAACTGGAGATTCTTAATCTGTTCTTTTTAAACTGTTTTTTAAAAAATTTCATACCGAATTCATTGATATACTTTTTTATTTTACTGATGTTTATATATATATGTATGTATATATACATACATATATAATTTTCTTCTGATTAATGCTTTTGCCTTATCCCATAGGTTTGGGTATTCTACCTCATTATGATCGTACTTTTTAATTCTCTATGATTTATTCTAGAAGAATTCATTCTTTAAGATGAGGCTATTTAGTCATCCATTAATTTTTAATCTGTATTTCTATGGTCCTTTATTAAGTATAATTTTTATTGCATTATTATCTGAAAAGAATACATTTAATGTTTCTGTTTTCCTGCATTTAAGCATTAAGCACAAGCATTGTTGTTTGTTTGTTTTGCTGAGGCAATTGGGGTTAAGTGACAGGGTTCACACAGCTAGGAAATGTCAAGTTCTGAGACCAGACCTGAACTCAGGGCTAGTGATCTATCTACTGAGCCACCTAGCTGCCCTAAGCATAAGGTTTTTATGCTCTAATATATGATCAGTTTTTGTAAAAGATTCATGAGCTTTTGAGAAAAGCAAAAATTAGAATATATGACTTATTTAAGAAACAGAAGCAATAGTGTTTATTATTGGTCAGGTCATAACAGAAGTTTTTTTTTTTAATTAGATTTTTATTTCTTTCATCTGTAAAATGGGGATAATTCTGTACTTGCCTGTCTCACAGATTTCTGATAAGGAAGATGTCTTGTGAACCTTAAAGTGTTCTGGAAGTGTTATTTTTATTTTTTATCTTTCTGCGTCTCACTTCCTCATCTAAAAAATGGGGATGAGACTATATGTACTTCCTGCTACCATCCAAGAGTCATGGAAACATTTGGAAATTTTTAAAGAAATAAGGCTTGTTATTTCTTTGTTAAATAAATAAAAGCTTTTATTTATTGTGATTCTTGGATGCATTTTTCAGTCAATTTTATGTTGAAGGACAGAAGCATAGAATAAATGATTTTTAATTCAGTTTTATGCTCACACACTCCTCTCCCCTTTTCCTACTCATTGAGAAAGTAAGATGTATAAAATCCTTTGCAGATATGAAATCTTGTAAAATAAATTTCTGTATTAGCATATTGCAAAAAAGTAAGAAAAATAGGAAAAAAACATTTTAAATGTGCTTCAATCTATACTCTGAACTTATTAGTTCTCTGTCCAGAGGTAGATAATATTTGATGAGTCTTTTGGAATTATGGTGGGTCATTGTATTTTCAGAGTCACTTAGTTTTTCACAATTGATCATCATTACAATATTGTGCTTACTGTTCTTTTGGTTCTGCTCATTTTACTTTACATCAGTTCATATAAGTCTTCCTAGGCTTTTCTGAAACTATCTCCTCTTGTTTTCTCATGCACAATAGTATTCTATCAAAGCTGTATACTACACTTTGTTTAGCTATTCCCCAATTGATGAGTATCCCCTTACATTTTCAATTCTTTGACAGCACAAAAAGAGCAATTCTTTGACAACACAAAAAGGGCTGCTGTGGTTTTGTGCATATCTCTTTCCTTGATCTCTTTGGGATATAGACCTAGTGGTGGTATTGCTGGGCCAAAGGATATACACTGTTTAATAATTTTGGGGGGCATATCTTCGAATTGTTCTTCGGGATGGTTGGACTAATTCACAGCTCCACCAACAGTGTATTCATGTACATATTTTCCCACATCCTTTCCATTTGTTGTTTTAGTTTCCCTAATTTCCCTTTATTTTTCCAATTATTAGTGAGGAGATTTCTAAAAATATGGCTAGTGATGCTTTGCTTACTTCCTCCAAAAGCTATCCATATTCTTTAACCATTTATTACTTGGGGGATGGCTCTTATTCTTTTAAATTTGACTCATTTCTGTACATATTTTTGAAATGAGACCTTTATCAGAGAAATTTGTAAAAGTTCTTTCCAGTTTCCTGCTTTTAATTTTAGGTGCATTAGTTTTGTTTGTGCAACAACTTTTATATTTTATGCAAATCAAAATATCTGTTTTATCATTTGTGAAATCCGCAATCTTTTGTTTCACCACGAGTTCTTCCTTCCCCTATCCACTGATTTGACAGGTAATTCTTTATCTCCTCCACTGATTTACTTATGATATCCCCTTCTATGTCTAAATCATAAACCCATTTTGATGTGTGTATTTGTATTTGTGTGAGATATGCTGATTTATGTCTTGTCTCTGACAAATTGCCTTTCAGTTTTCCCAAAAGATTTTGTCAAACAGGGGGATTTGGAAAGCCTTCCTATAGAAAGAATTTTAGTGGCATTTGAAAAGAATCAGGGAAGCCAGGTGGTGGAGATGAGGAGGGAGAATTCCAGGGTTGATAAATAGGCTGTAAAAATTCTTGAAGGAGAGGGAGCCTCTTCTTCAAAGACTAGTAGGAAGCCAGTATCTGTAGAGCAAAGAATATGTGTCTGGGAGTGAGGTATGAGTAGATTCGAAAGGGAGGAGGAAGAAGGTGGCAAAGATCCTGCTAAAAGTTAACTTTTAACTTTAAAAGTGTTAAAGGCTACAAGAAAGGCACGAAGAATGAGGGCTGAGAAAAAATTTGGTGATGGAGAGGTCACGGATTAACTTTATAAGAGCAGTTTTAGTGAAGTGACGAAGTCAGAAGCCAGACTACAAAAAATTAAGAATAATAAATGAAAAAATTAAAAAGCTACAATGAGAGTAAGAGAAAAGTAAGTGAAGTACCTAGTGTGCAGAAGGCACTCACCTTCTCAGTGAGTTTAACCATAAAAAGCAAGAAAGAGATGTGGTGGTAGCAAGATGAGATGTATTGGGGAAAATTTTTTGTTTTGTTTTGTTTTTTTAAGATGAAGGCAACATGGGCATGTTATAGGCAGTAAGAATCAACAAATCATATGGTAGGGATGATGGAGGGGTCAATCTGAGGAGAAAAAATGGGATTATTTGTGCAGGGGGAGGAGGGAATGACCTTGGTCAACCTTGACCTCATTGTGTGAGCTGAAGTGAAGGAGGAGAGAAGAGTGGAAGGTACTTACCTTATTGACAGGAATCGAGGAAGAGGAGGAAGAGGGAATAAATGGTGAATTACTTCTCTGCCTCAATGATTCTCCAGGCTTGTAGGCAGCTCAGGGATCCAGTGCAGCCCCCTCATCCTCAGCTCAGGAACCTGAGACCCCAAGAGCTATGTGAGCTCTAGAGCTGCATGCTATCTCCTTACCATAGTGCAACATGGCAGTACAGCCAGTGTGGGGAGGAATATTAGTTATGCTGTTGATTTCATTAATGATATCTTTTCTTTTCATAGAAAACAAATATGTTGAAATTGAAGAAGATAATGAGATGATTTTTCAGAAGTCAAATAACATCCATGATGTGATGGTAGGATTATATAAATATATGGCTTATGTTTATACTAAGGCATGTAGATAAAAGTGAGTGTGACTATCCTGTCTTTATCCCCCAATGACATTTTAGGATGTTTTCATTTGCTCTAGGTAGCCCAACAACAGAGATTCACCTGCCTATGTAAATGAGGAGGGCGTTCCTGGCCTGAGGTCCACCCCGCTCAGAGGCCTTTCCGGGATTGGACCCCAATGCTTCCTAATCCCACTGGCCTTTGCTTCCTATGTCTTAATTTAGCTAGAATTTTCCTGTTTTCTGCCAATTTTTAGGTGTGATTAGTACCAAATTTGAGAGCATTGCCATGTTCATGTTGTCTCAGCTGTTTACTTACAGAGAGCAAATCACAAATCCCAGCCATCCCACTGGTGCTTCTTGGTTCATACGTACATGATCTCTAAAATTCTTAGTCAGCAGGGCTCTTCCTTAGGTGCTGTGAAAATATCCTGAGAAAGAAAACATCAGTGTGAGATGGTGTAGTGTTGGGCAGGCTGCCATAGCCCAAGGACAGCATCTCTGCCCTGATGTAAGCAGATGACCAAGCTCCCATTGGAGTCCCAGTGCAGCCTGGGATGAGGGAACAGACATAGAGACCACTGGACTAGTCTTAAACTATTTCAGTCTTATTGTAGCTGGACTCCTTGTTGAGATAAGAGTAGCCATGTTCCCACGGCCAGCACCCTGGAGTGAGGTGCCTCCTCCTCTCCTCTGTCACCCTCCTACACTCCTAGCCCGAGTGGGGCATGAGTAAAGGGAGAAGTCACCTCATCCTAAGTGATTCAGGAAGGAGACAAGACAGGTAATAAATTTAGGATCAGAGAGACTGGTTCAAACTCTACCTGTTCCATATAACACTTGGACCTCAGTTTCCATATCATTACTAAAGTCCCTCCCAGCTCTAAAGCCTATATCTGTAGTCTCCATGTATTCTCTTGTTGGAAGGTAATTGAGAGGTGTCTCTTCTAAGGTTCCCAGACCTCATATTTTAAAAAATTATTATTATTATCATAGTATATATAAATATATATTATTAATATTATTAAAATATTTTAGAACTACCATTGGGGGCTGATATCAAAGAAGGGCAAGCTTAATTCATTTATGAATTTCTCTTGTTTAAACTTTTGAGCTACTTTGAACATTTTTCTAACCTCAGAAAAGTACTGAAAGGAGTGTTTGCTATATTTATTATTTCTGAATTGGCCACAGACCATCAAGTAATATGTTAAACAACATGATGAGATAAAAAAAGACAACTTTGCTCCCCTTGTGAATGAAGCAGAAATAAGGGTTTTTGCCATCTGGAAATTGGAGAATCTGTGTATCCATTTTAGAATTATTTTAGGAAGCAATTATAGTTTTTTGCCTATCCAGCCACATATTTGTCACAGACTAACTCCAGAGTACTCTTTGAGTCCCATCCTCAGCATTTTATTTATTTGTTTGTTTGTTTATTTTCCTGAGGCAATTAGGGTTAAGTGACTTGCCCAGAATCACACAGCTAGGAAGTGTTAAGTGTCTGAGATCACATTTGAACTCAGGTCCTTTTGACTATAGGGCTGGTGCTCTATCCACTGCACCATCTAGCTGCCCCCTCAGTATTTTTAGAAGATTCTTCATTTGTTCCATATAAAGGAGTCCCAAGGAAGGCTCAGCCTGTTGTTTCCTTTCTCTCCACAAATAAAACCTAGCTCTAGCTCCTGTTTGTTTTGACTATATGGTCTTTGAAGACATATTTGCTGTTGATAAAGAATTTTTTTGTGCCAGTCTAGGTTGGTAAAAACAGAAATTCCTTACTTTCTTTGGACTATAAAGAGGGATGTGGTTGATTACCACAATTTGAGTTGTGATCAGATGTTGAATCACTATGGAAAAACAGCTTCCTTTACCACCAAGGTGAGTGCTTCATAGCAACTGGTCAGAGCGAGAAGCTTCAGGAATGATTCTGAACCTTTCTGCCCTGCTCTGTCCCCCCTACCCTGTACAACCAGCTTGCTGATCCATTCCATGCCTGTGACATCCCCATTCAGGCGCCATTGTTAACATCCTGGCCTTTATTTTTGTGTTAATGAACAAAATGAATTTGGGGTAACAGGTCACTTCCGTCTGATGTCCATTTAAAGGCAGCCCCCGTCCTCTGGGCTTAAGGGAGGGAACCTTGCTTCTTCATCAGAAATGTTTATTCTGAAATAATCCATGATCAAAATAACTTCTCATCTAAACTAGAACACGAACACAGAAGTGAGAACAACTTGGAACTCTCATCCAGCAAGCTCTTGAATGGTGTCATTTTGTGGAACACATACACTAGTGGACCACAGGCTCTGGGGAGGTGGGAGGTGGGGGAGCCCTGTGGTCCCCGCAGGCTCATTAAGAAGTGTTGATGGTCAAATCATCTGTTTATTTTTTAAAGATTGGATTGTGCATGAACATGCGGAATCTGCCATGGTATGTCCCAGCTAATCCTCATTCCTTCTTCCCCCGTTGTTACGGTCTCTGCTCTGACGGTGAGAAACAGGAGTTCTTGGGTGAGTGCTGAGACTGTTAATAATTACTTAACTCCCCTTGTGGAAGCTGCCTGCTTGGATGCACCAACTTGCAGCTGCTTGCTTGGCTCCTCCCCGCCTTTCCAGCTGTTCTCCTAGCTCCCTGGGCCTTTGCTGTCCTTGCTGGCAGGGGGGTGAGTGGCCCAGGGCCTGTGTGAGCGAATGGGAGCAGATGCTGCTGGCCACACTAATTGCCCCACTTGTCTCTTGGCAGTGTCTCCCCTTCCCCTTTGTCTTTATACTTTTGTGCCATGGGATTAACAAAAAGGAGGCTAGTCGATAGCTTTTGCCGAAGCAATCTTTGTTTTTTAAATGTTCTGACAACAGATGGAATATTGAGCATGTGTGAATGAGGTCTCGTGCCTAGAGACACGGGCTTCCTTCCTGGCTCCAAGCCCAGAATATGAACCTGGAGAATCTCCTTCTCTCTGGATGGGAAACTCCCAATACAGAGACACTGTGAAGAAGAAGAATAATGAGCAGGAAGCTTTTGTTTTCAGCTCAACACTTCAGAACTCGACCAGCTTCACATTCTGTTCTCTGGGAAAGGCTGTTTTCTGCAGGAGCTTGTTCTTAACCACCCTCAGAAACTGCACAGCTGGGCTCCTCCCCACCCTTTCCAGCTTCTTCCTCTGCTTCATGCTCTCCTTCTAGCTCCACTGGCCTTTGCTGTCCGCTGAATAAGAGCTTCCACCTCCCAGCTCTGCCTTTGTCCTGGCTGTTTCCCCCCTTCTCTCTTCCCAAGTCCCCCTTCTGTAATAGGTCTTTCTGCTCTGTCCCTCTAAGCCCACCTGATATCCCCACTTTCTATTAGTTTCCCGCCTAGATACCGTGCTTTCACTGTCTGTGTTGTTTCTCCTTCTCTCCCTCCTCTTGTTTCTCCCTCCCTCCCTTCCTTCCTCCTCTTCTCTTTCTCCCCCCATATGTGTCTTTCTGTCTCTGTTTCTCTCTATGTCTCCGTCTGTCTCTGTCTCTGTCTGTCTCTTCCTCCCTCTTTCTATCTCCCTCCCCACCCTCCCTCTCTTCCTCCCTACCTCCTCTATTTCTTTCTTCCTCTTTTCCCCCTATATCTCTGTCCCTGTCTTTCTCTCCCCCCTCTCCCTCCTCTTCTTCCTTTCTCACTTCTTTTCTGCCTTTCTCTTCCTCCCTTTTTCTATCTTCCTCCCTGCCCTCTCTCTTCCTCCCTCCTCTGTGTTTCTTTCTCCCTCTTTCTCCCTCCCTCTCTTCCTCCCCCTTCCTCTCCATCCCCTTCCTCCTCACTCTTCATAGCTCATATTTACTGTATTAAAGAAGGCAGATTTTATTTCTTTTGTCCTTTTTCTCTCCATGGCCTTGCAACACAGCAAGTACCGATAAACGTGAATTAAATTAAATTAAATTTCTTGTATTGAATTGAAATCTATTTACTCTCCTCACAAAGAATCCTTTCACATGCCATCCAATATGAAGACAAATCACCAACTTTTTCTTCTTTTTAGATGATTTCAGGAGAACAGCTGCATCTAGTATCCTGAAGTGGGTTGTCAGTCACCACAATTATAGCAAGAGCAAATCCAGGGTCAAAAAAGAAGAGAATGATGAAGAGATGAGTCGAAATAAAGGTATTTTTTTGGCAATAATAGGATTTATTGTGCCATAAAGAAAATTGAGATTAGCTGTATTTTAATTACTAGGAAGGAGATGGAGTAACTGCACACATAGGTCAGGTCCTGAAGGAGAAAGGATTCCTGCTCAAGGTGAGGAGTGTGGGGATAAGAAAGGAAGTAGAAGGAAGACAGAAATGCTTGATTCTAATTTTGCTTGTTTTCTCTGCCAAGAAGAATGATTTTTGGCCTGCAAAGAACAGAACAGAATTGGCTAATGCGGGGATTATATACAAAACCTTAAAGTAAGGAGATAGTAAAAAAAAATTGAGTTGGTTGCCCTTGATGATATCAAGTCACCAGGCTCAGATTAACTCCATCCAAGGGTACTGAGAGATCGGGTAGATAAGGTTGTTGAAGTCAATGAGCTTTGAAAAGTCCCAGATGCTGACAATGATCCAGTAGCATCAGATAAAATCAAATGGAATTCCAGTTTTCATAATCAGAAAAAAACAGTTTAAAAATTGTAGACCGATGAGTTTAACTTTGATTTCTGGCAAAATTCCAGAATATATTATATAAATAGATAAACACTTAGAGAAGGAAGTAACAGTAAATCACAATCAAGGCTTTGTCAAGATATGTTCAGGATTCATAAATTGGTAGAGAAGGAGTGTGCTACAAGTGTGTGCAGATTTTGGTAAAGCATTTCAGAGTCACTCCTGATCATAGCTAAGAGACAAGTGGACAGTGAATTTCTATATCTCCTCCAAAACTCTCTGACAGAACCCAGTTACCTGTGGCTGTTGTTGTTTGGGCAGGGAGCAGTTGATGTGCTCAGGCTGCGTGTCTCCTTGAGTGTTGGGAATCCTTATTCCAGAATTCTTGATTCCGTGACAGTTTGCTCATTGGATAAGCTGGTCTGTTGCTATTTGAATGTGGCTTCCATTCTTCCTATCTTTACTCGCATTCATTCCAAAGTTGTCTCATACTTATACTCTCTATATCCAGAAGACAGCTCATTCACATTTTTTTCCCCTGAAGACCTTAGTCTTAAGTCTTGCACATAGGAAATCTCTGGACATCCATAGATTCTTCTAACCCATGTCCAGGATGCTCACAGAACAAGTCCTTGGAGATCCCTGAGCTCTTGAAGCCTTTCTTTTTCAGAATCCAACTTCAATCCTTTATTTGGCCAGAAGTGTCCTCCTTGACTTGACCCCTTCTCATTTCTTTTTAAAATTTTTTCAATAGTATTTTATTTTTCTATATACATAGAAGAATAGTTTTCAACTTTAATAGTTTTCAACATTCATTTTTGTAAGACTCTGTGTTCCAAATTTTTCTCCCTCCCTCCTTTAACTGCCCCTTCCCCAAGACAGCAAGTACTCTGATATAGGTTAAATTTTTTTATTAAAGCTTTTTATTTACAAAACATATGCATGGGTAATTTTTCAACATTGACCCTTGCGAAATCTTTTGTTCCAAATTTTCCACTCCTTTCCCCCACCCCCTCCCCTAGCTGGCAGTTGGTTCAATTTATGTCAAATAAAATATATGTTAAATCCAATATATGTATATATATATATATATATATATATATATATATATACAGTTATGTTGCTTGTGCATTTCTTTTAAACAAATTTCCATATTTACCATGTTGTACAAGAAAAATCAGGCCAGAAGGGGGAAAAAGAGAAAGAAACAAATGAAAAATGAAAATATTATGCTTCAATCCATATTCAATCTTCATAGTTTTCTCTCTAGATATGGAGGCATTTTTCGTTCCAAATGTATTGGAACTGTAACCACATTGTTGAGAAGAGCCCAGTCTATCACAGTTGATCATCACATAATCTTACTATGCATAGTGTTGTCTTGGTTCTGTTTACTTCACTCAGCATCAGTTCTTACAAGTCTTTGCAGACTTTTCTGAAATCAGCCTGCTCACCATTTCTTATAGAACAATAATATTCCACTATATTCAGGTACCACAACTTATTCGGCCATTTCCCAACTGATAGGTATCCACTTAATTTCCATTTCCTTGCTACTACAAAAACCTCTTTCATTTCTTTTAGCTTATCTTTATTCCCAACAGTTTCTAAATGTTACTGAAGGATTCAGTCAATCAAGAAGCATTTCTGAGGGGCCTGGAGTAAGGGAAAGCCAAAATAGTTCCTGCCTTCGCAGTGCTTCCCATCTAAGGGAAGAGACAATGCACAAATAACAGGATAGGATATATATAGAAGAGATGGGAGGTAATTTCAAAGAGGATGGCATTTTCAGGCTGGGAAGTGGGGCAGTGTGGGAAGGGCTGAAGAAAGCCTACCTGCAAGAATTTTGAATTTTTTTCTAGCTTTGTTCAGAGTACATATGAATAGGATCAATGGAGGTAGATGGTGGGAATCAACCAGAGTTGGTAATGGGACATACATGGTTGTGATAGGCAAAAGAGCCGACCACTTCTGTCCTCTTGGGCTTGGTCCTACCTTCCTTTATCACTCCTCCACATGGCAAAGAGTTGACTAAAGTTGTGACATCAATAGCTTCAGACCAGTGTCTTTTAGTTAATCAGAGCCTTCAGTTTCTTTGTTCCTATTCTTCCAACATCATCCCAAGGAAGTTAGGTGAGTTAGATCATGTCACCAGTGATCCCCCCCCGCCATGGTTGTTGAAAAGTTGCCCTCCAGATTTCTTGAGGGATACACTCCCACTGGTAGAACCCCACTAGGTGAGTATTGTCTTTTCTTCGACTTTGTCTATTTTGAGAATCATGGCACCCACCGTATGGGTCAAAAATTGGAGATCAGAGGCTACCTAACAACCAGTCTTGAATGCATGTCCTGGTTGTCTTGAATATCTTGTTCAATGCCCACACATTCAACTCTTTCTGGGCTTTTTCTGTTCCACAGTTTGAGGCTCTGTGATGATATCACTGGATAACAGTTCCTTTTGGTATTTGTGATATCTTCTGGGATTGCTCCTTAAAAAGACCAAATTGCTAAGTCTGGGTTCTTTCAGTGATTCTTCATTGACTCCTGTGGCTTTTTCAAGTTTCTTCCCCTAGCCTCTTATTAGTCTCTACAATAATTGAACCTCGTCTGTTCAACCTGTTCACAAAGGTTGACTTACTTTTGGATTCCATTGATTATATGACCTTTTTATTTTTTTTAAAGTAAGGCAAGAACTGAGGTGTCAGCAAAGGACCCCCAATACCCATGGGAATCTTTCTGGCATTAGGAAAGAAAAATCATCCTGTCTTTTCCCTCCAAATGACACTGTTAGTGATATTTAAACCTTTTTGTGCTTTAAGAAGATCTATATGTGATCAGCAGTGAGAATTCTGTCTCTCTGTTTCTGTGTGTTTCTGTCTGTCTCTGTTTCTCTATATCTCCTTGTCTCTTGCTCTTTCTGTCTAGCTCTCTGACTTTGTTTCTCTCTCTCTCTCTTTCTGTGACAATGTGTCTGTCTTTCCCTGTCATTCTGTGTCTCTCTCTTTCTGTGACTGTCTTTCCCTGTTTGTCTCTTTGACTCTTTCTTTCTCTCGCTGTATCTCTGTCTCTGTGTGTGTGTGTTTGTTTCTCTATCTTTTTCTGTGTCTCTATGCCTGTTTGTTTTTCCCTCTCTATCTGTCTGTCTGTATCTCTGTCTCTGTCTGTGTCTGTCTCTCTATATATGTATCTCTGTCTTTGTGTATGTGCTTCTCTGTTTCTGTTTCTCTATCTTTCTTTTTGTCTGTTTCTCTGTTTCTGTCTCTTTGTGTCAGTATGCCTGTTTCTGTTTGTATCTCTGTCTGTCTCTGTGTCTGTCTCTCTCTGTCTCTCTCTTGCTCTCCCAAAAGTGGTCTTCAGTTAGAAGCTGGATAGCCCTGTTTTACTGATCCTCTGGAAAGAGTTCTTGCTCAGCTACAAGGTGGTCTAGATAACCTGAGGGTCTTGTCCAACTCTGACATGCTAGAATTCGCTAATTCCCAAACATACTTCTGGGATGTGTTTTCTTTGCAGATCAAGTTAGTGCTGAGGAAAAGAAACTCATTGACCTCCCAGGGGAACTCATAGAGGTGGCTTGTAAAGTGTGTGAGAACTACCTTGGGCAATTGGAACATGATGACATCGACATCTCGGCGGAGTCCCTGAAAACCCTTTCTGAAGGCCAGTGGAAGGAGCTGATCCAGCAGTACTACAATCTCATCCAGTAAGATCTTAGTCTTTTCTGTCCCATGTATGTTGGGCATCTTGGGACCAGTGGAGCCCTCTGGGAAGCAGAAGCAAAGGTGCTTCCTCTATGCCCCATGGCATCTGCCCCGAAGCTTGCCTGCAATGGAAACTGATCCATGAAAGTTTGGGTTCACCAAGCAGAGAGCTGGGAAAGGGGAGGAGAGGAGCCTTCACTCTGCTAAGAGAGACCTCATACCCTTGTCCTGTCTGAGACCTCCCTCCTTTAGACTTTTGGGGTGTAGAAAGGCCCCACACAAGTGCTCATGACCTTGTACGTATGCTCTTGTGGGTGTTTGTAATCAAATGGCAAAACAGCATTGTCTAGTGCAGTGTCAGAAAGGCACAGTGAGGGTGCATTTTTCCATGTTATCACCCTTGCCAGTCGGGAGAGTACACATTTTTTTTTATTATTAGTTGTTTTATTTTTTCTGGTTATGCATATATATTAACTTTTAAAATACATATTTATGAATCATACTGAGAGAGAAAAATCAGAACAAAAGAAAAAAAACTGAGAGAAAAAACAGAAAAAAATGAACAGAGAATTGCTGATTTACATTCATTATCCATGGTTCTTTTTCTGGATGCAGATGGCATTTTCTATGATAAAGTTTATTGGGATTTCCTTGGATCACTGAACCCCTGAGAAGAACCAAGTCTTTCACAATACATCATTGCCCATTCTTGCTGTTCCTGTGAACAACTTCCTCCTGGTTCTGCTTATTTTGCTCAGTATCAGTTCATGGAAGTCTTTCTAGGCCTTTCTAAAATCAGCTTATTCATCATTTTTTTTGGTAGAAAAATGATATTCCATTACCTTCATATATCACAACTTGTTCAGCCATTGCCTGATGGACATCTACTCATTTTCCAATTCTTTGCCACCACAAAAAGAGCCGCTACAAACGTTTTTGCACATGTGGGTCCTTTTCCTTCCTTTATTATTTTCTTGGGATACAGACTCAGTAATGGCACTGCTGGATCAAAGGGTATGCAGTTTTATGACCCTTTGGGCATAGTTTCAAACTTCTCTAGACTGGTGGGATCAGCTTACAACTCCACCAACAATGTATTAGTGTTCCAGCTTTCCTACATGCCCTCCAACATTCATCATTCTTTTCCTGTCATCTTAGCTAACCTAAGAGAGGTGAGGTGTTACCTCAGAGGTGTCTTTATTTGCTTTTCTCTAATCAATAGTGATTTAGAGCATTTTTTCCTATGACTGTAGATGGCTTTAATTTTATCATCTGAAAATTGTGTGTCCATATCCTTTGAGAGAGTACACATTTAGAGAGCATGTGACCAGAGGGCACACATGCTGGGCAAACACACACACACATACCAGGCACCTGGATAGAGCATATATATATAGCTACCACAACTCTGAGGTTGCAGAGCTGTCTTTGTCTTCTGGTGATGTCCCACGAGTTTCTCCCTCTTCCTCTTTCTCTCTCTCTGCCTCTGTTTCTGTCTGTCTGTCTATCTCCTCTCTCTCTCATTCTCTCTGTCTCTCTGTGTCTGTCTCTATATCTGTTGTCTCTCTCTGTGTGTGTCTCTCTGTCTGTTTCCTTTCTCTCATTCTCTCTGACTCTGTTGACAGTCTCTGTGTATGTGTGTCTGTCTCTGTCTTTCTGTCTGGATGCCCTAGATGGTAGGATGATCAATACATGTTAAATATGTTAAAGTATAAATTAAATACAAAATAAGTATACATGTCCAAACCGTTATTTTGCTGTATAAAAAGAATCAGACTCTGAAATATTGTACAATTAGCCTGTGAAGGAAATCAAAAATGCAGGCGGACAAAAATAGAGGGATTGGGAATTCAATGTAATGGTTCTTAGTCATCTCCCAGAGTTCTTTCGCTGGGTGTAGCTGGTTCGGTTCATTACCGCTCTATTGGAACTGATTTGGCTGATCTCATTACTGAAGATGGCCAGGTCCATCAGAATTGATCATCATATAGTATTGTTGTTGAAGTATATAATCCAAGCTGATCTCTATCACCATCTACTTGATTTTACTTTTTCTGCCTCTTTGGGGCCATTTGAGCCTATTCTGTTTGTTACATTTTTTTTCTCTTTGTTACTGCCAACTGGGATGACTGGAAAGCCTCTAAAATCTTTTGTCACCCCTAATTTAGTGTGTCCATTTAGCTCTCATTTAGTTATCCTCAAATATCTGCTTTTGTCAGATCATACAAGAAGCATCTATATCCCTAGGAAGATCATTGAATTAAAATCTGGATAACATGGAAGAAAATGACATAATAAAAGCCCTTTCTCTCAAGGGATGGGGGAGAATTGGGAAGTAAAAACTAAAAAATAAATTAACTAACAAAAAAAAAGCTCTTTGGGCATCCAAACATAAAGAATCTCAGTCTTCTGCATCTCCCTAGATTAGCAAGAACTCTCTAGGGAGAAATCTTCAGGGACAGAAAGAATACAGCTTCAAGTCTTCCATTACTCAGCATGAGAAAACTGCTCCCCCTAAATGGCCATTCACCGGCTGCCAATGTGCAGATGTGTTGGGCTTTCAGAGCCCACTTAGGAACACGCTTGGGTATCGGGACAGACAGGTCTTATCTTCTCTGTGCACATTTCCTTCTTTTTCTGCTCCCTTCTCCTGCGGACACATTTGGCTGTGCTTGTTCATTGCTCAGAAAACCTCTTCACTCCCCTCTCCATTTAGCTTTTTATCTTTCGCTTCTCCCCTCCCCTCCATACTGGCTACCCAGGGTCAAATTTCATGCCTTGTGGAATGCTCCCCACTAATCAGGATCCTTCTGTGAGGAAATCACCATGCTGAAGCTAACCTTTCTAAGAATATCTAACAATGACCAATGCTCTCTCAGTCCTGAACATCTTGGGAAATTAGGTCCTAAAAGATCTTGTTCTTGGTCATGTTCTTGGCACATTACATCATCACAGAGATAACCATGTAACAGGAGAATTTGAATTTATTTAATTCATATACATTTTCTTATATCATATTACATGTCATTTTCGACAATTCTTATTAAAAAGTTATAAATACAACTAAAACACAGTATTTATTATTTTTAAAGCATTTGATACAGTTTTATTTCCCACTTCATACAGGATGTCCCCAAAGTCTTCAAGCACTTCTAAGCTTAGGGAATGGTCCAGTCCCCTCTCATGTAAGATAAGCCCTTTTGATCTTTTCAGGGTTTGACTATGGTATCAAAACCAACCACAAACACACTCAATTTAATTCATTGTAATTCAAACAGCATTGATCAAACAACTTCTGTGTGTACTATGCTACGAGCTGGCTTAACAAGGTCACCTCTTTTTCTTGGCCAATGACCTGTTCTCTTTAAGTTACATAATGTTTTCCTCTTAGGATATCCATTGATATGAGTGCCCTCTTTGGGCACAAAACATAATTCTTAGATGAAATGAGCACAACAGTCAGTTCGCTTGCAACTTTCCCTTCATACCCACTTTTGGTTTAATCTTTGGGTTAGATGGTGTCAAATTTTATGTCAGTTAACATCCTAGCCAAGGATATTGGGACAGAGGAAGTGGACAGCTAGAACATAGTAGGCGGGAAAGAAGGGCCTCTGGTGATGGGGAAGTTCATAGTTCTCCCTGTGGACAGTGGGACTAACTTTTTGAGGAACAAGTATCTTCACATGATTTACGGAGAAGACAGGCAAGTCTTAGATGGCAGCAAGTATCTCTTGTTGGTATCAATCAATCAGATTTCATTAAGCACCCACTATGTGCCAGGCACTGTGCTAAGGGATGGGAATGCAAAAACAAAAAAGTAGAATTAGGTCTCATTCCGAGGAGTTCATATCTGACTGAGGAAAGCAGCATGTATATATATGTGTGATGTATATATATATTATATGTGTATATAAAGGAAATAAAATACAAAGTGATTAGAGGAGAGCAGTTTTGAGGAGAATCAACCAAGACTTAGAATAGAAGATAGTGCTTGAGCTTCATCTTGAAGGAAGTGAATGATGTTATGAGGCGGAAGTGAAGTAGGAGGGCATACTAGACTGGGGTGGGGTGGGAGATTGATCAGTGCAAAAGCTTAGAGATGAGAAATTTAGTGTCTTGGATAAGGAACAGAGAGAAGTTGTAATGATCTGATTTATGTTACCAGTGGTCTTTAGGTTCACCACATCTTATCTAAAAGGTTTTTGGTTGCCATTAGAAACAGTTAAGTGATGACAGATGACACAATACATAGAATATCTGACTTGGATTCAGAAAGACCTGAGTTCAAATGTGGCTTCAGATATGAAATAGCTGAGTCAGCTTGGGCAAATCATTTATAAATTCTGTTTTCCTTAGTTTCCCCATCTGTAAGATAGTGCTAATAAGAGTGTTCCATTTCCAGAGTAGGGATAATAATAGTGTTCCCTTTCTACCTGCCAGGGTGATGATGAAAACCAAATGTTAATAATTGTAAAGTGCTTAGCACAGTGCCAGGCACACAGTAGGTTCTATGTGGACAGACTGCGTAGAAGAATGTTATCAGGAAGTCATATGACTAGAAAAATGCCAAGTTAGTCACATCAGACCTAGGTACTCCCACGACTGAAAAAAGGATCTCAACAAGAGGCTGTCTAGACGTTGCTTAAAGAACTCCAGTAAGAGGAAGCTCACACAGGACCAGCAGATGCAGAAGGTGACACATCGGGTGGGCACAGCATGAATGACTCAAGAGAACATGGACAAACACTGTTCAGAATGGTCCGAAACCTGTATTGTTGGGGATTTACCTGCCATGGGGGGAAAAACCCAAATCTTTTGGCATATTTCCCTGATGTGTTGAATTCCTGTCATAGCCAAGTCTACTTGTCTCCCTTTCCCATCCACATCCACCAAGAATTATGACTTCTTCCTTATGAAATTGTGCTCATATTGTCAATGTGCCCCCTAGCTATAAGTCTGATATGCTTTTCCCTCTCTTCACCTCTTCCATGAAGTTCTCCTGAGCCAGCTCCTCTGTTCCGTAATCCCCTGACCCTCCTTAGTATCTGCTGCTGATTGATTCTCTGTTATTATGAGTAGTGTTTTTATCACATGGAGAAGTAGCAATTGCAAGCATTTATCAAGCACCTATTGTTTGCCAGGCACTGTGAAAGGTGCTGGGGCCCTAAGAATGAAGAAACAGTTCTTCTCAGGAATTTCAACATCTGTTAGGGGAGAGACATTAGTTTCTAGAGGGCATTTTGGGGGAACTCTTTTGTATCCCTCGCAGGTGAGCTTGAGGCCGAGGATTGTTGATCCCATTGGCAGGATCTTAGCGGTTGTGGATACATGCTCTACTTAAAGGAACTGAAACTCTGCTTGGCTCTGAGGCTACTCAGAGAATTCTTCCTTTTTTCACTGGTCTCCACTCTTAGTAAAAAGGAGCAGTTCCAGATATTAACCAGAGCCAACAGATTAGGACCTATCATTGCCCTCATGGAGCTTACAGTTTTGGGGAAGGGGTGGCTCAAAAAAAGCAGATATAGAAGGGTTTTATTACTGATATGACTTGGTCATTAAAATGAGACAGATCAGGAAGGCTGCCTGGAAGAAAGAACATTTTAAATGGGCTTCAAAAGGCAAATGGAAGTTCTGGGCCAAGACAGTCCAGAGGCAGGAAGACTCCAAAAAAAATTTATATCCCTGATTTTTCCAGGCCATATCACAGTTCATCCCACACCCACAGTGTGAGCCCAGAGCAGTGTCACTTGATTTTCACAAGATGAGTCTGAGAGTCCACTCACTCTCAGTCATGGAAAAATCCTGCCTCATTTTTCTTGGGAGTTCCCCAAAATGAAGACGCTGTAGGAAATGACCTATAGAAATTCTAACTGGATTTTCTTGATTTTTGTTTTTAGTGGCAATGCTTGTATTTCCAGTTCAAAGAACTACTTTTCTCAGTGTCAGAGTATTCTGAATAAAATCATGTCAGCAAACCCTCAGTCTGAAATCGATGGCATGAGAAACATCTGGATCTTAAAGCCGGGCGCCAAATCTCGAGGCAGAGGTAAGGGACCTTTACAAAGAGCTTTCCAAAAAGCTGAAAGTTGTTGCTTTCACGTTGAGAATCAGGTAGGAGTCAGGAGGCCTGAGTTCAGCTCCTGGTTCTCTTTTTACTTGTTCACTTTATAGGTGGAGAAACTGAGGCACGGAAAGGGGACGCTTTACTCAACGTGTCTCATCTAGTTGATGGAAAAGATGAGAACCAAGTTTGGGTCTTCTAACTCCTAGGTCCAGGACTCTTTCCATCCCAGCACAGTTATAGTCCACTGAATGTCCTTTCGGATGCTTAACAACACACAAATGTAGTCATTGAAAAGAATCCCCTCAGAATTTGAGAGTCACGCAATCTAAGTACCTACTGTGTGTCAGCTCTTGCCGAGCTCCTCTCAGTGGCCCACATAACTGTCCTCACTCTGCTCGGACTTATGATTTACACAGGTGTAATCCTCCTTTGAATCTCCCAACACCCTGGGAAGTCATTATACCCATTTTGTGGATGAGGAAACTAAGGCTGACAGTCTTATTTCAGGGTCACTTAGCTAGTAAGAATCTGAGGCAGAATTTGAATTCTAGTCTTCTAGGGAGCTGCCCCACCTAGCTGTTGAAGAAAATCACCTCTGGGTATATATGATGTTATTCCCATTAGAAGCAATTCCCTACCCACGCCCAAGCCTTCCCACATTTTCTTTGGTATCCAGGGATCAGTGGAGGCAGAGATCAGATCTACAGATTGCAACAAATTTTTTTTTTTAATCTTGCTCTGTGGAGGAGGTACATGATGTAAATAAAACTTGCTTCTTCCCCCACAAGAAACAAAACACTATGAACCCAGATATATAATATGTGATAAGGGATATTATGTAATAATATTATGTAACAATATTGTGTAATAAGGGAAATATAAGATAAAAGAGCTGTATGAGGTTGGAGAAGGCTTTCCAAGACAGGATGAATCAGAGAAGGCTTCCTAGAGGTGGTGACATTCTAGCTGGGCTTGAAAGGTGAGGTCAGGGAGATGGCACATTCCAGGCACCAAGAGCAACCTGACAAGTCGTATAGAGGGACTCAATGGGAGAGCACAAAAGGCAGTGATAGGAAAAGAATGGACAGATTGGAGTGGGCTAGAGAGACTGGGCTGAGGATCCTCGTTAGTCTTCCTTAGCCAGGCTCTCCAGAGCCACGGGAGAATGAGTGATACTATTATAGAGGCGCAGACTCTCCTATATCATGGACATGTTGAGTCTGTACTGAAGGTGAGGTACTCCCAGGGAAAGAAATACAGGTTTGGAGCAGAGAGCTGTAAGCTCTGTGAGCAGAGGGATGATGGATAGTTTGTTCTTTGGACTTGTATCTCCAGTGCCTGGCTCACAATATATATTGTGATGCATCCATTGGATTTAGTAGTTAGGAAGTCTCCAGCAATCTTTGAGAGAACAGTTTCAATAGACAGGTGGGGGTTTAAAGATAGTGCAGAGAGTGAGAATGTGGACAGCATATTTTCTTCTTTTAAAACAATTAGTATTATATTTTCCCCAATTACATGTAAAAACAATGCTTAACTTTCACTTTTAAAACTCGAGTCCCAAATTCTCTCCCTTCTTAACCTTCGTTGAGAAGGCAAACAATTTGGTATATGTTATAGATGTGTAGTTACGAAAAAATATATTTCCATATTAGTCATATTATGAAAGATAACATAGACCAAAAAAATCCCTCGAGGAAAATTAGGTTAATAAAAAGGATGGTTCAATATGTATGCAGATATTATCAATTCTTTTCCTGGGGATGGATAGATAGCATTTTTCATCCTAAGTTCTTCAGGGTTATCTTGGATCACTACATTGCTGAGAAAAGCAAAGTCATTCACAGATGATTAGCATATAAAAGAGCTGTTACTGTGTACACAGTATGTGTCACTTTGTATCAGGTCATGTTTCCGGGTTTTTCTGAGGCCATCCTGCTTATAATTTCTTAAGGAACAATAGTATTCCATCACAATTACACAGCACAGTTTGTTCAGCCATTCCCCAGTTGATGGGCATTTCCCTCAGTTTCCATTTTTTTTCCATCAGAAAAGAACTGATATGAATATTTTGGACATATATGTCCTTTTCCTTTTCCTTTTTTATTTCTTTTTGGATGCAGACCTAGTAGTAGTGTATTGATAGATCAAAGTGTACATAGTTCCAAATTGCTCTAAAGAATCAGTTTACAATTCCACTAACAGTGCTTAAATATCTCTTTCCCCTCATATCCCTTCCAATATTTGTCATTTTCCTTTTCTGTTCTATTTATCAATCTAATAGTTATGAGGTAATACCTCAGAATTGTTTTAATTTCCATTTCTCCAGTCAATGGTAATTTGGAGCATTTTTTCATATTTGTGTAGATAGCTTTGATTACTTTATTGAACTGTTCATATCTTTCGATCATTTATCAATTGAGGAATGACTTATTTTTATAAATTTGACTCAGTTCTCATTTGAGAAATGAGGTATTTGTCAGAGAAATTTGCTTTAAATTTTTTTAGACTTATAATTGCTAAATATATTTTCCTCCAACCTATTTCCTCCCCATCCCTGTTTATTCCATTCTCTCTTTCATTTCACCCTCTTCCTCTTCAAAAATATTTTGTTTCTGACTACCAACCTCCCCAAGATATGCCCTTCCTTCTATATCCCTTTTTTTCTTATCTCCTTTTCCTACTTCCTAGTAGTGTAAGATTGTTTTCTATTCCCAATTGAGTGTATTTGTTATTTCTTCTTTGAGTCAGTTCTGATGAGAGTAAGGTTCACTCACTTCCAACTTACCTTTCCCATCTTCCTTTCCATTGTAAAAGCATTTTCTTCTTATATGTGAGATAATTTACCCCATTATTTTCTGTTTATACTAGTGAATTCCTCTTTCTTATATTTTTATTTTAATTTTTTAGGTATCATTCCATCATATTCAATTCATACTTGTTCCCTTTGTCTAAATACCCTAATAATGAGAAATAGGAGTTACAAGTATCATTTTCCCATGTAGGGATGTAAACAGTTTAACCTTAATTACATCCCTTAAATTTTCCCTTTCCTGTTTATCTTTAAATGCTTCTCTTGAGTCTTTTATTTGAAAGTCAAATTTTCTATTGAGCCTCTGGTCTTTTCATCAAGAATGCTTGACAGTTTTTTATTTCACTGAATGTCCATTTTCCCTCTGAAGGAATATATTCAGGATAAGTGATAGCATTGTGTTTGGAAGGATTTTAGGGAGGGCTCAGGGGAGTTGCTGTATTTTCTCTGCCATCTTGCCATGGACTGCCTTTTGAAAAAGCTTGCTAGCAAAATGCAGGAAAGGGATGAAACCAAAGTGTGAAAGGAAGGGAGGGCTGAACAGGTTATAGGCAAAAAAGGAGAAAAACAGTTAGCAAGGGAGAAATTATTGATCCATGGGAAAGAAGAAATGATGATGGAGGGAGGTAAAAAAAATAAGAGATAGATATTAAAATTTCTTCTCTAACCACACTCCCTCCCATCCTCTCCTACATTGAAACAGGAGGAGAATCCTTGTCCTTGAAGGGGTCTTCGTGCTTGGCAGGTTCACTGCCATGGGTTGGGGGATGGTGAGGAATGCCTCTCTAGGCCTCTTGGAACATCATGTGTTTTCACCACTAAAAATCTTGTTTATGTCTAAAGGATGAGGTATACCACCATGTCTGGTTTTCTTAAGGGGGCAGAGCAGCTGAGGTGCCATCAGCCTTGGCTACCATTGGTATCTGACCACAGTATAATGTTTCCTTTTAGACATCATATGTATGGACAGAGTGGAAGAAATTATGAAGCTCGTGACATCGGATAACATTCCTTCCAAGGATAATAAATGGGTGGTCCAAAAGTACATTGAGACACCCCTGCTGATTTATGACACCAAGTTTGATATTAGACAATGGTTCCTTGTCACCGATTGGAATCCCCTGACCATTTGGTTCTACAAAGAAAGTTACTTGAGGTTTTCAACTCAACGTTTTTCCTTAGACAGTTTGGACAGGTAAGTCCCCCAGATGAAAGGCCATTGTGCCTCTGAGAGGGAAAAACACCCACTGAAAGGGCATTACATTCGAATCCCCACATTTGCTTACGTTGCTTGCTAATGTGCATATCCTTGCATCTCTAACAGTTATTGATGGATTGAGTCATCAGGTGTGCAGGGAAGAGTTAGCTGAGGGTTCTCTTGTGGGAAGGCCAGTAGTAAGCCTTAGGTGCTGAGGCACTCATTGGCTAGATGATGGGTTTGAGAACTCATGAGTCACTGTCCGTGGGCCATCCTGGACATTCTGTGTTTTCAAAATATGAGTATAGAGAGTTGCAAGATGGCAGAGAAAAGACAGTAACTCCTCTGAGAACCCAGTGCTGCCTTTATTCTTGACGTTATGCCTCTGCTCCAAGCTTTGGGTGGTCCTAGCATTTACCCCAGAGAGAAGATGGACAAACAGGGAGTTCCCAACACACCAACAGTGCCCTGGACCTGGCTGAAGAATGAGGGTGCTGAGGCAGAAGTGTCATTCCCTACATCGGGCCCCTTATATCTGGGTCCTGGAGCCTTCTAAAGCCTATGAAGATTTGTCAATAAGCAGATAGTGAAATTAGAGGAAGGCAGCAAGGACCACCCTGGGCTCTGGCGTATTCTTGTTCCCCACAGGGGTGTGGGCATGTGTTTGTGTGTGCATGGAAGGGGGGGATTCTTGAGGTTTTGAACAGGAAGGAACCTTTCAGATAATTTCCTTTATAAACAAAAAGACAGACTCAGAGAGGGTCTAGTGTCTTGTATCACACAGTGAGTAAGGGGGAATATCAAGCTAGGAAGCCAGGCCTCCTTCCTGCTCTCTGCTTTGGTGTTTCAAGAACAGCTGTTTTACACATATGAGCACATACATGTTTGTATATATGTAGAACTCCCCCAATGATGACCTGCTCTTTTCCCACTGGGACACTTCCCTTCCCGGTGCCAGCAGCACGTGAGGAAGGGGCTACTCTGAGGTGGACAGCTCTATCTGCACTGGGATCAAAGCTAATGGTTGACACACACATTTGGGCCTTCTTGACCCAGAGCTAGTAGTCCAAGGCTCATCAATATAGAGAGTATCACAAAAAGGAAAAAGGAGATGGAGACAGACTATGGTGAGCTACTAAGGGTCATGAATGGTGACCTAGCTCACCATAGTCTGTCTCCATCTCCTTTTTCCTTTTTGTGATACACTCTATATTCCATCCAGTCCAGCTTCTCACTTTACACATATGAAAACTGAGACCCAAGATCACAGTAGAGTCAGCAGAAGGGCAAATTTAAACTCGGGATTTGTGACTCCCAGAGCCACCTCTCTCTCCCCTATACCATCCTGCTTCTAAGCTGTCTCCCTTCTTTGTTCCCCCATGGTCCTGAACTTTGCTCTTTCCTTGCCTCTGACTTCAAAGTCTTCTTACATTAAATTAGCTAAGTCTTCTCTCATTTCCCCAGAGGAATATTTTCTCACCTTGGATTTTCCCTTGGCTCTTTGCCTGGAGCCTCCGTTTACTCCCCTCCCTGCTCATAGCACTACCTCACACTCTGCTTATCTGCATCCATGTCATAGCCTGGCCCTGCCCTGCTCCCAGAAGACTCTCGGTTTTTTGAGGGCAGAGACCATCATTTTTTTAAAATGTCTTCCCTGATCCTTGTAGGAATCTGTAAATACTTGAACACACACATCCAAGAGATGCCCTCACAGCTTTTATCTTGGTTTTCTGATGCCTGGGGTGTTTGTGATTCACAATTAGGAGTCTATACACTTGATTTCATTTAGAGTAGGAGCTGGATTGAACCCTCACAATTTGTTTGTTTAAAGCCAGTTTCATTGTGAATATAAAATCCATTGCTGGTGGTGGAAGGTGCTGTGGCCATGTTTAGAAAGGGTATCCATAGAGATTTTGGTATTCTCCATCAGTCACGAGTATTTTATTGACAGAAACTTGCTGCCACACCTTTCTCTTTGAACCAAACAGAGTTGTTCTATAAGCCCCTTCTTTGGAGTTAACTTATCAATACTAAAAATGTAAGTGTGTGTGTGTGTGTGTGTGTGTGTGTGTGTGTGTGTGAGAGAGAGAGAGAGAGAGAGAGAGAGAGAGATAGAGAGAGAGAGAGGAGGGAGGGAGGAAGGGAGGGAGAGAGAGTGTAGACTGAAGAGGTAGACCTTGTTTTTGCTTTTCCTGGTGAACTATCTGAAAACTAACTTCCTGCCTGACCATTCCTGACTGCCCTGCCACCAGGGGCTTGAAGAGTAGCTCCATAGGGTGTTGGATCTGGCAGAGGAGGAGGTCACATCTGGCACCTGCCTCCTCCCTCACAGGGGAGTGGTTCCATCTGTGACTGCCTGTGACCCAGGGAAGGGAGCTGAAGGTCAGTCCCAGGGGGTCAGCTTTAGGAAGGTCTTTGTGAATTAGTGGCAGCAAGGATGGCGAAATCTCAGTGATCCCTAGTCAGGGCCCCTTGGCCCTCATCAAGACTATGGGGGTTCCTTTTTTGAGTGGAGGCCCCGAGCTCTCAGCAGTGCCCAGAGACTGGAGGGCTGATGCTGGAGGCTCTAGGTCTGGGGGTGGGGGAGCCCTCATGGTTCTGACAACTGCCTCGTGTGTTCCTTTCAGCGCTATTCATCTTTGTAATAACTCCATCCAGAAGCACTTTAAGAATGCCAAGGACCGTAGTCCTTTGCTCCCCTGCTACAACATGTGGACCAGCACCAAGTTCCAGGAGTATTTGCAGAAGCGGGGCCGTGGCCACGTCTGGCACAACATCATCTACCCGTCCATGAAGAAGGCCATCACCCACACCATGAAGGTGGCCCAGGACCATGTGGAAGCCCGCAAAAACAGCTTTGAGCTCTATGGAGCCGACTTCATCCTTGGCAAGGATTTCAAGCCATGGCTTATCGAGATTAACTCCAGCCCCACCATGTTCCCATCCACGCCAGTCACAGCACAGCTTTGTGCCCAAGTACAAGAGGATACCATCAAGGTCGTCGTGGACAGAAAAACCGACCGGAACTGTGACATTGGCAACTTTGAACTGCTATGGAAACAAGTAAGCTATGGGACTCTGCAGTCCTAAGGTGAATTCCGCACTAGCCAGATGTCAGTTCAAAGATCTCTGGGGGGGAATGACTTTGGGAGAAGGAATGGGGTCCAGTGTCTTTAGATTGGCGCTCACTGCAACCTGTGGGATACTCTGAACACAATGGGCTTCTCACTTCCCCAAACCTCCTCCAGTTCCCAAAGCCCAGGGAGCCTTCCTGGGTTTGGAGGGCACTTGCATCATTATTATGCCCCGAGGACAGTATTTGACATAGTGCTAAGAGTGCTGAGCACAGGGTGAGGCTCAGTTCTACCGCAGACAGTTTTTAATTAAGAAACCCTGTAGTCCTGACTCCTACGGGTGGGAGGATCCATTGAGATTAATTCATGCAAAGGTTATGAAATTACCAAGTGTTGTATAAAAGCCAGCTCATCATGAGCACTTTTGCCCGCTTCCACATCTTCATTTCCTGAATTGTATGAGTGCAGAGGATCGTGGATTTTCACCCTCACCCACCCCAGGGTTTTGTGCAATAAAGGCTTGATGAAAGAGAAATCCAAGAATATAGGGCTGGAAGAGCTTTAGATGCTGTCCTTATTATTAACTAGATTAAATCTCTCTTAAGAGAGGGCCTTTCCCAGGCACCTCGGGCTGTGCCCTCCTGGGCGAGCAACTCATGCTAAAGGCGGGCCGTGTCTCTGCCTGCCTGCCCACAGCTGGATAGATCTAGGGAAAGGGAAGGGCACCTGAGAGGGCAACTTGCAAGGAGGAAGGAGAAACCAATTGGGTAGTTTGGAGATGACCTTTCAGGGGTTGGATGCATTTTCCTTCAGAGGTCCAGGAACCCTGGGACTGACAAGGAGGAATCTGATTCTCTATCCTCAGGCCTTTGGAGGATGGGGCAGCCCACAAGGGCTCTGTTTCTCTTGGTACTTTCCCATGACAGATAGCAGTCGAGATCCAGCCCTGTCTGCCTTATTGACTGTAGATGGCCCCCATCACATTGTAGACCCACTCCCCAGTGCAGACACTTACTCAGACCGGTTTTTGTCTCTCCCCAGCCTGCTGTTGAGCTGCCCCCATTCAATGGCTCCAACCTCTTTGTTGAGGGCTTCAGCATCCAGAAAGGAAGAAGACACATGACTCCCATTGCCAACATCAGCCTCGGGAGCCCCCTGCCAGCAGGGCACATGCTGCGCAGCAGATGCTTCAGCACCCAGCACACATCATCTGAGCAGACGCCATCTCCCAAGCAGGACGCGAAATCAAGGGAAGACAAGGGACATCCCTGCATCTTACCGATGCCTATGAAGAGAGGGTCAGGGAGAGCATACAAGATCAACTCAGTCTACACGAAGGCCCTCGGCAATATGGAATTTCCTTCTTTTGCAATTCGGCACCTAGAAAATATTTCCCATAAATCTGTGTTTCCCAGAGCCAAGACCACAAAGCTTGAAGAGCCAAATATGTTAAGTACGGCCTCCATTGCTTCTGTGCTGCAGAGCATCCGGTCCTTGGAGAACCCTGTGTTCCAGCCCCCCAAAGGCTCAGGTAACCTTTGCTACATTCCTTCCCCCACCCCACCCCACTCACTATCAGTGCCCCAAGCAATCTCGGGCTCTCCAGGGGACCCTCTGGACACCCAGGAGGGCCCAGCACAAGGTGCTTGGGGCAGCTGCCGGATCACTGACACTTCTCGGAGCTCCCCTTTCCTCATCGTTAAAATAATCATCCCCCATCTGGACTTGACTCCTATCTATCTCATGATGCTTGGGAGAGCCTTGGGGAAATCCCAGGGCCAGCTCTGTACAAATGAGCCTCGAATGCCTGTGCACCTGCCCTGCTCTGCTGCGGGGTTTGGGAACATGAGAACTCTGGATACTCTGTGGGGAAGGAAGCTCAGGGCAGTGGACCGAGCCTGGGATCTCGAGGGAGAAGGCTTGGGTTCAGATTCAAACTCTCGTGAGTACCTTAAGATAAGATCCCTGCCCTCTCTGGGGCTCAGTTACCTTCCTTTGTTAAACTCAGGGACAGTCCGGGATAGTCTGGGACAGTCAGCAGCAGCAGCATTTGCATTCATACAGTTCTTTAAGCTTGGGAAAGTACCATCTCTGTATGTGGTATTGTTGATGTGCAGTCTATACACGTGTTAATAATACACACATACACACATGTATTGCCCGTGGCAGATATACGGTGAAGTGTTGGACCTAAGTATACATGCATGAGTTATGTGTATAATGCACCAAAATAAATACATGTGCATATGTGCTTCTACATTTGTTATCTATACACACGTGTATTACATATGAGCATATACTCTGTATGTATGCATGTATATATCTGTAATGTCTGTGTATTTGCTTTGATCCTCATAGCAAACCTAGGAGCTAGATGCTCTACATATCCCATTGTACAGATGGGGACACTGAGACTGAGTGGAATGAAGTGTCATCCTCAATGTCACACAGTTAGTAAATGTCTGAGCCCAGGATTTGACTCTTAAGTCCAGTCCTCTTGGATCCTGAAAGCCAGTGGTCAATTGTTGTGATTATTCTGCCATTGTGATTATTGATGGTCAATGAGGAAACTTAAGCGTTCCTGATTATTTGAAATTCTGTGCATGTGGCTGTGGTTTCTGGTCTGGGATGCATTTTTTAAAGTGAAAATGTTTATTTTTCCCAATTACATATAAGAAAAAAATTTAAGCATCCATTTTAAAAAATTTTTGAGTTCCAAATTCTCTCTCTCTTCCCTCACCATTGAGAAGACAAGCAATTTGATATATTATACACGTTACAGTCATACAAAACATATTTCCATATTTGTTGTGTTGTGAAAGAACAAATATCCTCCCCCCACCAGAGAAAAAAACAACCCAAGAAAAATAAAGCAAAAAATTATCTGCTCCGATCTGCATCACACTCCATCAATTCTTTTTCTGGAAGTGGATCGCATTTTTCTTCATGAGTCCTTTGGATCATTGTATTGCTGAGAATAGCTAAGTCATTCACAATTCATCATCATGTAATATTGCTATTAATTGTGCATATTGTTCTCCTGGTTCACTCCGTATCAGTTCATAGGAGTATTTTGCAATTATCTTCATATAGTTCCCGGGATTGTCTTGGCAGATAGACTCCCAAGTATTTTATATTGTCTGTAGTTACTTTAAATGGAATTTCTCTATTTCTTTCTCCTATTCTTTGTTGGTAATATATAGACATGCTGATGGTTTGTGTGGGTTTGTTTTATATCCTGCAACTTTGCTGAAGTGATTGATCACTTCAATTAGTTTTTAAATTGATTCTTGTTAACCAAAAAAGTATCACAAGTCCATGAGACACGTATTGAATTGGATTTATTACAAAGGAAATGAATGTGCATGGAGACCGCCTATGAAGGTAAAAGCAATTCAGCAGTGCAGGGAAAGTATTGGATATTTAAATTATAGGGAAAAGGGCAAGGTGCTGATACCTAAGGACTAATCCCCTCCAGAAGGAGAGGAACAAGGCAATGGCAAAAGTCACTTTTTTTTTTCAGGGCTCCTGCATCCTTCAGGTCCAGTGTTATGGAAATATGGCAGCTCCAGAAGACAAGTTTGGGGGGCCCTTAACATTCTCTAGCATCCTCTAAATGTCCTATCATAACATCTGCAAAAAGTGATAGTTTTATTTCCTTGTTGTCTATCTTAATTCCTTTGATTTCTTTTTTCTTTTCTTGTTGCTATAGCTAGTGTTTCTAGCACAATATTAAATAATAGTGGTGATAATGGACATCTTTGCTTTATCCAAATCTTATCTTATTTGGAAGGCTTCTAGCTTATCTGCAGTAGAGATAATATTTACTTGTGGTTTTGGATAAATATTACTTATTATTTTAAAGAAAGCTCCATTGATTCTTGTGTTTTCTAGTGTTTTTAATAGAAATGAGTGTTGAATTTTGTTGAAAATTTTCTGCATCTTATAGCAGAATATAGTTTTTGTTGTTTTTATTACCGATATGGTCAGATTTTACTGGTAGTTTTCCTAATATTGAACCAGCCCTACATTCTTGATATCAATCTTACTTGGTCATAATGTATCATCTTTGGGATACATAGTCTTCTTGGTTTTACATAAAATATTTTATTTAAAATGTTTCATTGTCTTCATATAGAGGAGGGCATTTGTCTATTATTTTCTTTTTCAGTGTTTGCTCTTCCTAGTTTAAGTATCAACACCTTATTTTGGTGTTGGCAAAGAATCTGTTAGATTTTCTTTTTGCCTACTTTTGTAAATAATTTGCTCTTCCTGGTTTAAGTATCAGCACTTATTTGGGTCATAAAAGGAATTTGGTAGGATTTCTTTTTGCCTGGTTTTGTGAAATTTGTCTCATATTAGAATTAATTGTTCCTTAAATGTTTGAATTCACTTGTGAATCTATTGAATCCTGGGATTTTTTCTTAGGGAACTCTCTGAACATTTGTTCAATTTCTTTTTGTAAGATAGATGAGGTTTTGTTTTAGGTTTTCTAAGATTTTATTTTCTCTTCCTGAATGCACTAAAATATTCTAAAGGTGGGCATCATTTGGCTCCAAATATCTCCTTGGTGGGTAGTGGGGGCCCTGTGAATGCATGCTTGGCAAAGATGGGAGGGAGGATTTGCCATGGTGCTTCCCCAGGCAGCCCCATGTATCTCTAGGAGCAATCCAAGCTTGTATATATATAATGTCCACAAACTTTTAGAGCAATTGATTACAAAGTGTATGTCCCTGAATTGTCATGTAAGTCCAGTTATTTCAGTGGGGGGGGGCAGTATTTAATCTAGATTAGCTCATTTGTAAGGTCTTCCTTTTGATAAATGACTTCATTTTTATTTTATGGATATGTACACACACTTATGCATTTTACACGATTGTCCTAGTATATAAGCTCTCTGAGGGCAAGAGTTGCTTGGCTTTTGTCTCAGGATGTCAGAACCTGGCACAGAGTTGATTTTGCGCCATAAATGCTTACTCTGGAATTGAAGAATTTGCCATTTTCTGTAGTCAATGAAATGGAGCCATTCAACAGAGTTTTTGTCCTGTGGTCAAGGAAGCTGATTTACTTGGAGCTGGGACCTACCTCAATTGCATATGAAGAAAGATGAGGAAATCCATCAATCTGAGCCAGAGATCTGGTTGTTCTAACGTGGAATGCTGTCTTTAGGCTCCATTAAAGAGAAACAAAGTTGGGGTGGCGTGAAGGGTTCCCACTGTCCTAGGTGCCGATCAAACCTCATCAGAAGTTGGATCAGTAATCTGGGGAGCATCCAGAGAAGGGAAATTTGAATAAGGGGATGAGTTAAGTTTGTGCTGTATATCAAGAGTGATTGAAGGCCCTGAAGATGACTATCCTAGGGAGAAAAGGATTTGGAGAGGACAACATAAGAGCTATTGTTACATTTTAAAGGACTGTCATGTGGAAGAGAGGGATTCGAGAACCAGAAGTCATGAGGATCAACATAAACTGAATGGAAGGAGACACAGACTTCGAAAGGCCTGCGGATTCCTAAAATGGCAGGTTCCCCCTCAGGGGGGGGTTTTGAGCAAAGACTGAAGGACCATTTGTTAGAGTATATTGAGCAAATATTGAGCAAATGGAGGACCGTCTGTTAGAGGATATTGTACAACTCATTCAGGGGTGCTGTGGACTTCTGGTCCAGGGATTCATGGAGGTTTTCACATTTCAAATCAAGGACAGGCTAAACATTCTGCTGCCAATAATCTACTTTCCCTAGGATGGGAGTGATGACCAGAATCATCAGATGCCCACTTGGATTAGAAGACCAGCAGGTAGAAAAGGAGACTAATCCAGCAAAACAAACTGATATGCATTGAGGGAAAGCGTCAGACCAGACCACGGGAGCCAGTTTGGGGCTGGGAAGCCAGAGTGTCCTCAGAAAGTATCTCCATAAATGAATTTCATGGTCCTTAACCAGGGGGAGGGAAGCTCCTGAGCTCAAAGGGTCAAGGCTTGAAGGAGTCCAGAGGATCTGATGCCATGTGCTGTCATTGCAGAATTAGAAAAGGTTGAGGAAAATATGACGTGGACTCCATAGACTCTATAAATGGCAATATTCTCATCTGTGTCTGTAATCTTATCTTGCGATCCTTTCAACGGGGTTCTTATAGCACAACCCCTGGGACAAGCCACTAGCCAGCCAGTATTCTTTTTACAGATTCTATTGCCCAGGTGGATAAAATGTCTACTATTTGTAGTAGAAGAAAAGGATTAGGATATGAGGTGATGATCTGAGTCCTTCACACTTCCCCAGAATCCCAAATCCCTGAAGGAAGAGGAAGTAGGTGATGACCTCCTCATGACCAAATACCACTTTGGTTGAGGTGCACATGAGATGATAGGACCTGGGAAGGATATGGCACAGCTGCCACTTGAGGCTTGCCAGTGCTCATTTGTGAGGCTTATTCACATACCCCTGCCTGAAAAGCACCTCTGAGGACATGAGGGCTCCTGCTGCTTGCCTCACCCCAGGCTATTCTCTTTTTCAAAGAGCTTTCCTGTCCATAATCTCATGAGGAAGGAAGTAGAAAAAGTGTCCTCAGTACCCCTAATTTACCCCAAAGCAAGCCCATCATTTGGGAGCTCTGCTTTATAAGGGAACATGACCTTCTCTTATACTCTAAAACTTTCTTCTCCTGTAATATTGGGGTCCAAAACCAATAAGAATCAAGTTCACCAAGGAGGGTTTGATGGAAAATCCTCTAAATAAGGGTGAGGGGTCCAGTGCCAACTTCACCATTTCAAGGAAGGACAGACCTAATGGGAGCTTCTTCATGGGCATTTTTCCTCTCCTTGGAGCAGGTCAAGGGTGGCTATCAGAAGCCTTTGCCTAGATCTGTCACTTAAGGAGGAGGAGCAGGGCATCTATCACATCATTTTTTTTTCTCTTTAGATTTTTTTTATTTAATAGCCTTTTATTTACAGGATATATACATGGGTAGCTTTACAGCATTAACAATTGCCAAACCTCTTGTTCCAATTTTTCACCTCTTACCCCCCCCCCCCCCCCTCCCCTAGATGGCAGGATGACCACTAGATGTTAAATATATTAAAATATAAATTAGATACACAATAAGTATACCTGACCAAAACGTTATTTTGCTGTACAAAAAGAATGAGACTCTGAAATATTGTACAATGGGCTTGTGAAGGAAATCAAAAATGCAGGTGTGCATAAATATAGGGATTGGGAATTCAATGTAATGGTTTTTAGTCATCTCCAGAGTTCTTTTTCTGGGCATAGCTGGTTCAGTTCATTACTGCTCCATTGGAAATGATTTGGTTGATCTCGTTGCTGAGGATGGCCTGGTCCATCAGAACTGGTCATCATATAGTATTGTTGTTGAAGTATATAATGATCTCCTGGTCCTGCTCATTTCACTCAGCATCAGTTCGTGTAAGTCTCTCCAGGCCTTTCTGAAATCATCCTGTTGGTCATTTCTTACAGAACAGTAATATTCCATAATATTCATATACCACAATTTATTCAGCCATTCTCCAATTGATGGACATCCATTCAGTTTCCAGTTTTTAGCCACTACAAAAAGGGCTGCCACAAACATTCGTGCACATACAGGTCCCTTTCCCTTCTTTATAATCTCTTCGGGATATAATCCCAGTAGTAACACTGCTGGATCAAAGGGTATGCACAGTTTGATAACTTTTTGAGCATAGTTCCAAACTACTCTCCAAAATGGTTGGATTCGTTCACAACTCCACCAACAATGCATCAATGTCCCAGTTTTCCCACATCCCCTCCAACAATCATCATTATTTTTTCCTGTCATCTTAGCCAATCTGACAGGTGTGTAGTGGTATCTTAGAGTTGTCTTAATTTGCATTTCTCTGATTAATAATGACTTGGAGCATCTTTTCATATGACTAGAAATAGTTTCAATTTCTTCATCTGAGAATTGTCTGTTCATATCCTTTGACCTTTTTCAATTGGAGAATGGCTTGATTTTTTTATAAATTAGAATTAATTCTCTATATATTTTGGAAATGAGGCCTTTATCAGAACCTTTGAGTGTAAAAATATTTTCCCAGTTTATTGCTTCCCTTCTAATCTTGTCTGCATTAGTTTTGTTTGTACAAAAACTTTTCAGTTTGGTATAATCGAAATTTTCTATTTTGTCTATCACATCATTTTACATCTGGCTGTAAGACTTTTATCATGCCCCCCGAGTACCCTTTCTTCTCCATCCCCTATGCTTTTCAGAATCTTTTCTCCATGAGATTACGAATTCTTTTCTTTCTATCCCTCTGTACTTAATAGGTGCTTAATAAATGTTTATTCAGGCAGCTAGATGATGTAGTGAGCAGAGCATTCAAATCTAGACTTTGATACTTACTGAGTGTAACTTACTAATCCTGGGCAAACCACTTCACCCGTTTGCCTTCATTTCCTGGATGTGAAATGGAGATCAATAAAGCACCCACCGCCCAGGTTTGTCGGGGAGCAAACATTCACATAGTGCCTGGCATGTAGTAGGTGCTAGATAAACGTTTCCCCCTTTATCGATGGACTGACTGGCCAAAACCCTTCTGTCCCCACTCGTTGGGAATTCCTTATACGGTTATTCCTCGGCCTGGGGCCATCGTGTAATAAGAGGGACGTACATGAACTGCACAGGTAAGAAAAATGCGAACAATCCAGTTATTTGTATACTTGTTCAGATTCTCATCCTCATCTATTAGACCATGTTCTCCTTGAGGGCTCTGTTTCTTGGAAGCGATAGGTGTTTAATCAGTGATTGCTGAAGTCACTGAAGATCACATGGATCAATAGAACTGATTGAGAGACTGAAGGCAGAGGAAGCAAGACATCTTTTTTCCTTTTTCCTTTTTTGTGACTGCCAGTGGGCTCAGTGATGCCCCGGGAAATGGAACGCTAGGATATATGGCTCTCGTCTTTCTGACAACAGGTTCTGAGCATCGCCAGACCTTGCTGAAATTGTCCCCCCAGTCCTGCAGGAAGCCGGCGACCCCAGTGAGTGAGCACCCACGCATGTGTCTGCCTGAATCAGTCACCCACCGGCCCTCGGTGATGATGGAGGTAGGATGGTTGAGAGGGCTAGCCCCGGCTTCCCGTCCCTCTGAGGGCCCTTCTTAGGCCCAGCATGAGATAACGGACAAGACCCTTACCTAAAGTCACCGTCACCAGAGAGGAGACATGGTGGCTGCCAAAAGCGGGCTGCTTCGGCCCTTGTCCCTGGCCAGGCTGACACATTGATTAGCTAGAAGGAAGTTCCAACTTCAAAATCAGCAAGAGGCGGCCACCATCTCCCACCGGGCACATTATGCAGAGAGAGGGCTCGAGGAGGAGAGGATCTCAGAGGCGCCAAGGCTGGAAGAGAACTTGAGAATCCTCACTTTGCAGGTGAAGCAACTGACGCCCAGGTTGGGGAACAGATTTTCTGGGACTGGAAGCCAGAACGCTCTTCAATGGCCCAGAAGAGGGCGACGCTGACTCGCAAACAGCCCCTGGGGGCCGGGGTGTATACAGTGAGCTTCCCGCACTGCCCTCCCTCCCCCTTCCGTTCTCCCCCCCACAATGCTCTTTCCAAGCATCTGCCCCCCCTTTCCTCCCCTTGGGGTTCCCCGTCCAGCCCTCCCAGGGTGACTTCTGTCTCTCTTTTCTGCTTCTGTAATGAACAGTCTAAGGCTTGGGGTTTCCCTGGGCAGGCCCAAATGCTGCCACCAGGCCCCGTGTAAAAAGACTTGCACTTCTTCCCCTTCTGAGCTTGGAGGAAGGACGATTTCTTTTCATGTTCCTGTCTTTTTACCCCCAACACCTAGAATGGTGTATATTATGAGCTATCAGAGGGGCTCAACTGGTGATTGTGGAATGGGAATTGTTGGATGGATCTAACTTAAATTGCCTTGTGAATCTCCAAATTTAAAGAATGGTTTCTGTTGCCAGAGATGTTAAGGAGGAATCTTGGGACCAATGATCAATGCGATGATGGTTCTTACATGGTTTTGTGTGTAAATGTTGCCTGAGTGAAGTCCGATTTTATTCATGAGTCATTTCTCAAAGCAAAGCTCACTGCCCCTTGATCTCTCTTCCCCTGAGATGCAGCTGCTTCCTCACCCGAGGTCCTAAAAATTTCTATCTCAGGACTTGTGGAAGAGGAGGCAAGGAAGGAGGGAAGGAAAGGGGAGGAAAAGAAAGGGAAGGAAAGGAAAGGAAAGGGAAAGGAAGGGAAAGAAAGGGAAGGGAAGGGAAGGGAAGGGAAGAAAAGGGAAGGGAAGGGAAAGGAAGAAAATAAAAGAAAGGGAAGGGGAGGGGAGGGAAAGAAGGAAGGGAAGGAGGAAGAAAAGGAAAGAACAAAGGATGGGAAAGGAAGGAAAGAGGATGGAAGGGAGAGAAAAGGGAAGGAAGGAAATAAGGGATGGGGGGGGAAAGAAGGAAGGAAAGGAAGAAGGGATGAGGAAAAGAAGGAAGGAAAGGAGGAAGGGAGGGAAGGAAGAATTCAAGAAGGAAGGGAGGAAAAAAGGGAAGGAGGAAGGGAGGGAGAAAGGAAGTACCTTTTCTTTATAGGGGGGTGGGGATAGATCCAAGAAGAAAAACAATTGGGAGGGCATCCTGGAAAATCATCCTCGGGCTTCCTTGTCTCTAGGTCATCCCAAGATCTTAGGACCATAGACCTTAGAGTCCAACCCTCTTGTGTCCAGAGCCATAAAGCAAGTAAGTATCTGGAGTGGGATTTGAACTCAGACCTTGCTGACTTCAAGTCCTGTGCCCTATTGACTAGTTTCCCCCGGGCTTCACTCCTTGCTCCCTCATCTAACTTCCCTTTGCATGTCTCCTTTGCCACTGGTGTTCCACCTCCTAGTCCATGCTCTACAGTGATTGTCCCATTTTCTACAGGCCTTAACAAACACAGCCCTAGAACACTAGTTGAACACAGCCTACAGCATGAGGTTCTAAGAGTAGCCTTGAGAGGCTGGGGTTTATTTTTTCTAGTGCTATAACACATGAGTAAATGTGCTAATGATTTAGTTCCTCAGGCATAGTTAGTTTTTAGGGAGAGGGTATTTGCTAACATGCTATAGTTAATACAAAATACACAGCCCTCCCCTCCAAAAAACCCACCCCTGTGTCACATTCTCCTACAGTACATACAGAGTTCAGAAGAAGCTCAAACTTAAAGCTTACACATGACCACAAGCATAGAGGAGGGAGGGTCTCAGAGTTCCTGTTTGTTGGAAGTCCATTTCTCTCCTTTATGGAAGGCTCAAGAAGGTCTAGTGCAGAGATACATGTCTGCATCCAGTCCTTGTCTCCCAATGGGGGCTTGGTCATGGACTGATCTGAGGATGCTGCTGGGATACTGATGGTAGGATGGGATATAGCCTAAGAAATCCACACACACACACACACACACACACACACACACACACACACACACACACGTAGTTCAGAGGGTCTCCACCATGGCTTACTAAAATCTGTTGGATATTTTGTAAATGAAGGACAACAACTGCATGGTTTCACCACATGGACTCCTGAGTGGTATCTGTCTAGCTTCCTGGACTTTTGCCCATTTTTCTAAAGCCCAGAATGGAGGCAGGCTGTTTTTATTGGGAGCAGGGTGTGCGAAGGGTTTCTTGTCACTTGTTTTAGTGGGTGGGGGGGATGATTGATTTGAATTGTTCATTCAATGCCCCGCCCTTACATGTACCTGTGCCGTATCTCTCCTTTTAGATTGTAAGCTCTTTGAGGGCAGGAGCTCCATTTTTCATGTTTAATCTTCCAGGACAGAGCCCTACACATGGTGAGTGTCTGTTTAATGTTTGTTGTGAAAAGAACTCAGCTTCGGGGCATCCTGTCTAGACAAGCTCAGGCTGCCCTGGGTTTCCTGCACTGCTTTTCAAGCCGGTTCCCATCTTCCTCTCTGCAGGTTTGCCAAACAGCGTCCAAGCCCCCTGCCTCGTTTGCAAAGGAACGTTCCAGATGGAAAAGACCTGCAAGCGCTGTAGCTCCTTTTGTGCCACAATCTTACAAGGAAGCTCCTATGTCCCTCTAAATGGTCAGAATGGCTCATCCACAAGAATGATGGGCAACCTATGGAACCTTTGAAACACCCACTTTCCCTAGAAGATTTATAGCAACCTAAATGGATTCCGAGACAGTCTGATTTATTGTGTTTTTTTTTTTAAACAAACAAGCAAAAAAAAAACCCATTCATATAAATGAGCAACCTTGTGTATGAAAAATTTTTTTGAAGCTATTTCAGGGGAATGGCACGCTTTCCACGCAATACTTTTTAACGGTTGGGCTGGGCTAGCAAAACCATCCCGTGCGTTTCTGTCCTGCTGAGTTTTGAGATTGGATTGCTTTGGGGAAAGGCTGGATTCGGGCGGAATGCCACAAAACAAGTCCAGCCACACAGCCAAGCGGGTCCCTAGGAGCCAACCCGGAAGCGATAGCTTTGTCCCAACAGGATGTGGGATTTAAAGCACCATCTTTCTGCCTCCCCCTATCCAACTGGCATGATACCAGTAGGAAGTGTTGTTGGTGTTGGTATTGATGGACCCTGTTGGGTGACCCTTCAGGATGTTGATGAATGAGCACCAGCCAGCCTCATTACAGAATCGTGGGGGTCATAGGCGTAGAGCTGGAAGGGACCACAGAGGTCATTCCCTCAAACTCCCACTTATGTGTCTCAAACTCTGTTCACATCTCGGCGTTATGTGGCATTGGGTCTTTTTGGACAGAAATGAGGACAGGGGCAGGGGGGGAGGAAATGGAGATTTACGGGTCAGCTTCTAAAAGCCATTGTAGCAGGTGCTTTCCAGGTGTGAGGAGGAGTGATGTACCATGGTGGGAAGCAGTACATAGGGTGCAGGATAGCTAGGATGGCGTCATCGTATTCTTCCCAGGTTCATCTGGATTGTCCACACCCTTGTGTACCTCTCAAAGGAATTGGGGGTATGAGTGGGTTCTAATGAGCTGCAACTTGCTTTCCAGTCAAATTCTAGAAAAATGTCCTTGATGGAAGGATTAGCTTTGTCATCAACCAAATTTTCCTGGGGCCAGGACTAAAGCTCTGGGAAACTGTCTTATCCTCAGAGAGTGCTCTTTCCCCATTGGAAAGTTACTCCTTTCCTGTTGTTCATCATGTAGCTCAATAGTACTGGGGAGAGGGCTGGACTTAGTGATGAAAAGACTTGCTTTTGAATCTTGCTTCTGGTATTTACTGTGGACTCTGGAAAAGTCACTTTGCCACTGGGTCTCAGTTTTCCCATCTCTAAAATGGGGGTGATTATAGAGCCCTCCCAGACTGGAGTGTTGTGAGGATCCAATGAGACTGCAGTGATTTGCAGCCCTCTTTCCTTATCAAGATCAGCTGTTGGCCGACAGTAGGGCCCCTTCTGGCTCTGACCCTCTGTGTTCTGGAGCTGTGATCTTCCTATTGTTGTTACTCTGGCTCTGAGTTCCAAAGACCAGAGGGCAACAGAGATCAGGGTCCCATTGTTGTTACTCTGGCTCTGAGTTTCAAAGACCAGAGGGCAACAGAGATCAGAGTCTGTCTGGTTTCCCCACTTTTGAAAGATGAGCTAGTGGGCTTCTCCCACCTCGGATGTCATTCCTTAGAGCCATGTATGACAATGAATGACTAGTGAGTGTTTCCCCAGGGAGAGGTTGGGAGCCAGGAGGGACTGGCCTTACTCCCAGGCTGGGATTTACACCTTTCTGTGCCAGCCTCGAAGATCCCAATCATCTCCATGAATCCAAGTTTATAAAAATGGTTAGGAGACTGTCACCAAAAGGGGGTAAAAGTGCTTAGATTTGGACAGAGCTAGCCTCTCATTGCAGATGTGGGAGAGGACCCTCTCGAGACAGGGACAGTCGGATACAATTTTTCCTTCCCTCCCCTTTCTCTCCTCTGTAGAATGAAGACACTAAGATGTAAGGTTGCCCATTTCAGAACTTGTTTACATCCTGGCCAAGCAGAGTGAAATTAATGTCTGCCTTGGAGTTCCTAACGATTGACTTCGGGCTCCGTACCAGTGGGCGTCAGGGTGGCGGAGGATCCAGGATTGTCGGCAGCAAAGGGAACTATTGGCAGATCCTCCTTCGTTCCTCCTCAGGGAGTCTGGGGAACACCCAGCTCTCTGTATCGGTGACTTTGAATCCACGCTGCTCCCTTGGACTCTGCCATTGCGGCCATCGACCTTCTCAGGCTGTCCTGACAGACACGGGGGGAAAGATCTGGGTTAGCCTGTGTCCTGTGTATCCTCTTATTACCTACCCCCTGCCTCTTACTGTGCCAAGTAAAAGGCCTCAAAAGAAAGGGCAGAGTAGAGTGTGTCTGTGGGCGAGAAGGGTCGCGGAGAGTGAGTGAATCGGGCAGTCTGCTCAGGAGGAGTGTGGAGAGCCTGGCATTTCCCTCCCTGGCAGGACTGGCACCACAGAGGTGGGTAGGGAGGATCTCTGAAAGCAGAATCCCCTCTCCCCAATGAGACATCCTCCCAGCATTGGAGGCAGAGTAAATTGTGGGAGAAAGAACCCAGAAGCAGGACCCTAGCATCCTGCTGTCCCAGGATGTCTTTAGATCATGAGTGAAAACTCTCACTTGGGGCTCCAATCACATCCGGGTAATTTGGCAGGAACTAGGTGGAGATGTGCTGTTCCCTCCCCTCCTTGCCCTTCAAATCCCTGGGGGAGGGCCTTAGGCTTGTGCTAGGGTTGAAAGAGGCTCATCTGGCACCTCATTTAGTGTTGAGGGGTATGTGAAGCAGAAAAAGGAGGGGGGGCATCATTGGTCCCTCTCTCCATTCACCCAGCCATCAATCATGCCCAGGTCTCCTATCATTGGCCAGCTGAGCTGTCATTTTAGCATATGGCCAACCAGCAATGGCCCCTAAAATGACTAACTCTATTGTGGGGAGGAGGGCTATCCCAGCTAGTTCCCAGGCCACCTTCATTGAGATTCCGAGCCCTATCCTCAGGGGCCAATCCTAGTGTTTGGTCTGACAGGGGGCTCAGAGATCACATGGCCCATCGTGTTCCCCTTGATGTCTGTTTTAAATCTACCACTTGCTGCCAAGCTGTGGATGTACCCGGACTGTGTCTGTCTCCCTCCTTCCCAGAACCGATAGCTTCCTGAGTCCTGCACTCCTTCACGGGATGATGGATTGGGGCCGGCCTCTCCAGAGAGGAATTCCCCCAGAAATTAATTATGCAAATGCGACGCCACGCTTCCATTCTGTTTCAACTTGCCCTTTCAGGCAGCTCTGAAAGCTTTGGTTTGGCAGGGACTTCAGCCCTACTTCCTCCCCTGAGCAGGGGAGGTCCTGGAGGGTGGAGAGATGAGAAAGCAGCTTCAGTGACTTCCCCCTGGAGGCCGCCTCTGGAGCAGATTTTTTGAGAGAGGTAACGGGGGTGTGGACTGCTGCCCCTCTGACCTTTCAGGAGGGGATGGCACTGAGGCACCCCTTGGTCTCGCTGCCCCAACTAGAAGAAAGGGGCGAGATGGGGGGACATTTCTTATGTGACCTACAGGGAGTTTCTCTCTGCTGACCCCCAGAATGGATGAGTGGCTACAGGAAATCTGACTGTCCTTCCAAAAGGAGCTGGGATCTAGTCAGTCATCCAGCAAGCCCTGACTGAGCATCTCCAACCCCTGGGCTGGCTGTTTTATGGAGGAGGTGGGGAGCAGAACCAATCAGAATCACCCAGGAAAGGGATGGGAGCAGATTGTGCCTGTGGAGACAGAGAACCCTGATAGTTTCGCCACAGTGGTCGGGGGTACGAATGCAGAGCTTCTCGTCCCGAGGGGAACAGAACTTTAGGAAGTGAGGGAAGGAAGAAGGACCCGGGGGCAGGGTCGGGGTGGGGAGAGGAGCCCCCTGGGTTAGAACTTGAGGATTAGTGGAGAGGCTGCCACAGAGTCCCCGTACAAAGACGGGACAATTTCACCCTAGGCAACAGGGAACCATTGACGTTAATATGATCGACTGACAATGATGTATGAAAGATGGGCTGGAGAGCTAGTGATAAGAGAATTGTAAATACAGCTGTAAATCAGATGTCTTAATACAGAGAGCTCCGGACTTGTCAGGAAGCTCTTTCTGGCTCCAGACCCTATCTGTGTGATCCTAGGTGCCTCAGTTTCCTTATCTGTAAAATGGGTTGGAGAAGGAAACAGCAATATACTCCATTATCTTTGCCAAGAAAATGTCTAATAAAGAGTTGGGTACAACTTAGTGACAAAATCCAGATGGTAGTTGTAGAATCCGGGACCTAGAAGGGTGTTTGAGAAATTGTCCCATCCAGGTAGCCGAGTTTCTACAGCTCAACATTAAGGATCCACTGGATAAGGGGTAGCTAGTTGGTTTAGGGGATAGAGAGCACCAGCCTTGAAGTCAGGAGGACCTGAGTTCAAATTTAGCCTCAGATACTTAACCTCAATTGCTTCAGAAAAAAAAAAGATTTGTGTATGACTAAACTTAAAAATCTTCGGGTACTTCTCAGTTTCTGAGGGCACTTTGCATGTATTATGTGATTTGATCCTCCCCGTGTGAACTCAGGTAAACCCCCTTTGCCAAACTCGGTCACTGGACTAGCTGTTCTCTGCAGAGCTAACCTCCCATGAGGAGTCTCTGAAATTCTAGTTACTAAATGCTCTTCAGCTCCCTCCCCTGGGAGAATTTGAAATCCTAAAGGAGCCTTAACAAATCAGCGCACATCCTTGTCTTCCCCCCCCCCCCCCCCCCCCCCCCCCCCCCCCCCCCCCCCGTCCTCCCCCCACGGAGAGTCAGTGTGGAATCTCTCCTATTTATAGTGGGGCCAGCCGTGTCTCAGCAAGGAAGTAGAGAGGCCAGCCTCCAGCACAGCCTCCCTGGCTCCCCGTAGACCCAGAGATGCTTTCAGGAAATGCCATCATTTTTCTAACCCTGGTTTGGGGGACCCGGGAAGGGCAAACTATCCTCCAGATCGCAGAATGTGGCTTTGCCTGTTCAGAGGTAAGTGCTTACCTTCTTCCTCCCCAGCCTTTCCCAGTCAGGGTCTCCGAGATTGCCTTGGAACCGGCGGGCGGCTGGGGAAGGGCTCCAGAACCTGATTTGGACCCTCCAATACTGCCTTAGGATCGCCCCGGGGCAGGAGGAGGACCAGATGCGCAAAGCCAGCGCTGAGCCGGCAGGCTTGGGAGAATCCCCGTGGATGCTGAGTGTGATGGGGAGTCTGCCGGCTGCCCCTGAGTCCGAGGGGTGCTGAGCTGCCGGGACTGTTGGGACGAGGAGGAGCCAATTCAGGGAAAAGGGAATTGGCGCCTGTTTCGTTTGCCGTGAAGACTTTGGGGAAATTCTGGGCTGAGGCTTGGTCCCAAGAACTACACTGAGACACCTCAGAACCATCTCTTGCTCTGGAGGTGATGTTTGCTTCGTGAATCCCCCAGAGTCAGGTGTGTTATTCCCAGGCTGCATTTCTGAAGCACTTGTGTCAGGATTTGTGCTGAATTGGGGTATCAGGCAGGGGGAGAGAGCTGGAGCACCTCAGAACCATTCATCTCTTGTTCTGGAGGTGATGTTTGCTTCATGAATTCCCTGGTGTGTTATTTCCAAGCTGCATTTCTGAAGCATTTGTGTCAGGCTCTTGTGCTGAATTGGGGTATCAGGCAGGAGGAGGGGGCTGGAGCACCTCAGAACCATTCATCTCTTGCTCTGGAAGTGATATTTGCTTCATGAATTCCCTGGTGTGTTATTCCCAGGCTGCATTTCTGAAACACTTGTGTCAGGCTCTTGTGCTGAATTGGGGTATCAGGCAGGAGGAGGGGGCTGGAGCACCTCAGAACCATTCATCTCTTGTTCTGGAGGTGATGTTTGCTTTGTGAATCCCCTGTAACCAGGTGTGTTAGTCACAAGCTGCATTTCTGAAGCATTTTCTCACATCAGGGTCTTGTGCCGAATTGGGGCTGGAGCAGGGGGGGGGGTGTTGCATTTGTGCTTGGATGGGGGTTTTCTTCAGGATGAGAGGGTAGAGCTATGCTTGAGAATGGGGAACAGCAGCTTGACCTTCCGAGCGATTTCCCACTGGACTCGTCACTGTGTTGTGGACTCGGCAGTTAGGACACCCAAGAAAAGCAGTTAATGTAGCATAGTAGAGCAGATGCGTTCTTGTTAGGGGTGGCAGCCCACAAGCCCCGCCTCCCCCCCAAAGCTATTTGGGATGTTGGAGCATGCAGTCTAGGGTGTTTATGACCAATGGAGTGCCATGGGGACTGATTGGGGAGTGGGGCTTACCAGTGGCCCTGGAGACTTAGGAGTCAGAGTAGCCCAGGTCGTCAAGTGTTTGAAGTACATTCTTTACTGCTGCCCTAGGAAGGAGGCCATGATCAACCCAGAGACCCCTCCCCCAATGAAAAGCAGTAACTACCCTTGCCACTTACTACCTATACTAGAACATGGGAATAAGGGACATACTGGGTTCAGTTTTCCAGATGGGACTGATGAAGGTGAAAATGACCACTTTGATATAGGATATAAAGACCTCCAAACCCTAGAATTCAGAACTCTTTCTGTAGGAGTTTTACTGAGTCAATCTGGCAGACACTGATTAAGCACCATCTATATGCCAGGTACCATGATAGTCTTTCAGGATAGAGACAGAATTTTAAAAAGCCATCTTTGGGGCATATGCCCAGTAACTAGAGGAGAACAAGCAGGGGGCAACAGCAGCAGACACTCATGTTCAGATATGGGGTAATGGAGAAAGCACAGGAAGGTCCAGGGTTTGAGGCTCTGGCACTCACCAGCTATATGACTTTGGACCCGGGATTACTTAGGGGAACCCCGAGGTTCTTCCAAGCTCCAGAATTCTGAGGTGCTGCTGTTGGTCTAAGGACACACACCTGTAGAGGGAGGGATGTAAGAGAATGAAAATTGTCCATAGGCTATTACAGGAGCCATCTTGGAGAGATTTGAGTCTCTAATCACTAATCCCAGGCTGCATTTCTGAAGCACTTGTGTCAGGCTCTTGTGCTGAATTGGAATATCAGGCAGGAGGAGGGAGCTGGAGCACCTAGAACCATTCATCTCTTGCTCTGGAGGTGAAGTCAGCTCTGATAATGTTCAGAAATAGCATTTTCTATTTGGATGATCCAGGCCCTGGTTTGCAGAGGCTGGGATGTACGGCCCTGGCAGTGCTAAACCAATCCACATTGTAGTATCCAGGGCTTCCCAGGACAACTCTGGGGCTGAGCCTTATTTCTTATTTAAAAGGCAAGAAGAATATATGAGATCGGATATTTTGCCTTATTCCACATTATAGATCATGATACTAGAACATCCCTCCCCATGTCTCATATTCTGTGATAGCAAATCAGTGGTCATTACGTGTACTTACAGGAATGTGTATCAGACCATTTGATCCAATGCAAAGATGGTACCAGGTCGGCCTGATTGAGTAGACTAACCATATGCTACTACCGTGTAGCTAGTGAACCAGCAGTGATTGGAGGAGCTCAGGGCCTCACACATGAGTGTTCCCATGCTATCAGTGGTGTTGAGTGAGTCATTTCAATTGTGTGTGAAGTGTGGGGATTGCTGGTGGGTTGCTGGGCTGAAGGGTCTTATTAGAAACAGATATGCACAAGCCCACCAGCATGGAAGGCATTACACAAGGTCATAGCAAGTCATACAACAGTCTTATCATGTCTCAGAGAATCCAATGATTCCAGAGTTTTCAAGTCCTACAACAATCTTCTCATGTCTCAGAGAATCCAATGATTTCTGAGCATTTTCAAGTCCTACAACAGTCTTATCATGTCTCAGAGAATCCAATGACTCCTGAGGGTTTTGAAGTCCTACAACAATCTTAACATGTCTCAGAGAATCCAGTGATTTCTGAGGGTTTTGAAGTCCAACAATTTTTTGATGTCCATGAGTCAAATGCCATAACTGCCCTGCTCTTTCAGTGCTGGGCACAGTCAGTGACGGAACCACCTGATGTTTCTTGGGTTTTCTCCTTCATTTCAAGGGTCTGTACCATCTCTCTCCAACGGACAAGGTGAATGTGGCTCATTGGCACCCATCTGATTCCTTTTCCATCTGTAGAGATACAAGCAAACCCTCAAACCCTCTCTCCCCAGCAGTTAGCCTATCTGGTCCCTTCCATTCACCACTTTCTGGGTCTCTCCACATCACCTGGCGATTATCTAAAGATAGTGGAACTGCTCGCACTGGACACTGCCCTTCCAGTGGGTTATAAAACCTGTCTGCCAGAGCCAGTGCATCTTTGTCAAAAATCAAGAAGTTAATAGTATAAAGAGCTAGATTTAGAAGTTCTCTAGGGTTACCCGTGACTCCCCCTTTCTTTTGTTTTTGGAGGAACATCTTAATGTCTCTCTTTCTCCTCTCCACTATTGCCTGTCCTTGAGGATTAAAGGGTATGCCAGTGGTGTGTAAAATCTTATACTGTACACAAAAGTGTGCAAAATGTTTAGAAGTATATGCAGGTCCATCATCTGTTTTTATTACTTGTGGCACACCCATAATAGCAAATGCTTGTGTGAGGAATTCAGTGACCACTCAAGCTGTCTCTTTTGCTGCTGGTATTGCAAAAGTGAATGCTGAAAAAGTGTCTACCACAACATGGATAAAAGACAGATGACCAAAAGATTTATAATGGGTCATACCCATCTGCCAGATTTCATTGGGTCTCAAACCACAAGGGTTCTTCCCTGGAGGCAATGTAGGAGCATGGAAGGGAATGCAAGCTGTACAGGATTTTACTATGCTTCTAGCTTCCTCTCTTGTTATTCCAAATTGTAAACGTAAAGCTCGAGCAGCCTGATGACATTTAAAATGAGATTCTCGAGCTTCTTGAAATAAAGGAGTATTGGCCAACATAGTCAGAAGGCTATCTGCCTTTGAATTGCCATCAAAAAAGGGACCTGGAAGTCCACTCTGAGAGTGGACATGCAAGATATAAATCTTACCTGGATGCTTTCTCACTTGCTCTTGAAGTTCCTTAAAGAGCTGATATATATTGGAAGCTACAAATTTTATTTGGGCTGTGGCAGTTCTTTGTACCACACCTACTGAATAGGCTGAATCAGATTTTATATTTATATCTCCTGGATAATAAGTAAGAGCTAGAATGATTGCATACAATTCATTCTTCTAAGTGGATTGAAAAGGAGTTCTGACTATTCTCTTTATAGTTAAGTCACAAGAGTATATAGCACAAATATTATGTTTGGATGCATCTGTAAAGATAGTTGGTCCTTTAAGAGGAACTTTAGAAACCTTTTCAAGAATCCATTGCCAATTATGTAATAGTCTGATTATCTTTAATGGATACCCATGTGCAAAATTTGGAGCCAAGGCCAATAAAATTTGCCACTCTGGGGTGGTTTCACAGCACACATTAATTTGTGCATTAGTATAAAAGGTGTATATCTTATCAGGTCTTATCTTAGATAATTGTACTGCTCTCTTAATGGCCTTTAATAAAATTCTAGCCACAAGCACTGGATAAGGAGAAAGGCTTTGTTCTGGATGTGCTGGGAGGTTCACTCACTCTATCACATTGTCTCCTTGATGAAGGACTGCTGTGGGTGCCTTTTGTGTAGCAAAAACTGATATTTTCAAGGGTTTTTGAGTGACTCTTTCAACCATATTGGATAAAGCCAGTTCAACTTCTCTCAAAGCCTCTTGAGTTTCTTTTGTAAGCTGGTGTGATGAATTTAAAGCACTGTTTCCCCTTAAAATGTCATATAATGTTTGCAATTGATAGGTAGTCAAGCCTAACACTGAACACATCCATTGGATATCTCCTATCCATTTCTGAAAATCATTTAAGGTGTTTATCTTCTCTGTTCTTAAAGAAAGTTTTTGTACCGTAAGCACCTTAGGGTATACGTCATATCCTAAATATTGAAAAGGAGCATGTCTTTGATTTTTTTTTCTGGAGCTATGTGCAATTTGTAGTTCCTCAGTGTTTCCATGGTCTTTTGTAAACATGCTTCTAACATTTGTTCCTCAGGTACACATCCCAATATATCATCCATGTTATGTAATAACATTACTTTTGGGAATGCTTTTCTTACTGGAGTAAGAGCAGCAGCAACATACATTTGACACATAGTAGGACTGTTTTTCATTTCCTGTGGCTAAACTGTCCCCTCATATCTTTTATAAGGCTCAGCTAAGTTAACGCTGGGCACTGAAAAGGCAAATATTTTCCTATCCTCCTTATCCAGAGGGATAGAATAGAAACAATCCTTAATGTCTATAACCCAAAGAGGTCATTCTCTAGGCAATTGCGTAGGAGATGGAAGCCCAGGCTGAAGAGTTCCCATAGTTTTCATCTGTTCATTTGCCTTTCTCAAATCAATCAACATCCTTCATTTCCCAGATTTCTTTCTTACAACCAATACTGGGGAATTTCAAGGACTTAGAGAAGGTTGTAAGTGTCTTTGGTCAAGTTGCTCCTGTACTATATCTAATAAGGCCTGAATTTTATTGCTACCTAAGGGCTATACTGTTCTATCCACACTGGTGTATCAGTTTTCCACTGGATAGGAACGGGTGAAAGTGTTGGCAGGCCTTCAACAGCAGCCCTGCCTAAAAAACCAAAGTACTCCTTTTTAATCCTAATTGTTGTAAAATGTCTCTTCTCCACAGATTGATGGGGATTTTTTCAACTATAAAAGGAGTAAAAATTTCCGTTTTGCCTTCAAATATCCATCTCAAAGGGGTAGCACTAACTTCAGCTGCTATTGATCCTCCTACGCCAGACATGTAGGTGTCTGCCTTAATCTCTGGCCAGTGACTGGGCCAGTTGGGACCTCTAATAACTGTACGATCTGCACCTGTCTACCAATCCTTCCAATGGTAGGCCATTTATATAGATCGTGAGCATAGCTCGGTCAGCTGTCACAACTGCTGTCCAGTATATTCCTGGATTTTGTTGCTTGAAGTCAGAATCTGGGCGACTATCACCAGATTGCTTCTTAGGGTCTATATCAATAAACTTGATGCTACTACTTCTCCTGGGTGATAAGTCACACGCTGTCTACCTGTATTAGTGACTGGGATATTATCTACACATTCCCCAGTTTCCTACATCAGTGTGTGGATGGACACTGTTTTGTAAGTACACCAAGGAGGTGAAAATGGTCAAGCCTATTGTACCTGGAGGCAAAGGATCCATAGCTAGAGAGGAACAGATTTCACCTCTCCAGGGGGTATCTCAGTTGTCCCAGATGCACACAACTCTATTCTTCCCAATTGTAATCCCTTTCTCCCATCAGATTGCTTCCTGGCTGGTTGATTGTGTAATCCCTTTCTCCCATCAGATGGCTTTCTGGCTGATCAGTCATGTCTGGGTACTGGATTTCTAGGCACTCTCTGGGTGTAGCATCGGCTACCATCATGCCCCAAGTATTTTTTGCCTTGGGCCCTGGGGCTGGGCCCCTCATCTCTGAATCAGTCTACATTCTGATGCCCAATGGAAGCATCAGCTACCATCATGCCCCAGGTATTTTTTGCCTTGGGCCCTGGGGCTGGGCCCCTCATCTCTGAATCAGTCTACATTCTGATGCCCAATGGAAGCATCGGGTACCATCATGCCCCAAGTATTTTTTGCCTTGGGCCCTGGGACTGGGCCCCTCATCTCTGAATCAGTCTACATTCTGATGCCTAAAGGAAGCATCGGGTACCATCATGCCCCAAGTATTTTTTGCCTTGGGCCCTGGGGCTGGGCCCCTCATCTCTGAATCAGTCTACATTCTGATGCCCAATGGAAGCATCAGCTACCATCATGCCCCAGGTATTTTTTGCCTTGGGCCCTGGGGCTGGGCCCCTCATCTCTGAATCAGTCTACATTCTGATGCCCAATGGAAGCCTCTGTTGCATTTTGGACATGGGGTTTTGGGTCTTGTTGTCCCACCCTGTTTTCTCACTCTGTCTCTATGCCAACATTGAGCTTTCAGATGCCCTATTTTACCACATTGAAAGCATTGACAAGTCTCTCTGGAAGTCCCTTGCCAAAAGGGACCCTATCTTCCCATGTTTGGATCTTGGGAAGTCTGCATCATAGTCTTGCTATAAAAGGCATTTGTGCCCACTGTGGCACAGCATCTTATGAACTCCTCTAAAGGACCATCCTTGCGTAGTCCTAGTATAATCCTTCTGCACACCTCATTAGCATTTTCTTTAGCAAGTTGCCTTATCATAATTTCTGTTACTGCATTTTCACAATTAGTTTGTATGACAGCTGTCTGCAAACATCCCACCAAATCAGCAAAGGGTTCATTTGGTCCCTGTGCAATTTTTGTGAAGACCTCACCCTTGTCATTTTTACTGGGGAGAAAAGCCCATGCTTTGATAGCAGCAGCAGCAGCAATTTGCTTATATGCTGCTATGGGGTAATTAATCTGTATTGAAATTTCTGCATAAGAACCTACACCTGTTAGTTGATCATAGGTGGGAGGATTAACTTCACTATGACTGTTTTGTTGGGCTTGTATCCTACAGAGCTCACTATATTCAGAAAGCCACAAGTTTTGTCCAGGTTCTAAGCATGTCCTTGCTATAGATTTCCAGTCCCTAGGGGTTAAGACTTCATAAGCCAAATTCTGTAATAACATCTTGACATAAGCTGATGTAGCCCCATAAAGAGTGCAAGCCTTTTTCAAGTCTTTGAGGATTTCTAGATCAAAAGGAGTGTATCTTCTTCTTGACCTGAAGAGTTAAACTGCTGAATCACAGGATACATTCTGATTTTCAAATCAGCTAAATCCTGTCCTTCTTCTGTGTCTTTAAGTAGTGCCTTTTGCAATCTAGTCATAGGAGGGGGGGGTCATTTCTGGGGGGAAGGTGCTGGTGGTATCACTGCCCCTCCCATTACTCCTTCTCCCTACATCCCGGAAGGTGAAGTTGGGGTTTGTCAATGACCTGCTCCAGTGTAGGTGGGGTTGAAGCTGCCGGGTCAGAGAGAGAATCATCACGCCTTTCATCACGCCCTTCATCCTCACTTAACTCCACATGTCCTCTAGTGATATTGCTATTAATCTGTTCATTGTCTTCCTCTTTTTCCTCACACTTCCCCATCTGGCCATTCTTAGAATTTTTCTTTTTTCTATAACTTGCAGGATCCTTTAAGGCCAATTGTATTATGTTGTATATCTAGAATGTTTCCTTGGAAATTGAATGAAGACCTTTATCATTGTAGTATTCACATAGTTGATCTACCAGCTTCCAATTATCTAGCCCTATTTCTTCTTACTTTAAGAACCAAGGGGACATGCGTTCTAATGTACCCAAGAGTCTAGTGATCTGCAACCAAGTTATATTTAAGCCTTGTCCCTTGATCAACTTAAGCATGCTTTCTATAGTGACCCCTCAGGATGGGGATGGGGATGGGGTTGGGGCTGGGGGAGAATCTTTTCCTAATATCTCCCCCATTTCAGTTAGAAAAGGTTACTAGTTTAGCCCTTAACAAAGTAAGTTCCCTGTTTGTCTGTTAAAATATTCACCCTATTTCCTGGTCCCCAAGGACTTCTTCAGTGAAATTAGGGTCCTTGGTCCCACGTTGGGCACCAAATGTGATGACCGCGTTAGCACCCTTAGAATCAGCCAGAGTCAGGATAAGCAAAAGTCCTTGGTCTTTATACTTGATCTTTAGGGATAGGAGTGAATTGGATGGAAGCAGAATCTCCTCAACCTGCCTCTCTGTCTCCCGCCCAGAAGTGACTCTGGCTAATCTCACTCTACCCCCTAGTCCCTCCCACAATTCTCTGTATATACCAAACGATTGGGCCAGCACAGGATTGTGAAGGGCCATTTTCCAAGCATATTCTTAGAATATTGTCCAATTGGTAATTAGCCTCAAGTGCTCGATTGTCCTCAGTGCATTAACTCAAGAGTTTCAGTCCTTTACAACTAATATATAATAAGTGCTTAATAAATGCTTCTTGAGTGGTTATAAACTGGGGGTACTGGGACTGGATGACCTTTGGATCCCTTTCAGCTTTAGCCTTACATAAGACTATCTACTCAATGAATCTCTGAAGGGAGAGAATGATTTCACGGGGAAGGGAGAACTCTCTACTCTCAAAAACTCCAAATCTATCTAGGAAACTAGACTAGCAAACAGCAATCAACTTGAGGATGTTCCCAAGAGGATGTGATCCAAAGCAGTGACCCATTGGCCTATGTTGGAGGAGCTCGGAGAGGCCAGATGGGCTGGGTGATCAGAAAAGGTTTTCTGGGAGAGCAGAGAGAATTTGAACTGAGGTGGGGACAATGGTAAAGATGAAAAGTTGGAGCAACAGACAGTAAAGGCACAAAAAGACAGTAAATGCACAGAGACAGTAAAGGCACAAAGAGACATTAAAGGTACAAAGACACAATAAAGGCACAGAGACAGTAAAGGCACAAAGAGACATTAAAGGTGCAAAGACACAATAAAGGCACAGGGAGAGTAAAGGCACAAAGAGACAGTAAAGGCACAAAGAGAGTAAAGGCACAAAGAGACACTAAAGGCACAAAGAGCGGGAATGAGCTGGCAATCTTTGGAGCAGAATGAGAACTCCAGATGAGAGGGAAACAATGTCTCTTGAGACTTTGTCAGCAACCTTTTCTCCGGCACCTAGGGGAGATTAGGATGGGAGGGATCCTGGAGGAATTGTTGGAGGAATTGAGTGGGAAGACTTCTACATATTCGTAAGGCTTAAATGAGACTATTTACCAAAAGCAAACTTGCCTCCAAGTCATGCTGATGATGAGACATTTGGGGAAAGTCTCCTGGCACCCTCCCTTGGCATCCCACAGAGCCCAAGGAGCTGGTGCCATCAACAGCTGGCTGCCCAGTAGGGGCTCCCACTGACTCTTGGTTGCCTTCTTGGCTGCTGTAGTCATCTGTGATGGATCTAAACCTTCCAGGAATGACTTTATTTCTCCAGCCAGATCCAACGGGGGTCAACTTTCAGGAAGTTCTCATTATTCTTAGCTAGCTTTCCTCCTGCCTGTCCTGGGTCTTTATGGGCAGGACAAACCCCACTTTTTCTCCTTTTGACTTTAGGACAAGCTGGGTCTGCTTGCTCACATTTGGGTGTCCAGGAGGGGCAGGCTCCCTCCCCACAAGAGAATGACAAGGAGTCTGAACTTTGTCTCATCTTGCTTAGACTTTGCAAGAGCCCTTCTGTGCTGGCCAGTACCCAGTCAGCCCCACCTTAGCCCAGCTTCCCAGGCTGGGGTATGGAAGTTCCACTTGTGACCCCCTATTATCTTAAGAATCCCACGTGGCCACAGCCAACAAGACAGTTTTCCAGCCAGATTTGCAATGAGAGTTTAACCAAAGTGTTGGAGGGTTCCCCCCACTCCTGTTAACTGCTTGGATTCTTAGTGGGGGATTTTAGTGGGGGAAGCTTCTTCATAAGGAGTGCTATTGGACAGCTGAATTGCAATAAACTGTGCCCTGTTGGGCTGAACCATAGAGGGACTTAAGACATCTTCCCATTTCCCATCAGCCTTCCCCGGCCCCTTCTAAGTCTGGCCTGGGAAGCTACAAAAAGTTCATCCAGGCCCAAGTTTCATTGTGTCCTGTGAGTCCCTTCTAGATTCTCAACTCTTCCCCATTGATTAGCATCAAACTGGTTTGTAACCTCTCTTCCATCGTGAGATCCTACCATTTGGGGCACAGGCATCTCAGCTCCCTTCTTCTCTCGATGCCTGGCTTGTACTGGGTACGTACCCTACCGTCAGTACCCAGGGCATGGGAAATATGGCACTGCAGAGGAATGGGGGCAATAGCACATCTAAACAGCCAGGGCCCACTTGCCAAGGCCAGACTCTTATCTCTAGCCCCACAAGATGGAGGGGACCATCTCTAGTACCAGACTACTGACACCTAAGGCTACTCTCCTTAGAACTTCTTCCCTTCTCCCCCCACAGTGAAGAAGTAGCCCTTATGGGAGTGGCTAGAGGGGGTCCCCCATGAATGTTTTTCCTACTTCTGTTCTTGACTTGCCTTCCCTGAGAACTTCTTTCCTATAGGAGATAGCTTTGACTCTTTACAAACCATGGTCCCCCACCCTTTAGGATTTTTCAGGGCTTTGTGATCCGGAAAGGACTTTTATACTGGGTAGGGGAGTGTCTTTATGAGGAGAGGGAACTTAGCCTGAGCCTCTGGCTAGGAGGGGGCCAGTTGGAATGGATGGGAGGGTCTTCCTTTGGAGAGATCTGCCCCATCCTGAATGGAACCAAGGTGAGACTCAGGTACTTGACCTTCCCAGCCAGGTTTGCCCCCTCCCTTTCCACCCCCCCTTCCCCACTAATGAAGACACATTTGTGGGGAAAGGGTGGGGGTGTTACAAGCCACTAACATGTATTTCAAGAACCGGGAAGTTTTAATCCCTTGCCTCCAAGCTTCAAGTTGTGAAATTTCATTTTCATAACATTTCTTTTCAGCAGCAAGCTGGGCTGTGTCCAGGCCAGGGCCGGGGCCAGAGGATGGGAAGGCTCAGGAAGAGGAAGCAGGGGGACCAGGTGGGATTCCCCGGTTACCACAAGACTCTCAACCAAGCCTTGGGAGTTCTGTCAGCTTTCCTTGAGAGTGACTCACTTAACCCCTTCTGGGAGTTACTTCCTCCCAGGCCTTGGGCGAACTGAGCTGGGTGGGCCCGTGTGCTCCAGCCAGTGCTAGGCTCCATGGAGGGGGAGGCAAGCCCGAGCCTGCCCTTGAGGGAGACCCCCAGAACTGGAGCAGACAGGGAAAGCTTCCTGATATAGCCACTTATTTGTGAATGATGTTAATCTAGGCAAAGGTATGGTGACGGGGAGCTCAGGAACCCAGAAGCAGAGGCAGCAATGAGCCTGACTTGTAAGGATGTGACTCAGTTTCCTCCTCTGCAAATAGAGGGGTTTAAATTAGGTGAGCTCTGAAGGCCTTTCCATTCTTCATTCAGGACCCTAAACAGTCACACAGGTGATCCCTGTAGGGTCTGGGACTGTCCCTCTCTCATGAAGTCGAGACACCTATGGTTGGTAGGGACTTGAAGTTACATAGAACCACCTCAGCTGGAGGTCGGCACCCAGGGCTGCTGGCCTCTGGGCTCCATCCTTCCTTCCCCGTCCTAAAGAGTTCCGTATGCAAGTCCCTTTGGCCAGACCTGGCCTCTGGGAGGAGGAGATGAAGATGATGGGAGGCATCGTCGTTCTACCCAAATAAGGGGCAGCTCTATTCCCTCCTTCCTGCCAATGCAAATAAAGCTGAAGTTGTTCAGCCTCAGCCCTTGCCTTTTGCCCTGCGCCATCTCTGCCCTTAGTTCCCTCTCCCTCTCTGTCTCTGTCTTACTTTGGTTCCTTGGAAGGCATTGGAGGAGGAATAAAAGATTTATACTCGCATGGGTTTCTGGTTTGTGACTGACTTTCCATCCTTGTTCCATAAGTAATCCTGACTAAAGTGAGATCCCAAGAAAGGGATTCTTAACCTGGAGTAAGTGAACATTTCTTTTTTTAGCATTTTGTTTTTTCCAATTACAGGTAAACATAATTTTCACACGTATTTTTATAAGATTTTGAATTTCAATTTTTTTCTCCTTCCCTTCCCAAGACAGCAAGCAGTCCCAATATACGTTGTACATGTACAATCATGTAAACACATTTCTATAGTTGCCATGTTGTAAAAGAAGAAATAGAACAAAAGGGAAAAACCACACAAAAAAGGAAAAAAAAAAGTGAAAACAGTCTGCTTCAATCTGCATCCAGACTCCATAGTTCTTTCTCTGGATGTGGATACATTTTCCATCAAGAGTCTTTTGGAATTGTCTTGAACCTAATAATGCTAAGAAAGTGAATCAAAGCTGATCATCGCACAATGTTTTTTGTTTGTTTGTTTGTTTGTTTTTTTTAACCATGTACAATGTTCTCCTAGTAGTTCTCAGTTCACTTAGTATCAGTTCATGTAAATCTTTCAAGGTTTTTCTTAAATTTGCCTGCTTATCATTTCATATATATATATATATATGTATATATATATATAAACTATATTGTTTTATATATATAATATAACATTATATTCATGTATCACGGCTTGTTCAGACATTTCCCAATCGATAGACATCCCCTCAATTTCCAATTCTTCACCACCACAAAAAAGAGCTGTTGTAAACATTTGTGTGTGTGTGAATCCTTTCCCCCCTTTTATGATCTCTTTGGGATACAGACCCAGTGGTGGTATTATTGGATCGAAAGGACATGCAGTTTGATTGCCCTTTGGGCATAATAGTATGTGAACTTTTGAAAGAGATTCTGGTACAGTTAGATTGAATATAATCACTTTCCTTTATAATCTGTCCTTTATTTTATGCATTTACAAGGATTATTTTGAGAAAGGATCCCAAGACTACAGCAGCCTGGCTACCCAAGGATCTGTGTCACACAAAAAGACTAAGAACATCTTGCTATAAGAATTGGGCATGGGAAAATGTTGGGAAGGAGGGGTAGAAGGCCAGAGGATGGATCAGATCCTGATTTGCTCAGGCTTCACCACTGCCCTCACCAAATAGCCTTCTGGGGATGAAATAGCTTTGGGAAGCCTGGCCTGCCTGGGCCTTTCGTTGCCCTGGAGTAAGACAGAGATGAGGGAAGAATCTGGGAAGGAGTGTATCCATTCTCACTGCAAAATCCCAGAGCCACCAGCTGCCGGACAAAACCCAGATCCACGTGGTCTAACTCAGCCACCAAAGGTGGGGAGAAGAGAAGAGGAGTCCTCTTGCAATGGATGGGGCATCCATGCTCAGAAGGGATTTAGGACCTAGGAATGCCCCCTATCTCCTCTTGGACAAAGAACCTTTTCTTCAGGATCTCCCCAAAGGTGGACTCCTACGTCCCACCCAATTTCAGCCTCTATCTGCTCTTGTCTAGAGTTTGAAGTCTGAGCATATGCATAAGGCTTTGGTACAATGATCTAGCCAACTTTCCCCCTCCCACAGGCAAGGGAGGACCCATCATCCTCTTCACCAATGAGATGCTCAGGCTGACTCAGTGTACTTTCCATTCACCAGTTTCCACAATTTCCAAAGGGGTTTTCCTTAAGTACAGATCTGATCATGTTACCACCACCCCGCCCTATTCAACAAACCCCATCCCCATCCCCTATTGCTTCTTAAAAAATACAAACACTTCCAGCTAGTTGGCTTCTGAAGATCTGCACAGCCCGACTCAGTCTTTCCAGCCTATTGGACATTACTCTCTTTGGTCTCATTGGACATTACTCTCCTCGCTGTTCAATCCAATCTAGCTGACTTTTAATCTGGGGCTCTCAAGCCCCCATTCTCTGGATCTTTGCACTGACCAGTCTCTGTTGCCTGGAATACACTCTCTCCTCACCTCCATAACATCCATTCCCTCTCTTTCCTCAAAATTCTTTTGGAAGCTATGCTAGTGATGGACCGGAGAGAGAGAATTGAGGAAAAAGGCAAGAGAATGTCAAGCCCTGATCTAAAGTGGAGGCTGGGTGAGGGGAGGGGAGGAATCAGATCAGAGAAAAGATGTGTAGATAGAAATGGCAAGATCCGATTGGCTCTGTAGAGCAAGGGACAGGGAAGAGCAGGGATGCTGTCCCAGTCGGGCACCCGAGACGCTGGAAGGAAAATGATGGCTTCCACAGAAATAGGAAAGGCTGGAAAAGGGAAGGATTTGAAGAGAAAGGCAATAAATTCTGTTTTGGACATTGACCTTATTGTCCAATAAGTAATTTGGTGATAAAGGAACCAAAGTCAGGAGAGAAACTAGAACTAAATATTTAGTTCTGGAAATAATCTTCAGTGAATGCTGATGAGCTAACTGAGAGAAAATGTAAAGGGGAAGAGACAGGACTCAGGATAAGGCCTTGGGGAACACTCACAATTAGGGGATACGGAATGGATGAGGAGCCAGCGGTCAGACGAGGAGAGTGGAGTCCCAGACAAGAGAGGGTGGTCAAAGGCAGGAGAAGGAGACCAAAGAGACTGAGGATGGAGAAGAAGTCATCAGATAGGATAATTCAATTAGATCACTGGTAACTTTGTATTTATTGATCTAGAGACTAGTCAGGGTCTGGCACATAGTAGGCACTCAATAAGTTCTTGTCAACTGAGTCAGTCCATTCAATTTCTGGACGTCTCATTGCTAGAAAGATTTTCCTTATAATGAGCTGATGACTTCTTGATGACTTCCATCCTTTTTGTTGTTGTTGTTGTTGTTGTTTTTACTAGTCTACAAAGACAATTAATGTAAAGAAAATGGGCAGAATTGTGATTGCATAAATATTGGCAGACAAAGTATTGTCATCACCCCCATTTTACAGATGAGGAAACAGATTCTGAGAGGTGAACTCAGTTACTTCCTTAATACCTTTGTGCTCTTGAGCAAGTAACTTCCCCTCTTTGAGCCTCAGTTTTCTCATTTGTAAAATGAGGAAGCTGGGTTAAATGACCTTTCAGGTTCCTTCTGGGTTTTTTTTCCTCCTATGATCCTCTGACTCAAAATGTGTGTGTCTGTCTTAGGTACACACATATATATATATGTAAGTGGACTGAAAGGTTATGAAGGGGCCAGATTGTGAAATGTTTTAAATGTCAAATAGAGGATTTTACATTTTGTCCTAGAGGTAGTAGGGAGTCATTGAAGTTTATTGAGTGAGGATGAAATGAAATAGTCAAAACACACATATAGTCAAAGGAAAATCACTTTGTGAGCTGTGTGGAAGATGAATCGGAATATAGATAATCAGGGAGATCAACTAGGTAGTATTGAAATAGTAGAGCCAGAAAATTACGAAGGCTTGAGCTAAGTGGGGGCTTCTATGGAGTGGGATCATACATGTCTGAGAGATGTTGGAAAGATGGAAGCAAAATTAGCAAAATCGTACTGATTGGTTGTGTGGGTTGAGTAAGAGTGAGGGAGGACCTGAGGGTGAAATGGAAGCTATGAGAGCTGTGTCTGGAAAATGGCCATGATACCAATACCCAACAATAAAAGGAAGTTCAGAGTAGGGGAGAAAGACCACCAGGAACATGACATTTACTTTCTCGGTATCTTAAGTGTCTGTGATCTGTAGTACAGTGGAAAGAGCATTCGTTGTGGAATTGGAGCTGTTTCTTATGCTTATTAACTGCATCAGACTGGGCAAGTCACCTCATCTACATGGACCTGTTTCCTCACCCATAAAATGGGGGAGGGATGGCCTGATGGCCTCTAAGATCTAACTCCAGAGCCTAGATTGGATGATTCCATGATCGCTCCAACACCACCAGTCCCAGTCTCTCTTTGACTCTGTAGAGAAGGCCAGATGCCCCTGTGCTGTGACCTCTTCACACTTAGTTGGGCAGGTCCTTGAACAAATGCCATTTAGGCTGCCTCAGATCCAGGCCTGATGCTACTAAAGCTTTAAGGACTTTGCTGGTACAGCAACTCAGAAGAGTCGAGGAGAACTCTGGTCCAAATCCCATCTCTCCCAACGAGCTGTGTCACCAGCTTCTCATCTCAGCTTTCTCATCTGTAAACAGCTGATAATTCCCCTTGTCACTCATCTCCTAGGAGTGCCATGAAGTTCTTGTGTGAGAATGCTTGGGAAGAACATTGCCAGTTTCTAAACACCAGAATGATGGCAACTCCAGCAGTCATTGGAGACCTGGGATCACTTCCAAGCCACTGGAATATGAGGAGAATAGAATAAGAATAAATGGAAAATCTGACACACTTAGGTCCAAAAATTCAACCACTCAAGGGGGGACTGGAGGGCTGGAGGAATGGTGGCTCCCCTCCAATTTCCAGTAAATAAAAAATGTAGAAGTTATAAGAAACAGCAAACTCAATATAATATAAACAGAAAGGGTCTCCGGCTTGGAGTGAGGAAGATTCAAATTCTATTTCAGTTTGCTAGTTATGACCCCAGGCAGGCACTTTTCCTCAGTTCCCCTATTTGTAAAAGGAAAGCACTGGATTCAGTGACCTCTAAGGTCCCTTTGAACTCTAAATCTCCAGCGCCATTATTCTCCTATGGTGAAGTAGGAGACAAAAGAGCTTATTTGGTCTTCAGACAAGTCCTCAGAAGCCTGGTGACCAGACAAGGAAGGTGACAAACTTCCGCCTGCCCTTTGCTCCAAGCAAACCACATCTGATAATTCAAAGAGGAAATTCGGGGTAGTGGATTAAACCCAAGTTTGATGCCAAATCAAATGCCCCCTTAATCAATAAGCACTTATTAAGCACCCACTTTGTACACACCAGGCATCGTATGAAGTATTTGGAGATATGACAATTTTTAAAAATGATGAAATTCCTACCTGTGAGGATTTTCTGTAATATTGACACTTTCTAGTTACATGATCATGAACAAGATACTTCACCTCAGAACCTCAGTTTCCTTATCTTTAAAATGTACTGTAAAACTGGGGCTCCATGAAATGGCCTAATTCACAATGCTCTCAAAACTCAGATGTGAACCCTATCTGCTGACTTTCAGCCTCCCCCCCCTTTCTACAAAATGTAAGGTCCTCGTGAGCAGGAACTGCTTAATTGGACTCTAACCATGATAATACCTGGCTCAGTACTGAGAATTCCCACTCTACCAGACCACTTTTGCTCATCTTTACATATTTCCAATGGAAAAGATTTGGTTTTGAATGCTTATTGCTCAGCTTATTACTTTTCACTTAATTAAACATGTTTTTGTCAGATTATGCCATATGTACTGCAGCTTCCCAATAAAATAGCTAATTAACACTTATTGAGTAGTCACACGTTTAAACAAGTCCCAAATTACAAACACTTGTTTTAAAATATAAACTTTCTCCACTAAATGAACTCCTTCAGCAAGGTTTTTCTTTCCAGGAAGAACAGTTCAATTTTATTGTGTGATGCTGGAAGCTAATCAGTTGAGCATGGAAATAAAGGGAGCTTTAGAGAAATCCAATCTGGAACTTACTTCCTCTTACATCATGGCACATTATGTGACCATTCTTTGTTGCTGTCTGTAAAATCCAAGTAATGAATACAAAACTGAACTGTCTCTATCATCAGTGACACAATTCTGCACCTTGTTAATTAAAAAGTTGTCACTGGAACTGGGCTACTATCATATGAAAATTACTGTCAACTTTGGATGAAGCTTTTGTTTTTATCCCTGTTTTATGGCTCAAAACTTTGAAAATAAGAACTAAGTCAAGAATCTTCCTTTCCTTAATGGATCATTCTGAAGAATAAAAGAAAAGGAAAAGCGTCAACTTGAGAAGAATCTCAGATAAATTGGAGTTGTGTAGGACAAGGATGATGTGATGGGGTATGGTATGTATCATGATTTATGATACCTAGAAATGAAGTTCCTCTCAATAATTATGAAATTTCAGTGAACACTTAGAAAACAAGAAACCTTCACAACAATTTGTCCATGGTACAAATAGCCTTACCCTGATCCCAAGAGTCCAGGACGTTTGGAACAGGTTATATACTAAAGGATTTCGACATACATTTGAGAGTAACTTTGTGACAAAAGTTCACACTCATAGTTCCTTCAAGAATTGGGTTATTCAACTCCTAAACTCCAGTTTCTGGGATAAGAATTCACTATTTGACAAAAAATTCTGGGAGAACTGGAAAATAACATGTCAGAAACTCACACCCCATACCAAAATAAGGTCAAAATGGGTACATGATTTTGGCATAAAAGGTGATATTATAAGCAAATTAGGAGAGTAAGAGATAGTTTATCTATCAGATCTTGAAAAGGGAGGAATTTATGTCCAAAGAAATGCAAAATGGACAATTTTGATTACATTAAAAAGTTTTTTTCACCAACAAAACCAAAGCAACTAAGATTAGAAGGGAAACAGGAAGCGGGGGGGGGGGGGGGAAATTTTTACAGTCAGTGTTTCTGATAAATATATAATCGTTTCTAAAATATATAAAGAACTGAGTCAAATTTATAAGAATACAAGCCATTCCCCAATCGATAAATGGTCAAAGGATATAAACAATTTTCAAATGAAGAAATTAAAACCATTTATAATCACGTGAAAAATTGTTCTAAATCACTGTTGAGAAATGCAAATTAAAACAATACTGAGGTTCTCCCTCACACCTCTCAGATTGGTTAAAATGACAGGAGAAGATAAAAATAAATGTTGGAGGGGACTGGGAAAACTGAAAAATTAATGCATAGTTGGTAGGGTTGTGAAATGAGCCATCCAGTCTGGAGAGCAATTCAGTGCTATGCCCAAAGGGCTATGAAACTGTGCATAGTTTTTGATCCAGCACTGAGTCTGTCTTTCAAAGAAATCATAAAAGAGGGGAAAAGGACCACATGGTCAAAAAATGTTTATAGCATTTCTTTTTGTGGTGACAAAGAATTGGAAAATAAATAGACTTGGGGAATGGCTGAACAAGTTATGGTATATTAAAATAATGGAATATTATTCTAAAAAATATGATGAACAGGTTGCTTTTAGAAAGTTACATAAGAATATTACTGTTCTGTAAGAAATGACCAACAGGATGATTTCAGAAAGGCCTGGAGAGACTTACATGAACTGATGCTGAGTGAAATGAGCAGGACCAGGAGATCATTATATACTTCAACAACAATACTATATGATGATCAATTCTGATGGACCTGGCCATCCTCAGCAACGAGATCAACCAAATCATTTCTAATGGAGCAGTAATGAACTGAACTAGCTATACCCAGAAAAAGAACTCTGGGAGATGACTAAAAACCATTACATTGAATTCCCAATCCCTATATTTAGGCCCACCTGCATTTTTGATTTCCTTCACAAGCTAATTGTACAATATTTCAGAGTCTGATTCTTTTTGTACAGCAAAATAACGTTTTGGTCAGGTATACTTATTGTGTATCTAATTTATATTTTAATATATTTAACATCTACTGGTCATCCTGCCATCTAGGGGAGGGGGTGGGGGGGGGTTAAGAGGTGAAAAATTGGAACAAGAGGTTTGGCAATTGTTAATGCTGTAAAGTTACCCATGTATATATCATGTAAATTAAAGGCTATTAAATAAAAAAATAAATAAATAAATAAATAAAAAAGAAAGTTACATAAACTGATCCTAAGTAAAAGAAACAGAACCGGGAAAACATCATATACAGCAATCACAATATTGTGAGATGATCAACTATGACAGACTTGGTTCTTTTCAGCAGTTCAATGACCCAAGGCAATGCCAATAAAGTTGGATGGAAAATGCCATCCACACCCAGAGAGAGAACTGTGGAAACAGAATATAAATTAATACGTGCTATGTTCACCTTTTTTCTTGTTGTCATTTTCTTCTGTTTTTTTTTTCCTCTCTCATGGTTTTTCCCTTTTGTTCTGATTTTCCTCTCCCAACATGATTCATAAAGAAATATTTTTAAAATGAATGTATAAGTATAACCAAAAAAAAACCCCACACACTGTTTTTACATGTAACTGGAGAAAATTAAAAAGAATGAAGAGAAAACTGGGTTATTTGTTGAGGGAGAGACAATTCTTTCTCTTCAAGAGCCAGTGGGACCTTTCCCCCCGCTAAGCTATATTTGTCCTTTGGGCTGGATTAGCTTACACTATTCACAAAGATGGGGAAACCCGGCACATATCAGAAAATACCTATTCCCTCTGGAGGTTGGACAGAGTTGAGCTGGGTCTGGGCTTCCTGCCAGACTAAAGCAATTTCTTTCCTGGTGAAGGAGAGAAAGGGCATAAAAGGAAGTTCCCTGGGAACCAAGAAAAATGACAGAAGTTTGTTTCTTTGAGATCCTGAAGGAAATGAAGCACTGTCCCTTCTGGAGCTGGTGTCTTTGCCTTTTTTCTCTGGCTCTTGGGACTCTTAGGTGGCCTGGGCGAGCAGAGATCCGTAAGCAGCACTTTGTTTGCTCAATACAGCTGCTCGGCCTTGCAGCAGGCAACATGACATGTGCCCTCAAGTCAACTTTATGACTCATGACGTACAAATAATACAAAAAGAAATGAAAACAAACCACTTGGGCACATACCACAACGAGGCTGATGATCAAAAAAAAATGTTTTCCGAGGTGCCAAAATACTCACAGCAGCACTTTTTGCTGGAACGAAGGAGATGTCTTTGCACTGGAGAAACCCTACAAGTTGGGGGACTTGAATGTCCTGGAATTCTGCTGTGCTATTAGGATTGATGAAAGATACAGAGAAGCAAGGGAGGAGTTACACACAGATATAAAGCGAAGTGTGTGGGACCAGAGAAACAACGTACCCCATAGCTGCAACAAGGTCAACAGAAGGAGTAAACCCTGCAAAGCCATTGAGATGGAATTCTGCCAAATTGGAATGACCACTCTTGGCTTGAGAAGACAGATGATAAACTACCTCTCGAGCCAAGTCAACAAGCTTTTATTAGGCACCTACTTAGCTTATACTAGGTATTATGCTAAGCACTGGCTATACCAAGAAAAGCCCCTGCCTTCAAGAAGCTCCCAGTCTAATGGGGGAGGGGTTCAATAAGCAATTATTCGATATTCAGTTATGTACAGAGAGAGGATCCGTTGGATATAATTTCCCACTTCTTTGCAGAGATGGGAGACCATGAGTGTGTGTGTGTGTGTGTGTGTGTGTGTGTGTATACATATATGACACCAGACATTTCAATATACTGCTTAATTTTGTAGAACTCTTTCTTTTCTTCTTTTTTCTTCTTTATTATAAGGCATGTCTCTCTAAGGAGGAATAAAGGAAGGGGTAAAATAGGAAATATAGATAATGTAAAAATCAAAGATATAAATGAAAATTCAGTGTTTTTGTGTGGGAGAGAGGGGGAAGTGGGAGAGAGAAAGAGACAAAGACAGGGAGACAGAGAAAGAGAGAAAGAGAAAAGAGAAGAAGAGAGGAGAGGGAAAGGGAGGAGAGGGGAGCGGAGGAGAGGGGAAGGGAGAGGAGAGGGGGAGAAGAATCAAGAGAGAGAAAGAAAGAGGAAGGAAGAGAGGGAGGGAAGGAAGGAGAGAGTCAGCTTAGAAATTTAAGGAATAGAATCTCAGAGGTATAGTTTAACAATATAAGTTTAAATTTAACACTGTCAGATCTGGTGTACCATGCCTCCATGAGATTCTCTCTTTCACCCAATGTTCAGAAAAGAGTGTAGCATTAAAGTTAGAGGTGTAGGGCTGTATAAAGTAACAGTGGCATAAAGGCTGGCTCTTGGTAAAAGGAGGAAAGGAAGGGGAACTCCAGGAGAGGGACAGGGCAGGGCAGGTTGGGAATTTCCTCTAGGACAAAAGGAGGGAAGGAGATAACCAACAAGTTAGAACTGCCCCAGAACCTGAACTTTACTCAGATTCTAGAATAAACGTGTTAAAATTCTGTACCATCTAAAATTTCCACCCTGTGACAAAACCCCAGCTGCTCCTGACTCCTTATAGCTCCAGGTAATTTCTCCAGCCTCTGATTCTGTGATTCCACAAGATATAGCGGAAATAATGCTCTGGATCACATAAGCACTTTCTCAGTATTATTCTTTTTTCTTCTTTTTAGCAAAGGGAAATAGAATCTTCCTATTTAGAAAGAACATACCAGGAGAAAGTCATTAGATATACTCCAAATTTGGTTGCCTCCAAGTTTTCTAACATATCATAACTAAAAATTTTTTAAATGCTAAATGTCTTTTTATGGTACAAATAGCCTTCTGCTTATCCCAAGGGATTAGGAAAAGTGTAATAGGGTCTACTATGGGACTGCAACAGATGTTGGGGGAAAACTCTTTGTGAGAAATTTCCAGGTCCATTTTAGCCCATGACCCATTGTAAGCCAAGAATTCCAGGCCAAGTTGTCTATTCTCCCCAAGGATCTAAGCAAGACTTGCTGTACTGTGACTCCCCTACCCCTAATAAAGTCTATGGTCCACTACCTTAACTTAATGCTGTCTCTCTGTTCTATTTCTCCTCAGGGTGTGTCTTGCAAGAACAAAGTGAACAGTGAGTATCCAGATGGGGGTAGTCTCTGCTCAGCTCCCCAGCCTGCACTTGTCACCCTTGGGAATCTGGGCTGTCTGTCTCGTAGAAACCCTTCCTCCTTAGCTTCATCTCCATGATCCCAGCCTACTGTGACCTGGTAATGAAAGTTTGCTCCTGGAAGGGTTAGAGACAGAATTTAAACTGGACTTTGAGGAGTGGGCAGGATTTCAGCAAGTAGTCATGGGGGATTAATGCCATTTCTGGAGTGCTAGAATTGGGGGACCTCAAGGGTCATTTGCTCTGGTTCTCTCCTTTAAGAAACAAGGTACTTGGATTTCTAGGTACCGTGAGGGCCTCCCCTCAGAGACATTCTTTAAAAAGGCCATAATTCTGACAATTCATGGGCTCTGTGTCCCCATATGTACCTGGCTTATGCTGACCAGCATTTTCCTCACCTTTAAGCAGACCTAGATTTAGAGAGGGTCCTGCTCATGTCAAGTCAGGAAAAGATCTGAGGCCTGTAGGAGCAGGCCCCAGGGAAAAATGAGACAGAAGGGAGAAGGAAGGAAGAGAGCTATGAGTGCTGAGGAATCCATATCAGCTCTGGACCCTCTGAAGAAGAAATAGCCTCCTGAGTTTCAAGAGATGCAGGCGTGGGTCCCTGGTCCCCCAGGAGAGAATCCACGAAGGCCTGATGAGATCAAGGAAGGAACAGCAGTGGGTGGGCCTCCTTCCCCTCCCTGAGCAGCTTCCTCTTTGCTTCTTATTGCCACTGACATCAAAAGCCTTTTTATTTCTTTGCTCTGTGTCTGGAATAGGCTGAAGGACCTTTTGTTCTGGTCCAGCAAACGATGCTGTCAGAATACATCCAATAATTAGCATTTATTAAGCAGTTATAATGTGCTAGGCCCTGCAAATCCAAAGATAAACACTAAACTGTCCTCAGAGCGTATACATCCCCTGAGAAGAGAAAACAGGTATAGTTATCCATTTCTGAAGTGCTAGAATTGGGGGACCTCAAGGGTCATTTGCTTTGGTTTTTTCCTTTAAGAAACAAAGTCCATGGGCTCCTAGGTACTGTGAGGGACATATATGACATATATGTAATGTATATTTATATGAACTAAATATTAAGTCCTTGTTAGGAAGACAGTTGGCAGCTAAGGGGTATATCAAGAAACACTTCACATGACAGGGCAAGTTAGAAGTGAGCTTTGAGATTCTAACCCCGAGATTCTAAGAAATTAAGCAGAGAAAGGAGTATATTCTAGGTATTTGGGGGAGAGGAGATGGGGTATCATGTGCAGAACACGAGAAATCTAGGAAGTATTCATGAAGATAATATCAGGAGAAACAAAGCTGTTTTCTTCACTTTCCATGACTGAAGAAAATTGGCAGGAAGGAAGGGACAGTTGTGAGTTTATATTGCCGAGGTGGGACTCACAGACCTTGGTAATGGAAGTTCTGGGAGAGTTGAGAAGGGAAGGATTCAAAGATAATCCAAGTTTCATAGAAAATGGGACAGTTCACCTGTTAGTAAACATTTATTAAGCACCTACTGTGTACACTGGGATAAGCACTGGAGAGAAAAAGACTGTCCTTTCTCCCCGGGAGCTCCCAGTCTCATGAGGTAGACATCATGCAAATAATCAGGTACACACAGACTGCAGATGGGGTAAATTAGACATTGTCGACAGCGGGAAGGCAATAGAATTGAGGAAAGGCTTCCTGTAGAAGGTGGGATTTTAGCTGGGATTTGGAGGAAGTCAGGGGACCAAGAGGGGAAGATAAGGGGGGAGAACTTCTCAGGCATGGGGGGCAGGCGGGGTAAATTCTCGGAGCCAAAAAATTGGAAAGTCCTGTGCTGAAGATAAACCAATTTTCCTTAAGAGGGAACTAAGAATCAGTGAATTTGAGTTAAGTTCTGGAAAATTTCTATACTGTTTCCCTAAAAGGGATGGATTGTGGATATTCAAAAAGGGAACTGATGATCACTAAAAGCTGGGCTTACTTCCTTGAGAACAGGTCCACGTCAGCCCAGCCTTACCCCATTTCCTTCTTTTAAACTAAAGTTACGAGACTCCGAGTTCGGGGAATTCTGTTGACATAGTATGGCTGTGTTGCAGCAAAGCCTCTGACAGAGAAGCATGTGTTCTCTTTGTGGGAAGCTGAAGAGGTGTGGCCCGGGACATGATATAGTTAGGTAGGGTAAGCCCTGTCTCAGTGAGCTGATGCCAAGTGTGGTCACTAATGGTTCATTGATGGTAATAATGGTAATGGTTATGAGCTTAGAGGTAACCTTTTCATGAACTTCATATATACTGAGCAGCACTTCTTTCTATCAATGACTTAGGAGAGATTTCCAGCTTGGGCCTTACAGCCCTTGGAGGGATGGGATTGAGCCACAGAACTATGACAAAGGGTCCAGTTATGTGTTTGCTCATCCAATGGATACTAACAGTATCATCCTAATAGTAGTAAAGCTAATCTTAACCTCAAATGGGTTTTTCAGGTCTTCAAACTTGAAAATATTGGGAATCACTGAACCATATAAAGGCAAGGACCTATCAGATTTGTGAGAGAGAAATTCCATGGCAATTCTCAGAAGGAAAGTCCCTAACACTGCCTTCCCTCCCCTCAGTGCCCTGGCCAGAGCGGGTCTACTTTGAGGCTACTTATTGCCAGGGCCATACATATCAATCTTTCCCACATAGATAGGGCGATGAACTGATGTTAGAGCCTCTCTTTATCGGTGATCTCAGCAGGATTAGCAGGAAGCAGGAGGAGTATATGTATATCTCTCATTTCTCAGTATCTCTCATCATCTCTCATTATCTCTCATCTCGAGATGATGAGAGATGATGAGATGATGAGAGATAATGAGATGAGATGATGATAAGATGAGAAGGAGATGATGAGATGATGATGAGAGATGATGAGAAGATGAGATGATGAGAAGATGATGAGATGATGAGAAGATGAGAAGATGATGAGAAGATGATGAGATGAGATGATGAGAAGATGATGAGGTGATGATGAGATGAGAAGATGATGAGATGATGATGAGATGATGAGAAGATGAAAAGAATATGAGATGATGATGAGATGAGAAGATGAGAAGATGATGAGATGATGAGAAGATGAGAAGAAGATGATGAGATGAGAAGATGAGAAGAAGATGATGAGATGATGATGAGATGATAAGATGAGAAGAAGATGATGAGAAGATGAGAAGATGATGAGATGAGATGAGAAGAAGATGATGAGATAATGAGAAGATGATGAGAGATGATGAGATCTCTCATCATCTCTCATCATTGACTAAAAGCACAGGAAGTATTTGCCCTGGGGAAGAGAAGACTGGAGGACATGATGGCTTTCTTTGAGTACTCAAAATGTTGGCTTAGGTAAAAGGGATTTGACTGCTTTTTGGGCACAGTTAATGGTGGAAAATATCAGAGATAGATTTCAGATCAATTGTTACAAAAGCATTCCAACTATCAGATTTATACAGTAGGGGAAGGGGCTGCTTCAGGAGATCCTGGAACTATATTTGTAGCAGAAAGGGACCTTAGGGGCCATTCCCCTATATTTAAGTTGAGGAAACCAAGATCCAGGGAAATGAAGTGATTTTTGCAAAGTCACACGAGTGGTATTTGGCAGAGCCAGGATTGGAACCCAGGTCCAAAATCTGCATTTTCCTAACTAAACCAAGACCTTATGAAATCCAGCTCAGCTTCTGTGAATGTAAGACTAAATGAATTATTGTCTTGTAGACAAAAACAGTGAAACTAGAAAGAGGAGAGAGTTTGGGGTGGGGAAAAGGAGAATCAACTTTGTTTTGGACATGTGAAGTACCAACTGGACATCTAGATGGAGACATGGGGCTGGCACTCAGGGTGAGGCTGATGGGATTGATTTGGGAATGCTGAATATGGGCATGGATGTAGAAAGGGAAACACTGAACTGAGGGCTGAAGACTAAACGCAGGAATGTACTGACGACGAGACTGGGCTATATTCCGGATTGGGAATTGTCCCTGGGACTGGATCAGGGCCTCTTCATTCTTAGAAAGAGGCAGAAGTGGGACCAACAAGGTGAATCCCACAAGTCTTTATCAAATGCTTAAGATGTGTCAGGCACTGTTCTCAGTGCTGGATATATAAATAAAGGGGAAAACAGTTCTTGCCCTCAAGGAGCTTACATTCTAAATCAGGAAGCTGCATGTAAATAAATAAATTATATCCTGAGTAACTTAAGGGTGAAAGCACCTCCTCTTCAAAACAGGACCTTGTGTCCAGTGACCTACCTTTTCCCTTCATCTCATCCCTCACATCAGTTCTAGCTGCCCAGCCTCTGCTGTCATTGGCCTTCCTTGGAGGATCATTGGCAAAGGATGGGGCAAGATGGGAGGAGCACTCCCCCTCCCAACCTTCTGAGCCTATGCCCCCCTCTTGGCCCAATATAGCCTTCAGCCACTGCCACAGACCAGAGAGGGACCACTTGAGATGAGGTGGTGGCCATCAGAGTAGAAAATAGGTGGAGAGCCACAAGGTTTTTCAGAGGTGCCCTGGAGAAGCATTGGTGGCTGATTCACCATTCCTATGGTCCTCCCCAGCTGAAAGTGAAGTGCTTCCATTTAGGGCCTCTTTCATTGAAAAGACAGATTCTCTGTGACATTCAGTTTTTCTCCTGTTACCTGACATTAATTATGCTCATCAGATCTCTCTGTAAACTGAGTCGAGGCTCTGGATAAGGGCTTGAAAAATTATCTTGTTAGGATTGTGAATTAAACCTTTTTCATTTTGTCCCCAGAGGGCTTTCTTAGACTATTTTGAAGAAGTCTCCATAATCACCGCCCGCTATCATGTATTCTCACTGAGCACAGGATGAAAACATTTTTTTTCCTAGAGCAATAAAAGAGATTTAAGCTAAATTGCAAAGCCTAAAAACAAAACAAAGCAAAAAATAAACAAAAAACCAAATCCAACTAGTATAGAGTAGTTCTAAAGTTGTAGTCAGAACTAGGAAGGACTTTAGAGATCATCTTATTCTCCTCATTTTTCAAAGAGGGAAACTGAGGTCCAACTCAGAGAAAAGATTCAGGGACTTGAATACAGATGTCCTGATTTTTAGACCAGTGCTTCTTGGGTGGGTCAATCATGGCCTTTAACACTGGGGCCTCCTCTTGGGTGCTGCCCACTTTCCTCTGGACTGTCAGACCTGTCCAGGTCTGTGTCCAGCCCAGTCTAATGATGATTGATGTCCCTGGGCTGTTATCAATGGCAGATAAAACCCTCTGTCTGACCCAAGTCCCAGGTAGCGCACGTAGTCCAGTCTGTGGGATCAATTCCAACAATCAGCTTTTCTCTCTTTGACCCAGCTGTTGTCATGACTCTTCAGGGTGAGAGATTGGGGGCTCCTTTCCCTGCTAGTGGGTGGAGTCTTCACCCTCCCTTGCCCCTTGCCAGCTGTGAGCATCGTGTCCTTCCCAGAAGCCTCCAGGGAAGGCAAAGAGGGATTGACCGCTCCTTGTCTTCCACAGGGAACATTTTTAACAGTTTCTGCCGGCAACCACCCTTCTCCATGGCGCCGCCCACCCTAGAGTCCCTGATGCTGTCCACAGTCATGAAGTGTGCCCACAGAGAGTCTTGTGCTCTGCATCTGAGCGTCGGTGCCAGCCTCGTCATGGAAGGTAAGAGCCAGCAGAGCCTCTATGGTGAGAGCCAGGTGGTCAAGGTGGCCCAGAGCTCACTCCTGCCCAATGTGGGAACTGTGACCTTCTGGCTGAGATGGGGATTATGAGCTCATTTTCTATCTTGGTGTAGGTTTTTAAATCTGGGTCCTTTAAGATGATTTTGAGCCCCAAACAAAAGCTCATCCTTGTACCCTTCCCTTCTGTTCCTCCTCCCCAGAACCCTGGCTGGTCCAAGGATTTTGTCCATGTCTCCTCCCAATACAATCTTCCAATCAATCACAAGTAGGCCTGAGAATTGTCTTCTCTTAACCCACGGGAACCTGAAGATCATGGTGGCAGGTGGCTCTGACTCTCTGTTCCTCGTGGACACCAGCAAGCACATGTGATATCCTGCTTACTTTCTCTTGGTCCTAGGAAGCCTTCGAGGCTTGGAGATCTGCCTACTGTCCCTGGACACACAAGAGACAAGGTGTCACAGTATCAGGATTCCCAAGGTCTCCAGCCAGAAGATGGTGGGCAAAACGGTGAGCTGGAGGGCAATGGGGGAGAGCTGGGGAAAGTAGGGGGTGGGAGAGAATGAACTGGATGACAAAGGGAGAGAAATGGAGAAAGCAGGGGGAAGGTGCTCTCCAGCACCTCCAGTTTCTTGCTGCCTTCATACATGGCGTGACTATTCCACTCTTATGCCTAGAAGTCCCTGCTCCCTTTCCTTCTCCCACATATCCTTTAAGAAGCAGCTGTTATGCAAGGGCCCCGAGTTCCCAGTCTCTGGATCCTCTCCTAGCCCTTTCTCCATCCAATCTCTTCAGGGAACAAAAACTAGGAATTAAGTTCCATCATTAAGTACCTACTGTGTGCCAGGTACTGTGCCAGCGGATACTAAAAAAAAAAAAAAAGCATTCCTAATCTCAAGACACTTATTTATTTGTTTGTTTTTAGTTAAAACTTTTTTTAATTTATTTATTTATTTGTTTATTTCATTAAAGCTTTTTGTTTCCAAAACATGCATGGATAATTTTCAACATTCACCCTTGCAAAACCCTGTGTTACAAAATTTTTCCCTCCCTTCCTCCCTTCCCCTCCCCTAGATGGCAAATAATCTAATATAGATTAACTGTGAAAGTACTTATTTTTCACTGGGAAGAAAAGTAAACCACAATGATGTGTTCCATCCAGCTCCTAATTCTGTGATCCTGGAGAGGAATATCCCCAGGGGAAAGAGACTAAAAACTGAGGGAGGCAAAAGAGGCTTCTTCTAAGGGGAAGCACTCGTGCTGGACTTTGAAGGAAGCTGGGAAATCTATGAATCTCCACTAGACTGGGAGCTTCCTGAGGGCAGGATTCATTTCTTCTCTTCTTGTCTCTTCAGCTGCAAAGCTTAGCTCAGTGTGGAGATCAGGGGGACTCCAGAGGGAGGGGTTCTCTTGAAGAGCATTGGCTCTCAACCTTGGGGTACTGTCCAGCTCCCCTCGGCTGCCCTCTCTCCCCTCCCCACATGTGCTGAGTAGGAAGCCAGCGATGTCCTTGTTGGGAGGCCCCCGGTGACATTGTCTACATCTGGCCCCAGCTCCAGGTACACTTTGACTGCTTCGAGGTGAGTGTTGCTCAGCACCTCTATGTCACCGTGAAGACCATCCCCTATTACTGTAAGGTCCAGATCAGCCGTGAATACCACGTAGAAGGTAAGGCTCTGCCTCATGCTCTTAACAGGAGAGAGACCCCGCCAGAACAGGGCTTTGGGCTCCTCCATTGCTCTCTCTCATTTCCTGTCCCCAGACTCTCTTTGATAAAATGGAATGATGGGTTCCTTTAAAAGGCTTGTTGTAGTCGATCGATCAACAAGCCTTTATTAAGTGCCTACTGCATGCAGACTCTGTGCCAGGCAGTGGGGTCTTAAAAACAAAAGGGAAATAATCCCTATCCTCAATGAGCTTGTGTCCACATGAAAGGAAATACAAAATAAATACAAATATATTGGAAGGGGGGCAGTAGCAGTTGGGAAATGCAGAAACACATGTAGAAGGTTGTCCTTGAGCTGAAAGGGCATGAGACAGAGATAAGGAGGGACAGCACACCAGGTATGAGGAACAGCCCGAGCAAAGGCATGGAGATGGTTTATCTGTATAAAGGAGTTGTTGGCTACACTAGTTTATGAAGGGGGATCATAACATGTAATGAGATTTTAAAAGCTGGCCCTTTGTTCAAAAATGGTATTGATTCTGTCATAGGATCCGTTACTTATGTACTGTGAAAATCTTCAATTGGTTCCTGAGAATCAATGGGAAAGTAAGCTTAAGTGAAATAGACAATTCACTTGACATTGCTCTCTCCAAAAATGCTTTTAAAAGACTCCCCCGCCAACCCCAGTCTGAGAATTGTCCCTTGGGCCACCTTGGCTTTAGGGGAGGTGTCCTTAATGTGGTTTCTTGGGATCTTTTAAAAATAATGATAATTAGTGAACAGATTTCTGTTATAATTCTATGTGTCAGAGATCATAAATTTTGAGAAGGGGGTTGTGGGCTTCCAGGCTCCCAAGGAGTTCAGGGCACAAAAAGGGTCAAGAACCCTTCCCTCACACAGAAGGGCATTCACTTTCCTTAGCCAGTATAGAAACCAGAGAAAGGAGGTTCCTACTTGGGTTCCTACTAAAATCTTTAAGCATTGCCTTGTTTGGGGTCCTTGGGAAGGACTGTGATAGGCTGGAGAGCATCCGAAGGAAGGAAGATGGGATAGGGAGGGCCTGCAGACCATGCTGTATGAAGGTTCAGAGAAGGAAGCGAGCAGCTGCTCAGCCAGACTTTGGAGGGGCTGTGTTCAAGTTTGTGGTGGCTGGCTCTGTTAGGTCCCAGAGGGCAGCAGCAAGGGATGGATGATACCCATTGGGGCAGGTTTCACCTTGGCAGAAAAGCGGCTTCCTGAAAATTGGAGCTGTCCCAAGGAGCAAAGGCTGCTTCCGGAGGGAGACCCTGGAGTGGGCGTTCTCTGAGCTGTTCCCCTGTAGAGATGGTCTGCTCTCAGAGACAGGAGGATCTGGGCTCATTCTGAGGCTCTGCTGAGGTCAGGAGTTCAGGGTCAGAAGTTAGGGGTCAGGTCATGATCAGATTAGAGGTACCAGCATATGGGTCTGATGGGATTCTGCCTCTCTGATTACTGGCGGGCCCCTGAGGAGGTGGTTGGTGCTTGGGACTTTGCTCAGACTGAGAACCCCGGGGGTATTTTGCAGATTGTACAGATGCTGACGTGGCAAGAAACATCGCAGCCTGCTTTGGTGAGTGATATGAGTTGCTGTGGTCCCGATTCTGTTCTCCTTTTACCCACCTGCGTGCACAGAGCCCTGTAGGGTCCCCCTTCCCCATCTAACAGCTCTTGAGGGCTTTAGCATCTCTAGTTTCCCAAACTGTGGTAGAAATTATACCAAGTCTCCTTGGAGACCTGGATTCAAATTGTGTCTTTTTCACTATCTACCTATGTGATCTTAGGCAAGTCATAGGCTTCTTGGTCTCAGTTTCCCCCTTTCCCCTACAATGAAGGCATTCAACCTAATCTCTCCAGTCCTTTCCAGTTCGGAGTCCTAAGATTTGGAGTTGACTCCCACCCCTGGGTTTGGGAAAGGACAAGCTTTGCTGTATAATATTGGAAGGTTGTCAATGTGGCTCCCTCCTCACTGGCACAGGAGAGCATGTGGCAGCTCCATGGCTCCCTGCTGCAGCCCGTTCCCAAGGCCCCTTCCTGCCCACAGTCTTCTCAGATCTTCACACAGCTCTTGGAAAGGGGAAGGAGGGAGAGGTGGGAGGAAGACTGGAATTAGACAAGGGCAAACTGAGGTTCACAGGGGGAAGGGGCTTGTCTGAATCCTATTGCAAGTCAAGACTAGGACCCAGGACTCCTACCAGCCTCCTGCCCCCATGAGGGTTCAGCTGTGCCCTGGGGATGGGTAGATCCCTTTCAGGGTCTGGGAAGGGGCTCAATTCATGGTTGAGCAGGAGCACGGCAGGCACCCTGGCTTTGGAGAGAGCCAGGCTCCATCCTTACCTTCTATCCCCACCAGCTGGGAGGCTCCAGTACAATGTTGACCATGTCCAGAAGGCCATCGAGGTGCACTTTGCAGACATCCCCCGAGGGCAGCCCTACTATGTCCGGCTATGTCTCAAATGGTTTGCCTGTGAAGATTACAGCCCACCAGTACTGGTGAGTCCAGATGACATTTGGGGCTGCCAGGCAGAGGGGCGCTCTCATCTCAGCCAGTGGGGAGCAGAGGAGGAAGGTTCTCAGCTTGACAACAGAGACCCCAAAGCAGAGGAAGAAGGTTCTCAGCTTGATAACAGGGATTTCAGTTTGGATAGCTCTTAGCTCAGGCATCAGGAACCACAAAGCAGAAGAGGAAGGCTCTCAGCTTGGCAACAGGGATCCCAGTACAGAGGACAGCTCTTAGCTCATGGCATCAAGGACCCCAAAACAGAGGAGGAAGGTTCTCAGCTTGATATCAGGGGCTTCAGTACAGAAGACAGCTCTTAGCTCAGGCATCAGGGACTCAAGCAGAGAAGGAAGGTTCTCAGCTTGATAACAGGGACCCCAGTACAGAGGATAGTTCTTATCCTCTCAGGCATCAGGGACCTTAGGGCAGAAAAGAGACCTTAGCTGACCTTAGCTGGCCTAGAATTGGGGGAGCAAAGACAAACCCATGAAAGGGGCACTTAGAAGACTCATGGGAGGTACTCAGCACATGTACATATGGGAGGTGGTTCCCATATATGCTACAGTAGATTCAATATATAAAGAGGTGGCTAGGCACTCCCAAGGGAGAGAGGGGCTGGGGGCACACTCAAAGGACTCTCAGCATCTCCCCATCCCACTGGAATGAGTGGATTTCAACCAGCCCCCTTGGATACAGGTGAATGCAGAGCAGCCTGGGAAGCCAGTGTCCCTGAAGTATTCACAGCTGCTGCCATGTCTGTGTATTGAGGTCAGTGCTCTCTCCTCCCTCCTACCTCCTTCCTCCCTCCCATACCTAAGATCCTGCTGCCTCACCCTTCTCTACCCCCACCGCCCAGCCTGGACCCCAGAATGGGTAGCCCTAGGTACTTTATTCATTTACAAAATGAAGGGATTAGATTAGATGACCTTAACAACCCCTCCCAGATTTAACCATCTCTAAGTGCTTGACCCATCCTGAACACGTACATCCCCTTCACATGACTCAGCCCTGGGGCTACTGCTCCATGTGAGAAGCATCCTTGAGCTGAGCTCGCCACAGACTCAGGCCCAGAGAGCTTCAAGGAGCCTGAAGCCGTGATTTGGAGCCATTTGGAATTACCCTCACACACACTTTGGATAGGGCGTCCTCCAGATGACCGCTGTCCCTTCTGTGGGACATTTGCCACCTCCTTGGATGGTCTGTCCCAAGGGGTTGTCATCCTCAGGGGGTATGGAAGTCCTCCCTTGTACCTCAGCTGAATCATTCGAGCGGGAGGGATTCAAGCAGATTTTCCCTGTTCTGTCTTGGAAAAGCTCCAAAGGGGCTGGGTCTTGTGGTTCAAACTGCCTTGCTAAGTTTTGGCTCCTTGGGGTTCATTAAAGCTTCACTAAGACTGGTTGGATCAGTTTCCATAGTATCATGTGATCCTTACAAATTGCATTGTGCAAAATTTAGCACTATTTTACAGATGAAGAAACTGAGGTCTGAAAGTGTGACGTCTGGTCACACAGGTAACTCTAGCACTCAGGTCTCCCTGTTCCAAATACAGGTGCCCCCCATTCTGCCTTTCCTTGAGCCAGGGAGTTCCTTGGACTAGGTTTCACTGGGCACCCCTCTCTTGTTCTATCAATCTGTGCTTTTAGGAAACATGGTGGGAGGTACCCCAAAGCTGAGCTGACAATGCTTTCCCTTTTCCCTGCAGGGCTGGGCTGCTGTCCCCGATGCAGTGAGAATCCAGATCTGTCCTTTTGAAAATGGCAAGTAAGCAGCAACCTTCAGCAGGGTGGCCTCTTCTCTCTTCCTGCTGCCCCTGGGGACCCTCTCCCTCCTCTGGGAGACGCTTCCCTCAGTCCTGGGCTTCCTGACCCATGCTGGCTCTTCTATCAAAAGGGATCTCTCTGTGGTCACTTGGAGAGGGGATTCTGGGACGTGGCTTCATTTGTTTCAGTCTGCCCAGTCTGTTGGGTTAGCTTTGATATCAAAGGCTCCCCAGGGAAGTGGTGTACTGAGCAGGGCTTGGAGCTGAGGGGAAGGACAAGGGTGGAGCTGTTCCCTTTCTGACCCCTCTGTTTGTATGTCTCTGTGTGTATAGACACCAGAATCCTGTGGGATTACATCTTCTACAACCCCTTCACCCAGTCCCTGAGCTGGGAACCCCCCTGCCCTGTCCAGGGCGAAGTCCACCTGTGTGGGATGTCAGAGCTGGGTCATCAGTGCTGGGAGCTGAGCCACACAGGCCGCACAGTCCCAGGCAATGTAAGTGCAGGAAGCCCTTGGGCCTTTAGTCTGTGGAAAAGGCCTAGAGATTGCCACCAGACCTCTGCCACTCCCAGCCACTCTCTTGGAGTCAGGCTGCAGCTGATCTGGTATTGAACACTGTCTTGGGAGTCCATATGACTGAGATCAAACAAAGAGAATTTTCTGCTACGTGCTAATGATAAATTAGTCATTAAAATGCCAAGGCAAAAAGAAGTAGCCTCTCTCTTGAAGAGGCTGGTCACTGACCTATGGTGGTCAGGGGGACACATAGGAACAAATGGGACAAAGCTATATATGCATGTATATGTGTGTTTATATATGAATGTGAATGTCCCAAAGCTCATCAGTATGAGGTTCTCTCAAAACTGATAGAAATCAAAGTTCTGGACTATGTGAAGGTTGTGGAATGAGGAAGGAGAACTGGAGAGGGCAAGAGAGAACACATAGAAATAGACAAGTAGATGAGTAGGTAGGGAAGTAGATAGACAGCTAAGTAAGTAGTTAAAGAGACAAGTAGATGGGTAGATAGATGGATAGATAAATGAACAGATGGACAGATAGACAGACAGACGGATGGATGAATGGATGAATAGATGGATGGATAAATAGATAGATGATAGATAGATGGATGAATAGATGGATAGATAGGTAGATAGATAAATGAGATAGATGAACAGGTAAACAAGTAAATAAGCAGATAAATATACTCAGAGGGATATAAGTAGATAGAGAGATAATTAGATAGACAAATAGACAGACTGACCAGCAGACTGACAGACCTACAGGTTAAGTAGATAGAGAGATAAATGATAAATAGGTAAGTAGGCAGGTAGACAAGTAGATATGTAGATAGATATACTCAAAGAGATATAATTAGATAAGTAGACAGACTGACCAACAGACCAACAGACAGACAGACAGATAAACAAGTAGATAGATAGATATACTCAAAGAGATATAACTAGACAAGTAGATAGCTAAACAATAGATAGAAAGATAATTAGATAGACAAGTAGACAAACTAGCAGACTGACAGACCAACAGGTAGGTAGATAGATAGATAGATAGATGCGTAGACAGACAGATAGGTGTTATAAGTAAATGGAAAAGTAGATAAGTAGAAGGCTGAAAGTGTCAGTTCTTCTGGTCAATGGCTTGACCACCCTCAACTCCAAAAGCCCAATAGGGAAGCACGCCATCTGGTGGGTGGCCATTCCTTTGACTAAGATCTCGTTCCAATACCTTTAGACAACAGTAGTTCTCAAAAAGGTTTCAGAACAGGCCAGAGATAACAAGTAAAACTTCCCGCCAGAAAGGGGGCTCCCTGGGATCTCAGGAGCTCCTCCTCCCCATGCACAAGGCCAGTACATAGACAGATCAGGGTGCCAAGTAGATTGACCCCAGCTCCAAACCTCACTGGCCTTGCTTGCTTGTTCCTGTCCCAGACATTTTGCCCATGTTGAGGCCCCCAGTTTCCTGCTCCGTGACATTCTCCCATTCCTGAACAAAAGGCAATGGACTCAAGATGCAGAATGAGTCACGATTTTTGACAAAGTCTATGGGGGGTATTTTTTTTTTTTTTTTGCTTAACTTTGCATATCTGTTCCAAAGATTTTGTTTTTCTTTTTTCTTTTTCAGTGTCAGGGATGGGGGATGGAATAAGAGGGAGAAAAAAATGTTTGCTAACTGAAAAAAATAACACAAGAAACGCTAGTTCCCTGATAGTCATCGAATGTCTCCTCTTCCTTGCAGGTACATTACTTGCAGGTGGATCCACAGCCATGGCTTTGTATGAAGGTGAGTCAGTGGTTAACCCCATTCTGACGGCCCACATGTGAATTGACAGAGGGAAGGGAGCAGGGAGAAGGAGATGGTCTTGGTCGTGTAATCTGAGCCTTTGAGTTCTTCAACAAATCTCCTTTTTCCCCATAAGAGTCACATTTTACGAGGAGCAAAGGACAGAGGAGAAAGACTGCAAATGGGGAAAGAAATGGGAAAATCAGAAGCTCTGTTCTGGCCCCTGGCCATAGGCACGTGTCCAAAGTGACCCAGAAGTCTGGGGTTGGAGCTTCAGTCTTTTGTTTTTGACACATATGATTGTGATGGTGATGATGATAAATTACCCACAGAATCCCTCAGTCAGTCAGTGGAAGAACCAGGATTTGAATTTGGGGCTTCTGAATCAGGGCTAAATTCATTGCACCACACTGCCTCCCAAACAGAGGAAAATCTTTGGGCTTCTCTGTGAGGGGACCTAGATCACTCTTTTTTTTTTCTGAGAAAAACGGAGAAAGAAATGGCAAACCAGTCCAATATCTTTGCCAAGAAAACCCCAAATGGGGTCACGAAGAGCTGAACATGACTGAGATGACTGAACAACAACAAATGATCTGAGAAAAGTGGCCAACACATCAGACAGAAGTCGAATCCAAGAAACATTTCAAAAGCTGTCAGACCAAGGAGCTGAATGGAGTAGAATGAGGGTTTTTAGATCCGACCTGGGATTCCATTGGCATTCTCCAGAACACTCAGGGAGGAAGCTCTCCAATAAAACAGAGTGAGATCTGCTCTGTAGTTTGGCTCTACAGAGCTCCCTGAGGTTCTAAAAAATTAAATGACTCATTAAGTCACTATGGATCTAAGGCAGGAACTGAATGCAGACCTTTCTGATTCAGAGGCTGGCTCTCTGTCCATCATGCAGTGCTGCCTCTTGAGATGAAATTTAATTGGGATGATTATTGGATTTATAAAACCCAGCCTCAGAAATACAGTTAGGGGCGCTGGTTCACCTGCAAGCTGATTCTGGGCCAGTGGCATGATCTGTCAAGGTGTATTCTTGAAGCTGAGACACCATGGCTGCCATCTTCTGGCTTTGTCCAACCACAAGCTGCTCTACAGATGCACGATTCCTGTTTTTAGACATCACCATCTTGGAAAAATACTGGTTACTATAAAGATTCCAGAGAAGACCAGGTAGTAAAGTGAAGGATCCTGAGATCATCCCTTCTTTGGAATCCTTATTAAACAGGATCTGGTTTTGTTGAAGGAACCGGGGGTGTCGAACAAGGGGAAAGAGAAGAATAAAGTCTTGGAGAGCTTTCTCCGAGGGCAGTATTTGGAGATAAGGGATTTGATTTCTTCTGCTTGGTTTGGACCAAGAAGAACAGCTGGAAGTTCTCTAGCATGGTGTGAGGACATTTCCCAACAATCAGAGCCAGGTTGGGCTGCTTCAGAAGGGGAGGAGTTTCCCCTGGACCTGAATATCTCTAAGCATGGGCCATCTCTAAGATGACCATTTATCAGGGTGTCCTCAAGAGGATTCTTGTTCCAATATGGTTGGATTCATGGCTGAAGAGCTTTCTAAGAGACTGGGTGATTTTGAAGAATTGCAACTTCTGATCTCTTCCTTAATGACTCTTTCTGGAGTCATTATTTCCTGAGTCACTCCCTCCCAGACCCTCAATTGCTGCTTTGTACTTAACTATGCACTCAAACTACCTTGTGTGTATTTTGTAGCCTTTGTATCTTTATTGCATTCTCTGTCCTTATAACCCCAGTGCCTAGCATACAGAGGGTGCATAATTCTTGTTGGTTGATCACAGAATCAAGCCATGCTCTTGTAGTTCTCCATAATTAGCAGGCCTTGTTTCCATTTTCTGTACAAATGTTTTAAAATTGGAAGCCGGTCTGGGAGAGCTCCCATGGCATCCATGTGGCCTTCTTTATTTTTTTTTTAATTTTTTTTATTAAAGCTTCTTTATTTTTAAAGCATATGCATGGATAATTTTTCAACATTGACCTTGCAAAACTTTGTACTCCAATTTCTCCCTTTCTCCCCACCCACCCTTAGATGTCAAGTAACTCAATATATGTTAAACATGGTAAAAATATATGTTAAATCCAATATATGTAAACATATTTATACAATTCTCTTGCTGCACAAAAAAAAATCAGATCAAAAAAGAAAAAAATGAGAAAGAAAATAAAATGCAAGCAAACCACAACAAAAAGAGTGAAAATTCTATGTTGTGGTCCACAGTCAGTTCCCACAGTCCTCTCTCTGGATGTAGACAATTCTCATCATCACAAGATCATTGGAACTGGCCTGAATCATCCCATTGTTAAAAAGGGCCCATGTGGTTTTCTTTAGACAATTCCCTTTTGCTCTTCTCAGTGGACTTGTGGCTTTGTGCAGCTTCATAGTTTCATTTTTGAGAGTTTCCCATCCCTCCTTAGCTCACTTCCCCTTTAGGATTTTAGGCTGGGGAATCCCATTTATGCTTATCTCCTTTGAAATCTAGGGGATGTCTTTTTAAATTTTATTTTATTTTTGCTCAAGCAATTGGGATTAAGTGACTTGCCCAGCTAGGAAGTGTTAAGTGCCTGAGGTAGGATTTGAATTCAGGTCCTCCTGACTTCAGAGCTGGCGCTCTATCCACTGAGCCACTTAATCACTCCTCTAGACTGTGTGGCTTATTTCACTCCCCTGCTCCTAGGGGGTCCTGCTATCTCTTTAAGCCTGAGTTTCCTCCTGTGTACAATGAAGGATCTGGGCCAGAAGCCCTGTGTCCCTTCATCAATGGAGGCTTCAGTCCTGTTTGCTGTGTTTGCAAGGGTCAGATTATGGTCCTGTGAGGGCTTTGGGAGACAGCATTTGGCTTCCCTCACAGGGTCTGCTCTACCTCTTCCTTTTCTCTCTCTGCAGTTCACAACCCTGCAAGGCTCTTGGGTGAAATGTCCCTTTGCGGATAGAAAATTTCCAGGTAATTACCCAGAATTGGGGCCATAGCTCAGTGAAGGGTCCAAAAAGGGAGGTGGAGGGATGGATGCTCCAGCTCAACGAGGGAACTCACATTCTCCCTTTGTTTCTGATTATTTCCATGCTGGCAAATTAAATCTTGCAGTATTTTTCAGGTTCAGGGATCAGCACTCAAAGAACATTTGTTAAGGAGGAGTACCTGCAGAGCCCTAATAACTCAAGGCATGAGGGGGAACTGCAAAGTCAAACTGAGGCTCAGTTGCTGCCTTGGGAGAGCTCCCGGTCTTGTCACCTGCTGGACCTCCCCTGGCCAGGACTTTCTATTGATATTTTGTCCAAGTATGGGATCCCCTCGGTAGAATGTAGGCTTCTTGAAGGCAGGGGATCGGCTGGTCTTGTTTCTCTAGTTACAGCTCCTAGCAAAGTGCAGGCCCTCATCGTTGCCCCATAAACGTTTGTTGGATCATGAAACACAAGTTTTAGGACATAGCAATAGAGCAGTAGGTCACCCAGGGATGTCCCCGCCAATAAGATGGATCAGAAAAGGCTTCTTGGAGGAAGAGGCTTTGGAGCAGAATAAAGGAGAGAGATGGTAGGATAGAGGGATAGGGATGGCGTTACCAGATTTACCTTGGAGACTTTAGCCCATCTCAGGCTCTGTGCATGGGGAGAGAGTCCTGGGGGAAAGGGAAAGAAGAATCCAGGGCTTCGGGCCAGAGATGAGCAGAAGGGTTGAGCTCTAATGTGGCAGGAGCCCCCATTTGTGCCTTATGGCTGTGGCCCTCATGTGAGGATCACCTTGGGCTCATTATCAGGCTGGAAGATGAAGATCCATCAGCTGCCGGACAAGCTCCGGGCCTTCTTCATCTCAAAGACCCCGGCCAGGTTCCAGGTGCGGCTGTGCAACCGAAGCAACCCTTCCCACTGCCATGTGCTCAAGACCATCTCTGTGACTCCACAGGTGAGCTGGGAGGGAGTTCAGACCCAGGGGACCGACATCTTGGAGCACCCACACCCATGGTGTCCTAACTTGGAGACTCCAGGAGCCTTCCAAGGCCCTCTGTCTGCAGGAAGCCTTCCCGGATTTCTCTGGCCCAGGGGATCAGTAATCTCAGGGGCAGAGCGGAGAATGTATATGCTGGAGCTTGGGGGGTTAGACCGAGCACCTGCAGAGGGACCTGTGCTGATCCCCTTGCCGGCACCCAGAGCCAAGCCCGGGTCATCCCTGCCTCCCTATATTAAAGCAATCAGGGGAGGCTTCCCGGGGAAGGAGACTTCCTGAGGAGGAGTGCTCATGAGTGAGTGTAGCTGCATGTGGGCAGACAGGGTGTGCTGTGGCCCTCATGGCTGGGTCTGTGGCACAAGCTGAGTCCTGTTACCATCATGGAGCTGCCGAGCTGGGTTTAGTATCCCGAGGCAGCTGGGAGCTGACAGCTTGGGGATTGATGGAGGAGGAGAGGAGAGGCTGAAGCTGCTCCGGGAGAGGTGCCTGACCCACCCATCATGACTGCTTTTCTGTGCCCCAGGGAGGTGCAGATGCCACGGGCCACATTGACATTCCCGAGTCGGAGGTCTGCTCCCCAGATATCTGCATACAGGTGGGTCCCCTTTCTTCCTGGGGTTGAGACAAGCCCCTGCACCTAGGAATGGGCCCTGTAGGCTGCTGTTCCCCACCTGGCAGATCCACCTGGAATCAAGGGGGACTCTGGGTAGTGCAGGCCATTTATTCATTCATTCCTAATGTTCTTCAAGTGCCTTCTGTATGCAGAGCCTAGTGCTGGAGACTGGAGGAGATAGGGAACTTAGCACCCCAAGTTCTCTAGTTAGAGAACAAGACTCAGACATGGAGACATAGGCAACATGCATATGATTAGATGAGTTTTCTGAAACTGAGGGAGCTTGGGGCAGACAGAGCCAGATGTGGTAGGTGGTCTGACCCACCTTGGCAAAGATGGGGCATCCATGACTGAGTTTGCACTGCAGGTGTGCCACCTGGGCAGGGGGACGGCAAGGGCCGGACACCCAAGGCCGGGCAATCTCTCCTTTGGTGTCCTTTGGTGACGGGCTGGTTCCCTGTCTTGGATCTGGTGGGCTGAGGCTTGGTTCGGAAGCAAAGCCCTTCCTTGATGGCTCTGGAGGGGGAGGGTAAATCTTGCTTCACTCATCCTTTCCCAGCCCCTCCTGGCTACACAAAAAACACATAAACAAAAAATATCCAGGAACTTCATTTATCTGAGCAAACAGAAAGCTGAGAAATTGCTGAAATGGGGATATACCAAAGAATATATAACAATGAGACCTCAGCTCAAACCAGAGAGAGAGAGAAAGAGACACATAGAGAGAGACAGAGACAGAGACAGAGGGAGGGAGGGAGAAAAAGATTGGGGAGGGGGAAGAGATAGAAAGAGATCTCAGCTAGAGGAGGACCATTCTAGAAGTCTCAAATATTTCAAGCAAGTTCAGAGATATGGGGCCAATGTGTATCATTCAAAATTCTCTGTGTGTCCTTCCTTTCCTTCTTCATTCCTCCTTCCCTCCCTCTCTGTCTCTGTCTGTCTCTGCCTCTCTCTCTCTGTCACTCTGTCTCTGTCTCTGTCTCTGTGTCTCTCTTTCTCTCTCTTACTCTGTCTCTCTCTCTCCCTTCATTTTATAAAGTGAGAAACTGAGGCCCAGGAAAGCTCATTGATTTCACATGGGGGTAAGTGACAGAGGCAGCATTTTTTCCAGCTGTCTCTGTGGGAGTCTGGGCCAAGGCATTATAGTCAAGTTATCTATCTATCTATAGATCTATATCTATATCTATCTCTTATCTATCTACCTATCTATGTATCTATCTGTGTATCTATTTATGTATCTATATATCTACCTATGTATCTATTTATCTATGTATGTATCTAGCTATGTATCTATATATCGATCTATGTATCTATATATCTACCTATGTACCTATCTATGTATCTCTCTATGTATCTATATATCTACTTACGTATCTATCTAGCTATGTATCTACCTATGTATCTATGTATCTATCTATGTAGCTATATATCTACTTATGTATCTATGTACCTATCTATGTATCTATATATCTACCTATGTATCTATCTATCTATGTATCTGTGTATCTATATATCTACCTATGTATCTGTCTATTTATGTATCTACCTGTATCTATCTATGTATCTATACATCTATATGTATCTCATTTAACATTTACAACAACCCTGTAAAGCATGTGCTTTACAGTTGGAGAAACTGAGGCAGAGGTGAAGTGACTTGCCCAAAAGACATGACAGTGGTGAGCTCCACAGAGCTGAGGGGGAGGGAGACAGCCAAAGGCAGATGGCTATTCATCCAGCCACCTGATTGAGTGTAACTAGGTATACCTGGGTTCTAGCCCCAGCTCTTTAGGCTGAGTGAAGCCCTCTGCTCCTGGATGGGGATGGGACACTGATCTGTCCCAGGGAGTCACCGTGGCATTTACTAAAGACTAGAAGTCCAAGGGTAAGAAGCCCATGGCCTCCTGAGGTGTAAGATGGTAACAGGAGGTATAGATACCAGATCCCTGGTTGAGGGTCTCTCCTCAGCCTCTGTCATTCTATTAGGGATCCAGCAGGGATCCGGGGACCATTTCTAAGGTTCTAGAGGATTTCCTGCCCTGCCCTTTGGACCAGAACAACGAAGAAGCGAGGAGCATGGAGCTCCAGCTCCCTATGCCGTCTCTCAGCCTCCCCCAGCCCAGAGGATTCCCTCCCTCGCCTGTTCTGTCCTCGGGCTCTCTCCTGGCACGGAATGGGGCCTGCCTTGTGACATCTCAGATGGTTTGCTGCCAGAGTCTGGCAGGAGAAGAAAAATAAGAGCAGTGGATGCCAGAGTCAGGGTCCAAAATAATTTTCAGGCCAATCTTTGAAATCATTGATAGTATGATGAGCTGAATCTTATAAAACAGTATTTAATTCAATCAACAAACACTTAGTAAGAAATCAATGTAAAGTCCTTTTTGGTTCAAAAAGTCATCTGTATAAATGAGGGTAGATAGGAGTTTGGGGCCCAAACATCTGGGATTCCTTGAAGACTCCTGGGCACACAGTGTGGCCACAAAGGCAAATCTGGGCTACATTAAAAGAGATTCCATGTCCAGCATCCCACTGAGGCTCAATGGAAAGGGAATTGTCTTTGGAGTCAGAGGTCCTGGGTTCAAATCCCAATTGCCACCTACGATCTGTATCACATAATTTACCTGGACTCCAGCTCCTCACCTGTAAAACAAGAGGGACTGTGCGCGGAGGCTTCCTTCCAGCCTCAGACTTCTTGGTACTCCAGGGAGGCAAGCCATTATCAGACCCCGTCTACCATCTTGGACTCTGTTCTGGATGCCACATTTTAAGAAAGGATGCAATCCAGAGAAGAGTGATTAGATGGGCATGAGCCCACGGCCCTTGAGCATCACTGGGAGGGTGGAGGGCTGGTTAACCTCCAAAAGAGCAGACCGCAGGGAGGGAGTGCTATCGGTCTTCAGGTAAGGGGCTTCCTGGAGAAGTGGGATTAACTTTGTTCTTCCCCAAGGGGAAGAACTGGAGGCAAAATGTCACCCCGAGAGCTGTCCTAAAATGTGGGGAGTGAGGTCCCCTCTTTGGAGACATCTTCAGGAGGAGCCTGGATGACGGACCACTTGTCAGGGATGTCAAAAAGGGGTCAAGTAGAAAAAAAAACCTCGTTGTCCTTGAAGTCAGGCAATATCCAAGTTCAAATCTCTTCCATCGCTTACCCAGGACCTCTGATTCCAGAGTAAGTCATTTCCCAGCTGGACTTGAGTTTCCTCCTGTAAAATGGGGACACTCATCATACCTGTAAACCTGCCCTCACTGGGTTTCTATAAGGATGGAAGATAATCATGATAAAGTCTTGGAGAAATTTGTATTATGGTTTTCTACAGAAGAATAATCATCTTCATTGGGTCTCTACAGGGCTGGAGGACAGATGTGGATTATTCAATTCCTGTACAGATGTGTGACATCAGATGCAGTGAGTAGAGATGTGGGACTGTGGGGTAAACATCCCAGGGTTCCCCAAGGGAGCCCTTAGTTGAGTGGATAATAATGCCCTGCCCTCATGGAGCCCCCATCTGAGATGTTCTCTTGTCAAGAAGCCCCCATCTGAGATGCTCTGCCCTCAGGGAGCCCCGTCTGAGATGCTCTGTCCTCAGGGAGCCCCGTCTGAGATGATCTATCCTCAGGGAGCCCCCATCTGAGAAGTTCTCTTGTCAGGGACCCCCCCATCTGAGATGCTCTGTCCTCAGGGAGCTCCTTTTCTGAGGGGAGACACAGTCTAGCCCTCAGGGAGCCTCCTATATGAGAAGGGGGGTGGGAACAGCAGGGAACAGCAGTGAGCACCTGTTCTATAGAGATCTGGAAATGAGGGCATATTCCCATGGTCCCTGTCCTCAGGGAACAACAGGTTGGGAAGGGATGTCCCCCATTCCTAGGGCATGACTTCTGGGGGTGGGAGGCCTGATCAGATCCTAGGGGAAGACTGGGCCTGTGTTCTGAGCTCAGGAAGACACATCCTGGGTGAGGGGCAGCCCGAGGGTCCCAGATAGCTTAACCTGGGCTTTCTGAGGCTCAGACCTCTGGAACCTGTGGTACATGAAGAAGTTCTCAGTGCTGTGAAAGGGCCTGGGAAGGTCTGGGAAGATCCCTTGTTCTTCCCTTCGACCGCTCCCCATGTTTCCTTAGACCGAAGGGTTGCTCCCATCTACCGTGCCCTCCATAAGATAGAGACTTCTTTTCTCCAGGGACGGCTGGGGCTCAGAGGGTTCAGTGAAGACCTGGCCTTCACTGGCAAAGAGCCAGAAGCCTCCCCTGGGATGGGAATCCTATGCTCTTCGGTTCAAAGGAGGAATGGGAAGCAGCAGTGGGGAGAGACAGTGGGCACAGGAGGGGATTTGGGGCAGGGAGCAGCACAGCGTGGGGTCAGCGGGCCCAAGGCACAACCCGCCAATGTCATTTATTAGCCGGTGAGCCCCAGGTCTTGCCTTTTCCCTTGGTACACAAGGAGCAGATTGCCCTCCTTGATCTCAGACGTCTCTCCCAACATGCCTCAAAATGGGTCTTAGACCCGGGTACCCGGGTCCTGGGGAGAGCAAAGGGTGCTTTGGTTGTCGGAGCACTCGGCTGAGGGGCAGGAGCCCTAGATGGGGGACCCCGGCCCTGCCTGGCTCCTTTTGCAGCTCCATCCTGCTCCCAGCAGCCCGGCATCTGCCCCAGCAGGCCGGAGGTTGCTCCGGGACGAGCAGATGGGAAGAAAGCGTCTGACATCTGGGGTGGGCGTGGGGCTGGCTCCCCTCCAGAGCGGGACCATCTCCCCAGTGCAGGGCTCAGGGCTCACCCTCCTGGCATGTGCCAGCCCAGCCCTTCCCAGCCCAGCCCTGGGGAGCTTGTGGCAACCTTTCAAACCTGCAGGAGGGAAAGGGGGAACAGATCTACGTGCGCCTTCCCTTGTCCCTGCTGGAGGGAGGGGAGCAGACTCGGGAGATGAGGAAGCAGGGAAGGAGCCGGGCCTAGGACGGGACAGGTGGGAGACATCCACAGGGGGCTGGAAAAGTTGACTCCCGATCCCCCCCAAAGTCCGTTCTCGATTCCACCCCGTGTTGTCCATGCGTTTGGCAAACTCCCAACCTCACTCTGGCTGTAGAGGAGTCCACTAGTGCTGGGGTCCATCTTCACCAAGCATCAGTCCCCATTATTGATAGGCCCTTCCAGAGCCTGAAGTCTCTCAGTCAACACTTATTATGCGCTTATTTAAGGGTAAATGATGGGCTGGGCGCTGCTCAGAACTCTAGGGATACAAAAAGGGACAAAAGGAAATCTTACCTCCGGAAGCTCAGTCTCCACTGACTTGAAGCAGGAAAAGAACAGAGCCCAAAAGGACCCAGGCCAGGGTTTTGTGATTAGTTTTTGCCAGCAATCCCTGAGCGGGAGGAGGCTCTGCAGCCTCCCTGGGGTCCCTGCTCCAGCCAGAGCGGGCCTCCCGGGCACCTAGCCCCGGCACTTCGGGCATCTGGAACCGATTGCTGCTCGGTCCGCCTGGGGATTTTGACCCCAGATTTCACCATGAGCCTGTGTATTTGAAGCCCCGGGGGAGTACAGCCTCATTTCCAGAATTGTTTTTCTTAGAACACAAGGTTCTCAGATCGGAGCCACGTCGAAGGATGACAAATCCTGACCTTGAGAAGCCCCATCCAAGGTCCCATTCAGCAGGGGGAACCGTTTCCCTGGATCCAGGAGCTACCGGGGTCTCTGCGGCCCAGGGGGACCCCCTCCCCGGGTCACGGCTTCCCTGTGAAGCCCGCCATTGAGGGGGGACAGCCCTTCCCAACATCAAGCCTGAACTCTCCGCTCTGTAACATCTCCCCTCCCCTCCTGGATCTGCCCCTAAAGAACACAGCTGAGGGCAGCTACAGGGCGCAGTGGATAGAGCCCCAGCCCTGAAATCAGGAGGACCTGAGTTCAAATCTGACCTCAAACACTTAACACTTCCCGGCTGTGTGATCCTGGGCAAGTCACAACCCCAACTGCCTCAGCAAAAGCAAAACAAAACAGAACAGAACAGGGCTGAGCCCTTTCCAGCCCCAGGCTTCCAAGTACTTGCAGACAACTGCCAAGTCTCCCCCAAGTTTTTTCTTCACCCTCAACTTCCCAGGTGCCAAATCTTTACAAGAAATAATCCCCTGGACTAGCTCTGGATTCCCAATGTCGCAATTTAAACGTGGTGCCCAAGGGGGAACAGAGTCCCCTAAATGCACTCCGACCAAGGCAGAGTATCAGAGACAGCAACTCCCTTCCCCTCTCCTGGATCCTCTGCTCTCTCATTACAGTCATGTTTTCCTGGCTACCTCATTTCACGGCTAGCATAGTGTTAAATCCGCAGCCCACTGAGACCCTCAGATCTTGGTCACTTCTTTCTTCCCTTTTGGGGACATCCACATAATACACACATACCCAGATGCTTAGGGACTCCTCCATAAAGCCGGCCCTCGCCACAGAGATGAGCAATAATATTGATCTACTCAATCTTGAATGTGAACGGTGCCCAGGGCCTGACCCCAGGGAGCTGCCAGGGTGACGGGGAGGGAAGGAAGGGGAGCAGCCCTCCCAGAGCCTCCATTTGGGGGGTGCAGAGGGGCAATCCCCAGGCTCTGCCCTCAGGGAGATCTCAATTTTTGGGGGGTGCAGAAGGGCAATCCCCAAGCTCTGCCTTCAGAAAGCTCTCAATTTTGGGGGGAGTACAGAAGAGTAGTCCCCCAGGCTCTACCCTCAAGGAGTTCATCATTAAGAGGAGATGCACAGAGATTAGTAGGACCAGACAGGGTGTGACTCTGAGTTTAGTTTAGGGTTCTGACTTGAAGGCTGGGGATCCCCCTCCCCAGGTTCTGGCCTGGCCTTAAGCAGAGCTCTCTCCTCTTCTCCCAGACAATTCCTCTAAGAAGAAGCACCGAGGGCTCCCTAACTCTCCTCTCAGCATCCACAAGTAGGTACCCAGGACTGGATTCTGTTGAGGGGGCAAAGCTGGGGAGGCCTGAGAACATTGGGATGGCTTGGAGGTGCCTCAGCTGGGGCAGGGGCTGTTTGGACCCATAACCTCCCTGAGAGCTGCCTTCATGAAGGCGGGGGAATGGGGGAGCGGTGCCCCACTAACTCAGGGCTTGGGGTAGGGCAGCCCATTCATTGCCACCATCTTCAACTGTTTCTGCAGGTGGGAAGGAAGAGTTCTCGCTTCTCCGTAAGGATGGAGGCCAGTGTCCACCTCCCTTGCCAGTGCTCATGTCTTCTAGACAGCCCCAGAGCATCCTTTGCCTTCTCCCAAGAACTCCTGCTAGCTGGGTGGTTCCCAAGGATGCCAGACGCAGGCTGTAGGCAGGCTTGGGCCTCCTCACCACCAGGACAGTGGCCCATGGACTTCCAGGTGGTCTCTGGGACTTGCTGTTGTCCTGATTTCACTGAAGGGCTGAGCAGACTCTCCGAACGCCCTCTGATTCTTCCTCGCCTGTTCCCCTTCCTGTCTACCTCCCATCACCTCCCGTCTCCCTCAGCTCTGACGCTGAGGAACGAGTCTCCATTGTCACTAGACCCCGGGGCAGGAGCTCTTGAACATGATTGCTGCTCCACCCCAAGACTGTAACCCGGGGCTTGTGGCTCAGTGAGGGGTAGGAGGACTGCCCGCCTGGGCTCCAGAAGCCCACAGGGTCCCCTCTCTGGTCTGTTGCTCAGATGCCCCCAGCCCCTTGGGATGCACACCGGCTCGGCCCCCAAGCCTGGGGCCCAAGTGCAGGCTGGGAGCTCTGCCAGGCCTTGGCCACTGCCTTCTGCCCTACCCAGCTGTCTGACCGTCCGGCAGAACGGAGGCTCCTGGGAGTCAGGAACTGTGTCATGTTTGACTTTGTATCTTGTATATGGCACGTAGTAGGAAATTAATAAACACTTCTTAAATCGAGTTGAGTTGGCTGGGAAGAAAGGGAGAGGGCTGACAAGTGAACCTAATTAGGGTCTCCTCCACTGTCCAATGGGGGGGGGGGGAGACCCCTCCATCTTTTCTTCAGCCCTCGCAGCTGCCGGCAGCTCTGAGTCAGCGTCCCCCTGTGGTTGAGAGAATCTTCCTATTAATTCTCAGGGTGACTTACTTTCCCCTCTCTGCAAATCCACCCCCGGTCCCCCCCCCCAGTCTGGCCAGTTTCCTGACCTCCCCCTGTTCCATGTCAGGGGGGCTCCTCTGTTTCTCCCAAAAAATCCAGGTGGCTCCCAGAAGAACTGCCATGGTGGGAAGCACCTCCTGAGATAATCCCTTTGCCCTCCCAACCAGCTCTAATCGTTGGAAGCTTTCTCTTCCCTTTGCATCTGAATACCCTGCTGCAAGTCCCTTCCCAACTCCCCCGCTTTCACTTTGGCCCTGGGGGAACCAAGCCTTCTTCTGGGGGGACCTCCACAGCTTTCCGGACGCTGAGTCACCCTCCAGAGCGCTGAATCGTGGCTCTCAGATGGATGATTAAGCTCTCCCTGAGCCGAGCCCTCAGCTCCCCTGAGTCTTTGAAAGGCTAGAAGGAGAGAAAGGGACCTATGAACCAGGCACATGGGAGGCACACACTGCAAGAAGACCTGGGCTCGGTGTAAGAACCCCCCATGACTCTGGGCTCTCCCAGATGGGGGGGCAGATCCCAAGCATCATTTCCCCTCACCTGAGGGGACTCCGAACAATCGCTGCTTCCATGGGGGAGTCATATGCATGGGAAGGGGTGGCTTTATTTCACCCTGTAAGATATGCAAAGTTTGCTAAGTACTCAGAGGAATCCCCAAAGTGATACAGAAACACGAGCGGCCCATTGGACCCCCCAAAGTGGGGGCTTGCTTTTAGTAGTGATTGTACACGAGTGGGATGGGCAGGTGGGCCCCCAGATCAGGAGAGGCTCCAGAGCCTGGAGTGTTGGATGAAGGACAATGGGGAAAGATCATATTCCCGTGTAACCATTTCAGTCCCTATCTGGATGGATGTTTTTGTGAGTCACATACCCAGAGGAAGCCGTGATCTCCTCCCACTGAGTCACAAGCCCGGTTAGGACTTGGATGAGGAGCCTAGAGCTTGGAGTTTATCAAGTTTTCATTTCTTCAGACCAGATTAGGGAGAGAGTGGGAGAAAGTGATTTGTCTAAGGTCACACAACAACCAGGAAGTAGGAGATCAGGCAACCCAACGGAGAGGGCAATTAGTCATCACCAAGAGTGCTCCCCACCTCATCCTGACAAACAGGGGCCCTGCCTCTGCTTGATCTCCAGCTTTGGCGATGGGGGGGGGTCCTCCCTTCCAAGGCATTCCATTCCAATTTTGGACACTTCCAAATGGTAGGAAGTATTTCCTTTTAAGCTTAACCGTGCCTTAAAACAACCCTTTCTCCTCCCATCATTCCCTGTTCTGTCCCCTGAAGCAAAGCAGGACTTTCACGCACAGACTCTTTTCACAGAACTCCTCTGAGTATTTTTGAGGGCAGTTTTCATGAGGAGAATAGTTGAGGATCACACCTCAACTATTGTTGTGTGGATTTACACACTTTGGAAGTTTGAAAGGGGGAAGGTTTGAGGAGAAAAGATGATGAGTTCAGTTTAAGATGTCTATGGGACGTCCAGCTTGAGATGTCCAGTGGGCATTTGGAAAAGGTAATGGCAGATTCAAAGAAAGGGTAGGGCTGGATAAGCAGGCTTGAAAATCGTCAACAGAGAGATGGTAATTGAACCATGGGAGCTGATGAGATCTCCAAGAGAAAGTGTAATAGAGAGAAGATAGGAGGGTCCTCGATGGAACTCTAGGGGGTAGCTACAGTTAATGAGTGTGACCTGGATGAACAATTTCCTCTACAACACCTCTTGTCAATGATCATTCCATCAGCCTATATTTAAAGAACCCAAATAATGGGAAGCTCACTTCCCATTATTATATTCCCATTATTATATCCCACTTCTTAATATTAGAAGTGGTTGTGAGTTTCTCATTGGTGAATGTTTGAGAGCAAAGTCCAAGTAAGCCTTTATCTCAAATGGCCTCAGGGATGCTCAGGTACAGATCGGTGGTTGCCCTTTAGGTTCCTTTTCAGTTTTGAAATGGGAATTCAGTGACTTAGAAACAGATGATCTGAGATTAGGGATTTATTGACTTTCACATCACAGCTGACCCTGTGTGACCCTGGTCAAGTCACTTAACCTCAATGAGTCTCATTTTCCCCATTTATATGAGGGCAGGGGATCATTCTATCACTCCTCAGCACCTAAAGTACCAGTAAGATGCCTTATAAGGCCAGATGAGAGCATCTTTGTTGCCTTAACCTAGACAGACGCTAGACAAGCTGGGGAAAGTTCATGATCAGTTTAGAAGTCCTTGAAAACCATTGAGAGAAACGTAAGGACGTTGGACAAGAAACATCTTTGGATTGGTTCAGAAGTTGACATGCACACGTACAGACAAGCTACAAGCTGGATTGAAATTGGACTCGTGAGGGTCTGGCAGCTTGGTGGGAGCAGCCTCTAGCCAAGTCCCTGAGGCAAAAGTCCTTGGCTGGGGGAGCTACTTGGCTCCGTCTCCCTCTTTAGACCAGAGGGGGATCTCCTTGGCATCCAACATCAGCGGTGGATGATGGTCTATGTAGCAGAGCCAGGGACAGATTATCTAATCGTTTTATCTAAAATGAGGAAGGAATAGCAGGATTCTAGAAGCCTGGAACAAAGCTAAAGACTGTTTATGGGGAACTTCCTGGGTCCTCTATGAGCAGAGAATGGAGCTCCCGGGACTTCTGGGTTACCCTTTTTCCATGTGCACTTTTTGCCATGCTCTGTATGTTCTGGTGAGACAGTGGCCCAGAATTACAGGGGGATTTTCCCCCTTTTCTAAAAACTAATTAAATCTGGCTGACTAATTGACACCTGGTACATAGATGGAGGAACATCTACTGCTAGAGGCTCATGCACTATAGTGTTAGAAAGACATCCCCCAAATCAGGAGGACCTGAGTTCAAATCTGACCTCAGACAATACTTCCTAGTTGTGTGACCCTGGGCAAGTTACTTAACCCCCAATTGCCCCAGGAAAAAAGACACCCCCAGCCCCTCTTAGTTAACCCTAGAGTCCTAAGAAGACCCATTGAGAAGGAGGCTGGATGCCACGTGTCCCATATCATAGAAGGGCGTTGGACTGGGTATCCTCTGAGGTCCTTTCAGATCCTCTGGTCCTAGGAATCCTGACTCAATAGGAATTTCATCTCTTACTTTACTCAACTGTCAAATGAGGATAATTATCATTGCCTTAGGAATTGCTGTAAGAGGGGTGCTCCTACAAAAATGTGGGCGCTAGTGATTGGTGTTGTGCCCCTTGCGTCTGTGTCTGTCCTTGTGTCCTAGACCTGGGTTTGATCCCCTGTAGCAGCCTGGGAGGCCCCTAAACGTTGGCTTGAGCTCCATGAGCTTGTGCTAAAGGAGGTTGAGCAGGGGCTGGAGCTGGGGGCCCTCCTCTCTCTTCCCCTCCCCACTGGCCCTTTCTAGACCAAAGTCAGAAGCCTCCCTGGCGGTGAGGGTCTCGGTGAGAGGGAGGTAGGGAGAAGCGAGTACCCCTTTCCCAGTGGGAGCCCAAAGACACTACACCCCCTCTTTCAAGCCAGGCAGTTCTATCCAGATCTATGGAAACTCTCCATGTTTTTTGGAGAGCTTAGGGGGCAGATGGCTTCATTGTTATCACCAGCCTGGGCAGCTCCCAATCCTGCCCAACTCCATGGCCCCCTTTGGAGCCAGAGCTGTGTTCTGCAGTGACTCAACCCCACACCCTGCTCACCGCCCAGCCCCCACCCATTAGGGTTAGGCGCTGCTCTGGGGCATCCTGTGGGCCTGGAGGCTGTTCGGAGACTCACAGGTCTTCAGTCTCTCCGAGACTTTTCTCACCTGCTCCACCTTCTCTCTGATCCCTCTCACTTTCTCTCTTTCCCTTTTCTCCCCTCCACTTCCTTTCCTCCTCCAGGTTTTCCCCACTAGAGCTCCTGCCTATCTATCATGCAACGGCTGTCCCCATGAACTCGTCTCTCCCAACCTGTACAACGGGGATGAGGATGACCCTGACACTTTTCTTCGCTCTCCTTTTCCTTCTTTCTTCTCCTCTCCCCTCCTCCCTTCTCTCCTTCCCTCTCCCTTTTTTTTTTCCTCCTCTATCAAAAACAGATTAGGTACTTACTATGTCTAGGGAACTACACACAGGGAATATATTGGCAAAGAGGAAATAGTTTCTGCCATTAAGGAACTTATGTTCCCCAAGGGCACCTAACAGATATATAGACCAGACAACTCGTCTGTGCTCTGCCGTGAAGAGTTGAGCCCTGAAACGACTGAAAAACAACAACGAGCACATTAGGAACTGTGATCCAAGTGTCCCTGAAGGTAAAGAAAATGTCAGAACGCTTACAGGGCTTTTCTATCTTTCATGTTTGTTGTTCTTTTTTCATGTTTATCCATAAACGCCCTTGGATGACTTTGTTTAATTCAATCTCTTACCAAGCATTCAAAAAAAACAAAAACAAACAAACAAACAAAAAAAAAACAACCCTATATTCTCTGTGTTTTATGAGGCAATAAGACACACAATAGTCCACCATCGTTTTCGGTAAAATGTTTATCGCCAAATCTCCCTGCTTAGCAAGTAATCCAAGTATTTGCAGATTAAAGTGCTCTTGAGACTTATTTAAACACACTGTCATCGATGTCAATGTCTCTCCTTCCATCGATCTCCCATTTCCCCACGTTACTAACTTGTCGGAATTGTTTTAATTGCACCCCACGTATTCCCTCATTTCTCCTCGATTTGTCTTAATTGTTATATCTGTTCTGACAAGTTGGTGGTCTGCCTACGAACGCCGACAGCTGAGCTAGCAGGGACTTCCTTACCAGAAACAGATTGTTTCTTGTCTTTGAATATAATCAGTGTCATTTTTTCAGCTGCTATTTGGTGTTTATCATGCTCGGTCTTCCCCTGTTTTTCTTGAAGAAAGCACTTGTGAAAGACAGGCAGACATGACCTACCGTGGAGTGTTTGGCTGCCTCATTCCTTACCCCTGATTCAGATTTCCCATCATCCCTTGTGGCCATTCTCACCTGTGCCCATTTTTGTGCTGAAGTCATGAGCATCAGTGTCATAGGTACTGAATTTGCAAGGTCTTAGAGAGTTCTCTGAGCGTTTCTCTACCTCTGAATCCATTTTTAGTGCATGAACTGCCATTATTTTCACGGTGGTCCCTTTCTCAGCAAGAACCTGCAGTATGAGATGACAACATCTCATGACTTTAATGTTTTTGTTGCCTTAGAGTGTGCAAGAGTCAGCGCAAACCCAAGCTGATTGTTATTTTATTTTAATTTTTTACACTGAGGAGATTGGGGTTAAGTGACTTGTCCAGGGTCACACAGCTGGGAAGTGTTAAATTTCTAAGATCACATTTGAACTCAGGTCCTCCTGACTTCAGGGCTGGTGCTCTATCCACTGCACCACCTAACTGCTCCAGATTGTAAAATTTTCTGTGTAGGCAAGAGAGAAAAAAACTACGCCACAAGCCAGGACTTGATTTATTGTTTTGTGGCTTGTCTAGAATTAAGGAAATGATGGAGGAAATATTACTAATGCAGACTGAATTTTAAAATATCTTGGACATACATTTTTCCCTCCAGAGAGCTGGTTGTTAAATATTTACCAGCACCTCCCTACTTATATAATAAAATTAATTCCACCAACTCTTTTCTGTGCCTTCCCAAGAAGGACTCGGGAGCCAGCCTTCCTTCAAGCTGCCACCCCTTTCTTTGTTTCTGGGATCCTTTATGGAGAGTAAACTGAATTTAACTTGAAATGGCAGCTTTTCCAGAAGCATGTTTATTTGTGGTCACTGGGTGGTCTCCTCTGTGGATGACATTAGCAGCCAACTTTATAGATGGCTTGAACCCTGTATGATTCTTTGCCAGACAGAGTGCAAAGAACATTGAGAAGAGGCCACTAAGAACTGGGGGAGGGGGAAGAAGGAACCAGGCAAAGCCTCCCAGAGGAGGGGGCAAAGCTTTTCTGAGCTCCTTGGTACTGACTAAAAGCTTCTCCTCCCCCCTTAGTGGGACAGCTAAGTGGTAAAGTGGAAAAAATGCCAGGTCTGGAGTCAAGAAAACGCATCTTTGTGAATTCAGATCTGACCTCAGACTTCCAGTCATGTGATCTTGGGCAAGTCACTTACCCTGGTTTGCCTCAGTTTCCTCACCTGTAAAATGAGCTGGAGAAGTAGCTTTGCCAAGAAAATCCCCAATAGGGCGGCAAAGAATCAGACTAGGCTGGAAAAATGACTAAAGATAATCGCAAAGCTCCAGTGAGCAGCATGATAGCAAGACGCCTCAGGATATGTTTTCTACTTTTGAGTTTCGAGGCAGATCCCTCAGGGGAAATAGGGCCAGTGATATTGTGCCCCGTCTTTTGTACAGATGAGGGAATAGGGGCTCAAGGAGGGAGCCTTGGATGTCACACAGTGCAAACAGCCTAGGACCACCAGGACCCCCAGCATCGGCCGGAATTTGGCTCTGGCAGCTGTGTTCCTCTGGCCTCCCTGACCCACAGTAGCCTCAGCTATCCGGTTCTCAGAGGAAGGAGTCCCCAAGCCAAGCCCGGAGACCCCTTGCTGATTTTAGATCCCATGTGGCTTTGACGATTTGCTTTGTGGTCAGAGTGAGAACCCAGGCTTGCCCGTAACCTCACTTTCGCATCCTTGAGCCCCACCCGCCGGGATGGAGAGAAATGGGCCAGATGTTCCATGGCCTTCTCCCTACCCTGACTCGCCTCCTGAGGCAACGGAGGAAGAAAGCAAGGAAAATTTCTAGATTTGAAGTCGTAGAACCTGGGGGTCTACCTTGTTTGACTAATTTACTAGCTTAGGAAAAAAAAAATCTCTTCCTACCTCAGTTTTCCCATCTGTGCAATGGAGGCGTGGTGTCCAAGGATGGTCTCTAACACCTTCCCAGGTTAGAGTTGAGATGCCAAATCTGCAAGGCAGAGCGGGGCACGACGGGGCACCCCCTCCTGGGCGCAGTGGGGAGGGGAGGAAGGACAGAAAGGGTGAGAGAGGGAGGGGGAACGGAGGGAGTCTGGGAGGGACTTGGCTGCCTAGAACCGGGACTGGGGGAGAACTGGAGAGAACCTTCCCGGGTTCCCCTCCGAAGGTTTCCCTGTCGGGATATCCCCTCTCCCTAGGTCTTTCCCCCTTCCCCTCCATCCTCCCCCCCAGAACTTCTCAGGCTCTATTGAAGAGGCATCGGTCCACAGCTTCTGGCGCCTCGTTGTGGTCACTTAGAGCACTGCAGGCAAGGGAGGGAATTTGCCCCGAAAGTATGATGGGATGGGGAGAGCAAGGCGAACACAGAGCCCTCTGTCTCTATCCCCTACTCCCTCCGCAGGTGGGCATCTCCCCTAGTCCCTCCCAGCTCCCAACCCAAGACAAGACTCACTGCCCCTTCAGACTTCGCTTTATGGCTTACAGAAGGTGGGAAGAGAGGAGGTCAAGGGTTGTCCTTGAACTTGAACCCAAGATTCTAGACTCAGGAACCGTAGAGCTGGAAAAAACATCGGAGACTTCTAGTCCAACACGCACGGATACAGAGCAGGAAGGTCCCTTACACCATACCCAGTGAGTGACCATCCTGTGCTTGAGGACCCCCGGTGATGGAGAGCTCACTACCTCCCAAGGCAACCCATTGCACTTTGGAGTAGCTCTCGTTTTCTAGGGCGAGCCCGGGACGTTTTCCCCGAAAAAGCTGGTTAGGGATTGGAGGAGGGCAGGGGGAGAAGTGTAAGACCTCGTCTCTACCGAAGAAATAATTCTCTCTCTTTCCCTGAGGAGTCCAATAACCATAGGAGTACTGGGACAAGCAGGGCTCTGGATTTGGGGTCAGAGGTTGCCGTTCGGACCCTGCTCCTGCTGCCCTGGGTGATGCTGGGGAAGTCGCTTCTTCTCAGGGGCGCTCGTTCTCTCCTGTGGGAAGTGAAGCAAGTGGATGCTGAGATCCCGAAACCTCAGCGAGTGGCGAGCAGCCACAGCCTGGGCTGAGGACTGGGCCTGGAGCGCCCTCTAGTGAGGTTCCGAGTCCTAAAAGTCCTAAAAGTCCTAAAGTGTGTCCTATGGGATAAATCTAGTGGTGGGCGTACGTTTCCTCCTTCCTGGCGCTTCTCATCTGGGACCTAGAGGAACCCAGAGCCAGGAGAGCTTCTGAACTGAGCGACGGACACAGTCCCTGCCCTCAGCAAGCCAGCCTTTCCAACTTCATGTCATCTGCAAGCTGATCAACGCAATATCCAAGGCACTGATTTTCAAATAAATCAATAAAATGCAAGGTTTAGGATCAAGGGTAGATCCTTGGGGCACTCCTCTATAGGTTTTACTCCGAATCGACCTGGTTCCACTCAAGAAAGATCTTGGCCGGGTGGAAAGAGTAATGGACCAAAACACTGGATCTGAATTCAGGAAAAGCCAAGTTCAAATGTTGTCTTAACTGTTAGGTGAGCACAGAAAGACGCTTTACTTCTGTCTGCCTCAGTTTCCCCAACTACAACTAGAATAAAGAATAGAACAATCCCCCGAGACTTGTGAGGATCAAATATTTGTAAACACGTTGCAAAACTGAAAGCCATTCTATGCTTTTTTAATATATATGTATATATATATACATATACAATTATATGTACATATAGTAATTATATATGTCTATATATAATTATACATAGTAGATTATATATGTATATGTATGCATATATAATTATATGTATATAGTAGATTATGTATGTATATGTGTGTATATATAATTATATGTATATATAGTAATTATATATGTGTGTATATATAATTATATGAACATATAGTAGGTTATATATGTATACATGTGTGTGTATATAATTATATGTACATATAATAGATTATATGTATATATGTGTGTATATATACATATATGTGTATGTTTATATATACATCTATACCCTATATAATTGAGGATTGGGTAACAGGAGCCTTGGTTTTGAATCCTGCCTCAGAAATTTATTCTCTGCCTGATTAAAGAGCCTCAGATATAGAAAATAACCCTGACCAACTTATCCTGACAGATTTGCCCGAGACCTCAAGGAAGATAATGTTCAGAACACTCTTTGTAATCTCCATAAATGGTAAATTCTGTTACTTTGGATTCAACCAGTTTCAAATTTGATTGTCTTGTAACTACCATCTGCCTCATATCCATGACAACCACTGGATGAATTTGAACAACTGTCCACTATTTTGCTGAATTTCAGGTAGAGGGCAGCATGATATATAAAAAAATCACTTCATTCAATGAAAGGACCCAAGTTCAAATCCTGATGCTGTTCATAGCATTTAGGTAACTTTCTTCCTTTTGGGTCTCAGTTTCTTCATATGTAAAATGACCTCCAATGTCCCTTCCAGCTCTAAATTTAGCTAGCTATTCTTTAAATCTGAATACAATTCCCCAGATTCCAAGTTTGATGATCTGGTCAATAAAAGGAAACCAGGTTCGGGAAATTAGAATGACTTTCTGTGATCACTTTTTTTTCCTTTTAAAAATATTATATTTTAAATTACACACCAAACGCCAAAAACATTTCCACATACACAGCTAAATACAAAAAAGAATATTAAATGGGAAACTTTGAATCTCCCTTTCAGATAGCTTGATTTTTGAAAAGGGGGATAACAAGTTCTACATGTTACTTTCAAAACTATCCTCTTTGCATGTGTTTCTTTCTTTTGTATACAATCTAAAAATGTTTCAGTAATTTTTCGTTTTAGATTCAACATTGCCAATTCCATCTCTCCTGGCCAATACATCTCCCCCAACCCCAATTATAAACTGAGAAGAGGAAAAAAATAGCAACAGACAAGTATATTCAAGCAAAACAAAACTACACAGTGGCCGGGTCCAAAGAGGTCTATTTCTTTTTGTACCGTGTCCATCGCTTCCTATAGAGGATGGGTAGATCACTTTATCACTCATTCTCTAGAGACATAGCTGCAAAGAATTCTGAATTCTTCCAAAACTGTTTTTCTTTACCATGTTGTTATTATCCTTGTATAAATTATTTTCCTGGTTCTGCTTAATTCTCTCTGCATCATTTCATGTTACTCAAGATACTCTGAAATCATCTCCTTCATTTTTTTCTCACAGTTCAATAACAATCATTTCATCCAAGGACCATGATTTGTTCAACCACTCCCCACCTGATGGGTTCTTAGATTCTAATCTTTGATTTTATTTTATTTTTTGTTTGTTTTGCCTTTTAGTCCCCTCTTTGGGGCGAGGAAGTTTATTTTGTTTGTGACTGTTTTCCCCAGATTATCCCCCCTTGTAAAACTGTTCTCTTCCTATCCTTGACTGTTTCTTGTTGAGTTTAATATATTTCTACACCAAACTATTGGTCTACATGTGTATTCAACCCTCCTTTGTCCATTTAAGATAAGATTGAGGTTCATCTGATGCCTTCGTCCTTCATCCCTTCCTCCATGGATATAATTCTTTTCATTCATCCCAATGATAAAAAGTCTACCCCCTTCTTCCTTTCTACATCAGCACATCCATCCTTTTGCCCCTTATTCTCATTAGCTTTTTCAAACCTTCCGAATAGAACCAATCCATCCCAGGTTTTCTTTTTCTTATTTAATTCCCCTAAGACTATTTGAAGATAGTAAGATTCTGAAAGGACAAATATCCTCTCTCCCACTGATATATCAGTGCTACATCATTATACAGTTCCTTCTACTTGTTCGAAATAAGTTTATCTTTCTAAATTTTCTCCAGGCTCTTATGTTTCTAATTCAAAGTTATTACTTAATGCTCATCTTTTCATCAGAAATGCTTGAAAGTTTATTTGATTAATTTAATTTTTATTAAAAATATCACAAATATTTCACCCTCCTTAGACCACACAGAATCTTTTCTCCCTGAATGTTTGAAAGCCATTTACCATAGAATACCATATGTTATCTATCTGTCTCATCTTTGAGACTTAAAAATTCAGAGACAGAGACAAAGATAGAGGAAGACAGAGACAGAGAGAGACACACACAGAGACATAGAGAGAATGTGTCTTATCTAAAAACTTAACATTTGTTTCAACACCTTTGAGTGATCTGTATGCAGCTGTTATTTAATAAAGTATGAAATAAATAACATCAAAAAAGATAAATACTTGAAGTCCTTCAACTCATAAAAAGTTTATTCCCCACTATTACTACCCCTGCAGAATTGTACTTAGCTTTACATGATATTTTATTCTTGGTTGAAAGCCTGTATTTAAAGCCTTTTGGAAAATTGTATTCCAATATCTCTTTTGATTTATGGTAAAAGCTGGTAGATCTTGTGTATCCCGTGGTTGGTTCCTTAATATTTGAAATGCTTCTTTGTAGATTTTACAGTATGTTGTCTTTGATGTGGGTCTCCTGCATTTGAGCTGTAGCATCTCTGGGACTTTTTCTTTTGAAATTTCCTTTAGATGATTGCTGAATTTACTTTTAGTCTTTTTATAAAAGAAATACACATTCTTTACTTAAGTTATTTTTTTTGGTTTTATAATTAGCATATAGTATAAAGGTCCACTTAGTTAATTTATTTGATTGGTCAAAATAAGACACTGGAGCTAAACAGTAGATAGTTTTTAGTAGTTCTCTTCAAGTCACAAAAAACGGTATTGTGCTCAGAATACACACACAAATATTCATAATGTCGTATAACATGCCATTCACAATCTGCACAAACCACACAAACAAGACATAACTAAATTAGAGAATTTTGACAGATTTTTATAAAGTACTTAGAGTATCAGCTGTTTTCCCAAAAATGTCTATTTTAAACTACAAAAATAACATAAATTCACAACAGATTTAAGACATTTTTTGAGGATAAAATTCAACATTAATTCAATCTTCTACTTCCTCCCAAGCACGACTAGGAAATAAAACCACAAGTAGTAATGTCTACATTTTTAAAAAATTGACTTACTGAAGTAACCCTTTACAATAGTAATTGTACAATTTTACAGCATTTCACACATAGGCAATATTCTAAAACGTGCGATCATGGAGTGTCTTCCACAGAAAATTTCTGAAATTTGAATGAGGCTATAAATAAAACACTGGGTCTATACTGAAAGTCTGTTACCTTCACTGGTGTCACCTGCACAAATCCATTATTGCCAAAGAACTTTCAGTGTTGAAAGGTGGGGCTGGGATCAATGACGTGGGATTGAATCCATATGCACATTGAGTTTCATTTCATTGTCAAGCATTGGAACAAGAGCTACATAGAAGGAAACCAGAAGCCAGTTTTGAACATCCTGATGCATTTTATTTATTTATTCATTTTTTGCTGAGGCAATTGGGGCTAAGTGACTTGTCTGGGGTCACACAGCTAGGAAATGTTGTACCTGAGATCAAATTTGAACTCAGGTTCTCCTGACTTTCAGAGCTGGTGCTCTATCCACTGCACCACCTAGCTGCCCTTTGGTGCATCATTTTAAATGATCTCAAATGCACCTGTTTATGTACATTGGTTCTCAATCATGTCATTTAGGAAGAAAATCATAATACATGCACAGACCTGATTTTCTTGGCCCCGAAGCTTGGAGCCTGCAGGACAAAGAAAGCAAAAATTATTCAGGCTATTCATACTAGTTAGAAGAATCAGGAAAGATCCTGTGTGTTTCTATATTGATTGAGGGAAATGATTCTCTTCCACGTAGATGCCTGGATCCTATTGGTCACTAACTTGTTTGTATTCCCATAAACCCCTCCTGTAGCAAAATCTGGAAACAAATATGGAGCATGAGCATGGGGAGCCCCTTGCCCCTTTTGCCTCAGCCTCTGTCAGCAGAGACTTAGCCCAGCAAAGCTTCCGAGACCATCAGTAAGGAGCAGCTTGACATCAGTAAGCAGAGCAGGACAAGGCAGGGCAGAGCTTGCCGGGGTTTTGGGCATTTACACCTTGGAGGCGGGCAAAGTGAAGCTATAGAGTATGGATAGACATTGTAGATTGTCTAGGTTAGTTTTGTGGCTGATTTCAGGTATTGTAGATTTTATTCTATTTTTCCATCTTTTGACTTTGTTCTAATATTTCTTGCTATTTCATAGAGCTGTTGACTTCTCTCTGGTTTAATACATTCTCCAGAATCTATTACTTGGGGAAGGCTTGCCACTAATGATTCCCCTCTCTTACTGCATCTAGACACTGAACAGAGTGTCTCTGAAAGATATATGTGTCTTTGATCTGTCTCTGGTTACACAAAGGGGCTATGTGTTTGCTTTTGCCAGTGTGGACTTTCCCAATGATCCTCTTTCCTAGTGCCTATTAGCTGCTGACTGATCTCGAGTCATTCTAATGTGGAAGGAGTCATCACTCTGTTTTTTTTTTTTTTTGATCATCATTTAGCCTAGCATGAATTTCAGTGTTTTGCTAACGTAGTTTTCTGGAGCTGGGCAGCCTGCCTCTGTTCAAGCACTCATCTTGACTGGAAGGCTGTTTCTTTTTCTAGATATTCACTCATCATCTCTTTAATATGTTTGAGAATTCTACCAGGAATCAAAATCAGGCAGTCAAGCTCACTAGCCTGTAATTTTTGGTATGGACCTTCTTTTCTCCCTCCTCCCCAGCATCAATATACTACCTTCCCCTATGTGGCCAGCCCCAGCTCTTTAAGATACAGAGCAGAAAGGAAATCTTTCTTGTGGGAGATGGTCTTGACTTAGGTCTTGATGGACCAGTGAGATTCAGAAAAGAAAAGCTAAGAGGTGAGAGGATGTTTCAGGAAGAGAGGGAAGGCTTAAAGGTGAGAATGAGTCTAATGTCAAGGGTCATGCTAGTCCAGGGAACAAAGGGTTTTCTGGATCATGTAAGCTGAATTTTTGATCCTCTAAAAATATCAATGGTCTTTTGCATTTATTGCATCAATTTCAATTCAATTAGAATTTGTTTAGTAGTGACTACTCTGTATGGACATTGTATTAGGCACTTAGGATACAAGATAAAATTTAATCACTTCCTTCCCCCTCCCCTGTCTATCTCTGTCTCTGTCTCTGATTCTGTTTCTCTTTCTCTCTCTCTCTCTCTCTCTCTCTCTCTCTCTCTCTCTCTCTCTCCCTCTCCCTCCCTCCCTCCTTCCCTCCCACTCTCTTACTTGCTGATCTCTTCCTTTTCTATGGATTTAATGATCATCTCTAGGCAGGTGACTTTTGCCAGTCCCTCAACTCCCTACTCTGACCTTTTTCACTTCTAAGCAGTTGCTAAGTCAAGTGGATTCTACCTCCTCATTGACCTTACCCACTTTCTCTCTACTCCTATAAGCATCACTCTAGTTCAATCCCTTATCACTCCTTAGAATGGTCTCCTTATTAGTCTCTGGATTTCTAGTTTCTCTCCTTTCCAATTCACTCAGATGTCATTTTTGAAGTGCAAATCTTGCCATATCCCTCTCCAACTCAAGAAACTGTAGCAGCTCCCCAGTGCCTCTGGGATCAAATAAGAAATTCTCTATTGGCTTTTAAACCCCTTTACAATATTCTTCCAGCCTGCCTTTCCCGCATTATTGCACATCACTCTCCTTTGTCCTAGGGGAAGAGAAATAGTACAATGGAGTGCTAGGCATGGAGTCAGGAAGATCTGAGTTCAAATTCTGTCTCAGACACTTTATATCTGGGAGACCTCAGGCAAGTCATTTGTTCTCCTGTCTGCCTCAATTTCTTCATCTATAAAATGGGGACAATAATAGCATATTGTTGAAGAGTTGTGAGGATCAAGTGAGGTAATCATAAAGTACTTAGCACAGTGCCTGGGACATAATAGATGCTATAAAAATCTTAGCTATTGTTATTATTAATCATTTTTATCCGATTATCCACCTACCATTTAGCCCATCTTTTCATTTCATTCACAAACATATCATGAAAAACTCTACTGATCATTAAAATCAAGTACAGTTATCTGCTAGTCTAACGTCAAGGGAGACATAACTCTGAATTGAGTGTTGGGAAAACATGTAAAAAACCTAACAGGTCATTTGAAATTTGAGAATTGGGTGAACTTGCTCAAGAAAGGAGAGGAAGGGTGAGGGAATCCTTAGGGATTCTTGGCCATGTTGACATCAACTGCTTCCTCTTTCATGAATTATTACTTGTGAGTGAATAGCAGCTGAATAATTGATGGGGCCCAGGAAGTCAACAGGAGCTCTTTGTCAGCCATGATATCCCCAGGTCACTCAGGACTGTTGTTCTTAGCCATGTTGGGCCCTTGGGATTCATGCTATGGGAGGCTGTCCAACCCTCGGCCAACATATTCCATTCTAATTTTTCACATGATTCTTCCAATCTTTTAATTAACCCCCATGCTCCTAGAGCATGGAATCCACATGCCAGGACTTGCCAAGTGACAGGACTGGGTCTCTAAGCCCAGCTTCAAGACATGTTCTCTTTTCCTACCAAATCTTCCCAAATTCAAATCTGTCCTCATACATTTACTAGTTCTGTGACACTGGGCAAGTCACGTAATGCTGTTTGCCTCAGTTTCCTAATCTGTAAAATGACCTGGAGAAGGAAATGGCAAACCATTCCTCTGCCAAGAAAACCTACAATGGAGTCATAAAGAATTATACACAATTAAAATGAGTGAACAAAATATTTTTTATAAATTTTTGTGTTTACTTATACTCATTTATGGGCTTTCTCATGATAGAATGTAAGCTCTCTGAGGACGGCACTGTTTCCTTTTTGTCTTTCTAACTAACCTGCCTTGCATATATTTGGTATTTACTAATTTCACCTTAGTTTATACTGACATTCAAAATAAAATTATTAATTGACCGTTGTGCCTTCCTTCTGTGAATCCAACCTATCTGACTTCTGTTTGTTCAGAGCTCACTTCAGACTTCCCCTCCTGCACCATCTTCCCAGAGTCTGACCCATTATTCTAAGCTATCCTTTTCCCTGACTCCATCAACATTTAGGGCTTGAGCCTCACAGTTCCATCTTGGGTCACATCCTACCCCATCTTGTTCTCTGTTTTCTACACAGAAGTTTCCTATCTTTGTCTGCTTTCCAGAGCTTGGGGCTGCTGCTTCTCTGTCTCCCCTAGACTGGAAGGGACAGGTCCTTTCTTAGAGGCAGGGCCCAGATCCATTGCCTCTCTGGGTGGGGGCTGGGTGAGGGTGGGAGTTGAGTAAAGGGTAGAAGGGAGGAGAGAAGCAGAGGTCAGGTTGGGGGTGGGGAGTATTGTTGATTGGTCTATATTGATTGATTTGATTGAATTACGCATTCATGGCTTTCACAGTCCCCTTACATCCCCATTAGAACCTGGGAGAGTTCTTCTGTCCATGGTCCTGAACCAGATGTTTCTCAGCTCAGTGAAACTAAATAAAAGGGGAGGGGGGTGAAGTTTACCAGGCTTTTCCCTGAGGGATGTCCGCCTCCCTCGTCCTTCCCATGTGTTAAGTACAGCTTTCGATACTAGGGATGACACAAAGGCCCAGGGGAGATATGACTCAACCCTGGGGGTCCCCTTGCTCTGAGAGAGGGCACCCTATTCCTGAAGCACTGTTTACTGAAGAGAAAGGATTGTGGTCTTGGGCACTCTCCTTCCCCTCTCTGGGGTTACTCCTTCATCTTTCAAGGAGGTTGAATGATGCCATTTTGAATATCCAGACCATGCAGAGCATGCACGATACATATTAATGAATCCCACTCTGGTGATGATAAGCAAATGCTGTGTACTCGATTAATTGATCTGAAAGCTTACAATGGATGCCCTTGGTGAGACCAAATATACCAATTTCTTTCTCAGCATCCTCTTCTCTCATCCTTCACAGGAATCTTCGAATCGCCCTATTCCTTTCTCTGCATGGGTTTATGACCTCCAGGTACTTCTTTGCTCCTAGAGATGGGGACAATGGGAACTTTGGAGAAGAATCACAAAGTTCAGAGGTAGGAAGAAAATTGGATGAGGAAGCAAGTCCCAGACAGTCCCAGAAAGAAGTTGGAATCTGCCCACAATCCCTTCATGTAAATATCATCATGTAAATTCTTTTATAGTGAATAGATCAGTTTGGTTAGGGAATAGTGCATGTAGAAAGGAAAGAGATAAGTAAGAAAAAGTAAGGTGGTACTAGATTCTCTAAGGCCTTGAATGCTGGAGACAAAATTATGGACATTATCCTCTAGACAATGGGAAGACCATTCCAAGGTTCATTAGCCAGGGAATAATATAGTCCGTTGAGGGCAACCGGGAAGAAGTTGCCCAGATGATGAGGGCACTGGAGAACAGAGCAGTTAAGGACGGCTCTTGAGAATTAATGATGTTCCACTGTGATGGATGTGGCTCTTCTTAACAATGAGGTGATTCAAGGCAATTCCAAAAAACTTTGGATGGACAGTGCCATCTGTTTCTGGAGAGAGAACTATGGAGACTGAATGTGGTTCAAAGCCTAGTATTTTCACCTTCTTTGTTATTTGTTTGCTTTTTTCTCTTTCTCCATGTTTTTTATTTGATTTTTCTTGTTCAGCATGACAAATATGGAAATAGATTTAGAAGAATTGCAATATTCAACTTATTTTTGCAATTGCAATATTCAACCTGCATTGCTTGCTGTCTAGGGAAGGAGAGAGGGAGGGAGAAAAATTTGGAAAGCAAGGTTTTGCAAAGGTGAGTGTTGAAAACTATTTTTACATGTATTTAGAAAAATAAAATACTATCAAGAAAAAAGAATTAAAATTTATTGAAAATTTATGCTCAAGCTGATAAAAAAAGGTATTATTAAAAGAGAGAGAATTAGTGATATATATATAGAGACAGACAGACAGACAGATAAAGAGACAGAAACAGAGACAAAGAGAGACAGAGACAGAGAGCGACACAGAGAGAATTAGTAGTGTTTAGCCTGGGAAAGAGAAGACTGAAGCATCATCTTGGGAAAGAAAGATTAGGCTTATTTTTGCTTGGCCCCAGAAGGCAGAACCAGGGGCAATGAGGGGAGGTTTAGAGACACAGATTTCAATTTGATGTTGGGAATAATTGCCCGATAATTGGTGCCACACCAAGCAGAATAGGCTTTGTCAGGGAATAGTGGGTTCCTTATCATGAAAACAAAGGCCAGAGGAGCACCTGCCAGGGATGTTGTGGCTGAAGATTCCTGCTGGATTCTGGGTTGAATTCTCATTTTAGTGTTTCTGGGGTCCAAAGGGCTCCCACTCCATCACTCTGCACTTGGATTTCCTCTTTTGAGTTGTCATGAACTTGCTCTGTTTGGGACCCTGACAAGAATCGGGCCAGTTCTATGCAGCTCTCCTCCTGAGGGGGAAGAACCCAGATATACTGGGCAGAATCTTGCTCTGGGAATCAGGAGGCTTCCCCACATCCTGGCTTTATGGAGTCCACTCCCAGGGGCCTGTGAGACTTTCTCCTCCAAGCCCAAAACTATATTAAAGGATTTGGTTTATATTTTGGGACCCAGATAATGCATGAATTTGTCTTGCCTGACTATTACAAAGTTTTTTTTCCCCTCATTAGTGGGGAAAGAGAAAATAAATGTTTATTAGTTTAAAAAATAGAATTTGATTTAAAAAGTCTGTTTTTCTTCCCTATCCGCCTTCCCTATTGAGCTTCTCTCTGCCCAGCTGGGCACTAGGGGCTCCTCCATCTCCTGGGGGCTCGTGCCTCCTTCCCCCTCCCAAACACAAGGATTTAACCCAAATGGCTTTCTCTAATAATAGAACTTAGGCCAAAGCCCATGGAGATAGGATGTGATGGGGCTGTCCTGCTGGCTTCAAAGCTCATTATGCTGCTTGTGACCTTTAACCATTCTTGGGACTGACCCCCTCGGGCCCAAAGCTGGACCTGCTTGTTAAGGTCAATGACTGACCCACTCAGGCTCAAAGCTGGCCGGCATGCTAAGGTCAATGATTCATGGAAGTCTGACCGGAGAGATCAATGCCCATATTTTACATAAGGGGAAACTGAGGCTCACTGAGGTCTAAGTCCAGGTTAGCGGGGCAGTGAACGTGACGGCTGGAATTGGAGCCCCGCTCACGTGATTCCTGCTCCTTCCCTGGAGCCAGATGCTCTCTGGCTGTCCCTGCCTCCTCCCCAGCACCGAACCCCAGCCCCTCAAAGCTAGACGAGGCTCAAAGGCTTCTGGGGAAGAATCCACTCCTCCCCAGAGCCCAGGGGTCCCTTCCCTACCGGGAGGAGGCCGTACTCCTCTCCCTCCTTTCCCAGCTCCCTAAGGCCAGTAAACCAATTCCTGCTGACCCTCCCCCAGACACAGGCACTTCCTCCGGCTCCCCAGGGACAGGAGGTGTTTCAAAGCCCAGGGAGGTCAGCAGGGGTCACTCATCCCCTCCCACACCAGCTGCTCCCTCTCCCCGCAGGCAGCCGATAGGCCCTGCCTCCCATCCCCCACTGCTCTATTTTCTTGGCCCCAGCTGTGCACACATCAAAAGGGGGACATCCCCTGTTCCCCTAATAGGGGAAGGGCCCCCTGGGAAGATGGGAGCTTGGGAAGAAGAGGAGGAAGCCAATTTGGACCACTTAGAGACCCAGGGACCCTTCTCCCTCTCCTTCCTGCCCCCCACCTGTGCACCCCCAGCCTTCTGCCCCACCGAGGAGGGGGCTTTTGCCCCCTCTCGTTTCCTCGAGAGATACTGGATTGCTTCGCTAACGCCCATCCAACAACAGCTCCCTCCCTCTCAGGCCACAGCTGGGGGCTGGGACAGCCCCCCTCTATCCAATTCTGTGTCTTTGTCTGCTGAGAACTGAGGGCTTCTGCAGGCTGAAGATGGGATCTGGAGGCAGGAGAGGGCTAGCTGAGGACCCCATCCCCAAGCCACCCTGTCTCTCCTCTGAAGCGGTCTTCTCCCCTCCCCCCCAGGAGAAGTAGGAAGGCTTCAGGTCTATCGGGGATTCAGTGGGAGCTTCAGAGAGACAGGTTTCATCTCCCTGCTAGAACAAAACAACTCCCAACAAGAGCAGTTCCGAAGGAAAAAGGGGCCGTGAGTCCTCCTTCAGGAAAGGATTTTAGCTGGGAGCTTACTTAGAGGGGCTTTTGTGAGCGAGGTTCCTGCTTAAATATGGGGAAGGTGAGCTGACCTGGGGCCCTTCCCACTCTGAGGGGCCCTAGTGCTGGGATCTTGCGCTGTTACCCATGGGCCAGACGCAGGGCTCTCCTTGAGCTCCGGCCTGCGGCTCAGTCTGGCCCCATCAGCCTTGTCAGCGCTTCCCGGCAGGCTCCCTGTGCTTAGGTCCAGTTGGGTCCAGGGGCAAGCACGGCCCCTGTTTCCCGGAGAGCTTGATTAAGCACTTGCCAAGCTCTGTTTGAGAAGAAGGCCCTGTACTGCCGAGAGTCTGGGATTCTGCCCTTGAGAGCCCGCGGGTCCCTGAGGATGGTGGGCTCCAGTCTGGCCATCAAGGCACAAGACGTGGCAGATCTCAGAGAAGGGCCCTAAGGAAGAGATCCTGGATCCTCCTGGCCCCTATCCCCCACACCTCCAAGCCCACCCAGAATGCCATTCTTCGGGCCAGTGTGGCCAGCCCACTGCTCCCTCCTTCCCCTACTCTGAGAGTAAGGGTTAATCCTAACTGACCAGGGTCGTCCTGGGCCGTTCAGGTCCTTCCAGGAGTACCCAGAAGGAATGCCCACCATCATGGGGATCCTGTCCTCTCTTTCCCTGTTCTCCACCCCCCAGCCATTCCCCAGGGTCCAGGTCAAACACCCCTCACACGGGAAACCAACTCTGACCCACCAATACAGCCCCGAGAGAAACTGTCCACAAGCAGAACTTGCTCTGAGCATCTCAGAGAATCGGGGGCTCTCCAGAAAAGTGCAATCTCCGTGAGGTCAAGGAGGGGGCTCACGGTTTTGTCAGAACCCAACAAAACGGTTGGCACAGAATCAACACATAATGAACGTTTCCTGGTTGGCGAAGGTTCCTTTGCAGGATCTTCCCTGCCTTGGTATTTGGTGTCTGTGTCCCCTGAACCTTATTCCAGCTTCCTCTGGCTTCATGCTGTCCCTACCCCATCCTTTTCTATAGTTTGTCTTTGGCCCTATACCTGCAGAGCTTGCCTCTGTCTCTCTGTCTGTAGTCTGCTCTTGCCCCATTCCCCGCCTCACAGACCTGGCCCTTGTGTCCCTGTAGATCATGCCTTTGTGTCCCCTTCCTCTCCAGTCTCTGGCTCCTGTGCCCAGATAAATTGTGCCCCCTTCCCCTCATAATGCCCATGTAGATTGTTCTCCCTTTCCCTCACAATCTCTGGCCCTTATACCCATATATAGACTGTGCCCCCTTTCCCTCACAGTGCCCATGTACAGTTTCCCCTTCCCCTCCCAGTGTCTGGCTCCTGTGCCCATAGAGATTGTGCCCCTTTCCCCTCACAGACCTGGATCCTGAGCCCACAATATCAGTTCCTTTCTTTGTCCACACATGTCCTGTCCAGGCCTGGAAGCTGCCAAAGGGAACTCGATTGAAACTACTTTGCCTGGGTCAGGGTGACCGGGAAGAAGCTGTGTCTGGCTCACAGCGCCAAGGGAAGGGAGGTTACAGGGACCTGGGGCCAGCCTGGCTGCTTGTTCTCGTTGCTCACAGAACTCATCAGGTCGAGTTGTTCTGAGTTCCTCCCTCCGAGCTCACAAACACAAGGCAGGCTGAGGAACCCCACAAAACCCAGGAATATTCCAGGCTGCTTTCAAAGATGAGGAGCATCAACCGGGGTCTGCAGGTGGGAGGGCCAGAGGAGAAGGGCAAGGGGAGCATGAAGAGGGACCAAGCTCCAAGGGGAGCATGAAGGGGGAATCAGGCCTTAAGGGGAACATGAAGGGGGCTCAAGCCCCAAGGGGAGCATGAAGGAGAATCAGGCACCAGTGATATTTCCTCAAGGATGGCTTTAGAATAAGGGATAGTACCAGGACAAGGGAGAGTCCTCTGTGGAGCCAGTGGCCTGGATGAAGCCCTAGAGGCCTGGGTTATAGGGCAGGAGGTTGGAAAGGACCGCAGAGCCTATTACTCCATCCTTCTCCTTATACATAGACCTATAGAAGGAAAGTGACCACTCAAGATCACCCAGCTGAGAAATGTCAGAACTGGGACTTGAACCCAACCCTCAACTCCAAACCCCTTTCCAGTGGACTCTGTTGCTTTATATGGCAAGAGTGGTAATAATTATAACAACCCTGAGTCTCTAGGCAGTGAAAGAAATAACCCATCCATTTTACAGAAGAGGAAATTAAGATTCAGAGAAAGGAAATGGTCTGACCAAGATTATCCAGCTAAGAAGTCTCATAGTCAGCCTTCTATCCCTAATCTCTTTTATAATAACAGAAAGCTCCTCCTGCTCCCAGGATGTCACTCCAAGGATGGGTAGTAGGGGCAGGCCTGATGATGGACATCAATGCAAAGCAGCCTTTGCTTTGAATCTTACCTGTTCCAATTAGGCCAGGGCTCTGGTCCCTCTCACTCTATCACTCTGCAAATGGGTTTAACTCTATCCCTGTGTAAGCCCCTGGGGCTCCAACGGCAGAGTCAGTCAACAAGTGTTTGTTAAATACTGACTGTGCCATGTTTTGTGCTAATCATGGGGGTGGAGGGTCCCTCACATTCTCATGGTGGAGACAACATGTTGGAAAAGTGTATACGAGGCCCGTCCCATGTCACTGGAAGGAGACCCCTGAGGGGAGGGTCTAGGAGTAAAAGAAAACCTGGCAAGCCAGCCTGAAGGAAGTGGGATCTGAGCTGTGTCTGAAGGAAGTCAGGAAAGGGAAAAGGCAGAGGTGGAGGGGTAGAATATCTAGCCAGGGCAGGTGGCCAAGCAAAAACATGGAGGCAGCTGATAGAGAGACTCCTTCCAAGTCAGTGTTTCTAGATTATCAAGCACATGATAGGGACTAAAGAGTAACAAGTCTGGAAAGGTACAGAGAGGGCTGGTTGTGAAGGCTTTCAATGCTAAACACTTTCCATTTGATCCTGGAAGTTACAGGGAGTCTATGAAGTTTATGGACCAGGAGAGTCACACAAAGGAAAATGTATTGTGGGGAGGAGAGACTGGAGGTAAGAGGGAGTCCAAGAAGTTTATAGAGAAGGGGAGTGACACTAGGAAAATCACTTTGGCAGCTGTGTAGTGGAGACTGGAGATAATAGGGAGCCTAGGAAGTTAATGGACCAGGAGAATCACGTCAGGAAAATCCATTGTGGGGAGGAGAGACTGGAGGTAAGAGGGAGTCCATGAAGTTTATAGAGAAGGGGAGTGACACTAGGAAAATCACTTCGGCAGCTGTGCAGTGGAGATTGGAGTCAAGAAGATCCATTAGAAGGCCATGGCAATAGTTCATGTGGGAGATGGTGAGGGCTGGTACCATTAGGAGTAGAAAGAAGGGGACATATAATAAGAAAATTGGATTAGAAGGTCAACCTTCTGGCAATAACCTTTTGAGTGGGGGGAGGGAAGACTCTCCAAACAGGTTTGGAACCTGGTTGAATCTGAAGGGTTTGGTGCCTCCGGTGCCTTTAGAGGGAAATTGGGGGAAAGGGAGCATTGTGGGTAGGGGGAAGGGAGATAATGACTTCTGTTTGGAGCTTGCTGGTTTTGAGAAGCCCATGGAACATCCAGTTTGTCAGCCAGGAGGCAGCAAGAAGTAGAGAACTGGCTTCCAGGGGCGTTCTGTGCTCTTCCTTGACCTCCCCCAGGTCCAGCTGGATGGGACAGGGTTAATGGAATCGGGCTGTCTGGGGCTCTTACATCACGGCTGAAGTCAGCAGTTGCCATGGAGACCCTAGGTGAATGGGCTTGGGGTGGGAGGGGCAGCCTTTAAGATGCTCTTGTATTATCAAGTGAAATCATATTTGTAAAGCACTTTGTAAACCATCAAGTATTATAATAAAGGCGTGTTGCCCTTGATGTCTCTTCGTTACTGCTGATTGATTGATAACAGGGATGTATTTGCATAAGAACTAGGGCCGTGTGGCCACAAACGGGAGGCTGGGGGGGGGGGGGGATGCTCTCGCATTGTCCTGGCAGCTGAGCCTCCCCAGCCCAGCCTAGCTCCCTCTCCCTGTCGCGGGCGCCCCTCCCCGCCCCCAGCCCATCTTCAGAACATCAGTCTGGGTGGAGTCCACTGGGCTGCACCAAAGTCAAGCCTCCCGGTGGACTGGCCCTCTCTGGGACTAGTTCCTGGTCTAAAAAGAGAGGGCCAGACTCCCCTTAAAGGCCTTCCGGAGCTTGGGGTCTCTTCCCTCCCCCATCCAGCCCCTCCCCCCATAAAGAGCATCTTCCAATGGCTTGTTTTACAGGAGATGCTCGGAAGCGACCTGGTACTGAGGCACATCTCGTGGCCCAAGGACGGGGGTTCAAGTCTCGCTCTGAAGATCCCGGGGAGGATGGCTCTGGCTTGGGCCAGCTGGCCTCTGAGCCTTCTCCCTGAGACTCTGCTCCTGAACTAGAGGCAGAAAAAGTGCCCCGAGAAACTCATCCAGAGACAGCCTTCGTTGGGGCCTGCGGACACTGCCCAGCTGGCCCCCGTGTGACTGTGACTCAGTCATGTAACCCCGAGGGTGTGGACGTGCCGTTGCGTGTCCCGTCCCTGCGCTGTCGCGGGGAGGAAATCGCTTCGTCAACTTTGGAGCTGCGTGAAAAGGGAAAGGGCTGTTAATGACCCGGGACTCACTTTCTGACCCTCCGCTTCCTCTGCGGATCGGACTCCAAGTCCTTGAAGCCCCGTCTTTTTCCTTCTGGGGGCAGGTTCTCAGATCCCCACCCCCACCCCAGCCTGGGTCTGAAATGACGCTCGAGGCTCGTTTCTACCCATCCCCTCCATTTTTCCCCCTTAGGGCTTCCCCCTTCTGTTGGGCTCTGAGCTGAGACCACCGTGACAAAAAATGAAATCGGTGCCCTTCCCCCCTCCTGGCCCACCCACTCGCTGGACCCCTGGCTGCCCCCCAGCCGGACCTCCCCCCCCATCTCCTCTCTCCCGGACCTCCTCCCGGAGAACTCTCTCCCTTTGTCGGCCGGGACCGCGGGCTCCCACCCCATCAGAACCCGGGGACTCTGGGAGAACCATGCGTTTCCAAGTGGGCCACGGGGGCCAATAGGGAGGGGGCACGCACAGGTGGGGTTTCTCCTGTCCAGTGCCGGGGGAGGGGGCATGGCAGCCAAGCTCGGCATCCCCAGCCCCCATCGACTCATTGACTGGCAACAGAACCAAGAAATTCTGGGAGCGCCCCGGGTGAGAGGCCGCCCTTCTCCAGGCGATGAGCCGGGACTTCTGCCCACTCTGAGAGAAGGGACCAGGACCAGAGTCCTCTGGCTGTGACCCGGGCAGCCTTCATCCTCAAGGTCTGCCTCAACTCGGCTCTTGCTCCCCCTTTCATAAACTTCTTCTAGTCCATTTTCAGGCCACCTCTGGAAACTCTGCCCCTTCCCTCCCTGGTCCTCTCCCTGGACCTCATCTGGGCCTCATCATTTCTCCCCAGAACTCTCCCAATTGTTTTGCCTGTCTCAGATCACAGGATCAAGGATTCTCAGAGCTGGAAGCCCCCCCCCCATTACCCAGGCCAAGTCAAACTCCCCCCAGTCTTTGCCATTGATGGAGACCTGCTGTGAGCCTCCCACTGGCTCCCAGGCCCTCCGTCCTTGAGGAGACATTTCCAAGCACAGGCAGATTTTCCCAACATCCAACCTGCCCAGCTCCTCTCCATCTGTCTTATTTTTTTTCTCGTTAGAGACCCCTACTCTGGACTATGGTTTTAATTATATATAATAAAACACAGGATCGCCAAGGAAATTGATCATATTGAGTTGCCGATACCAAAGCAATAACAAAGTTCTCCTTTTACAAATGGCCTCTTCTTACAAATCTCTAAACTCTGGGACCAAGCGAAGCTAGGGTAAACACACTTAAAGGCAGCTCCTTGGGGCCCCTAAATCTTCTTTTAGCGATAGAAAACAGTGATTGGACTTGCTGGATTTTAGGCATTGGGAATTGGAACTTTAGGTGAAACAGTCTTGAGAGTTGCCTAGAGAACTATCTCCCAGCTTCCTATGTGTCAGCGAGTTCATCTGAACCTAGAACGTAGCTCCTGGAACCATTCTGGAACATGACATGAGCTTTTGCTTTAGTTTATCTGGAACTAGCCCTCCGCCTCTCTTCCAAAGCCACTTTTTTCCAAACCGTGACCCCGATAGCTCTTGCTGGCTTCCTTTTAATGTTTTATCTTCCCTCCATTAGAATAAAAGCTTCTCTAGAGTAGCGACTGACATCCCCAGCATGTGACAGAGCACCTAGTCAGCACTTTATCATTAATTTACTTATTGATATAACAGAATGATTGTTGATTATTTGGTGTCCTACAGTAGTGTCAGAACATCTGTATTACCCTATTCTGCTTAATGGGCCAAATCCACCACTGCCTAATATTTATTCTATAACTGAGATGAAAGGATAAATAACATGCTTATAAAATTCCAAGAAGACATAAGAATAGTAGTAGTAGTAGGGGTAGTAGGGGTAACACTGGATGATAGAGCTGGGGAGGGGGGAGTCTTTGACATTCTAGAACTTTGGACCAAACCAAATTTACTTGCATTTAACAAGAATAAATATAAGGTTCTCTACTTGGATTCAAAAAATCAATTTCAAAAATACAAGAAAGAGGAAGGTCTGGCTAAGATACAACAGTTAGAGAAAAACCAAAGGATTTGGCCAAGAGTGTACTGCTATATGTTTAACAATTTTTTTTTTTTTTTTGGCTTTGGCTTTGGTAATGGGGTTAAGTGACTTGCGCAGGATCACACGAGGTCAAATTTGAACTCAGGTCCCCCTGACTTCAGGGCTGGTGCTCTATCCATTCCACCAACTAGCTGCCCCAACAAAAAAAGTTTTATGAGGAAAACAATGCACCTATGACCCAGTTTGAAGTTTGATCTGCATTACTGACATTTTCTCTTACGACTGGACAAGCAACAAAACACAAGTCAAAGTGGGATCATAAATTTGTCCATTTCTAATGTATAAATATCCCCATGGACAATTTGATAATGGGCTCTCCTGAGCCCCTCCAGTCATCTCCAGAACATCTCTGGAGACCCACAAGTCCAATACTAGTCTACATGACATAGCAGCCAAAAACTCAATACAAGCTGAGGCTGTTTTTTGTTTGTTTTGAGGCAATTGGGGTTAAATGAATGGAGCAGGTCATACAACAAATAAGTGTCTGAGGCTGGATTTGAAATCAGGTTCTCTCCTGACTCCAGGACTGTGCTCTTACCCACTATGTCAGCTAGCTGCCCCAGTGTATTGTGGGAGGTCCAGTGTGCAGAAAATTTTCACTTTATGATGTTCCGATCCAAACACACATGAAATATTGTGATCATTTCTGGGAAGCACAGTTCAGGAAGGATGGGGGACATCATAGCTGTGTCCAAGTACGCAAAGGATTATCGGATAAGAACTAGCTCTTGGTGAGAGCTGTTGCAAAGTGGCAGAATGGCTTCCAAAGCAATGACCACCCTCTCCCATCCTGAAGAGCTTTACACAGAGAGTGGGCAAGCTTGCATTGAGGACATCGTGGGGTGGCCCTTTTTCAGAGACCGTAGGTATATGGCGGCCGGTTTGTCCCCAGACTGGGGCAATGACACGATCGGCTTTACTTGCCTCGGTGTCTGGTTTGTTGTTGCTGCTGTCACCCACAGACACTCCAAGCAGATGGAGGAGAGGCACAAAAGAATACGGGTATTGAAGCTCCGCATTTGTGTGCCCCGGGGGATGTTTCCGTGGCCATTTGTCATTGGCCATCTGCTGGAATGCTGGCGTTTTGGGGAGCAGTTGCTGCTGGAGACTTATGTTTCTATGCCCTTTTAGGTTGGGGAAGCACCTCCTTTCGTTATCTCATGGGAGTCTCGCCGAGATCCGGTCTACACAGGCACTGTTACGCGTCTGGCATTTTCGTGGATTAATAAGGGGACCAAACTTGGGATTTTTGTGCAGGAACTCCCAGTAAGGAAAGTTCCTCTACCAATGAAGATCCTCAGAAATCCTAAAGTTTGTGCTTCTAGAAAAGTGTTTAAGGCACTCAGACTCATCCAATACATGTCAGAGGGGGGACTGAACCCAGAGCTTCCTAGCCAGGAGCCCTCTATCCCCTACACCCAAAATATTCATAATGTATTTTTTATGATAGCCAGGAACTGGAAACAAAGGAGGTGCCCATTGATTAGGAATGGCTAAGCCAACTGGTCGGTGAATGTTGTGGAATATTAGCATGCTGTGAGAAACAATAAATTGTTTTTTGTTTTGTTTTTTTTAATTTGGAGGGGGGAGAGACAGAGATAGAGAGACAGAGAAAGGCAGTGAAAGAGACAGAGGCAGAGATAAAGACAGGGAAACAGAGACAGAGAGGAGACAAAAACAGACAGACAGAGAGAAAAAGAGATAGAGAGTAATAGAGACAGAGAGGAGACAGATATAGGGAAATAGAGATAGAGGCAAAGACAGAAAGAAACCAAGAGGAGACAGAGAGACAGAGACAGACACAGAGAGACAGAGACAGAGAAAGACAGAGACAGAGACAGAGAGACAGAGACAGAGACAGAGAGAGTCAGAAGCAGAGACAGAGACAGAGAGACAGAGAGAGACAGAGACAGAGACAGAAAGACACAGAGACGCAGAGACAGAGAGACAGTGAGAGAGACAGACAGAAATATAGACAGAAACAGAGAGAGAAAGGAGACAGATATAGAGAAATAGAGATAGAGGCAAAGACATAAAGAAACAGAGACAGAGAGAGACAGAGACAGAGACAGAGACAGAGAGACAGAGAAAGACAGAGACGGAGACAGAGACAGGGACAGAGAGAGACAGAAACAGAGTTGGGTAGAGGGAAAAGTGTGTGTGTGTGTGTGTGTGTGTGTGTGTGTGTGTGTGTGTGTGTGTCCCAAGGTGGGGTCTCCTCCCCGGAGGGGTTGGGAGGGGTCTCCCTCTGGGAAGGGGCGTGCTGGGCCGGATGGGGCCTGCAGAGGGTGCCCTTGCTCCTCAGTGGCTACTCCCTAGTAGAGGTTGTCCGAGGTCACCCAGGACACCCTGGGAGGAGGAAGGAAGGCGCTGAGGGTTAGTCCGCAGAGAGTGTGCTGGGAAGGGAAGCCAGGAAGGAAAGGAAAATGAGAAGATGCAGCTGAGGGGCCTGAGGAGTGAGCCCAGGGACCCAGCTGCTGGATGTGGGGGAAGGGCTTTGTGTAGGGAGGGGGAGGGGAGCTGCCTCAAGTGTCGGAAGGGCCTCCGGGGGAAAGTGAATTGATCCCACTTGCTCTATTTGACCCTCGAGGGAAGAAGCCAGGAGCAGATTGAGGTGTGATGGCCTGAACAGCTTTCTAGTAATTAATGCTGCCCAAAGGTGAAATGGGAAGTAGTGAGTTCCCCATCATGGGAGGTCTTTAGGCAAATGCTGGAAGACCACTTGGGCCATAGAAGGGCTTGGGGTGAGACGCTGGTTGTGGTCCCTTCTACCAGTGGAGTCTGTGATCCAGGGAGTAGCATCACTCTCCTGGGGGCTGGGGCGCTCCCTCCCTGGGTCTGCTCTCTCTCTGTCTCCTCAGACAGCAGGTGGTGGGTTGAAGGTGGGGGTAGTAGACAGAAGAAGCCCTCCTGAGGCTCTGGCCTTTAACCGCTGGGGAGAGGGTTTTGTCCCCCTGGGCCTCCATCAAGTGACCCTTGGGTCACTGCACCTAGAACTCAGCCGGTGCGAAAGGCAGGTCTCATTAGACCATCATATACCCATCTTTGATGCATCCTTCTCTTTCTGTCTTTTCATATCTTCTCCCTTTCTTTTTCTCCTTTCTTCCTCTCTCCTCCCCTCCTTTTCTGCTTCTCTTCTTTCTTCCCTGTGGCTGGCACTGCCAGGCACCGGGACAGAAGCCATTCCAGCTGCAGGAGGCGGGCGCCCGAGCGTGGCCCGCTTCTCGGCACCTGGAAAAGTCGAGGGCTTGTCACTGTTTGGCCATTGTCCCTTCCAGAGGCCGGGTCTGGCTGCCTGTTCTCTTCAGATAATTGGCCTCTCAGTCTATGGCCAACTGGGATCGACTGTGCCCGCTCCTGGGTGAGGGCCATGTTTGGGCTCATCATCTGGAGACAGAAGCAGCTGGGAAACTAAAAACCCTTTCCTCACGGTCCCACGAGGAAGGACATACGAAGACACTGACTTGCTAGAGAAAGGAACTGAGGGTCAGCCTGGTCATGCCGGCCTCACTCAGGCCTCAAGCCCAGACTTTCTGACTGCCCGTGTGGGTGTCCATTTAGCTGGGTGATGAGACACTCTACAGATGGGAAGGATGAATCCCTGCTCTCACACAGCAGCATCTTGGGGGGATTGCAGGACCCTTCCCCCCAGCATAGAGCATCCTGACGTGGTCCACGTCCTCCTTGGACACCTCCTCGTGGACCGGTCCATCTCCGCTCCCCCCAGCTTAGAGCATCCCGACGTGGTCTACGTCCTCCTTGGACGCCTCCTCGTGGACCGGTCCAACTCCGCTCCCCCAGCTTAGAGTATCCCGACGTGGTCCACGTCCTCCTTGGATGCCTCCTCATGGACTGGTCCAACTCTGCTCCCCCCAGCTTAGAGCATCCCACCATAGTACACATCCTCCTTGGAGCCTCCTTTTGGACCAGTCCAACTTCGCTCCCCATTACTGGGTGACTTTATCCAGTTCTCATGACATGTCAGCCTCAGTTTCCATTTATGTGAATAAATGGAAAATGTTGGATTAAGCACTTAGTATGTGTCAGTCCCAACCTTGGAGACACAAGGACAAAATCCTGAGCCTTCTTACCCTCAGGATTCTCATGGGAGAGATTGCCCGAAAAGAGTTACGATAGCCAGATTTGGGCCTTTTGGGGCAGGAAATGCCCTCCCCCTTCTTCTTCCAGTAGGAAAGAGGAATGAATGTGAGATGCTCACTGATATAAAGGCCTGATAGAAACGTCAGCGCTCGCACAGTTCCAGTTCTCGTGCTGACATTTTCTAGTCAGAATTGTGACTCCATGAGTTGTGAGCAAGGAGTGATTTGAAGACATCATCTGGGGACTGTCACATTCACCAAAGGGGCAGCTCCTGGGGAGGGGCTGCTCAGCAGGGAGTAATCTCCTAGCCCAGGAGGACTCCAAGGTCTTAGGAAAAGCAGCTGGAGCTGGGCTAGAGCCCAAGGAGGCCCCTTGGGGGGGTGAGAATGGGAGGTCACTCACCCCCAGGAGCACCGAGCGATGGAAAGCCCAGCTCCCCAGGTCTCACCCCTGGAGCAATCAGAGATCTTGGGAGTATTGAAGGAAGGGGGAAAAACCAACCATGCTCTCTTCTCCTAGTTTGTTGGAGATCTCCAAGCACAAACCTCTGTAACCTCTGCAAGATGATTCCACAAGGGACCCTGATGTCCACAGAGGGGCCGTGGAGGTTGTGAGTGAATTCCGAGCAGTCCGGAAGACGCTGCCCTTTGCTAATGTAATCGCCAGGCAGCTTTTATCCCAGAGCGAGCATCTAATCGGATGAGCGGCCTAATGCCACTTTGGGGGGTGCTGCGGCTGGGGCTGGCAGCTCCTTCCTGCTGTGCCTAATGCACTCTTAGAGGGAGGCTCAGGACATGGCCTGAGACTCCATGCTGGGTCCCTCCTTCCCCTGCAGGCTGGGGTCCCCAGGGAGGTGAGGGTGGGGGATGGGGAGAGACTCGTTGCTGTTCTGGTCACATGGCAGCCCTGAGACGGACTCTCTGAACTCATGGAGATCATCCAGGCTCTAAGGTTCCTGGGAAGTGCCAGGAGAGAGCTTAGAAGCGACCGGGTCCCTCTCCCATCTTACAGATGAGTAAACAGAGACCCAGACAAGGGAAGGGTTTTGATCAAAGTTATGGCTTGTCCCTGAGCGTGAGCCCAGATTTCCAAGCTCCACTGAGCCCTTCCAGGCTGCCAGTTCTTGCTCCTAATTTCTGATCCTGGTTCCTCCTGTGTGGAAGTCAGTGACTGCAGCATCAGTAGCCTGACTGATTTGTTCGGAATCCTCAGATAAGATGAGGTTCACTTTCCAGCCTTTACTAGATGTAGGAGTGACTGTGGGTAAATCATTACCCTCTGAGCCCCAGTTTTATATTGGTAAAATGGGGCTCCCAAATGCCCAGTCTCAAATAGAAAAGAATTCAGTGGTCCAACCCCAACTCAGAGCCCTCCCAGCTCTGGCAAATGGTCCTCCAACCTCTGCTTGAACATCTTCAGTGATAAGGAGCTCACTATCTCTCAAGGTAGTCCATACCACTTTGGGACAGTTCCAATAGCCATTTTTTTTTTTTTTTTTTTTTTTTGCTGAGGCAATTTAGGTTAAGTGAGTTGCCCAGCGTCACAGAGTCAGGAAGTGCTAAGTATCTGAGGCTAGATTTGAACTCAGGTCCTCCTGACTTCTGGGTTGGTGCTCTATCCACTGCACCACCTACCCCTCCAATCACCTTTTAAAAAATTATGGATATCCTTTGTTTTTATATTGCCTTCATTTCCCAATCTATCCTTTCCTTTCCCTACCCAGACAGTCATTATAATAAAGAATTGCAAAGGGGAGTGGAGGAGAAGCAGTTCAGAGATCAAGCAAGATCTTGGCCGAGACTGAGAGTATATGCTGTGATCCTCACCCACAGTCCCTCAGCTTTGTGAAGGGAGAAAGGCAAATTCTATATGAGTGTCTCTTCCTTCAGGCTTGAGTGTGGCCATTATGACTATTTCATAAAATCCTCTTTAGTTTGTTATCATGCTGTGAACTTTCTCTCAACATTGTTGTAAGTTCTATAACGTTCACGGGCCATGACATGTTTGGACATTTTTCAACCAACAAACATCTGTTCTGTCTCTGTTCCTTGGCTGCCCCGGAAGGTGATGGCCCTCATTAGGAGGAAGTCTTCCCCAAAGTCTGGCCTAGATCTGACTTTGCGGCTTCCACTGGTCACTCTCTGTTCTGCCCCGGAGGCCCTGGTACCTGAAGATGGCAGCAATCCCATCCTCTCTCCCGGTTCTTCTCTCCCTCGGGCTCAACATCCCTAGTCCTTCCAGACAGACGAGAAATGCCGGCTGAATTAGGTGTCCACAAGCACAGAAACCTGTTAAGTCTCCACTTTCCTTCTAACCTGACTCACCGTGTGGTGAAAGGCCCAGAGAATTGACTCTTTGCAAGACTAAAACCAACAAGGCTGATTCTCCAACTCATAAATGGTCAAAGGATATGAAGAGACAATTTTCAGATGAAGAAATTAAAACCATTTCTAGGCATATGAAAAAAAAATGCTCTAAATCACTATTGATCAGAGAAATGCAAATTAAGACAACTCTGAGATACCACTACACACCTGTCAGATTGGCTAAGATGACAGGAAAAGATAGTGACGAATGTTGAAGGGATGTGGGAAAACTGGGACATTGATGCATTGTTGGTGGAGTTGTGAATGGATCCAATCATTATGGAGGACAATATGGAACTATGCCCAAAGGGCTATCAGACTGTTCATACCCTTTGATCCAGCAGTGCTATTACTGGGCTTATATCCCAAAGAGATATTAGAGAAGGGAAAGGGACCCACATGTGCAAAAATGTTTGGAACAGTCCTTTTTATAGTGACAAGAAATTGGAAACTGAGTGGAAGCCCATCAATTGGAGAACGGCTGAATAAGTTATGGAATATGGATGTTATGGAAAATTATTGTTCTATAAGAAAAGAACAGCAGGCTGATTTCCGAGAGACCTGGAGAGACTTACAGGAACTGAAGCTGAGTGAAACAAGCAGAATCAGGAGATTATTGCACATGACAACAATAAGATTTATAATATGATCAATTCTGATGGACGTGGCTCTTTTCAATAATGAGGGGATTCAGGCCAGTTCCAATGGTCTTGTGATGAAGAGAGTCATCGGCACCAGAGAGAGGATTATGGGGACTGAGTGTGGTTCACAACATAGCATTTTCACTCTTTTTGTAGTTGTTTGCTTACATTTTGTTTTCTTTCTCATTTTTTCCTTTTTTGATCTGATTTTTCTTGTGCAGCACAATCATTGTGGAAATATATATAAAAGAATTGCACATGTTTAACCTATATTGAATTGCTTGCTGTCTATGAGAGGGAATGGGGGGAAGGGAGGGAGAGAAATTTGGAAAACAAGGTTTTTACAAAGGTGAATGCTGAAAATCATCTATGCATGTGTTTTGAAAATAAAAAGCTTTAATTAAAAAAAATAAATGTAAAAACCCAAAAAGGCTGGGGACTCCTTAGCACACGATGGCCTGTCATGGCTGGGGACATGGGGAGAATGAGTTGGGCTTCTGTAACAAGAGAGCCCAGGAGCTCTGAAAGGTTTCCCAGCCCTGGGCCACCAACAGTGGCTTTGCAGCCAAGGGGCTTGCTCCTCTTTGGACCGAGGGAGATGGAGACTGTGCATCCTGGAAGCCTTCCTGAGCTCCAGGAGAGGTGTGGACAGCCATGGGGCCAGGAAGAAAGGCCAATCAGCCCAGCTCTGAGTTTACCCAAATGTCTGACCAGCCAAGTCCTGTCACCTCTCTCCAGGCCTAATTTTAGCTGCCAAGTGATGATAGTAACCTTTGAACTTAGAGCCCTCTGTAATTTCCTCTGGCCAGCATGAAGAACAAGGCTGATTTCTTCCAGATGACAGATGCTCTGATGCTTGGAGGCAGCTGTCCCCTCCTCCCTGCCCTAGCCTTGCCTTGTACGAGCTAAAAGGTCCCACTCTCTTCAGCTGATCTCAAAAGGGAAGATTGCCTGGAAGCCTCGAAGCGGGAGAAATCACTGCATAGTCTGGGAAGCCGCTCATGTCATTTGTAAATCACCGGCAAAATCCCCCTTTCCTCATTTTTTTCTCTCCTTCTCTGTCTCATGAAGAAATAAAAAGTATTTATTAAGCACTGTCTATGCTAAGCATAGTGCTCCTGTCCTCCAAGAGCTCACATTCTCAAAAGGGAAGGGGGGCAGCTCGGGGGTCCCTTGGTGCACAGAGAGCATCAGCCTAGAGTCAGGGAGACTCATCCTCGGGAGTCCTTAGACACTATTAGCTGTGTGCACTTCACACTTTTTGCATCAGTTTCCCCATCTGGAAAATAAGCTGGAGAAAGAAAGGACAAAGTACCCAGTGTCTGCCACAAAAAGTGCAAATGGGGTCACAGAGTTGGACGTGAATTAAACAATTCAAAAATAAGGGAGAGGGAACAAGGGAAGACACTCTGTTCTAAGGAGGATGAGGGGGTATATGTGGATGTCTTGGGTTGGGGTGAAGGAGGCAGGAGGAAGGTGAGAGGGTGGCTGAATGGGCTGCAAAGGTGAAGGAAGGCTCTGGAGTCTAAGCCAGCCAGGATGGACACAGACAATCATTCATGCAGTGAGGTGTATCCCAGGGGGTGCTCCAGAGACGAGGGGCCCCCAGAGCCTACGGACTGGAAGATGTGGTTGGGTGGTCCAGGCCGGTGGCCAGATATAGGCAGGACTGGTCCAAGAGGGGTGGAACAAGTCATGTGGTATATTAGCAGACTGATTTTAGAAAGGCTTGAAAAGGTTTACATGAACTGATGCTGAGCAAAACAAGAAGAACCAGGAATACAATGTACATAGTAATGGCAACAATGTGTGATGATCACCTATGAAAGACTCAGTTCTTCTCAGTGGTTCATCAATCCAAAGCAATCCCAACAGATTTTGGACAGAAAATGCCATCTGCATCCAGAAAGAGAACTAAGAAGATGACATATAAAAACAACACATGTTATGTTCACTTCTTTTTTCTGGTTTTTTTATCTGTCCCATGGTTTTGTTTTGTTTTTTTAATTTTGCTCCGATTTTTCTTTCCCCAACATGATTCATAAAGCCATATATATTAAATATAAATAAAATTCGTTTAAAAAACAAAATAAAAAAGAGAAACAAACAAAATAAGGGGATGGAAGCCTTCTTCTGGCTTTTCTTCTCTTTATCTTGTGGAGGGGCTGGAAGGATCCTTTGGCTGGGCTCTAGACCTATCTTGACCATAAATTGGCTGTGTGATATTGGATGGACTCCTGCCCTCTCTGGGTGACATGTGATACTTAGGATTCTTTCCTTGAGTGCCCTCAGGCTCTTTCTTAGTGAGAGAAAGGGACTAAATCACTCAGAATTACTCTCTTTTCTCCAGGATGGAGTTTCTCAGGCTGAAGGGCAGAAGAGGACAAAGAGGGGATGAGAGGTGGGGTGTGCTAAGGCGATGGAAGCTTCCTGCAAGAGATGGTTCCAAAGGCAATTTTGAAGAAGACAGATTGGCCCGGACTCAAGAACCCATGAGGGACCTCTTGCTAGATCCTGGAAAGAGAGGGTGCAAAGTCAAGCACTGGGCCAACGGAGAGAGGGCAGAGAGTGATTAGATACTGAGCATATCTTCCCTGAGTCTTCCGCCTCCCCCACTTCCTTCAGCAGATCCAAGTGTGATGGGAGTTCTGCAGTCGCCCCTTTGGGCCTTCCAGCCCCTACCCTTGTACTCATGGGGTCCCAGCACTCAGGTCTGGAAGGACTGAACCAGCTCAGTCACCTCATTTTACAGATTAAGAACCTGAAAGGGGCTGAGGGTGGGGAGGAAGCCTAGGACATAAAGGGCAAGTCTCTTGGGGCCAAATCCATCACTGCATCCCCTGCACATCTCAGGGAGAGGGAGAGATAGAGGCTCCCCTGGCCCACCTACCCAGGCTCTGCTCCCTCTCCCGTGTCCTCCTTTGCCCTCTCTCACATGGGCTGGGCTCTCTTGTGCCCAACTCCAGGGATGAATAGGGGCTGGCTTTTTCTGAGTCCTCCTGGATGTCAGCCGATCTCTTGTTCTGGTCTCAATATGCCTATTCTCCCAGCCAAGCCCAGAAGGTGTGAGCTCATCCTCAGCACCTGAATATTCATAGCCTGCAGAGGACGGGTCTATGAAGAGAGAAAAAGGGAGAGGAGGAAAAAAAGGAGGAAGAGGAGGAAGAAGGAAGGCAGAGGAAGAGGAAGAGAGAGAGAGGAAGAAAAGGAGGAGGAGGAAGGGGAGGAAAGGAAGAAGATAGAAGGAGGAGGAGAGGAGAAGGGAAGGAGGAGGAAGAAAAGGGAAAGAAAAAAGAAGGGAAATGAGGAAAAGAAAGAGGGGAAGAAGAAAGAAAAGAGATGAGAGGAAGAGGAAGAGGTAGAGAGAAGACGAGGAGGAGAAGGGAAGGAGGAGGAAGAAAAAACAGGGGGAGGAAGCAGCCACCATTTCCTTTTCTCCTTCTCTTCTTCTATTGTCTGAATTGATTTCCAAGGCTGGATTTGGGCACTCTACCTCGCTCTCAGGGAGGTTTGACTCCAAGATGCTACAAGGAAGGCCTCAGACGCTGGCTGCTTTACTTTCCCTGAGTCTCAGCATCATAAGCAGACCCTTATGATCCCTTCTAGCTTCAAATCTCTCCCTCAGGTCCAGTCTTAACTCTCCCGTGACTGACTGTGTCAGGCCTTCTTAAACTTTTTCTATTCCAGACCCTTTTTCACCCAAGACATTTTTACATGATCCTAGACACATAATTAGATAATAAATCATAATTTTGTGACCCCCACTTTCGCTTACAAGATCCCATATGGAGTTATGAACCATAGTTTAAGAAGCGGGGACTGTGTGACCCCGGGCAAGTTAATCATTCATTTATTCAACTTAGAGGCAGAGCTAAGATGGCTGAGGAAACACAGTTCTCGCCCAAGCTCTCCACTTTAAATACCTTGAAATATTGACTCTAAACACCAACAGAAATCAAACATTTCCAGTCCAGGACAACTTGAAGGGTCGGCAGCCAAGTTCTGTCTCACCTGGCGGGGATGGCGCCCAGGCCAGGGCAGGCAGCCCTGACCCCAGCAAACCAGGAGCAGGCCCTGGGAGCCCCCGGATCAGCAGAGACATCAGTGGCTTCCAAAGCTCTCAACTCATAGCCGATAAGAGAGTTGAACACCTGGTCAGAAGGAGATGACAGGGGTCTCTTTGCTAGCAGCAAGGCTTTGTCCATACTTGGATCTGGGTCACAGTCCAAGGAGGAGCACTGGCACGGTGGCAGTCGCAGCAGAGCAGGAACCTTCCTCATGGTTCCAGGGCAGAAAAGCGTGCTTGTGGCCACTCACAGCCCGGAGCACAGGCCAGGAAAGTTAGATCAGGGGTGGAGAATGTCTGGCCTGAAGACTGCATGAGGTCTGCAAAATCATTTGCTAAGGCAACTGCAGGAGATGATGAGCTGGAAGTTGGATACAACAATCTTCCACTTTGTGAGTTCTCTAAGTTGATGATTTTGTATGGTCCGCAAATGATATTATAAATATCCAAATAGTCCTTGGCCAAAAAAAAAAAAAAAAGGTCCCCACCGTTGCCTTAGATCATACCACCCTGGAAGAACTGAAAACTTACAGGTGCTTAGAATTATCTCTGAAAAAACTGCACAACCCCCTGGAGGTTGGAATATTGTGAATTCTTCCCTGGAAGCAGAAACCCACTTTAACCAAGAGTTAAAAGTAAATAAGATGCTAGAGAAATGAGCAAGCAACAGAAAAATATCCTGCTCATAGAAAGCACTAAGGAAGATCAAAATATACACTCAGAAGAAGATAACAAAATCAAAATTCTTATATCCAAAACCTCCAGGAAAAATAAGAATTGGTCTTAGATCATGGAAGTACTCACAAATGACTTTTTTGTTTTTAATTTTTAGTTTTTTAAATACACATTGCTTTGTAAATCATAATGGCAGAGAAAACTGAACAAAAAAGGAAAATCCCTAGGAGAGAAAAAAATAGAAAAAAGATGTGAACTACCTGTCAGATTGGCTAAGATGACAGGAAAAAATAATGATGATTGTTGGAGGGGATGTGGGAAAACTGGGACATTGATTCATTGTTGGTGGAGTTGTGAACGAATCCAACCATTTTGGAGAGTAGTTTGGAACTATGCTCAAAAAGTTATCAAACTGTGCATACCCTTTGATCCAGCAGTGTTACTACTGGGATTATATCCCAAAGAGATTATAAAGAAGGAAAGGGACACTGTATGTGCACGAAATGTTTGTGGCAGCCCTTTTGTAGTGGCTAGAAACTGGAAACTGAATGGATGTCCATCAGTTGGAGAATGGCTTGAATAAATTGTGGTATATGAAAATTATGGAATATTACTGTTCTGTAAGAAATGACAACAGGATGATTTCAGAAAGGCCTGGAGAGACTTACACGAACTGATGCTGAGTGAAATGAGCAGGACCAGGAGATCATTATATACTTCAACAACAATACTAGATGATGACTAGTCCTGATGGATCAGGCCATCCTCAGCAACAAGATCAACCAAATCATTTCTAATGGAGCAGTAATGAACTGAACTAACTATACCCAGAAAAAGAACTCTGGGAGATGACTAAAAACCATTACATTGAATTCCCAGTCCCTATATTTATGCACACCTGCATCTTTGATTTCCTTCACAAGCTAATTGTACAATAATTCAGAGTCTGATTCTTTTTGTACAGCAAAATAATGTTTTGGTCATGTATACTTATTGTGTATCTAAGTTATATTTTAATACATTTAACATCTACTGGTCATCCTGCCATCTAGGGGAGGGGGTGGGGGGGGTAAGAGGTGAAAAATTGGAACAAGAGGTTTGGCAATTGTTAATGCTGTAAAGTTACCCATGTATATATCCTGTAAATTAAAGGCTATTAAATAAAAAAAAAAAAAAAAAAAAAGATGTGAACTACATTCAATCTCCATAGTTCTCTTTCTGGATGCAGATGGTATTTTCTATCCAGAATTTATTGGGATTGTCTTGGCTCACTGAGTACTGAGAAGAACCAAGTCTTTCATAGTTGATCATTGTACATGCTTGTTCTTACTGTGTATAATGTATTCATGATTCTGCTTGTTTTGCTTAGCATAGGTCAAAAAAGATTTTTAAAATCAAGTAAGGCAGAAAGATGAAAAATTGGAAGGAGAAATAAGAGTGAAGCAAGAAAATCATGAAAAATAAGTAACAGCTCGGTAAAGGAGACACAAAAAATATTGAAGAAAATAATACCTTAAAAACAGACTAGGCCAAATGGTAAAGGAGGTACAAAATGCTAATGAGGAGAAGAATGCATTAAAAAGCAGATTTAGGCAAGTGAAAAGAGAGGCACAAAAATTCACTGAAGAAGAAAAAACTCCTCAAAAATTAGAATTGGCCAAATGGAAAAGGAAGGACAAAAGCTCATTGAAGAATATACTTCCTTAAAAATTAGAATTGAGCAAAAGTTATCAAAATGTGCATACCCTTTGATCCAGCAGTGTTACTACTGGGATTATATCCCAAAGAGATTATAAAGAAGGGAAAGGGACCTGTATGTGCACGAATGTTTGTGGCAGCCCTTTTTGTAGTGGCTAAAAACTGCAAACTGAATGGATGTCCATCAGTTGGAGAATGGCTGAATAAATTGTGGTATATGAATATTATGGAATATTACTGTTCTGTAAGAAATGACCAACAGGATAATTTCAGAAAGGCCTGGAGAGACTTACACGAACTGATGCTGAGTGAAACAAGCAGGACCAGGAGATCATTATATACTTCAACAACAATACTGTATGATGACCAGTTCTGATGGACCAGGCCATCCTCAGCAACGAGATCAACCAAATCATTTCCAATGGAGCAGTAATGAACTGAACCAGCTATGCCCAGAAAAAGACCTCTGGGAGATGACTAAAAACCATTACATTGAATTCCCAATCCCTATATTTATGCACACCTGCATTTTTGATTTCCTTCACAAGCTAATTGTACAATATTTCAGAGTCTGATTCTTTTTGTACAGCAAAATAATGTTTTGGTCATGTATACTTATTGTGTATCTAATTTATATTTTAATATATTTAACATCCTGCCATCTAGGGGAGGGGGTGGGGGGGGTAAGAGGTGAAAAATTGGAACAAGAGGTATGGCAATTGTTAATGCTGTAAAGTTAACCATGTAAATATATCCTGTAAATAAAAAAAAAATTAGAATTGAGCAAATGGAAGTTAATGACTTCGTGAGAAAGCAAGAAACATTATTCATTAAAAATGTATCGATCTTGGGTATCTTGTGAAGATCATTGTTGATCAGGATTCAATGGTTCAATTCAGTAAATATTTTAATCAGTCTATCAGAAAACATCAATTAAGCCCGGACTCTGTGCCAGGCATTGTGCTAAGTGTTAGTTATACAAAAAGAGGCAGAACAAAGTCCCTGCCCTCAAGGAGTTTTCAATCTAATGGCTTGCTCTGAGTCAATCTCAGCCAACTTTGGATAGAAAATGCCATCTGCATCTAGAAAAAGAACTATGGAGATTTAATGTTAATCAATACATGCTAGGTTCACTTCCTTTTTCTCTTTTTGTTTTTCTCTCCTATGGTTTTTCCTTCTTGTTCCGATTTTTCTCTCCCAATGTGGTTCATAAAACAATGGGTATTTAAAAATTAATTAATTTAAAAAAAAACAATGAATTTAAAAGACTATTATGTGCAGGACACTTGACTGCTACTTACTACATGTGTGCCTTGACTTTGCCAAGATTCAGTTTTCCTCTTTGTTAGATGGGGATACTAGCTGCCTCCAGGATTGACCTGCAAAATACATTCAATAGAAGAGCCTGAGTGACCTGACCCCTAAGGGTCCTCAGCTTTTATCCATGTTCTCTCAGCCAGGGAGACGGCAGAGGCCACAGGTCAGGGATGAGTATGGTGTGTGCTTAGGAGACTTTCTGGGAAGCTGGGAGAGATAAGCACAGGGAGGGAGTTTGGAGCCATCCCAGGGAACTTCCTGCACATCCCAAGGCAGGCCAGGAAAGGACACTTGGTCTTGTCGGGAATTTGTTGTTTTTCCTTCTGTCTTCCCAGTTTGGAAAGTCCCTGGAGAAGCAGCCCAAAAGCAGTCATCCCCCCAGACCCATTGACCAGAAGAGGCTGACAGCCGTTTCCCCAGGGCCATGGACCAACACCCAGAAGAACAGAGGGGGTCTGTGACAGAGAAGGCTGAGCGTTTCCCAAGCAGTCCCCTCAAGAGATCCCACCATCGCTGCCACCATCTCCCTCAGTGCCTGCCTTCCATGGGCTACCAGTTCAGACTGGGAGATCAGAACTGGACAGAGGGGACGATGGCCAAGGCAGGACTCGGATGGCCGGGAGAAGGGGGAGAGCTTTGGAAGAAGGGGAGATCAGGTGGAATTCTTAGAGAAGCAGACATCTGAGCCAGACCTGAAGGAATTGTCCTAGGAGACCCGGTGAAAGGGAGGACACTGTGGTCCTGGGAATTAGTGGGAAAATGGAGGCAAGGAATTACATAGCATGCTCCCAGAGCTGATCATTCATCCACCTTGGAGTGTAGAGTGCCCGGAAGGGACGAGACTGGACAGGTAGCTTGGAGCTGAACTCTGGAAGGCCTCGAGTGCCAGACAAAGGGGTTTGGATTTTCCCTTTAAACAATGGGACTCCTGGGAAGGTTGTTAAGCATTTGTAGCTATTGGGTAGATGAGCAAATAGGGGCCTGAAGTGAGAAAATTGAGAAACTTCATTCCTGGCTTCCAGTTTTCCCAATGAGAGCCTTCTCCCAGCCCTGCCCTGGACACCCTGCATAGCTGAATCCTCATGTCATGCTCATCTCCCGGAAAGTTGGATCGGGAGGAAGAAATCTGGGATGGGGCTGATCTGGGCTTCCAGCAAGGCAGGGCTGGCGGCAGAGCCGGGAAATCATGCTGTGAGGTCACGGGAAAAGCTTTCTGAAGGGTGGGAGTGTTGGGGTGCATCCCACCCCGAGTGAAATTTGCTGGCCCACTCTGGGATGGAGTGGAGCTTCCCAGACATGGTCAGCTGGAAACCATCTTACCTCCCAGGCCCAGGCTTGGCTACTGAACCCAGTATCCCCAGGGCAACCTGTTCTCAAAGTTTTAGGTTTTCCCAGAACCCTCATTCCCACACACCTATTGCGTTCCCTACCTGGCTTTTCTCTAGGAAATCTTCCCCGGACTGAGGGCTTCCCTAGAGCCACATCTCCTGTTCTTCTATTATAAGATTATTAAAAATCAACATATTGCTTTCTTCTTAAAATAATGAGTTCTCCACGATGAGAGATCTGTGAAAGTATCAGATGGTCTCGCTCAAAGCAAGGTTGGATTAGGGGTCTCTGGGGGGATCCCCCTTCCAGCGCAGAACTATTCAGGTGGATAACGTAGTTAAGGATGTGGTTTCATATCCCGGCCTTGCTGTGACTTGGAAAGTCAGGGGACAGCTCGGGGCCTCAGTTTCTCCACCTGTTAAATGAGGACTCAAACTCCCTTATAAGAGGCTGGAGAAGGCAGGGAGTGGTGAGCTCCTCAGGCAGGGGGAAGTGTCTGCCCTCCCCTGCTCCTCTTCCGCCTTCCCTCGTTAACACTTGGGCTCCATGGCAGATGGCAGAGATGCGACCTGGAAGGTGTGACTCCCTGCAAGGGCTTCCTTCTGCTCCCCTTGTCTCTGAGGACCTGCCAGCCTCCCCTCTTGTCTTTCCTGTTAACAGCACCCAAGGACCAGTCCCTGGGGAGGGACAATGGGATGGGGAGGGACTCATCTGCTGTAAACTGGCCTTCCAAGGCTGTGGCTCCCCTCAGGACTGACCCATTGCCACGGTGTGTCTCAGAGCCCAGCTCCCTACACCGGGGATGGACAGAGCCCAGGACAGCAGCAGGGACCCAAACCTCGGCCAAAGATTCCGAACTCCTGACCCTCGTTCTGTTCCTAATACGGGGGATGCTCCCACTGGGTCACCTCAGGCCTGGCTCTCCAAGCTGGAAGGGCCCTCAGAATCTGAGCACAAATCCCCACTTTAGTACCCTAGCCACTCCCTGAAGGCCCTTGGTAAGGGGGACCCCATCACGTCCCGAGTGAGCTTGCGCTACTTTGAGATAGGGCTAACCATTGGGATCCAGTCTCAATTTCCTGCTCTGCTTCTTCCCTAAATGCCTTCTTGGTCTGCCCTCCACTGCTAAAGGTGGTTAAGCCTTCCTCTGAATGGCACATCTGTCAGTAAGCAGATATTAAGCACCTACTGTGTGCTAAGCACTGTGCTAGCTGCTGGAAATATAAAAAGAGGCACGGTCACCTAGCCCCTGAACCCACTCCAGGTAAACACTCCTTCTTCCTGCCATTGGCCCTCATCCGGTTACCAAGCAGCTGTCCTGCCTCAGGTGGCTCTACAGCTTATTAAAATCCTTCCTAAAAGGTGGTGCCCAGGACTGAACAGGGGGCTTGGGGCAGAGGACCCTTGGGAGCTGGGGCCCCCCCACATGCCAAGGCTGCTGCCAGCACTCCGATCTTCTCCTGAGCCACACAGCCCCTTATGCCTTCCTCTCTGGCTCTCCTAGGTAACCCAAAGGGATCCCTTCCTGCTCAGAGATCTCCACAAAGGAAACTTGGTAAGGGGCAAACTATGGCAGGAAAAGCCCATGTGTGAGGGAGAAAGTGCAAGGGTTATCATCTCCATTTTATAGAAAAGGAAACTAAACACCCAGAGGGGAGAAGCCAGGAAATGCAAGACTTGGTACTGGAAGCCAGCTCTCCTGCCTCCAAGACCTCTTTCCCCTCCTATTGATCTCTCTCCACAATACGTTCTTGTTCATTAAGCGAATTTACCCTGGTTGTCTGGTCCAAGGTTCCTGTCCCTTTGGACTCATCTTATATCCCTAAACTGCTGTCAGTTTGCAGGGCTTTCCACCTCCCTGCACCCCGCTGACCTGCACCAGATCCCCTTCTATCCTCCCCTAAGGTAAAGTCCCAACAACATGACAAAGAAAGAGTGAAGAGCATGTCACACTTACATGTGTGATACACTCAGATCTCCCCGTGCTAAAAAAAAACCCTTCATTTGACTCTGCTGTCCCCTCAGGCTGACAGCCCATATCTCTTCTCTCTCTCACTGTCAAGCCCCTAGAATCTTTCTCACCTTCATGTATATCTATTATCTATCTATCAGTCCACCCACTTACCCACCCACCCATTCATCAACCTACCCATTATCTATCTATATTTCTATCAACCCACCCAGTCACCCATCCATCCATCCACCCATTATATCTCTCTCTATCAATCTACCCTTCAACCCACCCATCCATCCATCCACTCATCCACCCATTATCTATCTATCTATCCATCCATCCATCCATCTATCTATCTATCCATCCACCCGCCTACTCACCCATCTACCCACCCATCATCCATCCATCCACTTATCCACCCGTTATCTATCTATCTATCAATCCGCTCATCCACCCACCCATCCATCCATCCACTCACCCACCCCTTTCTATCTATGTATCAATCATTGCTAGCTGAAGAAGCAAGGTGCTTTGGAGTAACCATCACTCTCACCATTTTGACCACTATCTCTCCCTAGACCCTGATGGAGGTAGACCAGGAACCCAAACCTAGTAGCCATGGGGATGGACATGCTACCAGCCCCATGCCCTTTGCCCCCATCCCGTGAGATGTAACTTGGGGGCTGCTCCTGCAAGACTACAGCCACAGGGAGTGGGGACCCAGACAAGAATGTTCTTCACCAGAGTCCTTGATTCTGTCCAGTGGTTCAGCATCAGAAATGGATGCCATTTCAGCAGTGGAAATGGCACTAAAGATGAGACAAACCTTCTGCTTTTCCTCTAGGATGATGGGATTTTTCCATCTGTCTTAGAGTTGAAATCTTCCCTAGGAGTTATCTCCTCCCTTAGAATATGAGCTCCTGGAGAACAGGGACGGTCTATTTGTATCCTCAACAGAGCACAGGGCCTGGCAGTAGTAGGTGCTCTTTAAATGCATATAGATTGACTGTGCCAATTAAGAATTTAAGTTCCTTGAGTATAGGAATATCTTGATTTTCTAATGTGAAGATATATCATGATACAACATATTATAATAATATAAGTTTGTGTGTCCTATAAAATGTGTGTATACATATAGCTATACTTACATTATATATAATATATGTGTGTGTATGTATACAGGGACCAGTACAATACTATCCCTCCATAGGTTCTTCATGCTTATTTCCTTCCTTGGATGTTTCTATCCATCCCTGTAGCCATCCATTCATCTTTCTCCACCCCTAACTTCTCTTCTCAGCATCAACCTCACATCATCTACTGGACTCTCAGCTGGATGTCCCAGGGGCACCTCAAACACAGCCAAAATGGAGCTCATTCTTTTTCTCCTCTTCCTGATGTCTCCGTTGCTGTCCATGGTGCCCATCCTCCTTCCATGTTTGCCCTTGTAGATGTCTACATGGATTTCTCCATTTCCCCCGTCCCTCTGTCTGTTGTCATTCTTATTTCATGTCTGTCCATTTTCTTCCCCCCTGCTCTTGTCCATCATCCTGATCCAGACTCTCATCATCTCTTGCTGCCATCACCTTCTATTTGGTCTCCTTGTTTCTAATCTCTACTCCCAAAAATCCATTCTCCACTCCTGCTGAGATGATTTCCCTTAGCATAGAGCTGACGTTTCATTCCCTACTCATTGAGCTACAGTGTCTGCTTATTAATCAATGAATTGGCCAACCAATGGATGAATGTTTATCAAGGACTCGCTTGGTGCCAGCCATTGTGCTAAGAGCTGGGGCAAATAGATATAAATATGATGATTTCTACTGTTGAGGAGCTAAGGTTCCATCAGAGGGAAACTCCACGTATGTATATAGTAGAGAAAGAAAAATATGGGATACCTAAATACCCTGTATTTTGGGAAGGAGAGCCCTGTTGGGTGAGGGTGAGAAAAGGCTTTGTGCCAAAGGGAGAGCTTGAGCTGACAATGAAGGAAGTGAGGGATTCTAGGAAGGAAAGCCAGAGCCCCAGCCTTCAAATCCCATTTCTGGGCAAAGCATTTCTTCTTCCTGGGCCTCAGTTTCCTCATCAGGAAAATGGGAAAGCTGACTCTGGCCAGCTCTAGAGTGAGGAAGGAATGTGGACCAGGCTTGGGGGCAGTCGGGGCAAAGACCAGGCCCTGTGGAGATGGGAGCCAGAGTGTGCTGGGGAGGAGCAGAGAAGACTCGCTGGACTGGAGAGCGTGGGGAGGAGAGGGGCCCAATGAGGCACTGCAGGAAGGTAGGATGGAGACTTCAAAGGTCGATAGGAAAGGGAGGCTCGAGGCTCGGTCGCATCTCTAAAGCAGCCTCACACTGCCTCCCAAGCTCTTTCCATGACTTATGGGACTGGCAAATTCACAGAAACAAGCCTGAGGTCGCCATCATGGGCTGGGAGAGGACACTGGAGGTGCCCGCTCTGACACCTTGGTTTTGTGATGAAGACGCGGAGGGCAGAGTCATGTGACCAGCCCCATCGCGGTGGGACCCCCACACCTCCCTTCATCCTGAGGCATCCCTGACTCTCAGCTCCCTCCGCTCCACTTCGGGCCATTCCCGGGGCCAGCACCCAGCAGGCTTGGGGAGGAGTAAGGGCAGGCTCTGGGAACTGGAAAATTTCAGGGTAGACATTGGGGATTCTGATCTTGGGAATAAACTTGAGAAAACCCTTATCTAGCCTGGGAGAGCCCGAGGGGAAGGGAAAAGGGGAGACAATGTTGGACACAGGAGCCAGGAAAAAGGGGTGGGGTCCCTGTGTGTGTGTGTGTGTGTGTGAGTGTGTGTATGTATAGGTGCGTGTGTGTGTGTGTGTGTGTTGGGTGGGAGGAGTGACCCCCTCTGAACCAGGCTGGGGCTGAGGGTCGGGATCAGGGATGCTTTGAGCTCAGGGCCCCCGGATCCATTCCAGATGACTGGACTGAGGAAGGGCTGAGTAGGGGGGCCTCTGAGCGAGGGAGGGAGCCTGATCCCCAGAACTGATGAGGGACCCACTGTAACTGAGGGTGGCCTGTGTCAGACAGGGTCCTCCCGATTTGGGAGGTGAAGGCCATCCGGCCGGCTCCTCCCCCACCAGAGTCCTCTGGCCCCCCCACACACCCAGTTTTTGGTGTGTCCAGCACACCCCCTTCCCTGGCTGTAAATGGCTCGGAGGCCGAGCTATGGAAGTGTCCAGGCTCCCAAGTGCCCAGAACAGTCCCGCGGCTCAGGGTCCTCATAGCCCCCTCTGCCCATCCCCGTTTAAGGAATCCCTGCCAGCCGAGCGCCCTGGAAAGTGAGTCTTCCCGGGGAGACTGCTGTAAGTCTCCGGAGGGGTCGGAGAGAGCCCCCAGAGTGGCCAGAGAGAGCCCCCGAAGCGGCCCGAGAGAGCTCCTGCCCTGCTGGGCCCCAAGGGCTGGCAGTGGGCAGGCTCAGGAATGCCGGCTGGCAGGAAAGCCAGACCCGCTGCCCCTGGAATGTGGGCCCCCGGCCGCCGTCTGGGCCGTTTGGAAACGTTGCGCTCGCTCCCAAAGGAATTTCACTGTTGACCCAAGGCAGCGTCCCGGCCTCCTTCTTGGGCCAGATTCCCCACAGGAATGTGACCCGGGATGCGGCGGGAGGCGGATTTTCCCAATCGAACCGTGGGCCCCTCGCACCGGGCCAGAGGCCTCCGACGGGGCTCACAGACCCTCTCTGTCCTTCCCTCCCAGCTGGGCTACCTCAGCCACATCTGTGAAATAGGGGTAACTCAGCTCTTTGGGTTCTGAGTATCCGGAAAGTGCTCTGCAAACCTGAAGGTGTGAGGGAAATACGAGGGCTGAGGGAGAGGAGGATGCTGGGAAGGAGATGTTAGTCTTAGTGGGACAGAAGATGCCGAGGTGGGGCAGTCCTATGTGAACTCAGCTCAGCCTTTGGGGGGAAACCAAAAATTATAGCCCTAGATCCTGCCCCCAGGGACTCCCAGTGTGGGGGACAGGGAGGTCAAAGCAGGAGCAGCCTCAAGCCCCGGTCCTGTACTGGGCAACCCTGGGAGCTAGAGTATGCTCAGAATTTAAAACAGAAGAGAGCCTAAAACAGGACGCGAGAGTTGGGTGTGAGTATGATCCCTGGGGATCCCTGAGGCTGAGGCTCCCCTCCTATCTATCCACTCTCCCCACCCTTCCCCACTCACGCAGACCCCGTCCAACTCCAGGACCCGGCGAGGGCGAAGGCCAGTGGAACAACTCGCGGGATGGCCGCTCAGTCTTCCCTCTGTCCACTGCTGAGTCCTCCTATGAGATCATCCTCCCGGGCCCGCAACACCCTGGTTCCCAGGGAAACGTAGCCCTGGCCACCATGGCCCTCTGCCGCTGAGCTGTGCTCCCCAGGCCACGCTCCTTTCTGCTGTGGAGCTGTCCTCTGCTTCTAGCTCTTGTCTGTGTCTCAGCTGGGGTTCTACTCTTTCCCCACAGGTGGGAGAGGGGTCTCCAGCATGTCTCATGAGAGATGGAAAGTTAGAAGGGAAGGAAGAAAAAGTCATTTAATTGCCTACTATGTGCTAATCGCCTTACAAAAACATCTCATTTGAGCCTTACAATAGTTAGATGCTATTGTGATCCCCATTTTACAGTTGGAGAAACTAAGGCAGGTTGAGATTAAGTGACTCCCTCAATCACCCAACTTGTAAGCTAGATTTGAACTCAGGTCTCTTTCCTCCAGGTCCACGCTGTCCAATCCACCGTGCTGCCTGGGGACTTTAGAAGTGACCCAGCCAAACCCCCTCATTCATTTATTATCATTGTTTTGTGAGGCAATTGGAGTTAAGAGACTTGTCCGGGTCACACAGCTAGTGTGAAGTCTCTGAGGCCACGTTTGGACTTTGGTCCCTGTGACTCCAAGGCCGAGGCCGTCCAGCTGCCTCTAACCCTCCCTTTTTACAGAGGGAGAAACTGAGGCTCAGAGGGATTAAGTCACACGGAGAGTAGAAGTTGGAGCCAGGATTTGCTCCCAAATCCTTGAGTTTCACATAGTTCAACACTATCTTTGTAGCTTACAGGTCGGAAGTTTAAGGATCTTTGGGGAATCAGTGGGTATTGGAATGGGAAACCCTTGGGCTGGTTTTCTCCTCACAGGGAAAGGGAAATCTGCCAGTTCCCAGAGTCGCAGAGCAGGTCATTTTTCCAGGAGTCTCACAAGCTCTTTTGGAACAGGGAATGGGTTCAGTGACTCCTGAACCTATTTAAATTGTCCTCTTGCCTACTGTGTATGAGGCTAGACATAGTCCATTGTCCCAGACAACCGTCTGACACAAGGTTAGAAATCCCTTGTAGATCTTGTAGATTCCCTTATGGGTACCCTAGGCCCCAGGCCCTTTCTGGGGGCGTTAGAAACCCCATAAAAGTTACACAGCCTGAAGCCCTTTGTTTTTTCTTTGTTTTTTCTTAAGCCCAAGATGCTTTGAGATCCCCCATGCCTAGAAAAAGATGCAGATCCCTCCTTTCCTCCCATAGACCCCCTCCACCTTTTCTTCCACATGGTGGGATTTCTTATTGCTGTGCGACCTCTTAAGCTTTAGGCCACTTCTTGCACAGCTGGGGAGAGGTGAGAGGGCTTCCCTGCTCGGGGCATAAAGGTGGCTCCTCTGCTCCCTCTTCCCCCACTGGCTTCTGCCCTTCATGTGGCCTGCCCACCTCCTGGTCTGGGGCTCAGCCCTCGAGAGGAAAAGCCCGATGCTAATGGGGCCCCCAGCAAGCATGATCCCCATGACCCTGACCTTCCCTTCCCTTCCCTTCCTTTTCTTTCTCTTCTCTTCTCTTCTCTTCTCTTCTCTTCTCTTCTCTTCTCTTCTCTTCTCTTCTCTTCTCTTCTCTTCTCTTCTCTTCTCTTCTCTTCTCTTCTCTTCTCTTCTCTTTCTTCTTCTCCCTCCCCTCCCCTCCCCTCCCCTTCCTTTCCCTTCCTGCACCTATAATGTCATCTCCTCCTCTGCCTCAGCCCTAGCTGGCTCTGAGCCCGCAGGGCCCCCCTTCCTCAGCATCCTGGGTCCCCCTGTCCCCAGAATAGCCCCCCCAGAAAGCAGCCTCACGCCCCAGACAAGCCCACAGTGTACCACCCTCACTGAGGGGACCAGGATGCTGAGTGGCAGCTGGGCCTGGCTCCTCCCCCTTGTCTCCAGCGCTGAGCCTGCCCCGGGCTGCACCCCCGGAGAAGTCTGTGGCCCCCCATTCTGGGTCTGCTCTAGCCTCTGGGCTTTTCCCCAGGGCCTCTGGCTCTGGGGGTATTGGGGCTGCTTGGGGAGGGGCAGGGAGAGGAGGGAGGCTGACTGCCAGCTCTCTGAATTGGGAGAGGAGCCAGACGGGCTCTGACCCAGATTCCCCTGGGGCAGTGGGTCCCCAGCGCCTGAGCCAGGGGGCAATCAGAGCCTCCGAGCCGCTGGCTGGGCCTGGAGGGCCAGGCCACTCGCTTCCTGGGGGACTCAGCAGCTCCCGGGCCCACCGAGGCTCCCTGGCTGCAATCAGCAGCTCTAAATGTGGATATGCAGATGGGAAGAAGCCAGAGGGGCTGGGGGAGGAGGAGGGGTGCTCATCCCTCTTCTGGGATGGACCTGGGGGAAGGGGTGACAGAACCAGCCAAACAAGGACGATGGGGGCTCCGGGGGCACCTCGGGGTGCGTGGGAGTGAGCAGGTCCCCCTGTAGGGGAGGGGGCAGCCAGTTTTAGGGCCCTCTTCTTTCTGTGGGCACCCTGGCCTGGGGCTGGCCCCCTTTAGCCCCAGAGCCCATGTTTATGGGAGAGAAGAGGCCTTCCCTTGGGGGAAAAGGAGGGAGGATGGACTTTATTCTGTCCTTGTCTCCCTGACGAAGCCCCCCGATGCTGGCGGGGGGGACAACGGCCCCCACACTCTGAGCAGCAACATCTGTTCCCAGGATTTCCCTGGAAAGTGTTGGCTCCTGCACCACATCTGTGCTGGGAAAGCCAGTGACAAAGGATGAGCGAGCCCCTGGATCTCCTGCTCCGCTCAGCATTTGAGGCCCTGCCCCCTCTCTCCGTTGTCCTCCCTATCCCTGCCCACAGTCGTTCTCCCCTGCGCCAGAGAGCCCCCTGACTCGTTCCCCAGCTCCCGCCTCCTCCAGGAAGCCCACCTTGCCTGCTCCAGCCCAGCCTCTTTCCCTTCTCCTCAGGGTGCCGACATGTTGGTGGGGAGCACGGTCAGGGAGGGATGCTGGGTCTGGGTGGAGAGAGGAGCCACAACAAGGACAGGCTGCAATGGAGGGCAATGGCCCAGTGGGCTGAGGGTGCACACTCCAGCACGGCCGGGCCAAAATTAGAGGCACACAGTCGGCACTTTAATAACTGTTCGTCAAGTTGAACTGACACCCATAGAGACACCTGAATCAATCAGCATTTATTAGGTGCCCACTCTAGGCCAGGCACTGTGCAAAGTGTTCTCAGCCCAAGCGTGGGGTCACACAGACCTTCACCCTGCCCCCCATTCGTGCCCATGGCCGGCCTGCTGGGACCCCCAGCCCAGCTGAGCTCCTGGAGCTCCCTGGAATTGTTTCCTCCTTGGTTAAATGGGGAGGGGGCTGCATTTGGAGGCTGGGAACTTGTGTTCAAGCCTCAGGATTGGGCGTCTCCCGGAGGGTGGGGACTCATCAGTGCCCTGCTGCCTGGTATACAGTAGGTGCTCAGTAAATGCCTGATGGGGAGGAGTAGACTATAGAATCCCAGCCCCTGAGGTGGGCGGGTACATGGAGGGAGACTGGGGGAGATGCAGGCCTGGCAGCTGAGGCTGAGAAAGGGGCCTCCCTGGACAAGCTGGGGGCGGAGGGAAGGTCTCCCGTGGGGAGTGCAGGTTCCGCTTAGAATCCCAGGGCCGGGTTCCCTCTCTCCGTGACCTGACGCGGCTCTCCATCCATGGCTGCCGGCCTCAGTTTCCCAGAAGGGAGCCCCCCCGGAGCGAGGCCCCTCGTGGCCCTGCCCGGTCACTTCCTGTTGGGCCCGTGGCCAGCCCTGGGCCTCTGTTATTGTTCTTCCCCCGGTGGGTCGGGGCTTTCCTGTTTATCCCAGCAGCGAGGGGGGAGGGGGCGACTCCCCAGGGGCCGGGGCCTAGAAAATGCCAGCGGGGGCGCGTTCCTAAAGGGAGGCAGGCCGGCAGAGGCCCCGCGACAATGAGGGCACGCGCGGGGCCCCTGGCCGGCGGCCGGCCTTTCCTGTCCACAATCAGCCTTCCCGGCTGCGGCAGGAAGAGGCGGCTGGGCCGGGGGCAGGGGGCGGCCCGAGCCTGTGCCAGCTGCCCCAGATCAACACATGAGGTCATCCCTGCAGGGGGAGGGGGACAGGAATTTGGGCGCCTGGACGCAGCCTCCGTTCTGGGCTTCGGGGCTCTCCAGAGACCCCCTCATCTGGCTCCCACCTCCCTCCCGGGACCAAGTCCTGCTAGTCGCCTTCCTAAGGGCTCTAGGAGATCATAAGCACCCAAAGACAGGGACTCCGCCTGGCACACAGTAGGTGCTTAATAAATACTGACTCCGTGTGCCCGGGGCCCTTTCCTATCTCCATGCATTTGCCGGGTCATTCCCCCATCTCTTGCCAGCTAAACTGCGTCCTTCCTCCCAGCTGAGCCCAGGACCTCGGGGTCCCTGCTAACCGAGGTCTCTGCCTCCCCTGAATCTTCTGTCGAGGGCGTTCTCTTGTGACCGGCCCTCCCTACTATAGGTCACACTGGCCTGTGGGCTTGTCCCCCCAGTGGAACATAAGCTCCTCCACGGTGGAACTGTGCCTTGAGCGGGCAGCGGGTGGTTCAGTGGGCAAAGAACCAGCCCTGAGTCAGCAACACCTGGGGTCAAATCTAGCCTCAGACATCTACTAGCTGCATGACCCTGGGCTTAACCCTGTATGCCTCAGTTTCCCCATCTGCAAAATGAGCTGGAGAAGGAACTGGCAAACCACTGCAGTGTCTTTGCCAAGAAACCCCCAAATGGGGTCACTAAGATAACTAAGTGGCTCCTTGAGGCCGTTCCAGCTCCAAAGGGCTGGTTCTTTTTATGGTGGCTCCATGCTCTTCCCCATGGAGCCCAATGCCCCCTAGTCCCACGCCCTGGGGTCCCCACTTTCCCTCCTTCAGGAGCCCCGGGGCTCTGAGAGGAGAGACCCCAGAAAACCACACCTGAGTCCAAGCCCAAACCCTTGGCTGTCCCCCAGGACAGGGGGGCAGCTGCCTGAGAGGTGAGAGCTGAATCTAGAGAAGACCTTGGTAACGGTGGGGTTTCAGGCCCTGAGAAGCCGGTGGGGGCAGGGAGGAGGGAGGAGAGCCCCTCTGGCCTGGGAGCCGGCCAGCCCTTCATGGTTGGCTGGATTCACGGGCCAGGGATGGGCTGAGGAGGCTGGGGCCGGGGGATGCTGGGAAGCAACAATAGCCTCCTTGTGGGGATCCGGTCCCCTCTGCAGGCACGTGGGAGCCCAGGAAACTCCTCACCCACCCGGGGGGGGGCCCAGAAGTCAAGCATTCTTGGAATGTTCTGGGGTGCGGGACGCAGGCCCAAGCCGGGGCTCCTGGGCCCCGCCACCTCCTGTCCCTGGCAGCCTTTCAGCCCCGGCTCCTCCCTGGATTGGGGATCTCAGATCCCTTCCCTTGTCCCCTGACTGACCAGTCTCGTCCTAATCCCTCCTGATGTCTGCATCCCCAGCCCAGAGCACACAGAAGGGGTTTCATTCAGACTGATGGAGAGGAATGACCCCAGCACACAGTAGGTGCTTCCTTCACTGCTCTGGGAGTCTGGGGAAGCAAATAGCTTCCCACCTCCAGACCTCAGTTTACCATCTGTGTGAGCCATGCCTAGAGAAGGTGTGGGGAGGAGATCTTCATGGACTTCTGGAGTGGAAGAAAGTAAATGGGGGAATCAAGAGCCTTCCTCGTCCTCAGTAGGGTGGGAGGACCCCAAAGCACCCAGAAAGCTCTCGGCTTTTCTGGAGAGCATGGAGCATCAGCCCCTCATTCTATACTCCAAGTCACTGAGGGTCTGGGACAGTCCTGTTGGGGGGTGGGTCAGGCTGGGGGGGCTCAGCATCTCAGAAAAGGCCCCAAACTGTCCTTATCTGACCAAGAACCCCTTTTCATGTCCCCAGCCAGGGCCCACCCAGACACAGGGAGGTCTTCCCAGCTGGGAGGGCCTAAAAATTTCTTACTCTGTGGTTTAGTGTCTTGTAGACAAAACCAGACCCAAAGTCATAAAATTCTTGGTAGTGTAGTCACTTGTGGTAAGTCTTTCTCCGTGTCCACACCAGCACCCTTATGTTCCTCCTGGGCTCTGGGAAGCTCTGGGAACTCCTGCTGGATCTGGTCAAGGGCAGAGGGAGGACCCAGGGGATGGAGGATGCTCAGATGATGAGATCATCTCCTGGGGGCTCCCTTCAAAGGCATCAGGATTGCAGGATGTGTTTATATGGAACTGTCTTAGCCCCTGTTTGGGGGCCGGGCTGGGCCCTTCTGATTGATGCTTGCCATCTGATCCAAAGACTCAGGCACGGAGGGTGCAAGGAAAGAGGAATCTGGACCCTGACAAAGAGGCTTCTGGGGGTTAAGGGAGCCTGAAGCCTGGGAGTCTGCTGGAAAGTCTCATCTGGGAGGTAGGTGGGCCCTGGCTGTGAGGTTTGTGAGTGTGTTTGTGTCCACTGTAGGTGGACTGTGGGTGGTGAGGGTGAGAGGTGGTCTGCTCAGGGGCAGGGCTCTCTTGGTCCCTTCCTGGACGGCCTCCCTCTTGGCTTTCTCTCCTCCAGATATGTGACCTTCCTCATTCTGTGATCCAAAACCTCAAAAAGTTCTCCCTTGGAACAGACCCATTTTTCCTCAGCTCTTGAGACAGTAGAAGAGGCACATCAGGAAAACCCTCTACCCACAAAAATTCCTCCCTTCTGGTCTGCCCCAGGGCCTGAAATCCAGCCTCAAATTACATCCCTAGCTGGCGGCTACACATTGCCATTGGGAGGGATTGCATAGTCAGCAGTTATCACTAATGTAAATTCCTCCAGTTGGGCTCAAAGAATCAATAGCCTAAGAACTAGTTTGAAGGAGCATGAGTAGACAGCAGTGCATCTGAAGTAGATCAGGTTTTTGTGGACCACAAAGTTTAACATGTGTTAACAGTGGGATCTGGGAACCCCCAACCCAATGGGGGTCTTAGACCCAATTAAGGGGACATAATGTCCAAAACCCAGGAACTGGTCCTGCTGGCCTCTGTCCTGGTTGGGACAGCTTTGAAGTCCTGAGTGAAGGTCTGGCTGGGTGATTCTCCCGATGTGACTAGAGACCCTGCTCCATGCAGCTGTTTTGGGGGACCATGGGCCTCCCTATCTGGCTTAGGCAGACCCAGGGGACAGAGTGTCCCAAACCGGGGAAAGTCTGGTCCTGCTGGCCTCGGTCCTGGTTGGGACAGCTTTGAAGTCCTGGCTGAAGATCCTGCTGGTCCTGGTGGCTCTATCAAAGGACAGTTTTGAAGTCCTGGGTGATTCTCCCCATGTGACTAGAGTTCCATGCAGCAGTGTTGGGGGTCCCTGGGCCTCCCTAGCTGGCTTAGACAGACCAGTCTTCAAGTCTTTAGAAGGCTGGCCCAGGAGAATGGCATCAGCAAGACAAAGGTCTGGCTTAGCTCCGGATGTCTACTTTTTCCCCCCTGAGGCAATTGGGGTTAAGTGACTCACCCAGAGTCTCACAGCTAGGAAGTGTTAAGTGTCTGAGGCCAGATTTGAACTCAGGCCCTCCTGACTTCAGGTCCTGTGCTCCATCCAGCTGCCCCGGATGTCTACTTCTGCAGCATCTGCTGGGAATGCTCTGCGGAAGGAAGCAGAACCGATCCAAGAACTATATTGAGAAACCGGACCTCTACCGGAGCAGCCAATGGGATGTCCGGGAGGAGTCAGAGCAGAGAGATGCCGCTGTCCACATCTGCCCTGGCGGCCTGGCCTCGGCCCAGCACCGGAATGAATGCATTTACTCATGGGATCAGCTGTCCCCAAATGGGGTGGGCCACCTCCGGGGGAGGTAATGAGGTCCCCAGCCCTGGAGGGCTTCAAGTGCTGGCCACGGTGCTGACTGATAGGTCCCTCTGAGATACTATCCTCAGACTATGAAGGCCTTTTTGGAGAAGCTTCGGGAATCCTGCCTCAGTTTCCCCCAGACTTGGCGGGGGTGTGCGTGGGAGGGCCGAGGGGCGGGCACTTAGGCCGTGGGCCGTCGCTTCAGCTTCCTCCGCGGAGCCTGTGGAAGCTGCCTCGGCCCGGCCCAGGTGAGCTGGGATTGGGCCAAGCGGAAGGCCGGAGATAAACCCCCCATTCTTCTGCGGTTCTGAGAGAGGCCGGGGGTGGGGGGGCCCTCCCCGGTGCCTTGCACACCCGGCTTCTGGGCAGGCGGGAGCAGACTCAATAGCCGCTGCCAGAGACCCGTGCATTGTTCTTAGCCCCCCTCAGGGCCTCGGCTATTAATAGCTCTATTAGAAAAGCGAGGGTTCTATAAATAGGCTCCCCCCACCCCCTTTGTCCCCAGCCGGGCCTTTATACATGCACCATTAACCCAGGGACAGCACAGAACAGCCGGGGAATTATTCTTCCCTCCAAAGGAAAAGAAAGAGGAAAAGCAATGAGTAAATTCATTCATTCCGGTGCTGGGCCCGGGCCAGGCGGCCCGGGCAGATGTGGACAGCGGCATCTCTCCGTTCCGACTCGTCCCCGACAGCCCATTGGCTGCTTCGCGCAAGCTCCGCTTTCCCAAAATAGCTCTTGGACCCGTACTGGGACCCGTCCCGGGACTCGTCCGGCTTCGTTCTCCGGAGCGGGCCCAGAGGATGCTGGCCGTACCTGTGTTCGGAGCTCTCTGAGACTCCTTCCCCTCGGCACTCCCGCTGCTCAGGTCTCACTGGGGCCCTCTGCAGCTCAAACTCCTTCAGGGGCTCCCCATGACAGCCTGGATCTCAGCTCGCTGTCAGGGGAGCCCTCACTGGGATCACAAGCCCTCTCTAAACTATCAGCTCCTGAGTACCAGCGCACAACCCTCCCTTCATCTGCTATAGGGACTTGGAAAGTTTCTTCCTCCAATTTATAGGGTGTCTTTTTTTTTTAAGGCGGCTGGGGTTCAGTGACACAGCAGCATCTTTCCAAGACCCTGCACCCCCTCTCCATGGCCTGGCCATCTAACTGCATGTCCGGGTCTAGGGATCCCTGCTCTTGTCCATCCACTTGTTTTCCCCACATGGATGGTCAGGCTCTCCTCTTCCAAAACGGCCTTGGGGTCCTGGGGGGGGAACTGGGTCCAGGCAGGTGTGCTCTGGACCATCTGGATGACCTTTTCCACAGGGCCAGTTCCAAACACGGACTGGAGGAGAAGTCACAGGTCAAGGAAGGGTGGTGAACCTGGCTCTGACAAGGATCGCTGGTGTGCACGGGAGACTGCTCCACGGAGGGCCCGCTTTTGCTCTCTTCTTTTTATGATCATCAGACAAGGAACAGATGGATGTACCCATTCACCCTCCCCAGTCACAATCCTGAACCTGGCACTCGTGGCTCCTTTGCTCTGCACCCAGTCTATGTTGTCGATGCATCGCCCTTGACTCCATTTGTCCTCTTGATCCTGAGATCTCTCCCCCTCACTCACTCCCCTCTGCCTCTCTAAACCTGTCTTTCCAAACCCCTCCTCTTCCAGAAAGCCTTCCTGGACTGACCCAGAATCTACCCAGAGGTCATACCTTAATCTGCTGCTCTGTTTCTGGGAGCTGGGGGTGATATTCTTTCCCTATTCCTTAACTGGGAAGCCCCTGAAGGCAAGATCCAGGCCTTTATTCTTCTCCTCCCGGACCCCAGCCTCTGGATGGCAGAACCTTCCTTTCTAGCCAGCCTTCAGACTCCCAATGCTGACCTCTCAGTTCCCTGAAACCAAAAGGGGAAGTCAAGGAGAGAACTCAGAGCTTTCCTTGAGAACCTGTCTGACTAATGGAACTGAAGTGGACAAAGGACAGAGGGGGTTTTAAAGGTGGGAGGCCTGGATCTGAATTCTAATTCTATGACTAATTCTCCAAATTCCAACGCTACGATTAATTCTCTGGATCTCAGTTTTCCCATCTGCAAAATGGAGAGCAAATGTGCCCTGCTCACATATAGTATCTGTCTGTACTTGAAGGTTCCTAAATTTGGAATCAGAAGGATTACTCAAATACTGATTATATTATTGACTAGTTGTGTGCTTTGGGGAAGGAAAACTTCCCTCTCTGGCCCCCAACTTCCTTCTGGAAAATGAAAGGGCTGGCCTGGATGGTCTCTGAGGTTCTGTCCAGCCCCAGTCCTATGACCTAGGATTGTTTTGAGGCTCTGATGACAGAATGGACAGGATAGCTCTTTGGAAACAGTGACTGGCCAGCCCCAAGAGAGGGGGAAGGGGGGGAATGTTATTGGTATCACATTGTTATTATATCCAAAAAAGGAAAGAAAAACGATGTTTGTGGAAATTTCTCCCGCTGTTGCTGTACCTGGAGCAGGCATCCAGGATTTCCTGAGCAGCCCACAGAGTGGTCTTTGTTTGAAAAGAGAGGAAACAAACATTTCTAGTAGCTATCAGACAGGAACAGCGGCTGGAACATCCAACAGAGCTTTGCTGTTGAGAAAGCAGTCAAGATCCTGAGGGTCTTCAAAGCCGGGGACTAAAATGTCCCAGGATGTGGTCACCCAGTCCAGCCGCCTCAGCATTACCCCACAAAAATCTCCTTTGGGCTAGGGGCAGCGAGACACCCCACTCCATATTCATCCGGGGCTTGGGAAGCTTCAGGGATGGTAAACTGTGTCAGCTAGCTGAGACCCCACTAACTCAGGTCACCCAGCTGGTCAGTGTGGAGTAGAATTGGAACCCAGAGCTTGATTCTGAATCTGGTGTTCTTGCCACTCCACCAGAATGCTCTCTTCTCTTGGAAGAGATGGTTATTCCCATTTTACAGATGAGGGAAGGCTACATATTCAGCAAGAATCTTTGCCTGTCTTTTCTTCTCTTCCTCAAGTATCTCCCCATCTCTTGAGCCTCAGTTTCCTCACCTATAAAAAGAGGTTGGAAATAACCAGGTACTGGGTGCCCAGTGGGGGGTGGTATCATATCTGTCCCCTCAAGGTCCCCCCATGTGTAGAACAGTCTTAATATTGTATCTTGGAAAACACAGAAAACACATAAAGGAATCAGAATAACCCACAATTGAAAATTCCTATCTCTGTATTTTATTTTTACATTATAAACATTTCCAGATTACCCCCACTCCAAGAGGTTTCATAACAACGGGAAACAATTAAGCAAAAATAACAATACAGTGACCTCATCTGAAAGTGCAGGCAATAGTCCACATCTGTAGCACTGCTGTCTCTATTTAAAAAAAAAAAAAAAAAAAGCAACCTATTTTTTTTCTCTGTCTACCCTGGGCTGGAAAAACAACTTAAAAAATAAAAATGATAAAGCAAATGCCTTGGTATAAATATGTCTAGCAAAGTATGACTTCCCTCATCCGATGCTTACATGCATCTCATTGCCCAAGCTCTGTAAACATCCATCACCTCTCAGAGGAGCTCTTCCACTTCATTAGCTGTCCTCTGGAATCCAGAGTGGTCACCACTCTTCCTGTCTCAAAGTGGTTTGTTTTCATGATGTTATTGTTCTTTTATAGATTGTTTTCCTGGTTCTGCTTATGCCATTGTCATCAATTTACTAAAGTCCTCAGAATTGTTCATTTTTCTCGAATGTATATTACCATATAAATCATTCTGGTCCTGCTCACTCCATGCTGCATCAGTTCACAAATGTCTTCTTAAGTTCCTTTGAAACCATCTTTCCCATTTCTTATAACACATTCCTCATTACATTTACATGCCTATTTACGCAACCATTCCTCAGTATTGAAGGTGCTCTTGGTTTCCATTTGTTGGCCAACACTAAAAGAGCTGCCATAAAAAGTTTTGCCTAAAAAATTTGTTCCTCTTTCTTTGATTCTGGGTGTAGACCTGGCAGTGACACAGGTAAATCAAATGGCACGAACAATTTCAGCTTTATGTGTTTCATTCCAAATTGCTTTCAGAGTTGTTGTACCCATTCCAAGGTTCACCAACAATGCATCAATAGGCTTGTTTTCCCACTGCCTCCCTCTCAACATTGATCATTTTCCAGGTTTTTTTTTCCCAATCTGTTGGGTGTATGAGGTGAAATCACAGAATGCTTTATTTAGTATTCCTCTTCTTAGTAGCGATTTGGAACATTTTTTTCCCACATGATTATATATAGTCTGGGTCTCTTCTGCTTGAGAATTGCTTGTTCACATCCCTAGATTATTTATCAATTGGGGAATGGCTCTTATTCTTATAAATTTGAATCAGTTTCTTGTATATATTTAAAATGAAACCTTTGTCAGGAAAACTCATTGCAAAGACTTTCCTTCCACTTAATTATTTCCTTTAAAAATTTTTGTTTTATTGGATTTGTTTGTGCAAAACCTTGTAAATTTTATGTAATCAAAATTATTCATTTCACCTTCTGTCATCTTTTCTTTGCTTATACATTTTTCTTCTATTTATAGGGTGGAGAGATCATTTTTTTTCCACATTTCTCTGCTTTGTTTATGATGTGACCTCTTATTTCACCTCTCTATTTGGAGCTTATCTTAGTGTCCTATCTAATTTCATTCCATATTCTGGTGTCCAATTTTCCCAACAGTTTTTGTCAAATGTTGAGTCTTTGTCCTAGTACCTAGGGGTAGCAGATATATACACATATATGCTCCTGTATGCTTCAATATGAAATCAATTGTCTGTGTCTATTGTCCGAGCAACTATAAAAGACTTGGTTCTTCTCAGTGGTTCAGTGATCCAAGGCAATCCCAACAAATTTTAGATAGAAAAGATATAGAAAGAGAACTATGGAGATTGAATGTAAATCAACACATGTTCACTTCTTTTTTCTGTTTTTTTTCTCTTCCATGGTTTTTCCCTTTTGTTCTTGTTTTTCTCTCTCAACATGATTTATAAAGAAATGTGTATTAAAAAATAAAAAAATTTAAAATTAAGAAATCTATTCTCCTAATCAATCTCTTTATTGTTTGACCAGCACCAAAGTGTTTTTGAGAAGTACTGTTTGGAGACATGGTCCCCTTCATTTCAATTTCTTTTTACAATTTCTCTTGAAAAATATTTTTGTATATTTCATTAAATATTTCTCAATTGCATTAAAATTTCTTTAATATTCATTTTTTAAAAATCTGAATTCCAAATTCTTTCTCCCTTCCCCCCCTTGAGAAGGCAAGCAATATAATATCAATTATATATGTGAAGTCATATAAAACATTTCCATGTTGACATGTTGTAGATCTCTTGAAATTCTTAACCTTTCCTCCTCAGGAATTTTAGCAAATTTCCCCCCTAGTAAGTTGATTGATATGGCATTGAATAAGTGAAATAATTTAGATAACTTGTCATTTTCTTAGAACTGGCTCTGCCTATCCATGAGCAATGAATAATTCTCCAATTATTTGGATCTGTCTTTATTTTCTTAAAGAGTGGCTTATAGTTATTTTCATATAGTTCTTGTGTTGATCTTGGTAGGCAGAGTTCTAAGTCTTTTGTATACTCTAGACCATACCCTAATTACTTCTGCTTGGACTACTACAAGGTTTCCCCCATCCATCTCTTTCCTTCCCCCTTCATATGGTTGCTGGGATAGTTTTCTTCTTCATAAAGAAATTGATCGACCAATCAATAAGCATTTATTTAGTGCCTATTATATGCCAGATGTGATGCAGGACACTAGAAATACAAAGCCAAGAACTCACATTCTATTAGGAAGAAAATTTGTACGTGTGTAAATATAGACCAAAAAAACCCACAAAGTGATGGAGATGGTGACAGTGAATCAGGTAAAGCCTCTTGTAGTTGGTAGTATCTGGGCTGAGATTTGAAAGAAACTGGTGATTCTAGAGCTGACACTGAGGGCTTTCCAAGCTGTGCTAGAGCACTTGTGCAAAGGTATGGAGATGGGAAGTGGAGAGTTCCCCGTGAGGAACGACAAGGCTGGAGCAGAGACATGGATGTTCACCATGGAAAGGTTGGGGCCAAGCTGTGAAGAGTTTTGAAAGATCTGTCCGAGGATTTGTATTTAATCCTGGGATAAAAGGGAACCACGTGGTCAAATCTGTGCTCTCAGAAATCACAGATGGCACTTTCCCCCTCAACAACCTTCAGTAGTTCCCTTATTGCCCATCAAGTCAAGATCAAATCCCTGTGCCTGTTTTCTGCACTTTTCTCAACATAGTGCCTACTGTAGCCTCACAACCTTGCCCAAAGGAGCCCTCGATGTTCTGGATAACGGAGAGATTTTCTGTCTCTTGGACACTTATTTCTGTAAACCCTAAAGTGCAAAGGAAACAGTCCTCTGAAGAGACATTGAATTGAATTGAAGGAGGTCCAGGATCCTTGTTATTCTGGGTTTTTTTTTGTTTTTTTTTTTTTCAGTTGTGTGACTCTCCATGATCCATTTGGGGTTTTTGTTTGTTTGGCAAAGATACGAGTGACTTGCCATTTCCTTCTCCAGCACATGGGGAAACTAAGGCAGACAAGGTGAAGTAGCTTGGCCAGAGTCACACAGTCACCGAGGGTAGCCTCAGGAAGACTCACTTGCCTGGCTCCAAATCAGACACTCTATCCACTCTGGCAGCCAAGGACCCCAGGGTCATACCCCGCAACATGTGCTAGGAAGAGAAGGGTGGGTAACAGGCTGGGAAGGGACAGAGACAAGACTGGCCACTATGGGCAGAGAGGAAGAGCTGGGTGGTCTGGAGGCTCAGTGGCCAGGGTGATGGCCCCAGAGCACCCTGCAAGGAGGTCCTGGGCTCACCCCTCAGCCAGGCCGGGGCTTCCTTTGCCAAAAGTGGCATCGAGCTGGCTGGGCCTCAAGTTTATAATAAGAAAGAATCATTGTACCCAAGAAAATGCACTGCTGAGCAAACAAACTCATTTTCCATCAAGAGCATTATTCATTCAGGCATTTATGGTCTCCTCGCCCCACCCCCTTCTTCCCTTCACTGCCCTCCCTTTCCCTCCCCCAGGCACAGGAAGCAGGGGGGTGGGGAGATCACCACAGACCTTTCCGCAGCTCTGGTAAACAAAGGGTGTCGGCCTGTATTTGTGCACTTTCCCTTCTGTTACAAGCAGAGAAGATGGAAGAGAAGCCCCAAACCCTGCCCTCTGGGAGCTTCTAGTCTGGGACAAAGAGGAGCCCCAGGCCCTACCTCAGGGATCTCTGGGTCTTGGGAAGCAGAACTAGGGTTCTGAGTGGATGTAGATAACTTGATCCCAGATCTTTGTCTGTTAGGAAACCTGCCTATCCCTTTGTCGGGGAGCCACCAAGTGTCCCGCCAACAGGGCAGCACACTGAGATTCCCTCTCCAGCTCCCATTTCCATGCCCTTGAGCTCTAGATCCCTGACTCCAGAAATGCTTTTTCACTTTATGGCTTCCTTTTGGTTGCCTCCCAGAACCAACTATCACTTTCTGCAAGAGGCTTTCCCTGTCCCCCCAAACCCCAGCTCAAAAACTAGCCTTTTCCTGAGATTCCCTCTCACGTCCATCTGTCTCTCGCCTGCCCCTGGTTATCTGCATGCTGCTCTCCACACTCTACACCGTGTTCCCCTTGTCTTTTCCCTTCTCTTGTGGCGCAGCGTGTGGCATATAGTATGTGCTGATCCAGGGCTTGGAGGTTGCCTGGCTGGCCTCCTTCCCTCCAAGAAGCACCCTAGGATCAATACTTTGGAAGGAATGAAGATAATTGGAAGAACTGCCGAGGGGGCTGAGCTTTGGTGGGGGGCTTGGAGGGAGGAGGGTCCCAGGACTGCCCCATGCTGCTCCAGACAGAGGCTGAGGGGAAAGTAGTTCCTCTGACCAGCTCAGGAATAAGGAGCTCTGGATATCAGGGACCTGCTCCAGTGGCTCTTCAGGGACATCAAAACCTTCCTGGGGCATCGTGACATTCTGTCTGCTGCCAGAGTCCCGAGGAGGGAGGAGGGAGAAAGGAGGGGGCCTAGAGGGACTGACTGACTTGACTGTTCCTTTGGCTCTGCTTGCCTTACAGAGAAGCTCCTTTGGAATCCGCTTTTCCTTTTTGCCCCAAGAAATGCCTTCTTTGTATTCCTGGTCTGAGCAGAAACTTTCATTTTTAAATGGTCAGCATCTGGTGCTGAACCTCAGGCTCCTGAGGGACCGTGTCCCATTCCCAACCCCTGTCCCTCCAGAGGAGGATCACTCCCAGGTCTTTCCTCAGGGATTTCTAGTCTGAGGAAGACAGAGGACAGAGTTGCCTCCTTCCCTTCCTCCCTCCCTCCCTCCCTTCCTTCCTTCCTTCCTTCCTTCCTTCCTTCCTTCCTTCCTTCCTTCCTTCCTTCCTTTCCTTCCTCCTTCCCTACCTCCTTCTTTCTTCCTTCCCTCCCTGCCTCCCTCCGTCCCTCTCTCCCTCCCTCTTTCCTTCCCCCTCCCTCCTTCCTTCCCTCTCTCCTCCTTCCTTCTCTCCCTCCCTCTCTCCCTTCCTTCCTTCTCTCCCTCCCTCCCTTCCTTCTTTCTTTCCTTCCTTCCTTCCTTCCCTCCTTTCTTTCTCCCTCCCTTCCTTCCCTCCCTCCCTTCCTTCTTTCCTCCTCCCTCCCTCCCTCCCTTCCTTCCTTCCTTCCTTCCTTCCTTCCTTCCTTCCTTCCTTCCTTCCTTCCTTCCTTTCCCATCAAACACTCATTAAGTCCATTTCCATCTTTTTCATGCCTGTTTATTATCAATTAGTGCAGAGGAGTGTCTCAGGCTTCATTTGGTCAAAGCCTCTCATGCAGGGTCCTCCTTGACAAAATGGAGAAATGCAGACTCCAGTTGATTGGAGATGGAGCTGGTTGAATCTCTGGAAGCTGAAGTCAGCATGGCAAGAAGTGTCCAGTGGAGCACCCTGGGAGGTCTTTGCTGGATCCTGAGCCCTTTAACAGTCTTGTCAATAACTCGAATGTAGGCACGATTGTGGGCACAGGCTTCTCAGGTTTGCAGTGGGCACCGAGATGAGCGGGCAGTTCCTGGCTGTGGTGCTGGAATCAGGATTGCCTGGAGCCGAGGGTGTCTGGTCAGGCTTCTTGGAGGAGGTGGCCCTTGAAGGACAGTCTGGAGATCGGGGGGGGGGGGAAACACACCCAGGCAGGGCAGGGCAGGAGTGCCAGCATCTCCTGGGGTGCCAGGCAGCATGGGGACAAAGTGGGCGTGAGTCCCTGTGTCTGAACAGCGCTGCCATCCTATGCCAGACCCAGCGTGGGCAGCCTCTCCTTGACAGTCCTTAGAGGCTCCCGGGCTCCAGTCCTGGAGCACCAACTGTTTCTGAACAGAAGGAGATGGGCTGGTGCTTTGGGAATCTCTCTGTTCTCTGTCTCAGTCTCTCTGTCTCTGTCTAGCTCTCCCGCTCCCCTGTACCCCTCTTTGTCTCTCTCTCTCCCCCTCTCTGGCTTGGTCCTGCCTCTCTCTGACTGCAGAGAAGCAGACATGGACTGCAAGTGTCTCATTTGTCTGATTACACTCTTCTAAAATTTTTATTGATAGAATTTGTTGTTATATTGCTTAATCTCTTCTCATACTCCTCTCCTTTGACTAGACCCATTCCATATGTGACAATTTTTTTTAAAGGAAAAAAAATCTAAACAATACTGATAAACAACAGATTTTGGGGGTTTGTTTTCTTGTTCAATTTCTAACTTGTTTTTATTTAATCCATTCACATGTAAAGTTATGAGTTAGGTTTATATTTTAATCCTTATTTCTAATATGACTTTCTTCTGAATTGAAATTAAAAATAACCCATCGTCTTCCAAGATATTGTTGTTTCAATTATTTTTACTTAATCTATTTTAAGGAAATCCTCTTTCTATAGGTTCTCTCCTCTTTACCCTTAAATTCCTCTCTCTATTCCCAAGTGAAAAATGGTCAAAAGATAGGAAACAGGCAGTTTTTCAGGAGATATCTAAGCCTTGAACAGTCAGATGGGGAAAAAATGCTCTAAATCAGGATTGTTTAGAGATATGCAAAGTAAAACAATTCTGAGGTATCACCTCACACTTATCAAGATTGGCTAATGTGACAGAAAAAGGGAAATGACAACAGCTGGAGAGGATGTGGAACTACAGGAGCACTAAAGCATGGTTGCTGGAATTTTGAACTGGTCCAGCCATTCTGAAGAATAATTTGAACTGCTCTTTGACCCTAGATCTGTCCCACCCCTAGATCTGTAGCCCAAAGAAGTTTTTTTTTTTTAAATTAAAAGGAAAAGGATCCATATGTACAAAAATATTTATAGTGGAAAAGAATTGGAAATTTAGGAAATTCATCTTTGTAGAATGGCTGGATGAGTTCTGGTACATGATTGTGATGGAATACTATGGTACTATAAGAAATGATGAGCAGGATCCTGGATCATATCTTTTGGAAAAGAGCCTTCAGGTACAGTAGGCAGCAAGGGGAGGGGAGAGGCTCCTTCTAGATTCTCTTCTGGCCCTTGGGGATCCTCAAGGGCTTCTTGGAAAACCCTGGGATCTCACTCACTCCAAGCTAGTTTCATAAACCAGCTGGGCTCTAGTAAGCCTCGGCCCCGGTTTTTCCTACTGCTCTCATTCTCTGCGGCAAATTCTGGTCATTCCATAAGGGCTGATCTTTTACTCTGTTTGTCTACTTGGCCGGGGCTACTCGGCCCAGGGACCCTGGGGAGAAGGATTCCCGCAGAAGGGCTTGGAATCCAGCTCCCACTCAGCCTGAATCAACACAGGGCAAATTTCCCAGATCGGCTTGTTCTGGAGAAGGAGAACTTCCTTACGGGATGATGGTCTGGTCCTGCCCACCCCAGTCTGGTTCATCAGCTGATCAGTCTAGCTGAGATCAGACTGCTCTTGAGGTGTGGCTGGCTCCAGGCCTGGGCTTCTCAGCTCACTCCTGTGAAAGATGGGCTGAGCTGCTGCCGGGGTACAGGCCAGTCTTGGCCGGCAAAGGGGGCTCTGACAGCTGGCACGTAGTAGGTACCACACAACCTTCAGAGCCAGTCAGGTAATAAATCAACAAGCATTTATGATTTGTACTCAAGTACAAAGAATGAAACAATCCCTACTGTTAAGAAGCTTTCATTCAAATGGGGGAAATAACTGGTAGATTTTGCTCTTGGTCTTTCCTTTTTTAAGGGGACCAGAGACATCACAGGATGATGTCTTGACTTGCATGTGGATTGGATTTAAGTAAGACCGAGAAGCACAGAGTCACTGAGCTCACTCTCTCTTCCAGAGTCATTCTCTTCTATAAGTCAGTACGACTGGTGATGTCTGGGATGCAGTGGATGACCCGGACATCTTCCATGTCTGACCAAGCTCTGAGTACCCCATGGTTCCTGCTTCAGCCGCCTTCTTGGCTGCTAAAACAAATTGTTCTCATCGGCCCATTCCTCAAAGGGAGTCTGTACATGACTGGGGGATACACCAGAGGGTGGAAGGTTCCCCTCAATCTGGCCTAGCACACCTGCCGAGATGGTTCCTGGGATGTGGCCACGGCCTGTGCTACAGCTTCTTGGTGAGAGTTGGATAAAGATGGACACCAAAGATGCTTGAGCGGCTCTGAAAGGGACTTGGCAAGTCCTCTGGGATATATAGATGTGCAAATGTAGGTACATGTGTAGAAAACATCAATAGAAAGTCTATGCTTTGGGCTAGAATAACCTCAAATATATGTGCATATATAGTTTACTACAGAGTCATTTGGAGGGGAAGGCACTCACAGTTGGGAAGGAGCAGGAAAGGTGGCAGCACTTGAGCTTAAAAGAAGAGACAGTCCCAAGCAATCCCAATTGGGCAGACCCAAGTCCACAAAACAAAGTGTATTAAAAATAAATAAATTTTAAAAAGAGGAGAGGCAGATATGAGGAGGGAGGGCATTCTAGTATAGACATGGAGATGGGAGAGGTATTCTGTGTGTGGAAGAGAGAGGCTGGATCCTAAACTGTGAAAGGGAAATATGGGTTGAGATGAGGTAGCTTTAAACAGAAAAGTCAAGCAGAAGAGCTTATGGTTTTTTCCTGGAGGTAATAGGGAGCCACAGGAGTTAGGTGCCATGGTCAGCTGTCTACTAAAAGAGTCACCTTGGTGCCAGTGTGTAGGAGGTAGAGGGGGAAAGTGAGGAGAGACCCACCCCAAAATTACTGGTGATGTAGGACTGAAGCTCAGGGGAGAGACTGGGGCTGGGTATATAGGTCTGGGTGTCTTCAGCAGAGAGGTGGTAGTTAAATTCATGTGAGTTAGTGAGGTAAGTAAAAAGGAGAGGGGAGGAGACAGGGAGGGAAAGAGGGAGGGAAGAAAAAAAAGAGAGGAGAGAAGGGGAAAGGAGGGGAGAGAAAAAGTTTTATATACATACATATATTTATATACTCATAAATACAAATTTACATATGATGTAATCCCAGTCCCAAAGCTCATCGGTAGGGGACTCTCTCCTTATTTGTGAGGATTAATTCCCCATGCCTACACAAGGGATAGGGCAGAGTAAAGTTGTCAAGAGTGGGAAGGGAAGGGACATCTGGAGTGCTCTTGAAACTGGAATTATCTTTGGGATCTGCAGTCATCTCAGGCACTTTTGGCTCCCAACTTCAATAGAAAAGATAGATTACGCCAGTCCCATTTCCAGGTTACTGAAGGAAAATACTCTATGAAGACACGAAAAGAGTGTGGGCAATCTCCATCACTTCCCTATTCCCAGCTTGTTCCATGTGTGAAATCCAGGACACGCTGTCTGTCTATCTGTCTCTGTCTCTGTGTGTGTGTGTGTCTTTGTCTCTCAGTCTGTCTCACTGCCTCTGTCTGTCTCTGTCTCTGTGTGCCTTTGTCTCTCTGTCTGCCTCTGTCTCTCTCTGTTGAGTTACCTCTCTGCCAATGGTAGAATTCCTTCATTCTCATTGTTTGGGATAGATTGTCCTGTATACACTTTCTCTGATTTCTGTTTGTTGTAGAATTGTATAAAAACTTCTTTGACCATTTCTTTGAATGTTCATTATGGATCTTATATTTGACGGGAAATGTCAAGTCTTAGACATAAAATTTTCAGTCCTTCTGCTTCTTTTCCAAAGAGACAGCAAACAAAAGTTAGATCGAACCAGGAAACTCTATCTCCTAAGCAAATGATATTTAAGGAAACATATAGATACCATTCTAATCCAATATTCCATTCTTAGAGAAGAGCAGAGGGGTCAGTTTCTGACCTCAACCTCCTGCTTCCCCTTCTGGCAGAAATTAGGTTGAAGGAGAAAAGGCTAAAGATGTCTATTCTGCCACCTTTTGAGTTGTTCAGTGACACTATTATGCCATATGTGGGGACAGTGGGGACATGTTGGTTTTTCATTGTCTTCAGCACTCAAAGAGGACAAAGACAAAGTAGTTATTCATGTGTCTTGGATACTATTATCAGAGAAGTTCTATATAAAGATTTTTTTTTCCCATTCAACTCTTTCTCTTCTTAATCTAGGTGTATTAATTTTGTTTGTGCTGAAGCTTTTCAGTTTCATGTAGTCAATGCTATCTATTTTATCTTTTACAATTGCCCCGATCTCTTAATTGGTTAAAAATACATTTCCTACTTATAACTGTGAAAAGTGCATGATCTGTATACATATATTGTATTTAACTTATACTTTAATATATTTAACATGTATTGGCCAACCTGCCATCTGGGGGAGGGGATGGGGGGAAGGAGAGAAAAAGTTGGAACAAAAGGATTTGCAACTGTCAATGCTGTAAAATTACTCATCCATATATCTTGTAAATAAAAATCTATAATAATAATAATAATAAAGCCAATTGGGAGCTTTAAAAAAGTGTATGATCTATTTCTCTTCTAGTTTCTTTATGGCATGATTTTAATATTAAGGTCAGGTATTTATTTAGAATGTGTTGTGGAATATGGTGTAAAGTATTGGTCTAAGATCATTTTCTGCCAGATTCCTTTCCAGTTTTTCCATAAGTTTTTATCAAAAACGGAGTTCTTTCTTAAGTAATTTATCTTTTCAAGTTTATTGAACACTAGACAACTGAGTTCTATTGTTCCTGCTTCTCCCTCGTCTAGTCTGTTCCATTGATCTGTCTCAATCTTTTTTTTTTCTATTTTCTATCCATTCATTCATTTATTTATTTATTTTAATTTTTTTTTTTTTACTAAAGCTTTTTATTTTCAAAACATATGCATGGAGATCTGTCTCAGTCTTTAAAACAACATCAAATGATTTGGGTGACTGGTCTTTTTAATACAGTTTGAGGTCTGGAAGTGCTATTCTCACTCTATTTGTGTCTTTTCATCATTTTCTTTGATATTTTAGATCTTTTATTTTTTCAAATGATTTTTGTAATTATTTCAGTTCTGTAAAATATCCTTTGATAATTTTATTGGTATGGCATTAAAACTGTAAATTAACATTGGTGGGGATGACATTTTGAGTCCCTCAATTTCACCCTCCCATGACAGTCTCCAGTTTTCTCACCATCTTTCCAGGATGAGATCGCTGCCCCTTTCCTGTATCCTAACATGTTAGTGCTGAAAGTGACATTAGGGGTTCATGGCTCCAACCCTTCGTTTTTACAGATAGGGAAATTGAGTTCACAATCTGGCTCTGAACGGAGTGGGGAAGCAGCTTCCAGCACTCGCTCTTCTCCACCATCAGTTTACTCCCCACCCCCAGCCTCTTCCCAGAATCCGCATCATATGTCTCTCCTCCGGTACTGTTTATCACAGCCTTGCTCTCACCAGGCTGTTAACTAATCATACTATGCTATTTGTCGTTCAGGCTTCATCAGCTCTTCCCAGAAACCATCTGGAGCCTCACCTCCTTTTGTTTTAGAAAGGTACAGGTGCGTCAGAGGAGGACGTTAAGGTCTGCTCAAGGGATCTGGGAACTTGACAAACCCACAGTAGGAGAAGAGGGGAACGAGTCCAACCATCTTCCACTGTTTCCTGGTCACGGTGTGAACTGTCCCCCCACCAACACACACACACACACACACACACACACACACACACACACACACACACACTGTGAATTCTCTGGGCAAGGGGCAGATTCCTCTTTCCTGAAGAGTCTTTCATGCAGTGAGCTTTTCTGAGCAGGGACCTCAGGCAGCCTGAACTCTGAGCTTTAACAGGAGCCTGAGACAGACAGATAGGCAAGCAGACAGACAGACAGACACACAGAGACAGTCTTGGCTGACTCTTTGTGACCCCCTATGGGTTTTTTTTTGGCAGAGATAATGGAGCAGGTTACCATTTGCTGTTCCTGTTCATTTTACAGATGGGGAAACTGAGGCAAAAAGAGTTAAGTGACCTACCCAGGGTCACATAATCAGCAAGTATCTTGTAAATAAGTAATAAGTGAGGCAAATAGAGACAGAAGCACAAAGAGAGGCCCGTTTGTCATAGCCCTGGATGCCTTCACCTTTCCAATCACTCTAGAGGGAACCAGACCCATTTAGGGCCCTACAGATGGGAAAGTGGGGGCAGAGGTGTTGGGCCTCTATCTGTGGGCTGGAGCCCACCCCCTAACTCCACCACCTGGCACAAAGCCTGAGACACAGCAGGTGCTTACTAAGTGCTCGCTCACTGACTGACTGTGTGATCCCAAAGGGGAGGAAGAATCGGCACAGTGGGCACCCCCTGCACCGTTGGGCCCCTTCCTCTGGCTGTGAGTCATGCCAGTTGGATAAGTCCTATGCAAGGGGAGCCCTTCAAAAGGGATGATCCCACCGTCAGGGGGCTCTAGCCTGTTAAAAAAACCAGGCTTTTGATACCAAGAATTCTGGCCCAGGGCCAGAGCCCCAAGTCAAAATCTGCTTTTCTCAGAAGAACCTAGAACTGGGTCCTTGATAGGGGGTAGACTTGGAGCCAGGGGATGGGGCCTGCCCAACCTTGACCTGGGCCTGGCCCCCATCTGAAAATGGGCTCCCAGCAGGTTCCCTGGGTCCCCTCGGCCGGACCTTGGGGGAGGGTTCTTTTATTCCCTGCCCTTTTGTCAGAGGTGGCCAGCACGGGACTTGGCACACAGTTGGTGCTTTTTAAGTGCTGATTAGGAAGGGCTACACCTGTGTAACTTGGCCCGTGTGGTCTCTGGGCTCAGCTCTCAGGGACCCGATGGCTTCAGCCTCTTTCTTGCCCACTCTCCCCAGCCCCCCGGCACAGGCCACCCGCCAGCTCCTGAAGCAGAGATCCAACTGCCCTTTTCCAGTCCCTGATTGCTCCCCATGGCCTAGAGTAAGGGCAGAGCCCTTGGTTCTGGCATTCAAGGCCTCCTTGGCTTTCCCACTTTATGCTGGGCTGTTGTCTCTAAGACACAGCCCCCACCCCTCATGGCCCCATACTTCCTAAGTGCCTTCGTCTCCATTACCCCGGACCTCCCCTCTGGGCCAGCTGTGAGGGAAGGGTCTGGGAACCCCTGCCATAGGGGCTCCCTCTGCTCCATCCTCTCGGCAGGACTCAGGCCTCAGTTTCCCCAACAAGAAGCAGGGGTTGGCCGCCTTGTCCTGCCCACCTCCTGGGGGCTGAGGGGAAGGAGGAGAGAAAGTCTTCAGAGAGCCAAGGTAGGGTAGCTCTAAAGCGGCGTCCGTCTGTCTGAGCCCGGCTCTGGGGGCCGGCCTGTCAGGTTGGGGAGGCTGGGCTCTTCATTCTCCTTCAGTGGAAAGCTCAGCGAGGGAGACCGGGCCTCGGTGACCCAGTTCCCAGGCAGCCAGACATAACAGAGCAGCCACGTGATGGGTCTGCCTGCCTCCCTCCAAGCTGGCATTGAAGCAGAGCCCCTGGGGGGGACTGAGCAGGAGCTGGAGAGGAGAGAAAGGGAGAGGGAGGGGGAGGGGAAGGGAGGAGGAGGAGGGGAAAAGGGGGAAGGGGAAAAAGGAGGGGGAAGGGGGAAAGGAGAGAAGGGGGGAAAAGGAGAGAAGGAGGAGAAGGAGGAGAAGGAGGAGGAGGAGGAGGGGAAGGGGAACAGGAGGAGGAGGAGGAGGGGAAGGGGAACAGGAGGAGGAGGAGGAGGAAAAGGAAAAGAAGGAGAAAGAGGAGGGCAGGGAGAGGGAGAGAAGAAGGGAGAGGAGGGGAATGGGGAGGAGAAAAAAGGGGAAGGAAGAAAAGGGGAGGAAAAGGGAAGGAGGAAAAAAGGAGGAGGGGGAAAGGAAGGGAGGAGGAAGATGAAGATGAAAATGGGAAGAAAAAACCAGAAAGAGGGTATATTGCCCCTCCCTTTACCCTCACCCACACCCCTCACAACCTCCAACCCAGAAAAACCCCCCCAAAATCCACGCCCACCCGGGTGCCTTTCCAGGGCACCCCACCCCCACCACCCTTTTCCCACTAAAACAAAATCCCCAAACCCCCACCACCCACCCCCATCTCCGCTTTGGGAAATTTGGGGCCCTCATCCATCCTCCTTGGACTTACTATTTTCCCTGAAGTCCCTCCCCCCTCCCAACCACCCCCCACCCCCCACCCCCCAACCCCAAAAAATGGCCCCCAACAAGTCTTGGGTGGACAGGGTATACCATGGATACAGGAGGGAACTTTCCCTCCAGGGATGGAACAAAGGGAAATCCCAAAACGGGGACCCCTTCATCACAAAGGTCCCCTCAATGAGGGAGAACACACACAACCAGTAGGGACCCTCCCTCTCCCTAGGCCCTCCTCGGGGCCACCCCAGAACCCCTCCAGAGCCGGACCTACACTTTGGCCTGTATCCTGGGCAGGGGAATCACATCCTTTGGGGTAGGTCACAGCACTCACTGCTGACCAGCGGGCAGCCTGCCCCCTCTCTGGGCCTCCAGGGCCTCCTTTAAAGGTCTTTCCTTCATCTTCAGGCCCTGGAACCTCCAAGTCCGACAGCCTCCTGTCCCAGCCCTTCCTTCTGTTTCTGATAAAGGGCAAGAACCCTGGTCCCAGAGTCAGCAGAGGACTGGCTTTGAGGATCGGCTCCAACCCCTATTAGCTGATCTCAGTTTCTTCATCTGTGAAATGGCTCTAAGGACCCAGGAGTATCCTGAGGAACTTGCCTCTCCTTCCACAGGGCTGTGAGGTGCCCAGAGGGCATTCCTGGCACTCTCTGGGAGGGAGGGTCCTGGAAGGTCACTAGCTCATTTACAGCTGAAAGAACTGAGGCTTAGGAAAGTGAACCCATCTGGGACTTCTCTGAACTCTCCTCCAACCATATAGGACCAGGAAGATTGCTGGGATGGGGAAGGGGACAGTGAGGGGAGGTGGACAGAGGCCCATCCTAAAGCTGAGGGGATCTGGGTTCAAATCCTGCTTGGTCACTTAACAGCTACATGACTTTGGCCAACTCTCTTGGCTGTTCCCTGAGTGCCTCATCAGTAAAATGGAGGCTTGGAGCTAGATGGCCTTCCTAGGAAAGCTCTGGTGCCCTGGGACACAAAGACCCCAAGAAACGGTGTGCAGCAAGGCAGGTGCACCACAGCAGCTTCCAGGTTAACCCATTGTTCTTGCTGCCTCGGTGTTCCATTCGATGGGTTCTACACCCAGAAGGAGTTCGCTTACTACCAGGACTCAGTCTCCTAAAATGGGGGTATTCTGGGAAAATCCCCAACTCCCCACTTAGCGGTACATTTGTGCTCCTGTGATTTGTCCTAATGGGAAGAGCCCAGAGGAGGCCCCCTCCTCTCAGACCTCCCCCCATACACACACACTCAGATGATGTCTCCCTCCTTTTCTTCCCTGGTCCCTACATCTCTGCTGTTCCTGTGTATCTCCCCTTCTGTCTTTCTTCCCCTCTGTGCCTCTCTTTGTCTCTGTCTGTCTCTGTCTCATTCTCTCTGCCTGTATGTGTGCCTTTCTGTGTCTCTCTCTGTGTGTGTATGTGGCTGTTTCTTTGTATGTCTCTGTCTCTGTTTCTGTCTCAGTCTGTGTGTGTTTCTGTCTGTCTCTCAGTCTTAGTCTGTGTGTGTGTGTTTCTGTGTTTCTCTATTTTCTTTGTCTCTGTCTTTCTGTCTCTGTTTGTCTGTCTGTGTGTCTGTCTTTGTTTCTTTCTCTGTCTCTGTGTGTGTCTGTGTGTTTCTTTCACTGTTTGTCTCTGTCTCTCTCTGTCTCTCAGTCTGTGTGTGTGTGTTTTTCTGTCTCTGTCTCTGTCTCTCCCACTCTCTGTGTATGTGTATGTTTCTGTGTTTCTCTGTCTCTGTCTCTCTGTGTGTCCGTTTCTTTCTCTGTCTGTCTGTCTGTCTCTCTCTCTCTCTCTCAGTCTCTCTCTGTGTGTCTGTTTCTTTCTCTATTTTCTTTGTCTCTGTGTGTGTGTGTCTTTCTGTGTCTCTGTCCCTGTCTGTCTCTCAGTCTCTCTGTGTATTTCTGTATTTCTTTCTATTTGTCTCTGTCTCTGTCTTTCTCTGTGTGTCTCTCTCTCAGCCTCTGTCTCTGTATGTGTCTGTTTCTCTGTCTCTCTGTGTGTGTCTGTGTTTTTTTCTCTGTGTGTGTGTTTCTCTGTCTCTGTCTCTCTCAATCTCTGTGTGTGTTTCTGGGTTTCTCTGTCTGTCTCTCTCTGTGTGTCTTTGTGTCTCTGTCTCTGTCCCCCTCTGTGTCTTGTCTGCCTCTGCTTTATTCCCTTTTCTGCAGCTCCTGGAAGAGCCCAGAGAGCGGCCGGCTGGGCTGCCTGGGCCTCTGCCCCCCCTGGCCTGGGCTGAGCCCCTGTGCAGGGGAGGGAGGGGCTGAGTCTGCCTTCAGGACACAGTGGAGCCAGAGGCTGGGCTGGGCCCGCAGCACACACTGGGGGCTCTGTGTGGCCTCGGAGGCCCAGCCAGCCACAGCGGCTGCCCTGCCAGGTCCAGATGACTGATGGGGTTTCAGTGTGCCTGGCTCAATGGGCCCTTCGGGACCCTGGGTAACCCTCTTCTCCAGCCACAGCACCCGTGGGCCAAGAACAGACAGACACACAGACAGACAGACGGGCCCAAAGCTCACGGGCCAGAATTGTGGCAAGGGGCCCACAGCCACAGCCCCGCGGCCGCCAGTCCCCCCCCCGCCCAGACTCCGGAGACCCGGTGTCTATCCAGCTAAACCCCTCGGCCCCTCCTGAGTCCTTCACCAGCCATGGCTCTGTCTCCACTCTCTGGGACTGGGAGCTCTGGAGGCCAGGGCTGGGACTCTGCCTCTTCGTCCTCCTCCCAGTGAATAAATGAATGGGCATCCACCTGAGGAGGGGGATCCTCTGGCCTCCCTGACCACAGAGCCTCAGCCGTGCCTCCGAGCAGCAGCATCTGAGGGTCCAGTTTTTCTCTTTGGGAATCTTCCCTTTCCCAAAGGCTCACAGGGTGAGCTTACCCCTCCTCAGGGTTAGTGGAGAAGGTCCTGGTCCTGGCAAGGAAGGGTGAGGGGGTAAACTTCCCCTTAAAGGCACCTCCTTTACGGGGGCCGACCTTGCCTGGCCCAGTACCTGCTAATCCACAGTAAGGGCCAGCCCTTTACCTGGGTGACCTCCTTGGGATTGGCATAGGAAGGGAAGCCAAGGTACAGACAGACACCAAGGGGGAGTAGTTGAGGTGAGGTGGCCAGAGAGAAGCCTCCAGGCTTCAGGACCCTGGCTCCCTGAGAGAAGGCCTCTGGCAACAGGGAGTCAGGAAAGCTGAGTCTCCACACTTGAGGGTTTCAGAGGGCCTTGGATGCTTGATCAGGCAAGCAGAATTCTGGGACACGCTCCCTGGACAGTCCGAGGCAATTCAGCAAATATCAATCAAGTCTTTTCTAGGTATCAGGCCCTGGACACTCTAAGGCAAAATTCAGAGGAAAAAGCTGGGGTGGGGGTGGGAGGAGATAACATGGGAACAAATAAGCCCATGCAAGCTAATCTGTGGAAAGGACTTGAGGATCAGGATTTGAGGATCAGAAAAGGCTGGGGGAGGAGCTCACGCTTTAAGGAAGCCAGGCTAAGAGATGAGGCTGGGAGAGAGTGATTCCAGGGCTGGGAGAAAGAGATGGAGACCCGAATTGGGGAGAATAGTTAAGTATGAGGTAAATCACAGGGCCTGGCACATAGTAGGTGCTTAATCAATGTGCGTTCTCTTCATCAAATAGACCAGTTTGTTTCTATATGCAAAGGGGAATTATGGAAGATCTCATGAAAGAGACTCTGGCACCAGATTCTGAATTTAAAGGCTAGTGTTTTAAAGATAAGGGAGAGACTAAAAGATTTTTTAAAAAATATTTTATTTTTCTCAATTAAATGTAAAAATAATAATAATCCATTTTATTCATTGTTTTTCTTTTCTTTTTAGTTTTTCTTTTGAATTTTTCATTTTTTTGTTTCTTAAATCATTCAATAACTTTTTTATATTATTATTGCTTTAAAAATTTTAAGAAAACATTGTCAATCCCCCCTAAAATTGTCAAATGCCCAGTAGAATATTAGGGAAGATTCAAAATATGTAACAACAAATTTCCATTTCAAGAAAGCATCTATAATAATAGAAAACATTATATTTTAATTCATTTAAAATTTTTTTGAGTTCCCAGTTTTTTTTTCCCTCCCTCTCTGAGACAGTAAGCAATTTAATGTAGGTTATATATATTCAATCGTGTAAAACATGTTTCCATATTAGTCATATTGTGAAAGAAGAAACAGACCAAAAGAAACACACATGGAGAGAGAGAAAGTAAAAATAGCCTGCTTTAATCTGCATTTAGATTCTCTGGAGGTAGATATACTTCTTCATCATAACTGGGACTGCCTTAGATCACTGTATTGCTGAGAATATTCAAGTCATTTGCAAGTGATCACTGGACAATGTTGCTGTTACTGTACACGACGATTCCCCTGGTTCTTCTCACTTCACTTTGCATCAGTTCATGTAGGTCTTTTCAGGTTTTTCTGCAGGCATCCTGCTCCCCATTTCTTATAGCACAAGAGTCTTCCATCATGATCCTATGCCACAGTTGGACAATTCCCCAATTGATGATCGTTCCTTTGACTTCCAATTCTTTGTCACCACAACAAAAAGCTGCTCTAAAAATATTTTTATACACATGGGTCCTCCCCCCATTTTTCATCTCTCTGGAATAGAGATTTAGGGACACCAAAAGTTTTTAGGAAAAGTGACATGATGAGACTTCACATGACTCAGAAGATTTGTTCATGGACAGTTCCTGGGTCGAGGGAAGAGTTCTGGGATCCCACAGCAGCTAAAGCCAGGTCAGGCCCATGGGCTGGGGGTGCAAGCCCAGCCTCGGCCCTCCCTGGTCCTGGAAGTTCTGAAGACTAAGTCCAAATGGAAGGGGCTTTTCAGTGAGCCTGAATGGAAGACTCAGCCTTAGGATACATAGCTGTCACTCTGATACCAGAAGAAGGGACAGGTTACTTGACCGTCCAATAACCCCGAGAGGACAGGGGATGACGGGCCTGCCAATGGCACTATTCTAGGTGTGGAGGATTCCTTCAGGAAGGTGGAGACCCGCCGGAGGTTTAGTTTGACCCTTCTGGGGCTTGGCTCAGACTCATTTCTGTTTGGCATTTGGGGAGAATAAAGCCGGTGCTGTACTGGGTGGTTTGTTGACCCGAGTGCTTGCGGGGGGGAGCGGAGGGCTCTCTGCAGGACACAGACTAAATGATGATGATCCCAGGGGAAGGGTTAGGTGAGGGCACGCCAAAGAGAGATGCCTGTGAGGAATCCTTAAGCCAGAGCCCAAGCCACGGAAACCCTGAGGTTCATCCCCGGGCCACAGGTCCCACTTACAAGAATAGAACCAAAGATGAAGGTCTTTGCAAACTCTCCAGGGGCAGCTTTCTCTGCTCGGGGTTGACCTGGGGCAGACGTCTGGGGCTGCCCTTCATGAGGTGTTTATGTGGGCATCCCGGTGGCCCAGTGGTCTCTGAGCCCTGTTTGGGCTCCCGGCTGCTCAGGGGCTGAGCCCTGATCTCAAACTGCCAGAGTTAGAAGGAGACCCCCCCCCAGGACTCAGGAGCCCACCCTGCTGCCCTTACACAAGTGTGGCCATGGATGTGCCCACGCCTGTGAGCCCGAGAACAAGCTCCAAGCAGCTGCGTCCCGAGGAGGTCTGCACCGAGGAACCTGCCTGCCCCGGCGCATGGAGGCGCTGGGGGCGGGCACCGAGCCAGCCACCCAGAGCAGATGGTCGGCCCATAAAACTTTAATGTCCTTCCATCTGTGCTCACCCTGAGCTCCTGTAATCCCAGACCCAGGGAGGCAGAGGCCAATCCCTCGGAATCTGTCACTGCCACAGGCCTGGCTAATTGGGATCAGCCTGACTGGGGGAGCTGGGGGCAGACCCAGGAAGAGGGCAGGGCTCGACCAGCAGAAGCCCTGGGCACTTGTTGGAATAGTGCCCTTCCTCAGGACCCTCCTGCGCCAACACCTTCAGGTTACCAAGTAGCACTCTCTGGCCTGCCCCTCTTTTTTAACTTGATCCAGCTACTCCTGGGGCCCCCACAGCCCCTGGAATTGCCTCCATTTTCTCTCCAAACTTTCCAGGACTAATCCTATCCCTCCTTCTCCCCCTCTTTCAATTTTTCCACCCCCTCCTCTCTTTCTCTTTCTCTTCCTCCTCCTCCCTCCTCCCCCTTCACCTCCTTTCTTCCATCCCCCCTCCTCTTTTCCCTTTCCTCCTCCCCTCTTCCCCTCTTCCTTTTATTACTCTTCTTCCTCTCTTCATTTCCCTATGCTCTCCCTCTTCCTCTCCCCCTCTCCCCATCCCTTCTCTTTCTCCTCTTCCCCTCCTCCTTCTTTCCTACCCTTCTTCCTCCTCCCCCTTCTTCTCTTCCACATTCTCCTTCTCCTTCCCCTTCTTCCCTCCTGCCTTGACTTCTGATACTGATCTCTTTCTGCTCTGATTTTTTCATGACTTTGAAAGCTGATAAACCCCAGGGTCCTAGTCCCAGCCCTGGGTGATGGTCTCTTTCCTCCAGAGAGCTTCCTGAGGGCAGACCCTGGGACTCCTCTTTGATCTCTAGCTTCCCAATGGTCTCATCCATATGGACCCTGGCACCCTAGCCCAGCCATCATTCCCTGGACTGAGCTCTGCTTTCTGATGCTCAAAGATGCTCAAAAATGAGGGCTCCTGGGAGACATTGATCCAAGTCTGCATTTACTCTCTAATAAAGAACCTTGCACATAGGGAAGGCTCAGGCAGCCCTGAAAAAAAGGCTGAGGCTGGTGAGGCTGACTCTACAAAACAACAGGGAAAGTAGAAAACACCACTTTTTCTTTCCGTCACCCTCCCCTTCTCCCCTCCCATGACAATATAGAAGGTGTCAGAGCTGGAGGGGTAAGTGTGATTTAGAAGCTATTGAGCCTTCTCTTTTACAGCTGGGGAAACTAAGTCCAGAATTGGGGAAGGCCCTTCTGGAGTTCCCATTGCAGACCTAGAACTTCTGACTCCCAGCTCCTCAGGTTGATAAGAGGAGAAGTAAACTTGATCTCAAACTCCTAATTCAATACATAAAGACTGTTGAAAGAAAACCTTCAAAGCCCAGATCAAAGGGGTTTTCTCCAGGAAGGACCCTACAAATAGTGAGTATTTATAGACTTTGTGCTGAATGAAAAAAAAAGATGAGTGGATGGATGGATGGGTGACTGGATGGATGAATAGATGGATGAATGGATAAAGAGATGGATGAATAGATGGATGAAGGGACAGATGGATGGATGGATGAATAGATGATTGGATGAATGGATGGGTAACTGGATAGATGAATAGATGGATGAATGGATAGATAGATGAATAGTCTTTTTAGTACTTGAGGAGTCCCCCTATCATTGTCCAAAGGCTGAAGACAATCAGTTTCTCTTCTCAGATATATGGTTTACAAAATACTTTTCCTTTTAGGCACCAGTCAATTGGTTGATAGGCATTTATTAAGCATTAACTGTATATCAGGTATTGTGTAAAGAGCTGATGATACAAAGAGGGAGATGGTGAAATATTATCACAGATAATTAATATAGAGACTCAGTGATTTGTTCAGAATCCCATCAGCAATAAGCTATGTGACCAGAAGGGTTTTATTTCTTCTTCCAGCTCCTAAGGAATGCTGGGGGAAGGAGCTGTGGGGAGATGTGCATTTGGTATCAGGAATAACTTTCTAACAATGACAGTTGTCCAAGAGTGGTTTGGGCTGCCCCGACAGGTAGTGAGCTCCCCATTAGGGGAGCTCTCCAAGTAGAGCCTGGATGTCCACCTGGCTGATGCGCTCAGGACTCGCTCCCTGTGATGCTGAACTCACTCCCAACTCTGATTTTTCGATGTTTCGGAGCAAGCCTTCTGACTCAGGCCCGAGTCCTTTTCTTCTGAGCTCCCCACAAGGAAAAGAAAGGCAGCCACAAGAAAGGGGTGAGTCAGAGGCAGTGTGGAGCACTAGGTAGAGCAGCAGGGGAGCTGGATTTGAATCACCTGACAGGCCCCCCTCTGGGCTGCCCCAGCCTCCTCCTCCCAGGAGAGGAGGCTGGATCTTTTCTAAGGTCCGTTCTGGCCGAGTCCCGTGGTCCCAAGGATGCGGCTGCCCAGGAAACACCAGCCTCTAGCTGGAGGAATCTCCCACCACCAAGGGTTTCCCCAGACAGACGTAGCCTGGGGGCCTTGGGAGCTGGAACAGGCGGCCTCCATGGCCGCCAACCACAATGGGGTTTGGACTGAGGATGGGGGCTGTGCTTGGCCCCCGTCCCAGGAGGCTTCGCTCTTTGGGGCGGTCTGGGAGTGACTCATGGGCAGCAGCGGCAGCCAGCTGGGGTTCCAAGCCCAACATGCACCATGATCTCACCGGCCGGGGAGGGGCCCGGCTGACCTGACTCCGTTCCTGGCTCTGAACCCAGAAATCTGGCGGAGATTCCTTCCATGGTTGGGAAAGTCCTGGTGTGTTCCCAGCTTCATCAAATCAGGCTTCTGTGGTGAGGTGAAACCCCCCCCTCCCATTTCTGCAGCCTTGGAGGGGTGCAGGGAGGAGATTCTCCCCATTCTGCAGAGAAGAATACTGAGACCCTGAGAGGAACAGACACTCCAAGACATAGAACAAGTCAGGGCAGAGCTCAGGGCTCTCCCCCTTTCTACTGGAAGCTCATTAGTAGTATAGACACTTCAGTGTATATAGTGGTATAGACATTTCAAGAACACCTGAATTCAAATCCTGCCTTTCTCATTTACTAGCTGTGTGACTGGGCAAATCACTTTGCCTCCATCTACCTCAATTGTCTCGACTGTAAAATGCGGGTGACAGTAGGGAAATCACTAAGTTAGCCATCATCATCATCATTTTATGTAAAATCATTTTAAAGGTATGGGAGGGGTTAAAAAAAGTAGAAGTTAAACTGAGCAGGAGATTCTGAGAGAGAAGGGATTCCAGGCTGAGGGCACAGTGTGATGCAAAGGCTCAGGGGTAGGAGGTAGAATATCAGGCCAGGGGAACCAGGAAAACCAGATTAATTTAGGCTCCTTTCTGGTAACCATTTAATCTGTGGATTACCCATGGGCCGGGAAGCAGCCTGCTTTTAAAAACAAAACTGGCTGAGCAAAGCGAGAGTGCGAGAATGATGTCAGGGGGAATGTTTATCCTATTTCAATTGAATTCAATTGTTTTTCTTGGATACCTAGCATGTGAGCAATGGAAAGAGAATTCACTAAACACAAAGTCAGGAGACTCATGTCTGTTCTTGGCCCTGTTCCTCACCTTCAGTTGGGAAATAACAATGATCGAGCTCAAGGGGATGTCCCAGGTCCGGCCCTTTTCTGCACAGGAAGCCACTCGTTATCATCCCTGGGCAGCATTCTGCTCAAAAAGGAACCGTCTACCTGAGGAGCCAGATTGTTGCACCTCGAGGGAAGAGTTAGAAAGCAGTTCCTTGTATTTACTCAATTTTTCTTCCATACTCTTGCTTCTGCCTATTGGGGCCCAAACACAATATGTCTGCCCCCTCCTTTCCATGACAGAGACTTAAAGAGATCTCTCTCTCTCCTACCTCTTGACAGAGACTTGAAGAGATCTTTCTTTCCTGAGTTTTCTCAAATACCCTCTATGTCTTTTTTTTTAATTTTTTTTTCTTTTTGGCAAAACAATTGGAGTTAAGTGACTTGCCCAGGAGCACACAGCTAGGAACACCCCCTATGTTTTGATTGTCAGAACCGTCACTGTTCTGGTCTGAACCAATTTGTCAGTGAGTATCCAGAAAAAGATGTTATAGGGTAAAGGAGAGAGGGACTTTTTCTTCATTTCTTTTCCATTTCTTCCTCTGAGGAAAATGGGGGGGGGTAGCGCTAAGTAAAGGCATTTCTGACTTGAAATCCCATGAAAATTCCATATGTAAAAATCTTCCTCATTGGGGAATGCCCAGATTCAGTGCCATCCCCCTATTCCCAGCATACACTTCTCCAGGAACAGGAGGAGAGCTTGGAGTGGGGAGAGAGGGGGAGTTACCAAAAGTAGGCGCTGGCTAGGTGGGGCACTGCACCTGAGAGGTGACCCCAGTAAAGGAGCTTCCCGGGGAAAGGATTTGTGAGCCTGGGTTGGACACATCTGAGATCTGAGGGTTAGCGTGTCTTATTCCATGGATAGGTGGGTCTATGCAATCGACCAGCTCCTGCTCTCAGGTCAGCACCATGGCCAGGGAAAGCACCCCTGGAGGGGTCAGGATCCAGTTAAAATATTTAGGAGGTGGGAGAGCAGGGACCACTCCTGGAGTGGGGGGTGAATTAGACTGGCCACAAGCACTCAATGTGTCTGAGCTTTAGCTGTTTCATAGTGAGGTTTAATCCAGATTGCCTTTGGGCCAACTGGAGGTTGAATTGGGCCAGGGAGCCCAATTGTGTGTATTTGTGATTCTCCCCCGAGGGCACAGAGCAGTTGAGAGGCAACCAGAAGAGTACTGTGTCCCCTGCAGCTCAGCTAACAAGTACTTGCACTGGATACTTTCTCTGGTTCTGGGGAGAGACAATTTTCTAATACAGGAGAATCTCGGTGAGTCAGTCAATAAGCATTTATTAAATACCTACTATGTGCCAAGCACTAAATAAAGGGATGAATTTTTGATGAAAAGATAGCCCAGGTTGCATCTCAGACAGAGCAGTCAGTGTTAGACATGAGGCTCAGGGTGGGGTGCAGCCCAGAAGTAAACTGGATGACATGGGGACCAGGCTGGGTCTGGTGCAGCTAAATTCCCTCTTCTCAGGTTTAGGCCACTTTGCCTTCTCTTTCATAATAAAGACATAGAATTTAGACCTGGAAGGAACTCTAGACATCATCTAATCCACTTCCCCCCCCCCCCCCCCCCCCCCGCAGAGAAGGGAAGGGCTTTGTCTGGGGAATGTGAAACCTAAGCATCCTGACTCAGAGCCTGAGTTGCCCACTCCACCACACTGCCGCCCTGAGCTTTTCTCCCTGACTTCTCCCTCTGCTTGGATTCCCAATAGTGCCCTCCCTCCCTGCTCCTGCTCTCGAGGTCTTCTTCAGGGACCAGGGGGGCTGAGATCTTAAGCCTTCTTTGTAAATGATGCACAGCGTGGAGCTGAGTGGAGTGAAATTGCTGCCCGGTAACCAGACCTGGGCTCTTCCTCTTGGCACTTTTGAATATTGGCTAAAGCTCTTCCAGTCCTCCCAAGGCTGATCTTTTCTCAGTGGGTCCTGGGCTTACAGCTGGAACTCACAGTTGTGCAGTGAGGCTCAGTGAGTAGTCTTCTGCTTCAACAGAGTTCAATTCAGCTGACATTTATTAGGCACTTATGGTATTCGGAACTCCATGATATATGCCCATAAAAACCCAGTCCCTGCCCTCAAGAAGTTTATAGTCTAATTGGAGTCAGCACTTAGCATATAGTAATAGCAAATGCTTATTGATGGAATAAATCAATCAATGGTGGATAAGACAGGAGCCATTGACTCTACAACACAATATTCTGGGATAAGTGTATTAGAGAGGATCAACAACAGGTTGTATGAAGAAGCTGAGGAGATCTAGGAACTTGGGAAACTAGAGGGGGCTTCCTGGAGGAAGAAACCTGGACTTTCAAGGAAGGGTAGGGATTCAGCAGAAGAAAGGGGGGAGAACAAGTATAGCACAAGCAAAGACACAGAAGGTAAGTTGAGTGGCTTGCTCCACATGGTTATGAAGCCATCAGGCTTTATTAGAGACAATGTAGTCATGTTTTTTTTTTGGGGGGGGGGGAAACTGAAGCCCAGAGAAAGGGGGTAGCTTGCCAAGGACAAACGGCAGTAATTGTCAGAGCCAGACTTTGAGTCCAGGTCTTCTTGACCTTCCCCACACCATGCTGAGGGAGCTTAGCCCACAAAGGCACAGTGAAGTCAGAATGTGGGGGTTTCACATGTAAGAATATGCCTTAGAGATAGTTAACTTAGGAAGTATTACTCAAAATAATTTTATTAAAAAAACCAAAAGTAGAATGTGCGATGAAGCACCTGAATGCAGCATTATTAAAAACAAATTCTTAAAGAGAGGGACACTCGTTTTGGAGCCTGTAGAGATCTGGCTTCAAATTCTGACCCTGCTACAAAAAGGCAAGTGACCTTGGATAAGGAATTTGGATAAGGAGGCAGTGTTTCTGCCTCTTATGGGCCGTAGCTGCAAAATGGAAACAATAATGAGCTCTGAAGCTCAAATGAGATAATCTGTTTATGCTTTTGAAGACTTCAAAGGACCACAAATATGCAGCTATTATTATTGTTGTTATTATCATTATTAATATTTTAGATCAAAGCTGAAGACAAAACTTATGCACAAGGGGCGAGACTTCGTTGTGGACACCTTCCTTGGGACATCACAGGTACCCCTGAACCTGAACTCGCACATCTTGTCACTGGTCGGTCTCCCTGATGATTGTCCGGCTCTGCCCCTCTCCCCATGCTGCTTCCCTTTGAGACAGATGAGACTCGTTGGCTGCTCTCCTTAGGGAAGAAAAATATGTTATTATACCATCATACTCCTTGTGGGGAGCCCACTGAGAACCGTGGAGGGCTTAAGCACAAAGGGAACTGCAAACATTTCAAGACCACCATGACTGCATGAACTCAATGAGTCAGCAGCTGCTCCCAGCTTCCATCCCAGAATGTCCCTCCTCAGAATCAGTGCCTTCACAAAACACACACTCTCTCTCTCTCTCTTTCTCTCTCTCTCTCTCTGTCTCTCTGACTGTCTCTCTACCTCTGTCTCTTTCTGTCTCTGTCTCTCTCTCTGTCTTTCTGTCTCTCTCTGTCTTTCTCTCCCTCCCTCCCTCCCTCCTTCTCTCTCTCTCTCTGTCTCTGTCTCTGTCTCTCTCTCTCTCCCCTCCCTCCCTCCTTCCCTACTTCCCCCTCTCATTAATTTCTGAATGATCTATAACCCAGGGTCCTGCTGATATTAGGTACAGTGAACACTAGTTCTTCTCACTACTATTTAGTTAACTATGATCAGTTACTGCTTGATCTATAACTGAGTTACTCATTTAGTTTTTTTTTTTTATGTTTTTTGTTTTTTTGGTCTGATATAATTCTCCTATCTGTGGGTCTCTTTCAAGATGGCGCCTATATTTGAAGCTTCCTTTATGTCAAAACACACTCAGCCACTAATGGATGATTTCCCGGCTAGGATGACAGGGCTATGTATGAACTCACTGTCTATGAGTAAGGAATGTCTGTCTTGACAGAAACAGAAACCTGGGAGTTTTTATCAGTCTGGAAGCATTTATCAAGCCCTGACTATGTGCCAAGCACTGTCCAGGTCTGCAGTTCGACCACAAGGTCAACATGAGTCAACAATGTGACATAGCAGGGCCGAAAAACCCGGTGCCATCATGGGCCACATTAAGAGCATATTTTGGCATTGCCGCAGAGATCGGGTTGCCAGAGATGGACGCCGGCTGTGCAGAGATCCCTGTGTGCTCTTTGGCTCCTGCCAGGGGGAGTTTCGCCCTGACCTTGGGACTGGTTGAGGGCAAAACTCTGACTGATAGATTTACCCTGGCCTATCCCTTTGATTGTGGGAAGGAAGAAGAAAATGATAAAGAAGGGAAGATAAAGAAAGTGCCATGAATGGAGAATGGCCACGGCCATAAGGTCACGATCACTGGATGCTGGAACCTAAATGATGTGGTAAGATACTGAGCTGGTGACATCTACTTTAGCTACAGACAGGAGATGGTGAATCCCCAATCCCCTCTCCCCTTCCCCTCCCTCTCTTTTGAGAGGTTGTGAGCCTGTTTCCTTAGGGATGAGAAACAGAGGTGGAGACATGGAGATGTGGTTTTGTTTCTCGGAAGCCTGTTTATCCATTTTATGTCTGAAGATTTACTTTGTGTCTTATGTTAGCAAATTAATTAAAAGAATGTAACTGGTATCCCAAAGCTCATTGGTATGGGACTCTCTCCTCATGGAGGCGTGTATGAGGGGTGAGCCAGAGTCATCAAGATTAGGAGAGAGGAGATAGAGGTCTTGGAGCTGTGGCATCTAGACAACTCCAACCTCCCCCAAAGCAGACCTGGAACAATGATCCCCACTAATGGGGAGAGAGTCCCATACCAATTGACTTTGGAACTCAGGCTACAAGTATTTCTATTTGTATTACTAAACTGTGTGCATTATTATTTGAAGGCAACATAAAGAGAGGTGGGAGTAATGGGAAGGGGAGAGAGAGAAAGAGAGACAGAGAGAGAAAAAGAGAAAGGGGAGGGAGAGACAGAGACACACAGAGAGAGAAAGAGAGTGAGAGAAAGAAAGAAAGGGAAAGAGAGAGAGAGAGAGAGAGAGAGAGAGAGAGAGAGAGAGAATTGATGTTTTGTTGGGGTGTAATTGGGTCGGGGGCTCAGAGCTGAGAGATAAAATGACAACTTCCCAGGATAGAGAGAATACTTTTGCCAGAATTTTCTCCAGGAAAATGAGTCTAGCTCTTGCTGGAAAATCAGCTGGGTTGGCAGTGAGGCAGATGTCCACCATATTGTAGGTCTAGCTTGAAGTAAAAGCCAGTCCTGAAGAGGGAAAAGGACCAAGGGAGTGGATGAAAAGTCATTTTCCAAAGAAGGAGCAGATTTCACAAAGAGATGGACTCCAGGAAGAGCCCCCAATAACCAGCCTGTTGGTGGAAGAATTTATTCTGCTCGACCTCCGAGAATAGAATTAGAAGCAATAGGGGAAATTTACCAAGAGACTTTTTAACAATTGGAGTCAAATTAAGTCAAATCAAGCAATGTTTATTAAACATTTAGGTGCCAGACATGGGCTAAGCACTGAAGATACAAATAAAGATTTAAAAAATCCTCGTTCTCCTGGGGCTCACAATCTAACTAGAAAGTGAACTCTGACTGGACCTCCCCAAACAGAATGAGCCATCCTGGGAGGGAATGGGCGCAGTCCCGGTGACTCTTAGCCCGGGGTGCCAGGGGTGACTCAGAGGGAGTTCTCGCTCAGGTGCTGGCTGGGCTGGATAGCCTGTAATACCACCTTGGGTTCCGAGATGCTGAGGCGCTGGGCACAGGGACAAATAGCGCCAGGATATAGTGTCAGACGCCAGATTTAGCCCAGACCAGAGGCTTGAGATGCTCCTTCTAACTCCATCCGCTCCCCGACACAGGCTTCCCTTCCGCAGCGTCCGGGAGAAGGGGAGGTCATCTGGTCCCCGCTGGAATACTCCGGGAGACAGAGAGCTCACACTCTTTCTGGGGAAGCCCGTGGCTTTTTCGGGCATCCCTGTTGCCCCAGAGAGCAGAGAGTTGGGGGTGGGGAAGGGAAAGTGCTACAGCACAAATTCTCCTGTTCGGGGAGGAGCTGACAGTGCACAGGATATGGGGGGAGGGCTGGCAGCGCATTGGCGGGGGGGGGGGGAGAAGTTGACAGCACACAGACTAGAGAGGGGGGGCTGAGCCCCCAAATTTCTGGAGAAGGGGGGTGACAGCACATAGACTCTCCTGGTGGAGTGGGGGAAGCTGACCATGCACAGAAAGAGGGAACACTAATAGCCCACAAAGTCTTGGGGGGAAAGTGACGGTGCACGGAATATGGGGGGCTGATGGCTTACAGACTGGGGCGAGGGCTGAACCCCTATAATTTCTGGATGGAGGGGGCTGACCGCACAGGCTGGGGGAGGCGGAGAGAGCTGACAGAGCATAGGATCTCTGGTTGTGGGGGGAGTAATCGACAACGCACAGTATCTGAAGCCCTGCCGTCCGTCAGGGACAGAGGATAAAGGTGGGACAGCGACCATTTGTGCATCTAATGGGAGAGAGGAAAGAGACGCGATCTGCAAACTCCCAGCGGGGCTCAGAAACAATGCCGGCCCGCGCTGGCTCCGGGAGAAGGGACGAAAACAACCTGGTCCCTGGAGGCCGATCGCCGGAAGTTTGCTCCGCCTGGCTCCCATTCCCCGGGACTTACTCATCGCCGCCCCCTCCGCGGGGCTGTTTTGCTATCAGAGAAACCCTGCCCCGGTCCTTATTTTTCTGTTTTATGAGCCTCTGTTCCGGGAAGTGGGGAGTCTTTACTGACACTCACAAACAGGGCTTGGGGAGGAGGTGAAAGTCGGATTCTAAACTTAGGCTGCCCCTTCCCCGGAGCCCCGCCCTGCCACCTCTGGCCCAGTGGACTAAGGCGACAGTGAGCTGCCCAGCTCCGGCCCCATCCCTCAGTGTGGATAGGCCAACGACCCCAGAGGAGGAGCCCGATGGGCTGCTTCTGCTCAAGAACCCAAGATGGCTCCCTGTGCTCTCCGGGACATCGACTCTGGTGTCCCCCGGCCGCGGGCTAGGCTGGTCTCCCTTGCATGTCAAGCTAGTCTCTTTGTCATCTCTGAACCCACAAGCCCTTGGAGTCAGGAGATCTTAGGGATCACTCGATCCAACATCCCCCCTACCATTTTACAGAAAAAAAAAAAAAAAAAAAAACAATCCCAGAAAGAATGTGCAGAAGGTCACACAGGTGGAAGATAGAGGGTGTTTTGTTTTGTTTTGTTTTGTTTAACTTGAAATTTAATGCACTTTTCCGTTTTATAAAGCTATCCCAGTTTCCCCAGCCTGGGAACTCCCTGAGGGCAGAACTCCTCCACGAGTTCCTCCCAATAAGGAGTCTGAGCTGAGCTGTATTCAGTAGGTGCTTACTAAGTGCAACTAAGTGCATTCCCTGGGGCTAGAAGTGAGCAATGATGGGTGGATAGATGGATGAAGAAATGAATGAAAGGCCTCCCAGGGACATGGATGTGTGTCTGTTTACCTTGGCACCCTTCCCGAAGTTCAGGGGCACCTGACTCCGTGTCAGCCTTCTTCAGTTTAACCAGGTCCTTCAGGTCTCAAGATCCTGATTTGAGACGGGACAGAGGGATGGAGACACTGGCCTGTCCTGCTCCGTTGTCACCCAAGGCTGCCCATCCTATAGTCAGGGTTGCTGCAGCCTGGCACTGCCCACGACTGGGCTGGGCTCCAATTCCTCCAGAGACCGGGGTTCGGGAATTAGATAGAACAGTTCGATGCTGAGTGAAATGAGCAGGACCAGGAGATCATTATATACTTCAACAACAATACTATATGATGACCAGTTCTGATGGACCAGGCCATCCTCAGCAACGAGATCAACCAAATCATTTCTAATGGAGCAGTAATGAACTGAACTAGCTATGCCCAGAAAAAGAACTCTGGGAGATGACTAAAAACCATTACATTGAATTCCCAATCCCTATATTTATGCACACCTGCATTTTTGATTTCCTTCAAAAGCTAATTGTACAATATTTCAGAGTCTGATTCTTTTTGTACAGCAAAATAACGTTTTGGTCATGTATACTTATTGTGTATCTAATTTATATTTTAATATATTTAACATCTACTGGTCATCCTGCCATCTAGGGGAGGGGGTGGGGGGGGGTAAGAGGTGAAAAATTGGAACAAGAGGTTTGGCAATTGTTAATGCTGTGAAGTTACCCATGTATATATCCTGTAAATAAAAGGCTATTAAATTAAAAAAAAATAGATAGAACAGTTCACCAGTGCAGCTGCTGAGGTTTCTGGGACACAGGACATGGTCTTTTTGGCCTTTTTTTTTTAAAGTCAAGAGAAGAAAAGTAGCTTGTGTTTCTTAGCCCAGAGCTGACCAAACCTGTTTCTTTCTCAGCTGTTCCCCTCCTCGGGTGGGCTCCCTTTTGGTGCCAGGCCCAGGTTGGAGAGAATAGGGAATTGGCAGGGAGCTGGGTGCCTAGGGCAGAGTTGGCTCCTGAGCCACTCAAGGACCTCCACCCACCTTCCCCGACCTTTGGGAATCGATATTATGGGATAGCCCCAGGAAGCTGGGACTCCACAGAGGTAGAGAAGCAGAAGTCGCTGAGGGCATGAGCCCCTTCAGACCATGCCCTGGGATAATCTTTGAATGGGCATCAGTGCCTCTTAGTCCAATGATTCTGCTCCATTAGTGCTGCCCCCCCCCCACCCAGCACCAGCAACAAGCCACAAATCAAGAGGGAGACTTTTCCCAGAGACACCTGAGCTCTTCACACTGACTGCCCTCTCCCTCCGGGCACCCACCTTTTGTGCCAACAGCTCCTCTCTGCGCCCTCTTCCCAGCATTGCCCATCTCCAGCCAATGGAACACTTCCTAGCTTCTCATACCCATCTTATGAATCACCCATGTCCGGGGCCTCCTCCCTCAACCCTGACATGAAATTCAGCTCTCTTCAAAGCCTCTTCTGCAGCATTTCCTTCAAGAAGCTTTTCATGATCCCAGCTTTCCTTTCCCCAGCTTGAAGGGTTTGTTTCATTTTTCCCATGAACTCTGTCATACCAAACCCTCCATGTGCAGTCCACTCAGTCATGGATCACATCCTGCCTTGTACAGATAGGGCAGTGAGGTACAGTGGCTGGGGCTCTGGGCTTGGAGCTGAAAGAACTGCATTCAGATTCTGCCTCAAACTGAACCTGAGCCTCAGTTTTCCCATCTATAAAAAGCATTAAGACTTTAGCAACCACAGAATCCAATTATTTCATTTTACAGAGGAGGAAACTGAGTTAGGGACCTTACTGAAAACAAGAGGCAAGATCTGAACTGAGCTTCTTTGGCTCCAAGGCTGTTTCCACAGTGGCAGGCTGGCTGGGTGGGCTTTATCTCTGAACCAGACTGTTCCAAGGATGAGGATGGACTCCATCCCTGTCCCTTCCACTGGGAGGACATCATCGGGCACAGAACATGCACCGGGGGACAGCCGGATGGTAAAGAATGGAGAATCCTTGCCAGGAGGCCCCTCTTTTGCAGGTCTCCAATTCCTCCAGAGATCTGGGGTTCAGGTAAAGGGGTTCACCAGTGCAGCTGTGTAACGTGGTGTGCCTCAGTCCCACTGCATGGAATGGAATATTTCAGAAAGTCTTTTTACCTCCAACAAAAAAAGGGGGTGTGACCTTAGGCAATTAACTGGGAGGTAACTGACTTCTCCAGACCTTAGATGAGGACCCTGTTAGGTTTTCTTTATCAAGTGTCGACTGTGCTCCAAGAACTGTTCTTGGTGCTGAGAGTAACTTAATGAAAGGTAGCACAATCCCTGCCCTCAAGGAGATTATACTCTAATAATTAGGAGTCCTCAAAGTTTTTAAATAGGGGACCAGTTCACTATCCCTCAGACTGTTGGAGGGCCGGACTATAGTAAAAGCAAAAACTTTGTTTTGTGGGCCTTTAAATAAAGAAACTTCATAGACCTGGGTGAGGGGGATAATTGTCCTCAGCTGCCGCATCTAGCCTGTGGGCCGTAGTTTGAGGACCCCTGCTTCAAGATAATAAATATTTATTGGGGCAGCTAGGAGGCATAATGGATAGAGCACCAGCCCTGAAGTCAGGAGGACCTGAGTTCAAATATGACCTCAGATACTTAACACTTCTTAGCTGTGTGACCTGGGCAAGTCACTTAATCCCAATTGCCTCAGCAAAATAAATAAATAAAAACAAACATTTATTAAGCACCTACTATGTGCTAAGCGTGAATGTGCAATTCATAAGAAGAAAAATAGTTCCAGTCCTGAAAGGTGCTTACAATCTAATGGGGAGGGCGGGGAGAGAGACAACACCAAAAAAAATTTATTACACTTAACTATTTAAAACTACAAAGCCAACCAAATTATTAATTTCTAATAAATGGATTGAAAAACCTAAAATTTAAAGGTCTATATGATTATTTAGTCACTTTATCAGCTGCTACTTAGTGACAATCACTGCTCCAAGCTCTCTCTGAACCCTTCCTGGTCCTGGGGATGGCCTCCAGAGAAGGGCCATGAAATCCCCAAATGTCTCCAACCTCCCATCTGCTGAGAGCTTTTTCTCCCTGGTAGTCAGGACCCAGCACCCTCACTACCTACCTACCCAGTTGGGAATTGGTTTTTATTGGCTTAGTCATTCCAGTTGTGTCTGATTCTCTGTGACCCTACTTGGAGTATAATTCTTGCCAGAGATATTGGAGTAGTTTACCATTTCCTTCTCCAGCCCATTTGACAGGAGGGGAAACTGAGGCAAATAGGGTAAAGTGACTTGCCCAGAGTCACGTAGCTAGTCAGTGTCTGAGTCCATATTTGAATTCAGGTCTTCCTGACTCCAGACCCAGTGCCCTAGCCACTAACTTCACTCGGTGCTCCTCCCCTCTTTTTATAAAGGGTGCTATTCTGCACAGCATGGCTGTGAGGAGAAAAGACTTTTGGCCATGTCATTCTGTGATGGATACTACAGCTTTGTTCTTCTAAAATCTGGAGAAGGTGCTTCTCCAGCCTAACAGTTGCCATACCCTGGGTCCCAGGAAGCTGGCACTCATTTGCATTGAATTGGTGACATTGTGACTTCACCCTTAACTTAGCAGTAAAGTGTACACAGTGTTCACTCTCAATAACAAGCTTCCTTAAGTTTGTGATTCAGAAGTAAGAAAATGATAGAATCCCAGAATTTCAGACTTAAAATGATCTCAGAACTCATTTGGTTCAACTCCCACTCTAAGAGAAATCCCTACTCTGTACCTCTCACAAACAGTGGCTTGGATGCCCGTTGAGTCATTCCTCCAGTGCTGAGCCGCCCACTGTCTTCAGAGGAAGCCTGTTCCATGCTGGGAAGGCTCTGCTGGGAAGCTTTCTTAACAGTGCTTTAAAATACGCATCCCTGACAACTTTGAGGTACTACTACACACCTCTCAGATGGGCTAAGACAGCAAGAAAAAATACGGGTGAATGTTGGAGATGTGGGAAAAGTGGGACACTAATGCATAGTTGGTGGAGTTGTGAAATGATCCAATCATACTGGAGAGTAATATGGAGCTACACCCAAAAGTATGCTCAAACTTTGCATACCCTTTGATCTAGCAATGTCTCTACCGGTTTCTGTATCCAAAAGAGATCATTAAAAAGGGAACAGAATCCATATGCAAAAAAAAAAAATCTTTGGGCAGCCCTTTTTATAGTGGCAAGGACTGGAAACTGAGTGGATACCCATCAGGTGGAGAATGGCTGAATAAGTTATAGTATATGAATGTTATGAAATATTATTGTTCTATAAAAAATGACCATCAGGATGATTTCAGAGGAGTCTGAGGAGACTCATGTGAACTGATGCTAAATGAAGGAAATAGAACCAAGAGAATGTTGTACAATGCAACAAGATTGTTGATCAACCATGAAGGACTTGGCTCTTTTCAACAATGAGGTGATTCAAGACAATTCCAATAGACTTATGATGAAGAGAGCCATCTACATTCAGGGAGAGAAACTCGGAGACTGAATGTGGATCACAGCATAGTACTTTTACTTTTTATTGTTGTTTTTGTTTGCTTGTTTTTTCCTCCTTTCTTGTCTTTTTCCCCTCTTTTATCTGATTTTTTTTTTTTTTTTTTTTTTTTTTGCTTAACACGGTGAATATGGCAATATGTTAAGAATTGCACATATTTAATTTATATCAGATTGCTGTCTTGGGGAGAGGGGAGGAGGGAGGAGAGGGAGAAAAATTTGGAAAACAAGGTTTTGCAAAAGTGAATGTTGAAAACTATCTTTCCGTGTATTTGGAAAAATAAAATATTACCAAAAAAAATTTTAAAGGGGCATCCCTGTCACTTCTCCTCCCTTTTCTCTGTTCTTCCCTCTTCTACCCTCTGGGCAGAAAAACTAATGTTTTTCTAGGTAATATCTTCAGATCTTTGGGGACAGTGATGATGTCTTCCCGGAGCCTTCCCATCTCCACCAAGGCTTCATTTATTAGGTTCCCTTATGGTCACAGGAGAACATGCACCCAGTGACTTGTGGGTAGAGTGATAGTCTAGAGTCTGGAAGACCCCAGGTTGAAATTCTACCTCATACACTTATTAGCTGTAGAATATGGGCTGTGTCACTTCATCTGTCTGCCTCAGTCTCCTCATCTACATAATAGGAATAATAACAGCATCTATCTCCCAGATTCTTATAGGGATCAAACAAGATATTTGCTGCATCACAAAGTTTGCAGCCCTTATTAAAATTATTACCACATACATAGAAAAAATGACGACAACAATCCAGCTGAAACCGGACTTTGGAAATGGAAGTTGCGTGAGCAAAGGTGGCCCTAAAGAAGTGTGAGAAGACAGTTCTTCCCTTCTCTGCTTCTTCTGGAGGTGGGGGACCACGGAGAAGGAAAACTGCATGCAGTGTGAGCTGTTCTTAGATTCTGGCTTCTTTGATTGAATTATTTTACCCCTTTTTTCTTCTTTATTATAAGGAGTGGCTCTCTCAAAGGAGCAGGGGAGGTTTTGATGAGAAATGTATATGTAAAAAATAACATATGGTATATATTTATGTGTATAAATATATAAATCCTATAATATATATAAATATATTTAAAATTCTATAAAATGTACTTTTAAAAATCAATCAAGAAAAAAGTTTGTCCTTCAAGGCCTCCAGATTGGTGCCATCCTCCTTCCCAACATATGCTCAGTCAATCCCCAGGATGCCCTCTCTGCCCATCTTCACCTCAAATACCACCTCCTCTATGAAGGCCCCTCTGATGTTTCCAGCTGGAGGCACCCCCAACCTCCTACAGCACGATGGCCGCTCCTCCCTAATGGGAAGGATGTGAGTGTGAGTTCCCAGTCATTGGGTGTTTCACCCCTCTTGGGGATGAAGGAAGGTCCTGGGGCTCTGCTAGATGCAGGAATGACTGTGGGTCCCGAGGTCCCTTCCCACCAAGAGGCCTTTAGGCCATCCCCGGTAGCTCTGTGATTTCTGGCAGGTCCCGGCCTTGTCCCCATGGCTTCTTGGCCTGGCTCCAGCCCAGGTGACAGCTGGCTGGGCAGCCCTTCCTGCCCAGACCTCCTGCCCTCCCCACCCTCCCCGATGCTCAGCTGCTATTTGCTCAGGCAGAACCTCTTACTTCCTGCTGGCCCTGGGTTCCCTGGTGAAGGCCTGGGCCTTTTCTAGGAGGGAAGTCCCGGGAGGGTGGGGTGGGGCCATCCCAGAAGCGGGCGGGCCTTGTTTTGGGTTTCTGCAAGGGGTCACTGGCTGGGCCAGGCTCCAGCACCTGCGACTCTCTCGGGTCACTCCGAGGCTATCTGACCCGGAAAGGCTGGGCTTGGGCAGGGTGCCCCGTCGGGCCAGACCGAGCTGCATTCCTGAGCTGCCGAGCGAGGCTGGGGGTTTGGGGCTATGAATCAGCCTCCTCCTAGGCTGGCTCTGTCTCCTTTTTGCCCAGTCTCCCTGCCTCTGCCACTGGGGCTTGTTGGAACTTCGTGGGGCAGATGTACAGGGAAACTGAGCCCTGCCCAGCCTCCGTGGCACGGAGCCTTGTGGGGAGCACGTGACCCTGCCCAGCCTTGGCCATGGGGGGCTTGTTAGCAGGACATGGCAGGAACAGAGGGAGATTCCCAGGGACAACAAGCCCCATGAGAACAGGGAGCATTGCCTCAATTTCCCTCTCTGTCTGCCCTCTGCCTGGCTGCCCTTCAGAGCCCAACTCGGGCATCCCTGCCCATAGGATGCCCAGTCAGGGCTGCTGTAGGTCTGGCTTAGTGTCTGAGCCCTAACGCACTCCCCCTGCCCTGCCCAATGCTCCCTCTGTTCCCTGGGTGGGAGAGAAGCCAGGGTCTCCTCCTCCTGCTTCCCCTGGCCTGACCCCCTCCACACTCCCCTTAAGGGGCTGGCTTGGCTTACCTTTTCTTGGGGTGAGGAAGTTTAGGACCCCCCCTTCTCAGCCTGGCCCGGGGCACCGGCAGGCCTGGGGGAAGGGCAGCCGGCCAGGGCTGGGGCCCCTCTGGCCGAGGGCTGCTGGGGAGTGAGTGGGGGGCCCCAGCCTCCCTGCTCCTCCTCCAGGTCTGGCCTGCTTTGTCCTCCTCTGTCCTTAAGCCTGTTTGATCTAAAACATCTGCTCCCCCTTGAAGCTTCCGCCCCAGGCCTAGGAAACATCAAAGTTCCGGGTCCTTCCTTCTAATGAGCTTGGGCAGCCACCTGCACCAGGGAAACACTCTGCCATGTATGTTCCCCACCACGTGGACACACACATCCAAGGGGGAAAACCGTGGCTCCTACAGACTTATCCAGAGGGATGCTGGGAAGGGCAGCTCTGGGCAGATGGGGGAGAATGAGGAAAACCAAGGCAGCCTCTAGTAAGAGGCAGCCAAGAGAGCCTACTTGGGGTCCGGTGCCAGCTCTGTCCTGTATTTCCTGCTTGTGTAGCCTTGGCCAAATTTTTTCTTCCTCTCTCAGCCTCAGTTTCCCCACCTGTAAAAGTGGTTCCCCATAACTGCCCAATTCAACTCAATTTAGCGAGCGTGCTATCATGGACAAAGCAGGGTGCTGGGGATTCAAATACCCCACTTTTTCCTGACTCCAAACCCACAGGGACAAAAGCCCATATTGGGCAATGGGAGAGAGGCTGGGTTTGGGATGACTGCTGACTCCGGCTGGTCCGTTCTGAAGTAGGTCTGTTGCCCTGGCTGCTGCCCATATCTGTAAAATGAGGACCAATGGCCTTGCTCTGGCCTCCTGATCGGGCCAGTCTAGAGGCAGCTCCCAGGAGACGGGAAACCACTTTGAAAATAATAGGTCTGCTCGCATTCCAGAGAGCCGAGTCATGTTGGGAGACTTGGGGTTTGGGGCCCGCCGATACCACAGCAAAGTCGAGGGTTCTTTGGGTTGTTGTTGTTGTGGCTGACACCGATACATAATAAAGCAGGAATGTGGGCCTGGAGGGTGGAGACCCAGGAGTTTCAGAGCCGCTGCTTTCTGGGTTTTCTCGGCTTCATTTATACATCAATCGCAGAGGAGATTGAGAGCATCGTCAGCAATTTTGCCCGAGAATGCTCCAGAACCCTGTTAAAAACTTTTAAACTTAATATAATCTAAATTATCCATTTTGCATTTCACAACGTACTCTAGTTCCTCTTTGGCCATAAACTCCTTCCTTCTCCATAGATCTGAGAGACAGACTATTTTTGTTCTTCTGATTTGCTTCCCTTCTAATCTTGTCTGCATTGGTTTTGTTTGTGCAAAAAATTGCCTTGGACCAAAATGGGGGCCCAGCACAGTACACAGCATATAGCGATGCTTGGTAATTGCTTGATGATGTTCTTTTTGGGGGGAGGGTACAGGATCCTCATGGAGTTAAGTGAGAATTATCAAAATTTTCCAAGCCCCAACTCAGATACTTGTCTAGACTGTGCATGGGCTTTCAATCAGCACCAGCTGTAGGTAGTTAAAAAAAAAGTAAACTTAATCTTATCCATACCTTTATATGAAATCAGATAGTATTTATAAAGCACTGAGCGCAGGGCCTACCACCTAGTAGGTGCCTAATAAATGCTTATTGCTCTCCCCCTTCCTCTTTAGTTAAGGGTTTTGATCCACAACTCATATGGATCAAAGAGTTCTTAATTTGCTTGACTTAGCAAGGGCAGGGGGGGAAGGAACGTAGTAAATGGACCTAAAAGCTCAAGTCCAGATGTTAGCAGATAGAAGCTTGGCAACCATAAGGCCAATGGAAAGCAGAACTGTAATGGCCAGGACAGATAGAGGACACCCGGCAGAAACAATCTTAGGGTCCAAGTGGATCCTAAGATACTGCAGAGCAATAGGAACTCACTATTTGACAGAAATTGCTGGGAAAATTGGAAAATAGTATGGCAGAAACTAAAAATTGACCAGTACCTAAGACCCTATAACAAGATAAGGTAGAAATGGGTTCATAATCTAGACAAAGAGTGACACCCCAAACCAATTAGAAAAATAAAGGCTAGTTTACCTTTCAGATCTGTGGAGAAGAAGTATGGCCAAAGAAGAACTAGAGTATGTTGTGAAATGCAAAATGGATAATTTTGATTATATTAAGTTAAAAAGGTTTTGCACAAACAAAATCAATGCAGACAAGATCAGAAGGGAAGCAAATCAGTAGAACAAAGATAGTCTTCTCTCAGATCTATGGAGAAGGAAAGAATTTATGGCCAAAGAAGAACTAGAGTACATTGTGGAGAAAAAATGGGTATTTCTGATTATATTAAGTTAAATTTTTTTTTTTTTGCACAAACAAAACTAATGAAGATAAGATTAGAAGGGAAGCAAATTAGAAGAACAAAAATAGTCTGCCTCTCAGATCTATGGAGAAGGAAGGAATTTATGGCCAAAGAAGAACTAGAGTAAGTTGTGAAATGCAAAATAGGTCATTTTGATTATATTGTTAAAAAGTTTTTGCACAAACAAAACCAATGCAGACAAGATTAGAAGAGAAACAGAAAACTGGGGGAAAATGTTTACATCCAGCGGTTCTGATAAAGGCCTCATTTCTAAAATATATAGAGAATTGACTCAAATTTATAATATAAGCCATTCTCCAATTGACAAATAGTCCAAGGAGATGAACAGATAATTTTCAGATGAAGAAATTAAAACCATTTCCAGTCACATAAAAAATGCTCTAAAATCATTATTGATCAGAGAAATGCAAATTAAGACACCTCTGAGAATGGCTAAGATGATAGGAAAAGATAGTGATAAATGTTGGAGGGGATGTGGGAAAACTGAGATACTAATATATTGCTGGTGGAGTTGTGAACTGATCCAACCATTCTGGAGAGCTATTTGTATGCCCAAAGAGCTTTCAAATTGTGCATACCCTTTGACTCAGCAATCTCACTACTAGGTCTGTATCCCAAAGAGATCATAAAAAAGAGAAAAGGACCCACATGTGCAAAAATGTTTGCAGCAGCCTTTTTTGTGGTGGCAAGAAACTGAAAAGTGAGGGGATGCTCATTAATTGAAGAGTGGCTGAATAAGTGATGGTATATGAATATAATGTAATATTATTGTTCTATAAGAACAGGATGATTTCAGAGAGGCCTGGAGAGATTTACATGAACTGATGCCAAGGGAAGTGAATAGAACCAGATCATTGTACATGGCAACAGCAAGATTATGGGATGATCGATACTGAAGAACATGGCTCTTTTCAACAGTGAGCCGATTCAGGCCAATTCCAATGATCCTGTGATGAAGAGAGCCATCTGCACCCAGAGAGAGAGCAGTGGGGACTGTGTGTGGATCACAACATAGCATTTTCACCTTTTTTGTTGTTGTTTGCTTGCTTTTTGCTTTTTTTCCCTTTTTGATCCGAATTTTCTTGTGCAGCCTGATAAATTGCACATGTTCAACTTATATTGGACTATTTGCTGTTCGGGGACAAGGTGGAGAGAGAAAAAAAAAAATGGAACACAAGATTTTGCAAGGGTGAATGTTGAAAACTATCTGCATGTATTTTGAAAATAAAAAGCTATTATTAAAAAAAAAAAAAAAAGATGGTACCCAGCTCAGAGGAGAAAGCAGAGCGATGCTGTGGTAAAGCTCCCTGGCTTTTGATTTAGAGGTTCAAATCTCAGGTTTGCTATTCACAATTTACTGTGTGACTTTGGCAGGTTACTTAATAATCTCTCCAGGTCTCAGTTCTCCCTCTGACAAATGAGACGGAGAATGAGGAAGGAAGTTCCCATGATTTAATCTCCTGGAGCCCCTGGCAGGCATGGGGTTAAGGAGTATTCTCAAATCTCTGGCAGCAGCTTAGATCCAAGATAATCAGGGAGATAAGATCCTGGCTGACCTTCAAGTCTGCAGGTCTGTGAGAGTGATGATGCTTCTGCTGATTCCTGGTGCTCTGCTCTGAACCTTCCCAGGTATTGCCATGGTCAACAAAGGCCTGGCAGCCAGGCTTGGCACGGGAGCTCCAGAGCTGCCCTCTGGCCGGCCGTGCTGACGATCAAAGTCTTCTTCCAAAATCAGGTCCCTGTGCCAGTGAGAGCCTTCCCCTGCCTCTGTGACCCTCCCAGCCACACCCATCCCTGCCCCTGGCCCTGGCGATCCAATGCCAGGAGTCCTGTCAAAAGCATGATGGCACTGAGGATCCTCGGCCAGACACAGGGAGTTGAAACCTGATCTCTCTGCCCTGGGAAGGCTCTTCCCCCAGGAGCCTGCCTTCTGGCCAGCCACACTCTGACCCAAGGAGTGGCTACTGTCTCCAGAGGCAGGCCCTGATCCACACAGGGACAGCCAGGCGCTAGAACTGGGCTAGAACCAAGAGGCTGCTCAGTAGAGGCAAAATTTGAGGAAAAGAAGAGCCAGATTCAGGAAGGCCTTGAGTGCCTGAGTTGGACTTGACTGGATAGTCAATGGGGAAATCACTGCAGGTACCTGACCGGGGCAGGGATGTGGTGCAAACGCCTGAAGTACAGAGCCTCCTTGGAACCCAAGAGGTCATTTCATTCACCCCTCCCCTCGTTTTACAGAGGGAGAAACTGAGAAAGCCCAGAGGGGTAGAGGGTTTGAGTGATGGCATTCAAACCTGGGTTTACCTGGTCCTTCCTGGCTCTGGGGGAGCTGCTCTTTTACTGCCAACATGGAGGCAGGGAAAAAGGAAAGGGTCATTGAACCTGTGGGGCCTTCCTAAAACAACCCCAGGGGGAGGGGAAATGGGAGTCTCTGGTCACCTCTTTCACCTGGAAACTGAGACTCCAAATATGTCATAGACTTAGATTCTGGGAGCCAGATGGACGCCTAGAACCTTCCTCTACTGTGTCCCCTAGAAATGGTCAACCAATGAGACTTGAATCTTTCCAGAGATAGGGAGCTCACTTCCTCCAAAGGCTATTTACTTTTGGATGGCTCTTACCTTAGGAAGTTTTCCTGAAATCTGTCTCTGATCTTGCTCCTGGTTCTGCCTATGGTGGCCAGACAGAGAAGTCTAAACTCCCCTCCGGGGACAAGTCCTTCGAATAATTCCTGAGAAGGAGCCTGCCAATCCACTCCATTTACCTTTTGCAATACTTACTGTGCAGGTATGGGATAAGGAACCAGGAGAATGTGGGTTCAAGTGTGGCAGGGGAGACTTCTAGCTTTGTGACCTTGGGCAAGTCCCCCCCAGGCCCAGAGGAGAGGGGCCTGCCTTCTTCATGAGCCAGGAGGAAACATTTTTAAAAAGTGAATTTTTCATTCTTTCATAACAAATGTGCCAGGCACTGTGTTAGGTTGTGAGGCAACGCTGCCTTCTGGGTCTGGTGAAGGGTCCCCAGCTCACACTAAAGATGGGGTCTCTCAGCCCTGGCTCCAGAAGCCTCCTTCTGCACCCAACCGGACTTGCCCCAGGCTCAGGAGGAAGTAAAGAACCCAGCTGAGGAGCTCCCATCTCTGTCTGGAGCCCAGGACCACGGAGCCAGAGGACGAGTTCTGAGCCAGTGGGACAGAAGGGCTGAGACCTCTCCCAGGTGCTGACCCCCAGGGTCTAATCCAATACAAGACAAGGAAAAGGGTCTGCCTCCAACTCACCTCCTCCAGGGTTACCGATGGCTTCTTAATAGCTTTCTCAAGGGACCTTTTCTCATACCTTCCACCCTGACTTTTACTTTGCAGGGATTTTCAGGATGACTGCAGGATCCACACCTTGGGGGAAGTCTTCCCAGATTGTACCTCTTACTCCTGGTCTCACGTGCCTCCCCTCCCCAACTGCTTCAGTCTGTGAAATCTGACACCATCAAAGCTGCAGCACCAGCTCACTCTACCAGGTTCTGTTCCTTGTGAGTGGATGTCCCAGACTGGGAGCTCCCTGAGGGCAGGGTCTGGGGCTGTTCCTCCAGTGTAAGATCAGGCTCATATTAGTCCTTGGAGCATTTCTTGGCCGCCTGACTTCTGGAGGACCTTACTCCTCACTGAGCAATGCCCTTTTCTCTCCATGTCTGTGGTTTGATGGGGCCAGGATTCCTGTGGCTCTTGGGGCTTCTTCCTGACCTCCTTCGGGCCAAGCCCTTGGTGGGTGACATTTGCCTATGGGAACCCTGAGAAGGTGCAAATTTGCTTTGCAGAAATCATTTGCATGAAAAAATACCTGAGGTTAGAAGGCAGAGCTTCAAGCACCACTTACCAACTTCCTTGAAGCTTGGAAGGAAAAGCTGGTGGCAGCCTGGCTCAGCTCCCTGTCCAGCTTCTAGGGGCTCCCCTGTGCAGAGGGCGAAGGGAGTACCTAGCTTCAGGGCTGCTGGGAGCCGGAAGCTGTCCCCTTCCCTGAGAAGTCTTGCTTTCCTCATCTGTCCAATAAGGTCTATAAATGTTGTTTTCTAAGCAGCTGTTGGTCTCTGGGGTCCAGCTCCACCTCATCCCTGACCTACATCTTCTCCCTGTTCTTCAGTGCTCTGAGGATCTCTTTCAAGCCTTCTGGCTCTGCTATAATCATTTATCCCAGAATTCCACCTGAAGCTTCTCTGTCCACTTCACAATTTCTCCCCATTTCTCTGGTCTTGCCCTCAGTGACCAAATAGAGCAAGCCTAATCTACCACCCTGGAGTCAGTCCTCAACGATTTAGAACTGATTGTCCAGTTCCCTCTGCCTTCTCATCTCCAGTTCCTACCACCGGTCCTCATCCTCAGAAGCTTGATTCTTGCCCACCTTGGTTGCCCACTCCAGACACTCTGGCGCTCATCCAAGAACTGAACCCAATAACCCAAGACAGAGCACGATTTAATTGGCCTCCTTAGTCATGACTCCAAACTTAATGGGAACTAAAATCACATGAATTTCTTAAATAATAACTAGAGTTGATATTGTCTAGCATTGAGCCTTGAAATCTCCAGATCTTTTCAGATGGGCTGTTTTACAGTAATTATGTTTATCTCTTGAACCCAAGTATAAAACTTTGTTTTTTGGATTTTTTTAACTTTTTATATTTGGCCCAGAGTTCCACGTTGGTAAGGTATTATTGGTCTGTGCCATCCAACATTAGCTCTGCCACCTAGTTTATCTGGAAATTTGGTAAGTGTACCAAGTGTGCCTTTGACCAATTCACTGAGAAAATGTTAAATAGCATAGGACTGAGCAGGGCACTCCCCTGGAGATTTCTTGCCAAGTTGACTTAGAAACATTAATGGCTACTCTTTGAAGCCAGCCATTCAACTATTTCTACAACTCCCTCACGGTGCTTCTGTCTGGTGCACATTTCTCCATCTTCTCCAGAAGAAGAGCATGAGATACTTTATTGGATGTTTTATTAAAATTCATACATATGCTAAATATTCCTCTGACTGATGACCTGTCTAATAATCCTGTTCAAGAAAGGTAATGGGGCTAGTGTGGCTTGTTCTTGGGGGCACACTAGCTGGGCTCTGATTACTGCTTGCTTTTCTGAATGGTTCCTTACCATCTCTTTAATAATAATAATAACAGAAGTTTGGCAAAAATTACAAGCAAGATCCCTGGCCTATTGATTCCCTTTCCTTTGTAACAATCAGAACATTTACCTCTTCCAACTTTGCTCCCCATAATTCAGTGGTTCTCAAACTTTTGTTTTCAGTATCTTTATCCTATTAAAAATTATTGAGGATCTCTCCAAAGCGTTTTTGTTTATCTGGATTATATGTGTAGACATTTACCATATTGGAAATAAAAACTGTTTTTGAATTTGTAGACCTTCTAAAAGGGTTTCAGAGATCCCCAGGATTCTCTAGACCATACTTTGAGAACCACTGCATAATCTTTCAAAGAACATTGACAGCAGCTCATCAATGCCATTTCTCTATGCTTTTGACATTCAAACATTCTTTGAAAAAAACAATATTTTATTTTTTCCAATCACAAGTAAAAACTTGAATATATTTTTAAAATTATATAATATTTCATTTTCACAAATATACTCAAATATAATTTTCAATATTCCCCTTTGCAAAACCTTTTTACATTTATTTCTTTAAAATTTTCACTTCCTCTTATCATGTATCTGGGGGAAAATACTATTATTTAAAAAATTGAATTCTAGAATTCTCTCCCTCTCTCTCTTCCTCTCTTTACCCCTCATTGAGAAGACAAGCAATTTGATGTAGGTTATACATGTGCAGTCATGTAAAACGTATTTTCATATCAGCCATGTTGTGAAAGAAAACACAGACCAAAAAGAAAAATAAAGTTTAAAAAGCATGTTTCAATCTGTTCTCCATCAGTTCTTTCTCTGGCGGCGGGATAGCATTTTTCATTATGTCTTTCAGAGTTGTCTCCGATCATTGTATCGCTGAGAACAACTAAGTCATTCATAGTTGATTGTCTTACATTGTTGTTATTTACAGTCTACGGTATTCTCCTGGTTCTGCTTATTTCACTTTGTATCAGTTTATGTTTTTTCAGGTTTTTCTGAGAGCATCCTACTCATCATTTCTTATAACACAAGATCACAATTATATGCAACTTGTTCAGCCATTCCCCAATTGATGGCATCCCTTCAACTTCCAGTTCTTTACCACCACAAAAACAACTGCTATAAATATGTTTGTGTTTATGGGTCCTTTTGTTCTGTCTCTTTGAGATATAGATCTAGTAGAGCTGGGTCAAAGGGTATGCATGATTTTATAACCCTGTGGGCATAGTTATAAATTATTTTCCTGAATGGATGAATCAATTTACAACTCCACCAATAATGCACCAGTGTGCCTATTTTTCTACATCACATCCCCTCCAACATTTGTCATTTTCCTTTTCTGACATATAAGTCAATCTGACAGGTATGAGATATACCTCAGAATTGTTTAATTTGCTTTAAACAATTGTGATTTAGAGCATTTCTTCATATGATTAGAGCTAGCTTTGATTTCGTTGTCTGATACTTCCTGATTATATCCTCTGACAAATGAAGAATGATTGACATTCTTATAAATGTGCCTCAGTTCCCTACATACTTAAGAAATGAGGTCTTTATCAGAGAACCTTTCTTGTAAATCCCAGCCTAATCCAAGTTTTCTGCTTTCCTTCTAACTTTGGCTGCACTGGTTTTGTTTGTAAAAGACACTTTTAATTTAACATAATCAAAAATTATGCATTTTATATATCCTTTTATATATACCATCATGCTTTTTATCTCTTATTTGATCATAGATTCTTCTTTTATCAATAGATCTGAACCCAATTTCCTAATTTGCTTATGGTACCACCTTTTATATCTCAATCATGTACCTATTTTGACCTTAACTTGGTATACAGTGAAAGATATTGGTCTGTACGTAGTTTCTGCCAAGTTGCTTTCCAATCTCCCAGCAATTTATGTCAAAAAATGAGTTCTTGTCCCCAAAGATTTATCAAACCCTAGATTATTAGGGTCATTTACTCCTCTGAACCATATACCTAATTCATTCCAGTAATCCATCACTCTATTTCTTAGCCAGTGATAGATTGCTTTGATGATTATTGCTTTGTAATACAGTTTGATATCTGGTACTGCTGGGTCATCTTCCTTCACATTTTTTTTCTATTGTCCCTTGATATTCTTGACCTTTTGTTCTTCCAGATGAATTTTGTCTTTTTTTTTTTCAAGCTTTATGTCATAATTTTTGGGAGTTTAATATGGCACCAAACAAGTAGATTAATTTAGATAGCATTGTCATTTTTTATATTGGTCTATCCCTGAGCAATTAATATTTTTTCAAAGGTTTAGAACTGACTTTTATTTGTACAAAAAGTGTTTTATATTTGTGTTTATACAGTTTCTTTCCAGATAAATACTTCAATATCTTATATTGTCTACAGTTGTTCTAAATGGAAATTCTCTTTCTACTTCTTGCTGCTGGACTTTCTTGGAAATATATAGCCTTAAACAGGGCTGTTTTACATGCTACAATTTTGCTGAAGCTAATTATTTCAACTAGTTTTTTAGTTGATTCTCTAGGGTTCTCTAAGTATACCACCATATCAACTGCAGAGAATATTTTTATTCCTTCATTGTCTATTCTAATTTCTTCAATTTCTTGTTCTTTTATTGCTACAGTGAAAATTCCTAGTATAATATTCAAGTATATTATTCTTTTGAGAAAATTGATTTTAATTCATGAAGGGTAGCTAGCCATTTTGATAATCTCTCTCTTTCCTCCTCTCTCTGTCTCTGTCTGTCCATCTCTCTCTTTACCTTAACTCTCCTCTCCTTTTTTCCTCCTTTTCTTCCTCTTCCTCCTCCTTTTCTTCTTCTTCTTTTTTTCTCTATGTGTCTGTCTGTGACTCTATTTGTATCTCTCTTTCCCTGTGTCTCTCTCTGTCTCTGTCTTCTCTATTTCCTCCCTCTCTTTTCCTATCTTTCTCATCCTCTCCTTCTCAGCTCCAATTTTTTGGTCCTTAGTTCATAGATTAGAGTTAGAAGGGACCATAGGGAGTATCTAACCCCTCATGTTTCAGATTAGGAAACTGGGATCCAAAGGAATTAGGGACTCCTCTTCAAGGTTACACAGATTTTTCGAATTTGAACCTAGCCTCCCTTTCCAGTCTAAAAAAATTTCTTTCTTATAGAAAAAGCAGAAGCAAAATGGGAAGCCATTGATTTTGCCTTCTCTCCATTGCTTGTAATCTCCGGCCTATGCATCCTTAGCTTTGTTTCTGTCCCTTCTGTCTTATCTCTCTTACCTACCTACCCACCTCATTCCAATTTAGCTAAAATCCCTGAAAAGCTTAACTTTTCCTATCACCCTCAGCTTTTTTGAGCCTTAGCACTCCTCACAATGTCCTTAAAGGGTCATATCTTTTTTGTATTTATCTTCCATTGCTTGCCCTTGATTTGAAATGTCTTCAAAATATCATTTGGCTGGTGAGTTCTCTGTGCATCCACAACAATTCTCCAAAGGAGTCCTCCTTTTCTTCCCTACCAGATTTGTTTATTTTACTTTTCTCTGGGACTCAGTTTCCTCAAATGTAAAATGGGAGGGTTGTAGTTTTTTTTTTTAATTCCCTTCCAGCTCTGAAGGCATGAGTTTTTAAACTTTTCCCCAAAATTTCCCATTTCTATGCTGATTTTCCTTATAAAGCTTTAGGCTTTTTCTGAACCCTTTGAAATTTCTTCTCCTAAATATCTAGGGATAATAGTAGACAATTCCCAGTTTTGTATGTCTCTATCACAACTTCTAAGAGGGAGCCTTCCTGCTTCCTATGCTTTTTTATTGTGTCTACCCCAGAAGTCAGGAGGTATGGAGTGTTCGGGAGGACTAGCCCTGGATGATGCTCTCCAACCCCTCTTCAGACCTGCTTATCCATCTCTGGTGTTCAACTAGTCACCCAGTTCTCACATGTGGCTCCAAGAAACGATAGCTTGTGCAGTGGCCATCCTCTAGTACAGTGGTTCTCAAAGTCTGGTCCAGAGCATCCTGGGAATCTCTGAAATCCTTTCAGAGAGTCTACAAATTCATAATTAGTTTTTATTTTTAATGTGATCAATATCTATAACTATAAACCACATAAACAAAAACTCTTTGGACAGATCCTCAATCATTTTTAATAGGATAAAGATATTGAGAACAAAAGTTTGAGGACCACTGCTCTAGTAAAACCATCTTGGCAGGCAGGCTAAATCAGATTGAAGGTAATCAACAGTGAGTTAGGGGGATGTTTATCCCAAGCACAGAAAGAATACCCCCTGGCTAAATGGACAAATGAGAACAATTTGTTCTAAAAGCCATGATGGTGGCTGAAGAGGTGCTGTGAAGTACTGAGAGTTTGATCAGACATTGGAGAAGTCAAGGTCATCCACTCCATCTTGGGCCATTGCCAATCATCCCGACTTTTGTCTTGCCATTGGATTTTGATGTCTCAGGAAGAGAGTGAAATTGATAGCTGTGCAATCTGCCTCACTTAAACCTAATTCCTAAAAAAAATCTAATTCATAAACAAGTCAAGACATCATCCATGATGTCATTGGTCCTCTTCAAAAACAAAGGACAAACAACAACCCCAGAAACTAAAAATAGGATTTCCTCTTATTAGTCTCTCCACTTTTTAAGAAATGAAATTATCTTTTTTTTAATTAATTTATTTATTTTTTAAAAATTTTTATTTTTATTTAATAGCCTTTTATTTACAGGATATATGCATGGGTAACTTTACAGCATTAACAATTGCCAAACCTCTTGTCCCAATTTTTCACCTCTTACCCCCCACCCCCTCCCCCAGATGGCAGGATGGCCAGTAGATGTTAAGTACATTAAAATATAAATTAGATACACAATAAGTATACATGACCAAAACGTTATTTTGCTGTACAAAAATAATCAGACTCTGAAATTAGATACACAATAAGTATACATGACCAAAATGTTATTTTGCTGTACAAAAAGAATCAGACTCTGAAATATTGTACAATTAGCGCGCATTTTAGGGTTCTTTCTCTGGGCTGGTTCAGTTCATTACTGCTCCATTGGAAATGATTTGGTTGATCTCATTGCTGAGGATGGCCAGGTCCATCAGAGAAATGAAATTATCACTTAAGTCAAAACATCATGAGTTGCACTACATTGTCAGAGAACTCTAACAAATGTCCAAAAAATTGAAGTCCATTATGACTATCATATATGTCTTAGTGTGAGATTTGAGATTTATTTTCTGAATCCCTCATCTATTTCTCCATTCTGGCCAGGTGGTCTGTAGCTTATTCCAATGTCAACATTACTTCTTCTTCTTCTTCTTCTTCTTCTTCTTCTTCTTCTTCTTCTTCTTCTTCTTCTCCTTCTTCTTTCTTCTTCTTCTTCTCCTTCTTCTTTCTTCTTCTTCTTCTCCTTCTTTCTTCTTCTTCTTCCTTTTTCTTCCTTCTTCTTCTTCTTCTTCTTCTTCTTCTTCTTCTTCTTCTTCTTCTTCTTCTTCTTCTTCTTCTTCTTCTTCTTCTTCTTCTTCTTCTTCTTCTTCTTCTTCTTCTTCTTCCCCCTCCTCCTGACCTCCTCCTCCTCCTTCTCCTCCTTCTTCTCCTCCTCCTCCTTCTTCTGCTACTGTTTCTGTAAGACTTTGCTTCTGCCCTTTTGACTGCCTCATTATGTGAATATATCTTCTAAATTTATTCTCCTTCTCCACTTTCCTTTTGCTTTACCCATTTTTTTTAAATAAAGCATGTCGGTCCAAAGTCATACTGCAGTCATCTCACCAAGTCTCAGTGATACGTATTGGTCATTTGCCTTCTTGGTTTAGGTTTTCTGGATCACTTTGTATTTTATCTCTGTTTTCTATCTTTGTGTATATTCATTTAACATGCATTTTGCTTCCCATGAATTTCCTTGTGCCTCCATTGCTTTTATTTTCCCTACATTGTAATTGTTCTCTTGTTCCACCGGCTTGGTGGATCTACATAGGTGGTTTTCTCCCTGCCTCATTGCCCTTTGGATTTGATTTTTTAAAAATAGGCTGTATTGTTTCCAATCCTTGTTGAATGCACTACGTCCTGGCTCAGGAACTTATTATTCCCACATTTAAGCCATAGTCCATACACCAAAGAGATGAAAAGCAGAGATGTGCTTGCTAAGCCCCTCTCAGTGATCTTCATGAACTTGTGGGGGGGAGGGGGAAAGGTGGTGCACAGTCCAAGAAAAGGGCAAATGTTTTCAGGATTTGCAGTGAAGGGGAGAGGGTAGAATCTACAAAATGGAGGACAGAGAATTGCCACAGTCTGCAGCATCTCTAGCATAACCTTTCCCTCTCAAGGTGCTGGGTGGCAGATTCCACCTGGAGAGGGCCACCTGAGAAAGCAAGCCCTGTAGGGGGCAGCACTCCCATAATGCATGGTGACCCAATGGTGCACGAACCGGCTTGACAGAGCAACCAACTACCCCTTGTGGCTCTCGTTCTCCTTTCAAGGGAAGAGACCTGGAGACCTGGTCCTGGCCCAAAGGCTTCCACCAGGCTGAGGAGAATGTTCTTGCCCAACACAATCTTCTCCATCTGCAAAGAGGCAATCCCATGCAACAAAGCTCTGGGTTGAGGGCCAGCAGAGTGGGTCCCCAATTCATTCCTGCCTCTAATTGACAAAGGATGTCTTTGGGAAGTCATGTTTGCCCTAGAGACACCTAAACCAACACCGAGGGTACGGTGGGGCCGTCTGCCATCTTGCCGCCATCTTGATTCAGTCTAAAGGACAACCAACTGTATTGTAGGAGGTGGATCAAGTCCTTGGAAAGGTTTCATGCAGAAGGTGACGCTTGAGCTGAATCTTGAAGGAAGTGGGGGGAAATAGAGATGACCGGGAAAGGCATTCCAGTCATAGAGGGATGGCTAGAGAGATGGGAAACAGGGGGATTGTGGGAGGAATGAGGAGAGTTTTTGATTTCTCTAGATCTGGTCATCAGTCTATCTACAAAGTCGTAATTCTTTGTCTGATTTGGGATCGTCTGGCAGCAAGCCCCTCTCCACACCACTCGTGGGAAGGCAAGGATCCCAGCACCCTGCAGTTCTGAGGTCCCACGGACTGCTGGGGTAGAGGAGAGGGTGGGCTAGACCCTGATGGAGGGGTTCATCTCCCTGAATTCAAATCCAGCCTCCAACACTTACTGGCTGTGTGTCTCTGAGCAGGTCACTTCTCCCTGTCTGCCTCAATTTCCTCCTATGTAAAATGAGTTGGAGAAGGAAATGGCAGACTGGTCCAATATCTTTGCATCGGACAGGACTGACCCACAACAGAGGCTTGAAGCAGCAGACCTGTAGTCCAGATATGAGGGGATGGAACCTGCGCCAGGGTAGGAGGAATGGTCTCGACCAGACATGGACCAGGGGGAATGACCACAGCGCATTTTCCTCAGGGACCCTCTTGGCAAGGGAGTAGTGTCTTTTTATAGGCTCAGAGAGGGGGCAGCCTTCCACAGTCACACAATCTGACCCCTAGCCTTGAAGGTAATCCCAGTTATTGCCAGAGTGGTGAGAGCTGTTAGGAGCTGAGCCCGAGGGGCTGGAACGGCAGCCTCGGGATGGCTGCAAGGGTCCGACCTCCCCCCTTGTCTCCTGCCAACTCTGAGGGATCCCCAGACAGGGGGTCACACAATACCCATACTGATATGTACACACACCCCTACGCCTCCCTATACCAGTGCTCAGTCACAAGGCGCCCAGAGTGGGGAAGACCAGGTTCTAATTCCCCCTCAGACATTCATTAATGACAGAGGGCAGGTGGTTCTCAGATTCTATGCAATCAGGGGGTTGTACCATGAGGTCCCTCGTGGCTCCCTGTGGTATCTCTACCTGTGCCAGGAGCTGGCCTTCCTCTTCCCACGTGAGCTGTCCATGGTCTTCAGGATCTACATGCACAGTTCCCAGCCCATCCCTCTGAGGGCACAGAAAGTCACTCATGATTAGATGCCCTGGCTCATTAGCACCAGGGGCGAGGAGGACTGGGAGCTCCCAGCCCAAGTAGAGGGCCATGGGCTCTGCGGCAGTGGCAATGGGGGCCTGTGGTTGTGATCTGGTACCTTGGAGAGGGTCTGGAACACACAGGTGGGCTCTGGGTAACAGGAAAACAAAGGCCCCTTGAAGATAAAATGCATTTTTCTAACAATGCAGTCTCCAATGCTTCTCCCCATTTTACAGATGAGCCAAAATGATTTGCCCCAGATCCTTCAGGTCTCATGGACTCCAAACCCAGATCTTTTTCTCCAGCCTCACAAAGAGGACCTGTCCATGCTCTCAAGAGCTGAAGCTACTGCCCTGAGTCCAGTCAATAAAGCTTATAAATCTACCCTCACACTGAGTGCCTCCAACAGGGGTGGGGGAACAGAGAAGGAGGAACCCCAGGTCCTGCCCTTAGGGAGCTCCTAGTCTGGGGGGAAAGAGGAGGAGCCCCAGGTCCTGCCCTCAAGTTAAACGAGGCAGATTGACCCCAGGGCTGGGCAGTGGTCATCAGTTTTCAAGGATTTGGAACATCAGAGGTAGGTGAGATTGGGGCAGTTAAGGAGAATGCCCTGCAGGGAATACCTGAGCTGGACCTGAAAAAGACAGACAGCAATGGAACAGCACATGTGAGATTGAGAGGGGAGCCTGGAGAAAGGAGGGTTTGGGGGCAGTTGGACACAACAGCCGGTGCAGTGCCCAGCACACAGCAGGCACTTAATGAATGCTTCTTGTTGCTTGATCCCATTAGTTAAGGGATGTCCTGTCAAAGGATTCTCCCAGTTCTGTTTGGTCTCAAAGGGCAGAACCAGAGGTGGCGGGAGGAGAGAGGAGGACTGGTGGAAAGAAGGAAAAAACTCTGATTGAGTCATCAAGCAATCAGTGATGGGAGTTATCTGGAAGAGGAGGGGCCCCTGTAGGAGCTTGGGGCTTCCCCATCACCGGAGGTGTCTAAGCAGAGGTGCTGTTGGGAACCCCCCCGGGGTGTATGACTGGGTGACCCCCTGAGGGCCTTTCCATCTCTAGACCTAGGAGCCTGTACTCTGGAACCAAGGAACCTGAGGCACTGAGCCAAACCCCAGAAGGAGAGTCTGGGACCAGAGGCAAGGGGGCCTTAGCCAGCTGTTGAGACTCAGCAGCTGGTTCCATCAGGGATGCCTCAGGCTCTGGACCAAGTACCCTCGGTGTCCCCATGTTGTCCGGGCAAGCCGGGGCACACCTGCCCATGTAATCCCCACGATGTCATCACCCTCTGGCACCCACCTCTGCTCTGACCTGAGCCGCCCTCCCAGGACTTGTCGGCAGAGACACCCTTGCCCTGCCCTGACCTGAGCCCTGGCTGGAACTGGTGAGCCGACGTGCGGTCGGTAGGGAGGGGCCGGGGCCCGGGACCCTGAAATAACAAGAATGATGATGGTGATGTCAAGGATAATGAGGATGATCAGCATAATAACATCAAGGATAATGAAGATAATAGTAAGATCAAGGATAACAATAATAATAATAATAATCCCCAGATATGACATCCATCCCCAGGCATTCTACCATTATTGCATTTAATAGACCTCCGAACACCCCTCACCCCCCAGCCTCCAAATGAGGAAGCGTTTTCACAATCCAGACAATTGGCAGGAAAAGTCAGGAGGCGGCAGCCATCCCTCCCTTAGCTGCCCCATCTTCTTTCTCAGTTACAGAAAAGTGTGGGGAAAACTTTCTATGGCGGGACTTTCTATCTCTTCCCCACCTGGGGGAAGCTGGCCAGCTGAGTAATTACACAGTATTGTGGCCTGCCCCGCACCCCTTCCATAAGGAGTGAGTTTGGGATTAAAGAAAACAATGTCCGATACACAAATATAGCCATGTCCCTTCTGTCCTCCAGAGCCTTCAGTAGCTCCCTACTGCCTACTCAGTAAGTTTTGATGTCCTTTGCCTGGAATCTGAGACCCTCCATGATCTGTTGCCCCTTCCAGCCTTTTCTCCCCTTAGTGTCCCCCAGGGGGCTTCTCCTTCCAAGATGTAGTTGTCATCAAACCTCAGGTTTTACATCACCATCTCATCCTCCCACTAAAAGTTGCTTCCTCCCCCCAGTCCCTTCCAGATTTGGGCCCATCTGTGGGGTTAGGGTGGAGAGATTTGGTTTTGTGGCTCCCTCTCAGCTTGCCCATTCAATTCACCGCACTCGCCCAATGGGAGCTCATGTTTGTCAATGCAGACTCCCGCCTTTGTCCAGGCCATTCTTCCATGGATGGTCCAGTTTAGGAAGACTTGGGAGCGGAAGGCGGCCTCCAAGTTGGGTTACCCCGGCTGTGGGATGCCCTGGACATCACAAGAGTATTTCCAGTGCTAGAGAGTATTCCCCATCCCTCTGCAGAGTCCCTGGCTAGCACATCCTTGACATGGGGTCATCCAGGGTGAAGACTTCCAGGGATGGGGTCTCACTCTGGGTCAGGAGGCTCAAATCTGCTCCTTTGGCCCCTGCCCCCCTCATCTTCCAATTCAAGGTTCTGCAACCCGGGGGCCAAAGAACTCAACCCGAAAGGGAGAATTCTAGGAAGGGGAGGGTGGGATAGAGCCGTAGTTAGGGGACTGGTGGTACCTGGAAGATGTCGGGATGCTCAGGAACATTCTGGGATTCCGGAGCATGCAGGTTGGGGTCCATTTCTACCTACAGTTTTACACCAGTCCCTGATTCCTCAAGAAACTATGTGCTCCCTCTCTGTCTCTGTCTCTCTGTCCCCTTTCTGTCTCTGTCCCTCTCTGTCTCTCTGTCTGTCTCTCTGATTCTGTCTTTATCTGTCTATCCCTCTCTCTGACTGTCTGTCTGTCTGTCTCTATCTCTCTATCTCTGTCTGTCTCTCTGATTCTCTCTTTATCTCTATTCTTCTCTGTCTCTGTCTCTGCCTGTCTGTCTCTCTCTCTCTGTCTAACTCTCTCGTTCTCTAAAGAGCACCAGGCTGTGTTTATAGTAACGACACCTGGGTCCGGTGCTCACCTGGTAGCTGTTCCTTGTGTCCCTGGCCCGGTGCCCGGAGCCAGCTTCCTGCTCCCAGGACCTCCTCAGGATGCAGGGCTGACTTGGCCAGCAGAGGAGGGGAGGAAGGAACAGGTTAGAGCTTGGTTGTTTGCAGACAGAGGCTCCAGGTTCCCACCCTGGGCTGGGCCTGGGCAGGAAGGACCCAGACCACCCCTCACTTGTATTTGCACAGAAGGAGCCTGCCCCAGAGCAGACGTCACCACCCAGGAAACCAGAGGTGCCTCGTCCCGGCCCGCCCTCCCGCTTCTGCCCCTGCTCTTGCAGGGAGTGAGACTTGGTCCCTCCTTCAGCTGCTGCCCTTTGTCCCTCCCCAGCCTTTCTGTGGCCCCAGTCCTGTGGACTGTACCTGTGGAAGGCAGTCTCCTCTTCAGCCCCCCTTGTACTTTGTCATTTCTCCTCTACCCTGTCCTTTTTGCTTCTTTCCCTTCTTTTCTTTCTTTGTTTGTTTGTTTATTTTGGCAGCAATTGGGGTTTAAATGACAGCTAGGAAGTGTTAATTTTAATTCAGGTTCTCTTGACTTCAGGGACATCTCTCTTCTGCCCCATTTAGCCATCCCTATCCCGGAGATTCTGCTGCAGACCCCCCCCAAGATGTCCCGCTGTTCTCCAGCTGCCTGCATGCCCACCGGGCTGTCCCCTGGCATGGGCCCCAAGGGCAGGGAGCCCCAGTGGGAGCGCCTCAGGGCCCCACCAGCCCCCAACGTGCCAGCCAGAATGCCAAGTACCAGGGATGTCTCAACAGGTCAGGGAGATGGGGGCGTCTTTAAGGGATTGTGTCCAGTTGTCGGCGAAGGAACCCAAGAAAGGGGCAGCCTCTGGAGAAAGAGACAGAAGTGAAGTGATTGTGAGGGGCCCACCAGGACCCAGGGGATAGGGACAGAGGTCCAAAAGCCCGGGGAGGGGTAGGAGCACGGCGCCTGTGTCTGGATACCGTCTCCACGCGGAACCCTGGCAACCTGGACCAGGACCAGGGACATTGTCCAGCCTTTCTGGAGAGGGGCCAGCCGTCTCCATGGAGCCGAGCAACCCACCTAACTCAGAAGGGGGACGCATTTGCTTGAGAATCTTCCTAAAACCCAGAAGGAGCTTGGGCTTCAGCCCCCCATGGACAATGGATCCCGGGCGTCTGGGAGCCAAAGCTTTCTGATCCATAAAACAGCAACAGATACAATTAGCTGACCTGCTGAGGTCACTGGGGGGCACAGAGACAGTGTCCGTCCGAGGTCTGCCCTGGGACTTGTGAGCGTCCGCCCTGGACCCCAGGGAGCCCCACGGTCCTGGCCCAATCACAGCAACACCTTCAGCCTATTTTCTGCTTTTCTCGGTGACCCGCCTGGCCCGCAAACACCGAGAGGCAGGCTCTCGGCCCTGACCACAGGGCTTCTCAGCCCTGTAATTACAGCGTGAGGCACGCCGTGCACTGTGTAATTAGCCAGGTCCCAGTTTCCATTTATACATCCTTGATGGGAGGGATCGAGGGGGTGGAGGAGGGTTTTCTGGGGCTGCCAGTGTCTGACTCCAGAGGGCCGATGCCCGGGGCCCAGCCCGGCCACGGGCATCTTTCTGATCTGCTCCTGTGGGCAGCTCCCCCTTTTCTCCTGTTCTTGATGCCCTCTATGGAGAGCTGAGCCCAACCCAGCCATGGGTATCTTTCTGATCTGCTCCTGTGGGCAACAAACTCCCCCTTTCCTGCTGTCCTTGATGCCCTTTGGGGAGAGCCGAGCCCTAGGAAAGCCAGGACTACACCGCCAGGGGCCAGCCCATCTCAGTCCATCTTGTCTTAGGAAGGCTTACATTGACAGATGTGCCTCCTTGGAATTGTGTAGATACAGCCACCCTCGTTCTGGTGCTGGAAGGAAACACAGACGCCTTCTAGTCCCACCTCCTCATTTTACAGATTAGAAAACTGAGGCTCAAAGCAAGAAAGTGCTTTGTCCAAGGTCATTCATGTCCTAAGTTGGACTCAGCTCCTCCAGTCTTTTCACTTTAGGATTCCCCTTGGCCTCAGGGAGTCAGGAGCTCTAGGTTTCAGCCCTTGATGACCAGTCTTGTCTGAGTCACTCCCTGAGCCTCTGTTTCCTTATTTGGAAAATGAGGGAGTTGGACAAAATGGTCTCTAACTATAATATATGTATATATATGTGTGTGTGAATATATATAAATTTTCAATAATATTTATTTTTCCAAATACCTGTAAAGATAGTTTTCAATATTTATTTTTACAAGATTTTATGTTCCAAATTTTTTCTTCCTCCTTCCCTTATCTTCCCCTCCCCAAGACAGCAAGAAATCTGATATAGATTAAAATTTTAAAATATCATTTAATTTCTGTCTGTCTTAGTTTACTCATCTATAAAATGGGGTTAAGAACAGCATCAGTGGATCCTCCAAAGTTGTTATGAAGATTAAATGAGAAAATATTTGGAAAGTCTGGCACGTAGTAGGACTAACCACATGCTGGCTATTATATTGTTATGAGATTATCTCTAAGGTTCTTCCTGCTCTGCCCTTCTGGGGTTCTAGGATTTGAGCTGCCTTAGGGCAAGAGGGATGCTCCATTTTAGAGTATTGGTGGGATCATTTCCAACTTATTGAATGGAAATCATAAAAATATAATAACTTTTGTTTTTGTTTTTCTTTCTAATAGTATTTTATTTTTCTAAATACATGCAAAGATAGTTTTCAGCATTCACCTTTGCAAAATCTTGTGTTCCAAATTGTTCTCCCTCTCTCTCCCCTTCTTTCCCCTCTCCAAGACAGTAAACAATCCCATATAGGTTAAAAATGTATGCTAAACATATTTCTATATTTGTCATGCTGCGCAAGAAAAATCACATCAAAAGGGTGAAAAAAAGCAAAAGAAAGAAAAAAACAAGCAAACAAACAACAGCAAGCAAAAAGTAAAAATACTATACTTTGATTCACGTTCAGTCCCCATAGTCCTCTCCCTGGATGTAGATGGCTCTGCCCATCCCAAGTCTATTGAAATTGTCCTGAATCACCTCACTGTTGAAAAGAGCCACATCCATCATAGTTGATCATCCCATAATCTCATTATTGCCGTGTACAACGTTTTCTTGGTTCTATTCACTTCACTGGGCATCAGTCATTTAAATTTCCAGGCTTTTCTAAAATCAGCTGGCTCATTTCTTACAGAACAATAATATTCCACTACATTCATATACCATAATTTATTCAACCATTCCCCAACCGAATGAGCATCCACTTGATTTCTAAATAACTTTTTCTATAGGGCTTTTAAGTTTGAGAAGTGAGATGTTAGCTCCAGAGTTCAGCCCCCAAATAGATCTATCCCATAACACTAAGAGGTTCTGGGGCAGGTGGGAATTCACCTTCCTAGAGCAGGCTAGCTCCTACCCTAGTAGGATCAGCTCAGCGCATTCAGGGCAAGGTTTCTAATGCCATAAAGCTCACAATCCACCATGGAGGTATTTCCCTTGTAATTATTTAGTTGACATCAATTAATTAACCAGGCTTAATTAGCTTTTAGAAGGACCTATTTACACGTGTTGCCTATATCAAATTGTTTATTTTCTCAAGGAGGGAGAGAATTTGGAACTCAACCTTTAACAAAAAAAGAATGTTAAATTATTTTACATGTAATTGAAAAAGAGAGAGGTCTGTTTGGGGCCCTGAGCAGAGTACTAAAAATCTAACCTTTTTTCCATGGGCTATTTCAATGCTTTCAATGCTTATAGAGAGCTCTCATGCTTCTTTGTCCCTCCTTAATTCTCTTTTCCAATCCCTCAGGTCCTAATTCATTTGGTGTAACAGGCACAGTGGGTGCCTGGATTGGATTTGGATAAAGAAGAAATAGTTCAAGCTTTGTTTGACCTTGAGGCTCAGTCTCCTCTGCTGTGAAATGGGCTGCTTTCTATACCAACTGGGTTGTTTTCATATGGAAAATGTTATAGACCTCAGATGGATCCCAGTCCTAAGCAGCTTGGTTTCTGACTGACCTGGCTATGGGTGAACAAGAGAGAAGATAAGGGAGAGGACCTGAAGAAGCAGTTTTTCTTTCTCTTAGTCTTTCCTGGGTCCGGCCTGGCCTGGCCCACTGGATCCCTCCCTGCCCTTGGGCAACGAGCAGACAAAGGGCCACAGTTTCTGGGCCAGGAGTTTCCTGGGAGAAACCAGAACTTGGTGAAGGGCTCTTCCTCCTCTGAGGACCCCGTTCCCCTCCATTCTCCCTGGAGCCTCTTGCCCCAGCCCGAGTAAAAGCAAAGAATTCATCTCAAGGAGAGAGATTTCAGCCCAGCAGCAAGAGAAATTGAATTTCCTAATCCTTTTTCCTAGGCTGTGTGGGGAAGAAGAAAGGTGGGTCACTCTTTTTCAGGCAGGGGGGTCTACTTGGACCAGAAAAGCACAAGATGGAAAGGCTGGAAGGGGTCGCAATCTGCACTGGTAGAAGGACTATCGCATGGATGAGATTGATCCTCTTATAGGATCAAAGATTGCAAAAAGAAAACTATTACCCCCCCCCACTCCAAGCTTAGAGGACCTTTTCCCACCTCTCTGCTTCATCAAGGGTATTTCACCTTCTGCAAGAAGATTTTACAGCTCCCCAGCTGACGGGGACTCCCTCCCCACCGACCTGGTACCGAACTAAATAAACACTGTATTGTTTGCTTTATGTTTATATAAAAATTAATGATATAAAATACATGTTTTTACTGTCACAACTATGACTCACCCATGGTCTTGTGGGTTCCTCAAGGGCAGGAATTGTTTTCTTTGTAATTCTGGCTCCTAGTCAGTCCCTAGCACATAGTAGGTGATTAATAAGGACTTGGTTGATTCATGAGTTGATAGAGCCCATCAAGACCAATCCTGTTCTGGTACAAATGGGGGAGACTGAGGTCCAGGGCATTTGTCCCATGTAAGGAAATTGAGCCTGGACCTTGGGAGTTGGGGCCTACGGTGACTCGGCCATTGACCCACTGTGTGAGAATGGTGTCAGACCCTCTCTGGGCTTGCTTCTCCACCTGTAAGATCATGGTTCTGCCATGAGGAGAGAAGGGCTGGACCTGATCCAAGCCAGTAGCTGGGGAGATGAAGACAGTGGCTGTCCAGGTGTTCACTGGGGCTTGGATTTGGGCCCCATCCTCCTGGGCAACAGGAGACTTCCTCACAGAGATTGCCTGGCCTCCCTTAGTCCTTTCTGAGAATCAGAAGTGGAGGGAGCAGAGATCCGGGATTGGCTGCCAGAAACTCACAGTAGCCAGAAATCTCTTCAAACAGGATTCCTGGACTCTTTGGGCTTCCCCCGCAGTCAGTGGGCTCCGGGATCCATTCCCAGCCTTGCACTTGGCCCCTGCCCCTCTCAGCCGCTCAGGCTTTTTGTCTGATCTTGCCAAGGCATCGCTGGCCCCTGGGAACTGAGGGACAGTCTGACCTTACTCCTAATTCCTTCCTCATGCTCTCCTGATTACCAAGGATGGTGAATAAAGCACTCAGCCTCAGAACCACTCCTGCCTCACTTCTCTTAATCATGCTCTATTCTGCTCGTGATGGGACAGCTCTCATCTCACCTCCAACCCCTGAGTCATATTCATCCTTTCAGGCCTAGTGGAGATTTCCCCCACACACACACTTTGTCTTCCCTGGCTACTGCAGCTCAATCTGCATTCCCTGTCTCCAACTCCTCCAGTCTTCAGAGACTGTCCCACAGGACAAAACTCAGAAGCCTTGATTCTAGACCCCCTTCCCTTTCCTTTCCTTTCCCTTTCTTTTCCCTTCTGTTCCCTTTCTTTCTCTTTTCTACCCTTCCTTTCCCTTCTCTACTCTTCCTTTCCCTTCCCTTCTCTTTCCTTCCTTTCCCTTCTCTATTCTTCCTTTCCCTTTCCTATTCTTCCTTTTCCCTTTTCCTTCCCTCAGTTTCCTTCCCCTTCCCTCCCCTCCCTCCTCTCCTTCCCCTTCCCTTCCCTTCCTTTCCCTACTGTTCCCCTCCCTTCCCTCTTCTTTCCCCCTTCCCTTCCCTATTCTTTCCTTCCCCTGCCTTTCCCTTCTGTTCCCCTTCTCTTTCTCTTCCCTTCATCTCTATGGAGATTATCTCAGCTCTATATACCCAGTCTTAGTCTTTCTCCTGAAGAACCTGGTCAAACTGATCCTCCCTATTGTTACCCCCCCAAAAAAAAAATGAGGTCCTTCAATCTCTGCTTGAAGACCTCCAAGGATGGGGACTCTGCCATATCCCTAAAGTTAGGGAGTTCATCTTTAAATCCAATCTAAATTTAATCAAACTTCTCTGCTTCCCCTCCAAATTCTGCTCCCTGAGACCAAGTAGACAAGGCTGATGGCTCCTTCTATTTGACAGCTCTTTGAATCCTTGATGGTCACTCTGACAGTCCTGAGGTTCCCCTTCTCCTGGGTCAACATCCCCAATCCCTTTGATCGACCATCTCTGGGCAGTTTCCAGTCCCCTCCCTAATATCATGCCCCAAACTGGACACATGACCCCAGATATTCTCCGGCCAGGCCACCGGTCCCTCGGCCTCTCTCAGTGGAACTTGGCTGACCGCCACATCAAGCTGCTGATTCATGATGACCTTGCAGTCCATGAAAACCTCCAGGTTTTTTTCAGGCAAGCTGCTTCCTGGCTGCCCTCCCCCAGATGGTACTTGGTGAATCCAAGGTTTTTCAACTCAAGTGTAAAACTTGATTATTCATGCTTTAAAATTTCAGTGCATTCATATCTCTAATTGACATGGATTCAACCCATCCAGGCCTTCTCATCCAGTGCAACCCTTAGGTATAGCACAGAGAGTGTTGGTTTGGGGTCCAGAGGATCTGAATTCAAGGTCCAGCTCTGTCATTTACGACCTGTGTGTGCCTTAGTAAATCACTCCAACTCTCTGAACCTCCACTGGCTTCTCCATAAAGAAGGTAGGGTCTTCAGGGACCCTTCCAGGTCTCGATCTCGGATCCTATGATCCCGTTGGTAAATTCCCCATAGAGAGTCTCCCTAATGAGCTTAAAGCCTTCCTTCCTCTACAGTGAGGTTTCTTATCTTTTTGTGTGGGAGTCTTTGGGAGTGAAGTCTGAGGAAGCTTCTGGATCCTGCTCAGAATCATGTTCTTAAATGCATAAAACAGAGAAAGCTAGATGGTGCAATGGATAGTGCACAGGCTTTGGCGATAGGAGAATCTGAGTTCAAATACGGCCTCAGATACTTAATACTTACTAGCTGTGTAATTTAACCCTGGACAAATCACTTAACCCCAATTGCCTCACCAAAATAATAATAATAATAATAAAAATGAATGCATAAAAACAGTTAATAAAAGAAAGCATTCATACTGAAATTAATCATACAAACTCAGGGATTTCCTGAACTCTATCCACAGAGTCCCTGGAGGGGACTTCTACTTGATGCTTTGCAATATTTGGTGTGGAGTATCAGGACAACCATGGATCCTCAGTCCATTATTTCCCACTGTCCTTTCATGAGAGCTCTGTCTTGGTTCTCACTCTATATTTCCTGAAGAACATTTTTTCTCATCTTTTCAGATGCCAGCCTTTGTAACATGGTACAACCGACTTCAATTAAACAGCACTCATCACAGTGCTTGACACATAGTAGGTGCTTAATAAGTACTAGTTGACCACAGGAATACCACTACTAGGTCTGTGTCCTGAAGAGATCAAAAAAAAAAAAAAAAAGAAAGAAAGAAAGAAAAAAGAAAAGGACCCATATGTTACATTTGTTAAGCACCTACTGTGTGCCAGGCACTTCGATTGGTTTGAGGGAACACAAACACAGCAACAAAACATTCCTTGTCTATAAGAAACTCACACTTGACAACCCCTCCAAAGAATAGTAGATAAAAGGCAATTTGAGGAAAGAGAAAAATGACTACTGAGAGGATGAAAGAAGTCTTCATAGAGGAGGAAGCACCTCAGTTGAGTCTTGAAAGGAGTTTGGTGAATGGCTCATGCAAATACATGGAGGTGGGAAATGAAATGTCCATTTGGGTGAGAACAGAGTGTGTGAAGGAAAGGAAAGTGAGTTAATCTGAAATTCTCCGTTGGAGCAATATTGTGGAGGTTAGATCATGAGACAATAGAGAATCCCTGAATGTCATCTGAATAGGGTTCATAAGTACTTTAGTAGCTATAAGGAAGATGAAGGTCTGAGGACAGACTGGAGGCAGAAACTAATTAGGAGGGTATTCCCATAGCCCAAGTGACAGGTGATAAGTGTCTGAAACTGTGGTGGTAGCAGTAGGATGAGAGAAAAAAGTCATCAGATCCACTCTAGCAGGCAAGAGATGGGTCTTCTGGAAGAAAGCAGTGTCAGAATAACAATGGGGTTAGAAAAAGGTATAAAATGATGACATGGACATTAGGGAAGTGGAGGCAGGAAGTGTAGACAATTATTCCAAAAGGGCCAGTAGAAAAAGAGAGATTAAAGATGAGAGGAAGGAGTGTGATGATCTAGTATGGGTGTGTGTACATGTGTGAATGTGTGTGTGAGGAAGAGATTATGAGTGAGGAAGTGGCTCTTTGGGTGTGTTTGTAAGCGTACCTGTAAGAGTGTATACAAAGTATTAAAGTGTGTGAGGAGTATACGCGAGTGGGAAGGTCTATGCAAGTGCATTGGGTATGAATGTGGGTTCAAGTAAATTTATGTGAATTTGTGGGGAGAACATAGGTATATGTGGTATACGTGTGGATGCCATGGGTAGTCTCCTCAGCCCTGCAGAAGGTCCCCCCCTTCCCATGAGGCTGGTAGAGATGCCCTCATCCAGCTTTTTTCCTCCCCAAAACAAGGACTGAAAGAAGAGAAAGGGGCAGGCTTTCCCAGGCACTCAGCCTAGGCTCCCCGTACATCTCAGGAGCTGTCCAGCACTCTCTCTCCTGAGGACTGTCTTCACGGGGTCAGCTCTGGCTCCTCCAGTTCACGTCTGCAGCCAAGATCAGGAGGGTCTAGTAAATGCTCTAGGCAGATGAACCTCTGGGGAGGGAGGGACAGCTTTGGACAGGGACTGGATATTAGTTGCTTCTAAGGAGTCTCATTGACAATTTATAAGGCTAGTTGTTCATAGGAGCCCCTAGTGGGGGAAGCGTGATGGCTAATGTTCCCATTGTATGGATTAGGAGGTCTAGGTCAGAGAGGAAACAGACCTTGTCCAGATTGCCCAGAAAACCAGCATAATTATTCCTCATTGCAAAGATTATCCACTGAGGTAGAGCTTTCTTATCAGAGGGCAAGAGGTTTGGGTCCTAATGGCATATCCAGCCCTCTCTGATTGCTTGGGTCCTTAGTTCATTTTCAATGGCTCCATTAGGAGCATGAAGAGCCAGGGCCTCTTGAATATTTTATGTTAATACTTCAGAGAACCACAGAACCTCAGATCTCAGAGGGGCCACAGAGGCACTGAGACCCAGCCACACCTAATGAGAACCCCCTTTCCAACATCCCTACCAAGAGATCTATCAGCTACTAATCCATAGTGGACCATTCACCACTTCCCAAAGCAGTCCATTCCATTCTGGGATAACTCTATCATCAGCACTATATTGAGCCAAGATTTGCCTCTTGATGACTCCTGCTCCTGGCTTTCTGCCCTCTAGGGGTAAAATAGGACATAACTAAACCTTTCCTATGACATCAATCATGTCTGTGCTCCTCAGCTCACTCTTGATCCTTCTCCTCTCCAAGCCAGATGTTCCCAATTCCTTCCATTGATTTCTCATAAAGTTTGAAGGTAAATATCCCTTTAGCACCCAGGTTACTTTCCTCTGGATGCTCTCCATTTTAGCAAAGGCCTTCCTAAAAACAAAGCAAGAAATACAAATTAAACAACTCTGAGGTACCACTTCATATCTCTCAGATTGGCTAAGATGACAAGAAAAGGTAATGATAAATATTAGAGGGGATGTGGGAAAACTGAGACACTAATGCTTGTTGGTGGAATCGTGAAATGATCCAACTGATCTAGAGAGCAATCTGGAACTATGTCCAAAGGGCTATAAAACTGTGCATACCCTTTGACTGGGCAGTGCTACTACTGGGATTGTATCCTAAGGAATCATAAAGGAGGGAAAAGGACCTACCTATGCAAAAATGTTTGAAGCAGCTCTTTTTGTCGTAACAAAGAATTGGAAAAGGAGCGGATGTCCATTGATTGGGGAATGGCTGAAGAAGTTGTGGTACATGAAGGTAACGGAATATTATTGTTCTATAAAAAATGATGAACAGGCAGATTTTAGAAAGGCCTGGAAAGATTTCCATGAACTGATGCTGAGAGAAACAAGCAGAACCAGGAATACATCGTGCATAATAACAGCAAGAATGTGTGATGATCAATTATGAAAGGCTTGGTTCTTCTCAGTGGTTCAGTGATTCAAGGCAATCCCAATAGACTTTGGACAGAAAATACCATCTTGTCCAAGGAGACTGAATGTAAATCAACACATGCTGTGTTCATTTCTTTTTTCTTTTTATTTCTCCCTTTTGTTCTGATTTTTTTCCTCCCAACAAGATTCATAAAGCAGTGTGGATTAAAAATAAATAAACTTACAAAAAAACACCCAGGACCCAAAACTGAACATAGTTCTCCAGATGTGGGCTGACCAGGAAAGAGTACAGAGGTACTCCCACCTCCTTACTCCAGTACCCTCAGGCTTATTAGTTTTGTGTCTGTCATTTCACAGGGCTGACCTATTGCCTTTCGCTAAAATTGAAAGCATGAGAGCTAAGGAAATCATCAAGATATCTTAGTAAGAGATGGGAAGAAGGTTTGAGATGGGGGTAGGGGAAGGGCGTTTCCTGCTTATAGGATGGGAGATGGAGGATGATCCAGCAAAGAATAATGAGAAGGAAAAGCCAGACATATAGGAGGAGGAGCAGGTGAGAACATTTTCATGAAAGCCAAAGGTGGAGAAATGTCCAAGTGGTCAGCAAAGTAAAAGTAAGGATGGAGGGGGATGAGAAAAGGCCCCTTGAGAAAGCTATTAAGAAGCCATCGCTAACCCTGGAGAGCGCAGATTTAGTCAACTGTCGGGCTGATGGTGTGAAAGGAGAGCCGGCCCGTCCAGAAAGGAGACCAAGCAGAACTGACAGAAGATGCAGAAAAGGTATTGAGAAATGAGCTCGCTTCATTTTCTGAGGGAGGCCCAAGCCTTTCTTCCTGGAGAGTTCTTGGCAAAGCTGCATCCTGGTCCCTTCCTAGAAGGCAACTTCTCTTAAGCTGGGGGGTGGGGACTCACCTGAGAAGTCTCTGGGGTCTGCCAGACAATTCACTCAAAGGCCTCATTCTCTTGGGAGGGAATCTGAGGACAGAGCATCAGCTGCTAGGAAGCAGTCAGCAGAGCTCGCACAGACAAATCAGCCCTAACTGACGAGCATCCCTTCAGGACTGACTGGGTGTAAGGCCTTCTTTACAGAGGCAGAAAACTATGGCGGTGCAAAAGTGAATAAAATTGAGTCTTTGGGGGTATATAGATTAGTTTCACTCACTTATTTCCTTTTCTCTCTTTTTAATACTTCATTATAAGGAATGACTGTCAGGGAGAGGGGGAGGAGATGTTGGGAAACACAATTGAGGTAAAAACAAAAGATCAATAAAAAATCTCACTCATATAAAATTATGCTCATATAAGAGCATATTTGGGTGAAGGTTAGTGGAGCAGCAGCAGAAGCAATATTGTCAGCAAGGTAAACTACAGACCTCCGAGTCAGAAAGAGGATATAAAGAGAGCGGGAGAACAGACCCCAAGCCTGGCACTGGAGCATGATAGTAATGATGGGCTTTCAGTTATCTAGACATCTACTGGAGGGCTGCTGCTGCTGCTGTGTGTGTATATATGCATTAGTCTGTCCTCTGTCTCTATTTCTGTCTGTCTTTATCTCTTTCTCTCCGTGTGTATCTCTCTCTCTCTCTCTCTGCCTCTCTGAATCTTTCTTCCCCCCTTCTTCTCTCTCTGTCTCTCTTCTCTCTGTCTCCATCTGATTGTCTCTCTCCTCCCCTCTCCCTATTTGCTTGTATATGTGTTCCTGTCTCTCCTTCTCTCTTTTTCTCTACCTCTCTGCCTCCCCTGTCTCTCTCTTCCTATGTGCCTCTTTCTCTCAATGTGTCTCTGTCTCTTTCTCTCTGTCTCTTTCTCTCTCCTCCTCTCTGTCTCTCTCCCTCTCTCTGCCAAAAACAGAATAACTAATGATCATTTGACTCCATCCTTCAAAAGATGGAGCCAACCAAAACAACAACAACAATAATAATATTGTGATGAGAAAGAGAGGGAATTGTTTCATGGGACTGAAGTGAAAAACATGAGGAAAATTTCACTGGAGTTTAAAAAGATGGAAACAAAGGCAGGTAATGGAGAATGAAATGGAAAAACTTTCCATAGTCATTTAGGAACAGTGCCAGGACAGGAACTACTTACTGACTGTTGGAAATTAAATGTGTCTGAACATCTTATACCATACTCCAAATACTCAATGCAAATATAAAAGATCTATTTAAAAAGAGAGAAAGGAGGGAAGAGGGAGACTTTTCACAAATTGGAGGTTAATTCTTAACCAAAAGCAAGAAAAAAAGTGACCAAGGAAACCAAGAGACAACCTTTGTTACACAAAATTGTTAAGTTTTTACATGAATAAAATCAATGAAGATAAAAATGGAAAAATCATCCAGTGGGGTCAAAATTTTTTGCATCAGATAACACTCTATGAGAGAATTCTAATATCCAAATTCACAAGGAATAAAACAAATATGTAGAACTAAAATATTCCCAGTAGGAAGTATTTTAATTATATATATAATTAATTATATATGAGTCAATCAATGATCCTTCTCCAATTCAAGGAAAAAAAGAGAAATGCAAATGCAAACAATTCTAAGATTTTCCTAAATAAATCAATAAAAATTACAATAACCACAAAACAGTCAGTGTTAAAAGGTTTTAGGGAGGATGAGTCCGTTCATGCCTTATTGGTAAAGCTACCAATTGGTCCAATCAATCTAAAAAATAATTTGGAATTATCCAAGAAAATTGACTATATTCTTAGACCCTTGGATCCCACCATCACAATCCTGAACATAAATGCCAAGAAGGCCAATGATCAAAAGATCAATATATACCTAAATATTTAAGGCAAAGAACTGGAAGTGAGCCGTGTTTGTTTCCTTATCACCTAGGGAATGGCTAAGCAAACTGTGTTATGTAAAAATAATGAAGTAATAATATTCCTTAAACAAATCATTCAATCCCACTCCTTTCACCAAGAAATGAGGAATGGGAGGAATTCAGTGAAACTTAAATTTGCATACGAACTGATATGGAATGGCGCGAAATGAGTCAAAAACAATGTACTCAAAGATTTCAACAATGTAAATGAAAAGGTCACTGACCTTTTTTGTTTTTTAAATGAAAAGAGAGCTGAGCCAGGAGAATTGCAAAAAAAAAAAAAAAAAAAAAAGTCTTTGACCCTAGAAAAGAGATAAGACATACCTACTTCCTTTTAGTAGTTGAGAGGTGGGGGACTATAGGAACAAAGTGTCGTATACTGGATCGTTTGTTTTTGTTTAACCAGGAGGAAGGACAGTGAAATCAAAAGAATGTTGGATTTTTTTAAGTCAAAGTAGATTTGAATTTTGGCTCCTCTGTTATTATTATCTGTGCGATCTTGGGTAAAAATCATTTCAGTTCTTTGGGACTTGGTTTCCCCATTTGTAAAATGAGGGGATTGGATCAGAATACACTAAAGTTCCGTCCAGTTCTAGATCAATGGGACAATAAATTGTGGATTTTTTTGTTACTAGGGAAACTTTAATTCTAAAAGGAGGGAAGGGGTGGTAATCAGAAATTATATGAAAATTATATAAAAAATTTTAAAAAGAAAGTGCTCAGAATGAGTCAAGAACACCGGGGTCCTGCTGGAGGATTGTTGAGGTATATCGGGAGGAGGATTTTTGTTCAGGGATGGTGGGGACTATATGCCCCTGCAGGACATCCTTTCTAGCTCTGAGACATGGTGACATTTCACCTACAGATCCTACTACAGAGGATCATGGACAGAGCTGGAACACCACCCCCAACCCCACCCCCGGCTGCCCACCCCTCCTCAATCTAGGGGTTCTCTTCAACATGCTGGGTCAACTCTGAGGACAAGGGGGTGACTGACCGGTGGGAAGGGGCCCAGCACTCCCCTCCTGGGACTTAGGCATCCCCTCCTATTTGGCCCACACTCCTGAACTTTCTTTGACCAAGGAAACAAACTTCCCCTCCAAGTCTTCGTAGAAGATGACAAAAGAGAGGTTTCTTCATGGATTCTAGGAAGATCTTCTCAAAGCCAAGGAGCCATGTCACTGGCCTGCTTCCTGCTCCCTTGGCTGAGTCCTGGAAGTGGGAGGGGAAAGCTCTGCAGCTCCTTAGGCAGGCCTTAGACCTTCCACTCTGTTGTTATGTTTAGACCTTAGGCTACTGCTCCCTTGGGCCAGTTAGTGGGTCCCTACAGTATGAAGAGGAGCAGCTCGGTGTAGGGAGCAGGGCTCTGATCCTACTTCTCCGAGCATGTGTGAAAAGGGGGAGATGTCATGTGCACAACTCTTGTGGTTCCTTGAGATTTTGTAATTAAGCACATTCTGAGGTATCTAAGAATGAAAGTATAAGGGGGACAACAAATAGAAGAAAAACAGAAAAGATCTGCAAAGATATCTGTTATCTTAAGCTCACTGATCATTTTTCTTCCATTTGTTTTCCTTCCATTTTTGTCCTTAAATGCCGCAAAAGGAAATGCGTGTGTATTTATTTGCCAACAAGAACATTAAAGCTGAACACTTGGGTTTAACGTTGCAATCCAGAAATGCTTAACGAGGACATGAAAATCCCACTGAAGAGCAGCCAGACTATACCAAGTGTATTAGACGATGTCTGTAATGTCAGGGCTAGTTTTCGGGAGGTCCTCCGGAAGGGCCTTGGTCTCAGCAGGACAGACAGCACGAGAATGGAGAAGAATAGAGTCCCAAGTCTTTATTGTCTCTTACACAGTCTGTGTCTGTCATAGTCTGACCCAGTCTCCTTCAGCAGTCTGCCAGTCTGCCAGTCTCAACCAGTCTCCTTCCAAGTCTGACTTTGTCCCCAGTTTATATACCCTGTTACAATTACATCATCACAGCATCCTGATTATGTGTGAGAACCATTACATCACCACACTAAGTACTAAGTATGTGTGAACTAGAGAACTACCATCTCCTCAATTCCACTGAGTTAACACCTTGTTTCAGGTATACTTCAGCTCTCTGCAGATGTCCATAACTGGAGACAGTTATGAGGATACTGAGATTCAGAGGATATCTCAAGGGAAGATTCCTAAAGTATAGGGGAAAAAGTTGGACCTTATTAATATTGAAAAGGTGGTAGAGGGAACATTGACAATTAAAAGGCTGTTTTATGTCTATGTTCCCTTTTATGTTTACACACACATCCGAGACATCCTTGACAGGAAAAGATGGAGCAGTGGATAGAGCACTAGCCCTGGAGTCAGGAGGACCTGAGTTCATATTTGTGTGTGATCCTAAGCAAGTCACTCAGCCCTAATTGCCTCATCAAAAAGTTTGCCGTTCAGATTTTAACATATAGTTGGATGGCCAACTTAAATATTAAAATATTAAGTATTATATTTGTTTTATATATTTATATATAATATATAAATATAATATTTAAGTGCTGGATAAATGCAGCAAATGGACAGTGACTTGGCCCAGGACTAAGCAGGAGGAGGAGAGCAGCTGGAATAGCTTTCAGAAGATAGCATGACTCCCCTAAGGATCCTGAACTTCTTCCAGAGACAAAATGTTGTCTTCTGAATACCAGCAGGGTGCCAGTGCTGCCACATGAGAACAAGATGTGGGATACTCCAGTCGGAAAGATCGAAAATGAGCATGCTCAGAAGGTATTAAAGGAGGTTCATGGTGGAAGGTGGAAGGCAGCTGGAAGGCCTGGACACCCTGCGGCCCATCTCAGAACCCAATAAGCATTTGCGTAGCCCCAGTGCCAAAGACAGAGCCTTTAGCATAGTAGGTCCTTGATAAATGCTCTTTAAAAAAAATGAATTGCAAGTTTTTTCCTGCTTCCCTTTCCCCTATGAAGCCAAAAGGGGTGTGGCTCCCCTGGGGTTGGTCTCTTTCCAGTTAGAAAAAGATCCCTTTGACAACCATATTTCCCCATCACTTTGTGAGAGGTCACCAGTCAGGAGCACCATATGGCACCATCCCAGAGTCAGAGCCCAGCCCACGCCCACGCAGGAATCCCCTCTTCAGCCTCCCTGAGAAAGTCACCCAGCCTCCAGGGACGGGAGTCCCCGGTGTCCCAGCCAGCCGACTCGGAGGCAGCGCTGATCGCTAGGAGAAACTCGGGTCTCGAGACAAAATCTTCCTGTCCTCCAGAGCTGAGCAGAACAAAGTTAATCCCTTCTCCACAGGATGGCCTTTAAACACTAAAAGTCAGCTTCTATTATCCCAGTCACCCCCACCCACCACACGTGTGGTCACACACACACACATATACACACACTATTCACCTGTGATTCAATCAATCCTTCCCTCAGTTTAAGCTTCCCTCCTTTCAAACCCATCAGCACGCATTAAGTACCTACTGTGTACGCCCTCCCCCGCCATGTTCAGGAGGGAATGTGGACCCAGAAATAGGCAAAGCCCATGCCCTTCTCAGTCCCCCCACAGCCGCCCTCTCCCCAAGAGCTTGTGGTTTGGCCTGGGAGTCCGAGCATAAACACCGGAAACATTAAATAACAGTCAGAGATTGGAAAAACAAGGAAAGCTTCTTCATTGAGTCTCTCGTTTCTTCATCTTGGTCTGTGGCCAGAGGCTTCCTCAGGGTGATGCATTTGGCACCCCCTTTTGTCCCGGCCTTACCTTACCCCGGCAATATTGCGGAGGCTAAACACACACACACACACACACACTCACACACACAACTTCTGGTGGCTGTATCGCAATCTCTCTCAGAGGGAGACTGCCCCTCAGCTCCAGCCTTGGCTTGAACTCCTGCTCAGAACTTTGCCCTGACCTCGATCGCAGAGGCTCTAACCCCGGACCCCAGCCACAGACTGGTCCCAGTCTTACTCACAGACTTATCTCTGTCCCTTGATACCTTATTAATACATGCCCAGGAGACAAGATGAGGGAGGATGGATGGTTCTCTGTGAACCCGGCACACATTCCTGGATATGGAGTCTTGCTTAAACTCCATCAGTTGTAAGATTTCTAAGCACCAGCCTCCAGGTGATCAATAAAAAGTGGATGTTTTCTGGGCCCTTCATGACTAATATAAGAGAAGCCTGGGGATCAAGAGTCCTGGCTCTGGCACTGGAAGTATGAGTCCAAGCGCTATTATTTACTCTCATACATCCTTGGGAAGGCCCCTTTCACTCATATAGTTGCAGAACTATTCATTGTACATGCTTAGGCTGCGCCAACATAATGAAACAGGACAATATGCCTGAATTAAGTTAGGATTTGTTGTCCTGGGTTTGTTGCTGGGGTCTGTCCACTTTCAGAGAGGACCAAGAATTTCATCAGTGTCAAGCCTCATGCCCATAAACTAGGGGATGATTCTATTAGAAAATAAGCAAAACAATCATGAAGCTCAATTGGAGAAACAAAAGGACCTCAAAGGAAACCATTTTTTCAAGGAGTGAAAAAACCTCCTGTTATAAGATCTCAAACTTTATAGTAAAATAATTGCTTTTGGAACTATTTGCCAATAAGCCTGGGTAATCTCAATCACTTCCATGGCCTAGCACCTTGTAAGAACTCTAGCAAGCCTGCCCGTGGATGTCACCCTACCGTGCATACCCTCTGTTCCAGGGAGAGCAACACTAGGTGCATATCCCCAGGACATCAGAAACAGAGGGAAAGATCCCACGCACACAGAACTCTTTGGAGGCACCCAAAACTTGTAAAAAGTGAATGCATTGGGGGAGTGACTGCCCAAAGTAGGGTCTGTGAAGGTGATGGAGTGTGGTGTGAAAAATGATGGGTGATGGGAGAGAATCTTGGGGAGACTCACCCGTAAGCAGATGCAGTGAAAGGATCAGAACCAGAACAACCCGGCTCTGTAGTCTGTCGCCGTGGCAACAGTGAGTCTGCAAGTCTGATGTTTAATATATGCTTGAGATGATGCTCATTCAGGTGGGTGAAGATTTCACCTCCTCCCGCTCCACTCATCCACCCCAGCTCCCCATCCCATTCCCAGGGAGCTTATAGCCTAATAGGGACCGATATGACTATTTACAGAGGGTTGTTATATGAGGAAGGATGAGAATATGGTGGAGGCGAGAAGAGACCCATCTAACTACTTCATGAGCAGCAGAGGAGGATCCCTTTGGATGGGGGAGGGAAAGAGATGTCAGGGAAGGCTGCCCTGTGGAAGACATAGCAGTCATGGAGGACAGACAGCACGTAAAAGCTGGAGAGTGGAGCCCCTGCCCTCAAGAAGCATCCACTCTTCCAGGGAGAATCTGGCAGACTCATAAGCATGACGCAGAACCCCAGATTTTCTGAGCTGAGAGGGACCCCCAAGGTCGGCTGGTACAAAATGGGTGTGGATCCTGACCAAGAGTCCTCCCTCTAGGAGCCCGTGGGAACTGCCCAGTGATGGGAAAGTCCTCTCTTCTACTTCTGTGATGGTCAAGCAGTTTCTCTCTGGGTGCCCGAGTGTGGAGCCCTTTCCTCTGAGAGCCTGGTCATGTGTATGGGTGGTCACCAAGCTAGGGCCTGAGGGGGCTGCCTTGAGCCTCTGGCCTTCATGGGGGTTTCTAAGCCAGCTCTCTGTCAGTCTGTTGGGAGCTTCTCTATAAGCAGGCGGAGGATAATAGACACACAATTTCACACAGAGAGAAAAAACCCCTAGGATTGTATGAATAACACACACACACACACACACACACACACTCACACTCACACTCACACACACACATACACACAGCCAGCAATCCCATTTCTGAGCCCCTCCTGCTTCTCCAATCCAAACAGCTTCGGGCTCCACGGGGCTGCCCCGCCCGGCCCGGCCTCTGTCCCGGCAGCTCTGAAAGGGCCCTCTTTCTCTCTCCTGGCAAAGCTGCCCCCAGCAAGCTCCGGGCCTCCGGCCCTCACCCAGGCTGCTGGCTCCAGGACCAGAGTTTTTCACTTAGGGGCTGGGGTGGAGAACGGCACCCACTGGGGGCTTGGGATATCCTGATGGGCTTTTCTGGGATGGAGATGTTTGGGCATCCTTCTCCTGGTGCCTTCCCAGGGATCCCTGCCCCAGCCCCTTCCCCATCCCCTCCCTCCTCCACTCTGTCCAGAGGCCACCAGGCTCAGGATCACAGATGTGGGAGAACTGGAAAGGAGGCTGTCCTAAGCAGGGACCTTTTATAACATGTCCAGTCCTTCCACTCTCCCTTGAATGCTTTGAGTGCTGGGAAACTCACTACATGTCAAAGAAGCCTTTTCCATTAGGGGCAGCTCAGATTTTAAGGAAGCTTTTCTCAATTTAGGTCCAAATCAGTGTCTTTTCCGTCTCCTCCAGCTTCCTGCTTGTGCCAAGCTGAAGAAGGCTGATCTTTCCCACCCAAGGTCTCCCAACAGCAAACCTCAGTTGCGTCCCCCTCAGCCTTCTCTGCTGCACCTGAGACCATCCTCCAAGCCGCCTGGCCTCCCTGGGACTCTTCCAGTCCTCTCATAATGGAGCACGAGGCTCAGTCGGGCCTGATCAGGACAGAGGAGAGAGATGATTCCTTACTTCTGCTGCTCCTCAGGATTGCCGGGGACAGTCTGGAAGGGGATGGGAGTGGCCCTCCCATTTTACCTTGTGGGGAACTCCCATAGGAGGAAACTCTCTCCAGCCAGGCAGATTAGCCCCTTCTCTGCCATGGAGTCTCAGAGAGCTGTCCAGCATGGGGAGAAGCCATCAAGTGTCAGGAGGATTTGAACTTTCTTCTTTTCCATACTGGGAACTTGTGGAGCCCTGCCCTCAAGAGGCATCCCCTCTACTAGGGAGAATCTGGCAGACTAATAAGGACGATGCAGAATCCCAGACTTTCTGAGTTGAGAGGGACCTCTCACGGGAGAGAGAAATAAATCAGGTGGACGCCAAAGATGCATGAGCTGGCTCGGCCGCGCCCCTCTGAGCTGCTGGTCATCTCTCTGCTCCATCTGAGATGAGACAGAAAAAGGTAGTGAGGTCCTACATGCAGGGACATAGCAGTCTTTTGTCCCCTTCCTAGGCTCTGCATACAGCAGGCACTGAATACATGCAGGTTCAATGGAATCAAATGAAATGCTGGAGCAGATTCCCATCCTACCACATATCCCTTAACTGTCCCCTCTAGACTAAGACCTTCTCCACTGGCTCCCGCAGACTTCAAGTTTTGAAAGGACAGGACTACAGCCCAAGACTGGGAGCCCCCTGAGGGCAGGGGAGAGAGCCTTTGCTGGGCTAGCCCTCTGTTTCTCCTGGCTCATCTGGCGAGTGCGTCCATGCAGTCCCCTTCCTCCTGGCTTAGAAAGCTTACGATCATCACAGCCCAGAGCTCTGTCCTTTGGGGAGAGGGGACCCCGAGGCAGCTCCAAAGCTTAAAATCACAAGCTCTCAGAGGTGGAAGGGATCTTGGGGACCACCCTCCAGACCTTTGTACAGATGAGGAAACAGAAGCCCACAGAGGGACCGTGAGCCAGCCAGAGTCCCACAATTCAGTTCCCTGCCTACTGATGGAGTAGATGCTCCTACAGGGCATATGGGTAGGAGAGCAACAAATGTCGGTCCCTTCTCAGAGAGTGGCCTGAAGGAGAGCTGGGGATCATCTCCTAGCAGGCAGCTGGCCACGCAGAGGCCACTGTGATAGGCTTGGGATGGGGAAGCCCCCAGTCCAGCCTCTGATACTAGACACTGTTTGACTTCAGGCTGGTCACTTCACTGCTGTCTGCCTCAGTTTCCCCAGCTATAAACTAGGGATAACAGCACCCACTCGAAGGGTCAATAAGATAATAATGATGATGATGATGATGATGATGATGATGATAATGAAGAAGAAGAAGAAAGAAGAAGAAAGAAGAAAGAAGAAAGAAGAAGAAAGAAGAAAGAAGAAGAAGAAGAAGAAGAAGAAGAAGAAGGCGCTTAGCACAGGGCCTGGAATACTGTGGGGCCACCTGGAAGAGAAGGGATGGGTTGGCCAGATGGGAGGACAGAGGAAGAAGGTCGAGGAAGGGGCTGAGACAGAAGTGCAAGGAGCCCGAGTGAGCGTCCTTCCTGGCACATGGCGGGCTGGCCAAGGCGAGAGCGGCGGCGGACCACACAGAAGTGGGGGAGACATTTGGACAGAAACCCGGCTCAGATCCAGCAAGATGGACAGGGGATTGGGCATTAGAAGGGATTATTATAATCAATCATCTCCCTTTTATTGACTGCCCCACAGGAGGCAGAGCGCTGGCCTAGAAGTCGGGAGTTGAGACCTCCCCACTTTACAGGACCTGAGAAAGATTCCTTTGCCTCCTGGCTGCCTGCTTTCTGCACCGGGGGAAGGGGTGCCCTCCATGCCCCCCTGAGTTTTGAGAGAGAGACAGCATGTGTAATGTAATAGGAAGCCAGCAGCCTTGAAGGTAGGAAAAGCTAGGTTCAAATCCCGAGGCAGCACAGGAGGAGCTCATGTACCTGGCAGTAAAGGCTCCTCCTCCTGTGGCCCCATGGCCTGGCCTTGGAGACCTACTCCATCCACAGCCAGACCTCCTGGGGTGAGGGGGGGAGAGACTCTAGCAGGGCCCAGAAGCGCCCCTTTGGAGCCACCCCCTTGGTGGGGATGGAGGCTCAGCATCTCAGAATTCACCTGCGGTGTGAACATGGGGGGCTAGGGAGGAGGTCAGGGGACATGGACCGGGTCTTACACTCCCAGGAGCTGCTGCTTCTGGAAAATAAGGGCAGGCACCCAATCTGTCCTCCCTCCCAGGGCTGACGTCAGAAACGATAAAAGGTTATCGGGGACCCTGCCACTCCTCCTCTTCCAGGCTCTCCCAGGGCTGGGGGAGGACTCTAGGAAGAAGCAGGGCCAGAGGCCAGGAGGCCGCCGGACGGGTTACCCTGGGCAGGGAGGGTCCCCCGGCTCAGAGCGCCCCCCAGGAGCCCCTCTAGCTGGGCCGTCCCATGTTCTCTGCTGCCAGCCTGGACGATGGGGGCTGGTGAGGGAAGGGAGACGCGGGGGAGCCGCGCACCGGGAGGAGGCAAGGAGGCTGCTGAGCTCTGGGCGGGGCTGGCAGGAGGCCTGGCAGGGCCTGCTCCTGCACACTCTGTCCTCGCAGTGTGTGGGACAGTCATTGTGTGACCTTTCAGGTTTTGTGTTTTTTTTTAATCCAAAAATAATCCCTAGTAAATGCTGGGGCCAGAGCAAATACCCTCCTACGGCAGCAGGGCCTGGCCCTGGCCCCGGCCCAAGGCTGATATTATTAGCACAGAGTAACCCCGGCAGGGTGGGGCCAGCAAGGACTTGGCTCTTCTTAACCCTGTGCGTCCCACCTTGAACCTGGAGGAGGGTCCAGGGCTTCCCGAAGGGCCCTGGGGCTCCTGGGAAAGACATCCCACAAGACTTCAAGAGCCGCCTCGGTCTCTGAAATTAAGCCTTAAAGGGACTTTGGAGTCAAGCCCTTGCCTTGCCCCCAACCCTCTGAGGCAAGGGTTGTATTCAGTTTATAAAGGAAGCTCCAAGAGATCCTAGCTTACCTCTAAGGTCCCCCCAGCCAAGATCCTGGACTGGAGAGGCTCCGGGAAAGGTGGCGGCAATAGCACCGATTAATGTAGGGAACCTGGACTTACCTGGTCCCTCCAGGTAGAAAGACTAAGCCCTCGGGAAGGGCTCTTGACTCATCTGCCCTTGACATCCTCTCATCCACCTGAGAGAAAGGCCCTAGGAATGGGGCACGAGAAGAGACGAGTCCCCACAGAGTCTGAAAAGGCTTTTGAGAGAAAGGAAAGGCCTTGAATAGCAGGAGAAACATTTGAAGGGCAGAACTTGTAGGGGTCTCTCCAATGTCAGCCCAAGAGGCCACACGGTCACAAGCTCAGAGGAACAAGTTCATCTTGATATAGGGAAAGGGAAGATCCTGAGATATCCCTGAGCTAAAGGGAAGGCATTTACCCAAAGTTATCCAATGAGTTGGACTAGAATCCCTAGTTCTACGGTAAGCATGGGCCTGGTAGACAGTTGGAACATAATAAATGCTTGGGAAAAGTTTTAAAAATAACCTTCCCATATCGGCGTCTGCATCGTTGCCGTGTCCGCTGAGAGTCCCCTGTGTTCCCAGGAAAGGACCTTGAATGGGGGATTCCAAGTACCTGCTGCGCACAGAACCCAAGAGTGAGGGAGGAGTACAGAGTTTAGACAAGAAGCTCCGTTCCTCGGCTCTGTGTCTGGCGGACCGACACGAGGATTTCGGCTTCTTGGAGGTCTCTCCAATCTCCGAGTGCTCCCCCTCCAGGGACACGGGCAGAAGCCCCCTGTGGATGGCTTTTTGGCCAGAACGTACCCGCTGCCACTCTGCCACCTTCATGCCAGCCTGCCTGAATTTACCCAGGCTGCTCCAGGGTCCTTGAAAGGATCTGAATGACAAACTTCCCGAGCTGGGAAGAGAGGTCGGAATTTGTCCTCTCTGGGCACAGAGAATGTGCCTCTGAGCAAACGAGTGGAAGTCATTCCTGTGCAAGGAAAGCTGCCCCTGGAGGGGATCTTGCAGTGGGGTTTTGAAGGATGGGGAGAGATTGATCTGGTCATCTGCAAAATGGGAGGGCTGGTTTAATGCTCTCCCAGGTCCCTCCAATGTCTTATAATCAGAGGTCAAGCTAGGGAAACCTTCCAGGCCCAGGGAATGGGGTGAGCAAAAGCACGAAAGTGGAAAAGTAGGAATTGCCCATTTGGGCCAGAGCTGAAACTGTGTGGCCTGCTGTCCTTACAGAATGAGGCTGAAAAAGTAGGCACCTGGTTGAAGGCCTGTTATAGCAGGTTAAGAAAGCGAATTGTATTCAGTAGGTAATAGGGAGCCACAAAAAGATTTAGAGAAGAGGGTGAACAAGATCATGTTTCAGTGTTTGCGCTGACAGTGGATGAAGCTTTGTGGGCTGTGGCCGTGACTGACCTTCTGGGAAATGGGACCAGTTGGTCTCCTGCCATTGTGCCTCCCCAAGAGGGCCCAGCTGGGACATTTTAAAGATTAAAGGGCATGAAAATAGTTTTGTTTTGAGAAAGGTTTGAGCCTCAGCGAAAGCCTGTGAGGAATTGATCGATTAGAGATACAGAGCGGCTGGCCCAGAAGATAAGAGAGGATCAATATTTACCCTTATCCTGGGCAGGGACATCAAAGGGAGGCCTCTTGGGCCCCAAGCCAGGGTCAGGGAGGCTTGGGGCTTTTGAAGACACCTCTGCCCCTGACCTGTGACTCAAGAAGCAGGCCCACAACTGTTGACACCCCCACACCGGCCCTTTGGATCAAAGAGACCCAGGCCAGGCTTGGTCACACAAGTGCACCTGACTATGGCAAAGTGGGAGCAGCCCCAGGCCCTGCCCTCAGGGAGCTCCCTTTCTGGAGAAGAGTGAGGAGGAGGGAGGCTTTTAAGTGTGCATTTTGTCCTAGAGGCAATGGGGAGCCACTGGTGATTCTTGAACAAGAGAGTCCTATGATTAGACCTGCCTCTTACAGAGACTACGGTAGCAGCCATGTCCCAAGTACATTGGGGAGGAGAGCACGGGATTTTCTCGGCTAGGGTTGCAGGTCTCCCTCTTAGGAGGCTGGGACATGGACTAAGCTGTCCATGGTCTTGATTGATTGATTGGCTGACTGTGGAGTGGACTCTTGGCCTGGCCCAGAAGCCAAAGCTGGAGAGCCCCAGCGTGGAGGGGCCAAGGAGGAGAACCGGTCACTCTGGAGCAAGGGGGAGCCTGGAGGAGAATGTAGCTAAGACCAGGCAGTTGTAGGTCCCTGGTCTGAGTCATCTGCAAAATGAGAGTCTGAGAAGGGTGTCAGGGCAGCACGGGCCATGGGCCAGAGAGCTGCTCTGCATCAGAGAGCATGGGGACATCACCCATCTGAATCCCTGGGATGGGGAAACTAGTTGACCTGAGCCTCAGTTTCCTACTCTGCAAATTGCTGGACTTGGTGTGCTCTGGAGCTGGGCTTCTCTAGGTGAGAGCCCCCAAGGGAGGCACCAGGCAGCTGTACTCTTTCCCTCTGATTCTTGGTCCTTTGGAGGAATGAATGAAGCCTCCCTGGGACAGCACCACACGGAAGGAAGAAGGGACCCGGATTCCAGTCCTGGCTCTGGGATCCAGCCTAACGAGGCCAGGTCAGTTCCCTTTTCTGATCTGTGTCTCCCGTCCCCTATTACTTAGTGATTACCTGATGGGGGATATATTGGCTGTGTATCCGTCTCTCTTGTAAGTAAGGACAGGGACCATTTTATTTTGGTTTTATATACTGAGGAAAGCAAGGAAAGGAGAGAAGGGGAGAGGAGGGGAAAGGAAAGGGACATGGCCTCTTAATCCCCCTCCCCCACCAGCCTCTTTCCCTGTCCCCCTCCCCCTCCAACCACTTAACCCCAGGACCTTAGCAAAGTGGAGCTAATGGCATTGACTGGCCGGCTCCTCCGGATGTTGGCAGGATTAATTAAGGCCTTCTGAAGGAGCTTTGAAGATGAAAATTGGCCGATAAGTGCTAAGTAATAATTCTCCTTCCCAGGCTCCCCCTGGACCCACCTGGCTTCTCTTTCTCTCTCCCCTTCCCCCCTTCCTGCCTCCTTCTCTCCCAGCTCGGGGCCCAAACGTGCCAGGACTTTCTGTGCCCAGGAAGAAGGAACAGGGTGTTTATTTGTATAAGATCACCCAGAGAGGACCGATCCTCCCTGGGCAGTGTCCTGGGCATCAGCTGGGAACTGACTGGAGCTGTGGGGAAGCAAAAGAGCGTGGAGGAGGGAAGGGGAGGGTTCTTTCTGTCCAGGGGTCTAAGGCCAGCTGCCCCTCAGTGCCCAGAGCCCAGAATGAGAGGTTATTGGGATCTGGAGTGCGTGGGCAGGGGGGCTGCCCCTTGTTGCCTGCTCAACTCCAGCTGGCCAAGTCCGAGGGCACAGAAGCCCCACCTGGGGGAGACCTTCATCCTCCCGTCCCTCTCAGGAAGGAGCCCTGACCCGGGATACTCGGACGGTGGGCACTCATAGGGCCCTGGTTAAAAAAACAAAACAAAAGACAAGCTCTGAGGCTCAAGCCACAGACTTGGCAAGAGAAGCTCCCAAGGTGTCAGAAAGCTGTAGAGCAGACCCACACAGGCCGGGCACAAAGGGGAACATGAGAGAATCGGGCGTATCTGACAAATCCTAAAGGGCAGGACTTTTTTCTATCAGATTGGGAGCCCCCTGAGGGTGAGGTCTAAGGCTGGTAGACTCAGATAATCCAGGGGGGAAAAAATGCAAGATTCTGGGTCCTGGCTGAGAGCTGCAAAGGATTCGCCAACACTCTTATTTTACAGAGAAGGAAACTGAGGTGCAGAGAGGGGAGGGGAGTGTTAGAGCTCACACAGACTATCAATGTGGGAGCCAGACACAGCCCTCCCTCCTCTTCTTTCATTCCTGGGTCATCATAGTCCCAAGAACTGAGGGACCTCAGGGTGGACAGTGTGGGAACAGAGCAGAGATCGGTGGGGAGAGGGGGAGGAGGAGGGCTGGCAATGGGCATGGATGGTGTGGGGCGCCCAGAGGCAGGGGGTCCAGCACCCACGAGGCGTGGCCGGGACATCCTCCCAGACCTGGGGCCGGAGAAGTGCAGGGGGGGCTCCAGGGAAGCTAAGCCATGGTCTAGAGTGGGCCACCAACTCTGGGCCGCCCGCCAGCAGCTGCTCTCCGTCACGGAGACTGGAGGACAGGGGCTGAGCCAAGGGGCCCCAGCCCCAGGGGGCCGTGATGACGTCGGGCAAACTCCTCTGACATTTCCCCGTCCGGCTCAACACTTCCCTGGGAGGCAGCAGCTTTGGCACCCGGAGGTGCCCGCAGGGCAGGGCGAGGTGCCAGCCCTGGAACCAGGTAACTTCTGGGTGTGGAGTGGGCAGGGCCTGGACACAGGCACCCATAGGCAGGAGCAGCTTGGACTATGAAAGCAAGAAGGGTTCCAACCCCTGGGCGTCAGGAAGGGCTCTTTTTACAACTTGCTCACAGGATCCAGTTTACCCATCCACCCCCACTCTGAATTCTGGGAGTTTCTTCTGCTGGCTCTCGGGCCGGACAGGAAATGGGCTGGATGCGACATCAGCCGTCCTGGGCCCTGTGGGTCCTTCCCAAACGGCACTCCAGCAGAATGGGTGCAGGGATGGCCAGGGGGATGCCGCCCACTCCCTCCCCCAGAGTGGTTAGGGCTGGGTTCCACTGGCCTCCAGAGCCTCAGCCTCTCTGGGGAACCAGTCCCTTCCTTCCCGCAAGGGCCTGCAATGGCCAAAGGCTTCACGGTCTAAAATGTCCCCCCGGAGCTGTCCAGGACCATCCTTGGCACTCCTGCCCCCTCCTTTGGGGCAAGTTTCTCTGCTGGTGAGAACTGCCCACTTTAGCCTTGGGGATGGGGGTCAGGAACCCCTGTGAATGGATCCTTTCCCTGGCAGCCTCCAGCCTTGATTACCCGCCAGCAAATGCTGCCAGGCAGGGGAGAGTCAGAGTATCCCAGGTCCCAGCTGCCGCCCTCTCCCTAGAAGCTAGAGCCCGTTGCCCAAACTCTGCATGTGGGGAAACTGAGGCTCAGAGAAAACAAGCAGTGGCACCCAGAGAAAAGGGGCTGGGGGCCGGGCCCCATGCCTGCGGGTCCACCATCCTCACTCCCAGCCCAGACTGGGACACAGGGGGACACCACCCTGCCCTGCCCCTCGCACGACTCAGCCATGCCCTCAGGGGCAGAATCAGAGCTGAGACCCAGGCCAGGACCGAAAGGAAAGCAGAGCCCGGCGCAGCTGGGGGTTGTGGAAGTCCCGGAGCCCGGCATTTCTGCCTCCCTGCCCTCCAGCCCGCAGCCACCCTCCCGGGTGCTCAGCCCCGAGTCCCTCCGGACCCCCACCACTCAGCTCCCTTCCTTAGGGTTAAGGAGCAGAAATCCCCAGCGGGCATCAGGCCCTCAAAGCCCAGACTCCATATGCCCCAACAGAGCTCTGCCCCCTGCCCCCCCCCAGCCCTGTTTCCTGTCATCTGTCCAGTCCTCGAGTCTCAGAATCTCAGGGTCACCCTGCTTCTGTCCTCCCTCTCCCCTCTACCTCCAGCCGTCCCTCCCCTCCCCTGCTCAGCATCCCGGGTACCACAGTGGGCAGAGACACAAGTAGATCCAGAACAGACAAGCCTCCCAACCAACCAATATTTCCTCCGGACGAATTCTAGTTCTGGGGCGCAGATACACAGGCCCCTGCTCCGTCCCTCCCCGAGGGCCTTGTGCCGGCCACCTTCTGCAGGGCCCGCGGCGGCTTCGAGGGGGGAGGCAAGGGCTGGCCATTTTCCACGGGCCCCAAAGAGGCCACTTCCATCCAGACCAGCCACTCCAGCCCCATCTCCTCGCTGGGACGTCCCTGCAAAGAGGAGCAACCATTCTGTCAGCTTGAGCTTTCTCTCCTCCCGCGCCATCCTTTGAGGGAAGAGGAGGAAAGTTGGTGTATGTGAGGGGGGCTTTCACCTCCAGCTGCATCCTTCTACCCTCCAGCCTCTGAGGGCAGAGGACTGTGCCGAAGGGCCTCCCCTCTGACCCCAGCGCTCCGCTCCAGCCGGATCCCCAACCTCGCTGGGGAAGAAATGCCTTCCACTAAACAGCATTTTCTCTGGCGTATCCCACCTGCGCCTCCCCGGGACTCAGAACTCCCCACCCCTTCCATTTATTTCTCAGCCCCACATTTCTACCCCACTTTGCTGGGCCCTCTGCAATTCCAGCCCCATCCCCTGCGGGAAGAAGCCTTCCCAGCCCCTCTCACTGCCTTTCCTCCGGCCATTTCAGCCCATTTATACAGAAAAGAGGCCCAGCTTTGTTTGCCATTGGCTTTCCCTTTCCCTTGCAAGCTCCTTGAGGGCAGGAACTGTCTTGCCGCTTTTTGTATCCTCAGAGTTAGCACCGGGGCTTAATAAGTGTCCTTGATTGGTTGACCCCGTGGGAGGTAACAGTCTGTCATTCCATCCTTCCACATCTCTTTTTTAGGGACTCCAGCAGCTTCTCCCTTCTTGGAGCATGTCCTCCCTCCCTGCACCTGCCAGCGGCCTCTTCCTCCAGGATGCCTGCTGCTGAAGCTCTTCTCTGCCTCCCAGAACAAATCATCGGATCTCTCCCCCAGCATCTCCTGTTTATCTGCCTTCTCCATGCGCTGCTCTTGGTCCCCCATAAGCCATGAGAACGGTGATCATATCATAGCTGAACCCCACACCCCCAGCCTCATTCAGGGCTCTGTATACAACAGGTGCTAAATAAATGTTCACATTTGACAGCCTTCAGAGCAAAGGATGGTGACCAGGGAGGAAAAGTGGACAAAGACTGAAGGGGAGGGGGAGCCATAGAAAAGCCCCTCTTTCCCTCGGTGGCGCAATCAGGAGGGCCTGTGTTCAAACCCACTTGCCTATCTGTTTCTGATGTCATTTAGCTTTTCCCTGGTTCCCATCTGTAAGTGGAGAGCGAACCTTCCCCTCTTCCTGTTGGGGATGAGGATCCTGGAGATCCCTTTGCAGAGTCCCCAAGCCTTGGCATTCTGCCGTCCTCTGACACAAGGGCCGAGGGCACCCACGACCAGCCAGGAGCAGCCTCAAGCCCGGGGTCTGGCACAGGATCCGGCGTTCTCTTTCCCTGGTTGCAGCTCCCACGTCCTGGGGCTTGCGGACTCTGCTCTCCTGCTGCTGAGACTCGGTGGCTTCCCCTGTAAAAGGGGCTGGCCTGACTCTGAGGTCCCTCCCAAGCTAGCCTGGGTCGGCCTGAGCCGAGGTTCAGCCGACCATCTGGGCAGCGGAACCGGCGCTTCCGGATGCACACAACTTTCAGGCACAGAAGGCTCAAGGTGTGGGCTCGAGGAAGGAAGGAGCCCCCGCTGATTGTCTGAATGAGTAATGGGGGGGGCGGCTCTCATATGGACGGCAGAGCTGTCGGGGTGGGTCTCGGCTGCTCCTGGGTCTGGGGTATCTATGGCATCCTGCTCCTTCCTTCCCCAGTGTCCGAGCCCCCAAGAACGACAGGGGATAACACGCGTTATCCACTTATAAAGTGCTGCTAGAGTGAGCATCCACGTCACACAAACTGGCACCTGGGCCAGTTCTCTTCCCCTCCAGGCCTTTGCTCACCTAGAGCACCTTCTCACACTTCCCCATCCTCCAACCTCCCGTCCCTTTCTCCGACTCCTGATCATAAGCAGGGATCCTGCTTCCCTAAGGACCCCTTCCCTGACTACTGGACTCGAATCCTCCAGCCCTTGTGAGCAGGAACCTCTTGACCAGCCCGAGATCATGCCCAGTCCTGTTGAGTGACTGTTCCTTTGAACAAAAACCAGGCTTTTTCTTCCCACATTGGAACGGAGCACAGGACTGGGGCACACAGGAAGGGAGGGAAGAAGAGAGGAAAGGAGGAAGGAAAGGAAGGAGAAAGGAAGAAAAGAGAAAGGAGGGAGGGAGGGAAGAAGGAAGGGAGGGAAGGAGGGAGGGAGGGAGGAAGGAAAGGAGGGAGGGAGGAAGGAAGGAAAGAAGGAAGGGAGGGAAGGAGGGAGGGAGGGAGGAAGGAAAGGAGGGAGGGAGGAAGGAAGGAAAGAAGGAAGGGAGGGAAGGAGGAAAGGCAAGAAAGAGAGAAAGAAGAGACAAAAGAAGAAAAGAAGGAGAAGGAAGAAGTAGAAGAAGCAGGAGGAGGAGGAAGAAGGGGAGGGGGAAGAGAGGAGGAGGAGGAAGATCATAGAGGAAAGGAAGGAAATGGGAAGAAGGAAAATGGAAAAGAGAGAGAGAGAGAGAGAGAGAGAGAGAGAGAGAGAGAGAGAGAGAGAGACCAATTTCTAGGCTCCATCTAGACCTGATTTCCCAGTCCTAAATTCATTCTGAGATTATTCATTCTTCTTAACCCTGGGACAGAATCAATCAGCTTTCCTTAATCCCTATAAACGCTTTTCCTTTTAAATTGTTGCTTCAATATTTCACATCTTGGTTCTCGGAGGCTGGGAATAGGTCCTGTGGACATAACAAATGAATCACATCGATCCTTCTCCGGGGTCTAAATTATTCATCTCGAGCCCTTCCTGGCAGCCGGGCTCCCTAGCTTCTCTCCCCTCTCTCTCCCCCCGGCCCCTCTCTCTAGGTCTGGGATGACAGTCGGGGCCTGAGCTCCCTGGCCCCGGAGGGAGCCCGGGGGGCTTGCCGGGGGCCTGCTTGGGGCCCAGTGGGCAGTAGGGGGAGCCCGGCCTGGGTGAGGGCCAGTGGGGGCTCAGAGCTGACGGCTGAGGCTGAGTGGTTCCCCCCCCCCCCGACTCTCCTGGGCTCCCCTGAGAGCCTGCTGGGAGACTTTCCATCAGCACTCTGCCTCTGAGGCCCCACCCCTGCAGCTGGGGCCCGGCCTGCCGCACCCCGAGAGGGCAGCCAGGTCCGAGGAACATCCGCTGGGGGGGACAAGCTCAGAGCCGCGAAAGCCCCGGCTTTCTTCTGGAGCAGAGTTCACCAAGTTCTGCCGGGACTCCCCGTCAGGGAGAAGAGCTGCCCCTGGAAGCTGCGAGGGGCCCTTCTTGGGGGCCTGCCATCCCCCTCCCCTTCCCCACAGCCAGCACCTCTCCAGCCCCCTCACTGCCCCCCAGATGCAGAGGCCCCCACAGGCTGGGTGCCCCTCCTGTGCCCAGCCTCCTGCATCTGCCTGTGGGGATTCATGCCTCTAGAGCCTTCCCTTGTGACCCAGGGCCCGGATACGGCCCTGAATACGGCAGCATCTCCCCACAAGGCGCCAGGAGGAAGGCCCCTTGGGAATGGGGGGCCCCCACTTGGATTGTCAGAAAGCTCAGAGATGGCCCCTATGGGCTCTCATCTCCCCAGAGCCCCGGAGCTGCTGAGGATGACAGTCACGAAGCACAAGCCCCTCACCTTACAGAGGGGACCGGCCCAGAGACAGGGGTAGCTTGTGCAGGCCTCAGGGCGCTCTCTCTGGTTCTTTGTGGAGAACCTGGAAATAAGGGCTTGTCCCAATCTGGGACTGGTACCAACCACGGGGACCTTTGGGCCACAGATGCGCCTCCTCTGACTCAGCGATCCCCAGAGGGGTCCGGCCAGGAGAGGAGACGTTTCGGATCTCAGCCCACAAAGCTGTGAGCAAAAGGTGGCATGGGGGACCCTCTTCCGTCTGGGGGGCTGGGATCACTGGGCACCATCATCCTGAATCCAGAGACTCCCAGAAACTTTGGGGTCAGCTTCGTGGCCGGCCGGACACTGGGTGGATGGAGAAGGGACATGAAACATGAGCGGATGAAAGGGATAGATGTCGGTGGGAAATGGGCGGGAGAAGAGACACGTGGGATTGTGGGATAGAGCACCAGGTAGTAGCTCGGATGGGGAGATGGATGGGCGGCCCTGGGAGAGGCAGGCGCGGGTGGATGAGTGATGGAGGATGAACAGGTGATTGGGGAGACAAATGGAGGGATGGACACAAGGGGGATAGATGAATAAATGCTCGCATGATGGATGGAGGGGGGAAGGATGAGGGCGGATGACCGATTCACGGAAAAGACTCGGACAATTGGAGTAGCTCGCCAACGAGAGGAGAGTACCGAGCCCTGACTCTCCCCTTGCTGGCTGCCTCATGCCCGGGCCCCCTCGGTCCGGCCCGTCCCTCTGCTTTCCACATGGCCTTCTCCAGACTCCCTCTGTGGAGGGACTATCTCCTGTTGCCTCCCGGGTGGCCAGAGGAGCCGGGACCTGCTGGGAAGGGGGCTGGGGGGCTGGGGGCTAGAAGCCAGCCTTCAGGCCTGGGGCCCCCTCCCCCAGCCAGAGCCCTGGGCCTCCTCACCCAGAGCGAGCCCAGCGGGGAGAAAGCCAGTAGCTCTCCTACACCCTCCCCCCGGGCAGCCTTGACCTAGGCTGTTGGAACCAGGCCCAGTGAGCCGAGCTGTTTGTCTTTCCAGGCCGCTATCTCCAAAGGGAGGCCGGTCCCTGCCTAGCGCCGCCCCCTCCCCAAGCCTGCCCCGCGGAGTTCACCCGAGTTCTGGGACATTCGAGGGGAAAGGTCCTTAGGGGTCACCCCTCCCCAGCGCACACTCACTCACACAATCACAGCCCAGTCGTTTTTTCTCAGGGGGGGAAACTGAGCCCCAGACCCAGGGCAGGACCTGCTCAAGGTCCCCCAGACACTCACCAGTCCCACCAGCACGGAGCTCCCAAGAGCCACTAGGAGGGTTTCCTTCCCAGAAGGAAGGGACTCCCCCTTCGCATCCTCCCACCTGTGGTCCTAAACAGGGAGGTGTCAGGGGCCGAGCCGAGGACAGCTGTCAGGGGGATCCCCCCCAGCTGCTCTAAGGGCTGCTCCCTGCCAGGAGGCCCCTGAGGCCGAGGCCGCAGCTTCTGAGCTCACAAACCAGCCAGTGACCACTGGGCAGCGGGTGACCTCTGACCTCCCCTCAGCCTGGCAGGTCCTTGGCATCTGGGGAGGAGGGAGCCCTGGGGCACCCACACACACACCTGAGGGGCTCCTGGAGTCCAGCCAGGCCATCCCACCAACCTTAGGTCACTGTCCTGCAAGCCTGAGATCAAGAGCCTCCCCTTCCAGGAAGCCCACCCTGCTTGCCCCGGCCTTCTCTCCCAATTCATTCCTCTGACATCCCCAGACCTAAGAGGTGGAGTCCTGGGAGGGTGGGGGGAGATGGGGCTCTGCCTGGGCCATGCTATGTGTCTGCCTGTCCCTTCTGTCCCCCAGACTGGGGCCCCAAGGGCAGGGCCCAGTGCTGCTCCAACCCTGCCCCCCAAAATGTGAGCCCCCTAAAACTGGGGCCGCTCCTCCTGTGTCCCCCAGACTGGGAGCCCCCTGAGGGCAGGGCCTGGGTCTTGGCTCCCTCCAAAGTGCTAATGGTGGCTGGTGGGGAATGGAGCTCTGCTGCTCCAGTGATGTGAAGGTTGGAGAACTAGAGGGGGTCCCTGTGGTCCCCAAACTGGGAGGGGGCCCAGCCTGGGTGCTGCCTGCAAAGCCAGCCCCACCCCAGCCTCTCTGGACCTTTCCTGGTGACGTGGGCCGTGACCTGGGTCTGCCCTCAGCTTCCCACGGCCCGGCCCTCACCTGGCCCTCACCTGGTCTCAGGACAACACCTGGAGCGGCTGGAAAGTCAAACAATGGAAAATCGGGCAGGAGCCCAGGCTGCAGGTGCCGGTTCTCACGTAAGAGAGAGAAGGAAAGGCCTCCCCCCTCCTCCCCCCCCCCAGCCCAGCTGTTCTAGGCTGCCAGACCCAGAGCTCAGAGAGCTCATAGAATCTGCCCCCATATCACCCACCCCATCAGAGCTGGAACAAATATCTGAGAACAGGGCATGTCAGGGCTGGGAGGGAGCTTAGAACAGGGGATGTCAGGGCTGGGAGGGGGCTTAGAACAGGGGATGTCAGGGCTGGGAGGGAGCTTAGAACAGGGGATGTCAGGGCTGGGAGGGGGCTTAGAACAGGGGATGTCAGGGCTGGGAGGGAGCTTAGAACAGGGGATGTCAGAGCTGGGAGGGGGCTTAGAACAGGGGGTGTCAGGGCTGGGAGGGAGCTTAGAACAGGGATGTCAGAGCTATCTCTATCTCTGAGTGGGGAATGGCCCAGTGCAAGTGTGAGTGTGTGTGTCTAAGGGTGAGACTGTGAAGAAATGTTCCAGGTAAGGATGAGGGAGCGTCATGGGGCTGCACCCGACCAGGCCAGAGAGCCCCCCAAGGGCCTGGCACCTCTGATAGCCCCTGCCCATGCTGGGCACCATCACAGGAGGCTGATGCCTTGCCCAGGAAGGAGATGGGGGTTGCACCCGTGGGCCGGAGCAAAACCAAGCTGGGTGGGGTCCCAAGTGGGGCAACCCGGGCTTTGAGCTTGGGGGGGCCTGAGTGACCTGATGAAGGCACGGGTGGCACACAGTGCTGAGTGGGAGAGCGGATGGCATTGCCAGGAGCCAGGGAGGTGAGAGCAGGCATTTGTGCAGCATCTTAGGAGCTGTCAAGGGCTTCCCCTCGACCCGGGGCTGGGGGGAAAGGGGGGCTGGCTTTGTTTGCATTTTGCAGATGAGGACATTGAGACAAAAAACCAAAGTGACTTGGCCAGAATCACCCAACTAGTAGCATCTGGAGGAAGAGAAACTCAGTCCTTCCAGTGCCAGGTCAGGGAGAAGAGAGTTGGAGAATGAAGTCGAGAGACAGACAGACGGACAGAGACAGAGAGACAGAGACAGGGAGAGACAGAGACAGAGACAGACAGGGAGAGAGAGAGACAGACAGGGAGAGAGAGAGATAAGCAGAGAGGCAGGGGGGGGGGTAGCAAAGAACTGGAAAAGGAGCAGATGTCCATCAGTTGGGGAATGGCTGACACTGTAGCCCATGGAAGTGATGGAATATTAATGTTCTATAAAAAATGAACAAGCTGATTTTTAAAGCCCTGGAAAGATTTACAAGAAAGATGCTGAGTAAAATGAGCAGAACCAGGAATACACTGTACACAGTAACAGCGAGAGTGCAATGATCAGCTGTGAAAGGCTCGGTTCTACTCAGTGGCCCCATGATCCAAGGCAATCCCAACAGACTTTGGACAGAAAACACGGTCTGTAACCAGAGAGAAAACTAAGAGACTGAATGTAAATGAACACATGCTAGGCTCACTTTTTCCCCTATTTTCTTTTTCTCTCCCATGGTTTTTCCCTTTTGCTCCAATTTTTCTCTCCCAACATGACTCATAAAGCCATGTGTATTAAAAAGAATCTTACAATAAAAAAGAGTGACCAGCAGGATGAATACAGAGAGGCTTGGCGAGACTTACATGAACTGATGCTGAGTGAAATGAGCAGAACCAGGACGTCAACACCGATACTGTATGAATATGTAATCTGATGGAAGTGGATTTCTTTGACAAAGAGACCTAATTCAGTTTCAATTGATCAGTGATGGACAGAAGCAGCTACACCCAAAGAAAAAACACTGGGAAATGAATGTAAACTGCTTGCATTTTTGTTCTTCTTCCCAGGTTATTTATACCTTCTACATCCAATTCTCCCTGAGCAACAAGAGAACTGTTTGGTTCTGCACGCATATATTGTATCTAGGATATACTATAACATATTTAACATGTATAAGACTGCTTGCCATCTAGGGGAGGGGGTGGAGGGAGGGAGGGAAAAATCGGAACAGAAGTGAGTGCAAGGGATAATGTTATAAAAACAACCCTGGCATGAGTTCTGTCAATAAAAAGTTATTAAATAAAAAAAATAAAAATAAAAAAGAATGAACAAGGTGAGCATCAGAGGACCAACGAACAATTTGCAAGGAAGTAGAAAATGGGCATTCATGAATATAATTTCTCTCTATATATATATACTTTCTTGATTTGGTCATTTGTTCTATATTTTGAATCCTCCCTGATGTTCTGCCGGACACAGGACCATGTTCTCTGTTGTTTTCCATTATTTTGTTTTGTGTTCCTTTTCTGTTTTCTTTTTTTTTTTTCTTAGTCTTATTTTTTCAAATACAATAAAGTTTTAAAAAGAAATAAAGAAGAGACACAGGGAGAGCCGGAGAGCGGGAGAGCCCGTTGGCGTACGGGGTGTGGGAGCCCGCGTTCGCGTGTCTCTGGGTACGTCGTGTCCCCGGTGCTGTGCAAGCCTGGGCCTCCCCTTCCCCCTTTCCCCAGCTGGGAGAGGGCCGGGGCCCGGGGCGAGGGGGGAGGGGAAGGGAGCCACATCTGGGCCCGGCTCTCCCATTTCATCTGAAGGACAGCGCTTGTTCCCTCGGGTTCCAGGTCCAACTTCCCTCCCGGGGCCCCTGCCCGTCACAAACCTGCCTGACGGGCCGGCCTCCCCACGTCACTGCTGACTGAGGGCCCGGCCCCCCTGACGAGCTTCGGGCCGGAGCCGGCTGGCCTTTCTCTCCTAGGCGCCGGACCGCTTGGCTCCGCCCCCCGGGAGGGAACGTGGCCCCAGAAACAAGAGCAAATCCTGGGGTGCCCAGGACTGGCCCCTCACCCCGTCACCGGTCCCCACCGCCTGTGCGAGCTCCCCCTGTCAGGGCCATCCCAGGCCCTCCATGGTCTTTTCTAGTACTCCGGGCTCAGACCCGAGGCAGGGGCCTCGACTTGCCTCAGACACCCTCCGTGCTGGGGACATCCGCTTGTTCCCGGGCCTCCAGCCAGCAAGTTCAATCCCCAGGCCCTTTGCCACCCAGCTCAGCCGGGCCCTCTCTGGGAGGGTCTCCTCCATCTCTCCTTTCCTCCTTCCCCTCACTCCCCCCATCGCTCTCTCCCTTCTCCCCATTTCTCCTTTCCCCCTTCCCATCACTCCCTCCCTCTCCCATGGCTCTTTTTTCCCCTTCCTCATCATCCTTCCCCTGATTTCTGCCCTTCCCCCAAAGCCTCTCTGGGCCCAGGAGCACCTCATCCCCTCCCTCCCTAGCGGAGGGTGAGCTCCAGGGCTGGGGGTCTCTGCCTTCAGACAGACGTTTGGGTACAGGGAAGGCGGGTGGGCTGCATCCTGGCTGGTGACCCAGGGCCAGCTGCCTTTCTGCCCCACCTGGGAGGGGAATTCCTGAGCTACCTACATCTCAGAGCGGTCAGAGAAAGGGAGCTTTTTGTCCTGGGAGGCTCACTGAGCCTCAGTTTCCCAACCCGAAGTGAGAGGAGTAGGGCCTGGGTCTGCAGCCAAGTCCTCTAGGAAACTGTAAGGTGATGTTTGGGGTAAAGGGCAATATCGCTGGAGGACCAGGAGTGAAAGGGACTGCAGAGGCTGGCCTGAGTCGGGTCCCAGCCGCCCCCACCCAGCATCCCAGCTTTCCCCCTCTCCTCTGGGGACGTCCCAGCCCGGGTATCTCTCCGGGCACCGGGGCCAGGGAGGTAGGCAAGGCCGGGCTCAGGGCTTCTGGTTGGCTGGGGGAACGCCCCAACTGGGTCCCAGCAGGCCCGTACATGCAGGTGCCCGCCCACCCCCGGCGGCCGCCTCACCCACAGTTCGGAGCTCCCCGGGGTCACGGAGACGCTGGCCACAATCCAGGTTTCGTGTAGCCCTGTTGCCGCCCTTGGGAAGGTGGGTGAGTCACAGAAGCTTTCCTCCATCCTTGGGGACCCGGCCTTTCCCAGACACCAGGAAGCCGACCCAGGGTTCCTTCCTCAGCCCCTGCAAGGGAACGGGGCTTCGGTGGAGACCTGCCTCCATCACTGATTCCCCAAAGGGCCTGGGGTAAACTGGTATTAAAGCCCAGAGCATCAGGGCTGGGAGGGCCCTCGGCCAGCACAGAGTCATTCCTTTCCAGGCAGGACAGCCAAGCCCCGCCTTGGGAAGGCAATCTGTCACTCGGGGCCTCCATTTCCCCACCTGCTCCCCACCAGAAGCAGTCAACATCCATCCATTCACCAAACATTAGGCACCTACTACGTGCCAGGCACTGGGACCCTAAGGATGGGTAACAATGGCCCTCGCCCTCTGACACTCCAGCCCCTCCGGCTTCTACATCCCCGGTGAGTGGGAGGCAGCACCCAAAGGCACCTGAGGGCAGGGGAGACAAAGGCCAGCCCAATGGGGCTCCTCCGAGCCTACAGCTGACATTCAGGAGATGCCGCACCCCCAGGTGAGAGAGCTCCAAGTTCCCTCCATGATGGGAACAGGGGACCTAACTTCTGCTGCCACATTTATCCTAGAAAGCAAATTATGAAAAGTCTCACCCCCAAATCATGGAGCATCTTTGAAATGTCAGTTTGTGTCTCTGGGCCTCAGTTTCCCTCCCTGAACAATAAGGATCTCTGGTTCCATCGCTCAGCCTCAAGTGAAAGGGAGCATCAGCTTTCCCTCCCTGGCCAGGGCAGGGAGGGCAAGATGCCCTCTGGCTCCTGGCAGTGCCAGCTGTGAGGCGCACTCTTGGGCTGGAGGAGGTGGAGCACCTGGAGAAGGGTCCCAGACTAAACATCCAGGAATTCCTGGTTCTTTGACCAGAGGGAGACCCTCCCCTTTCCTCCCGCCCTTTCCCCACGTGCAAAAGGACATGTTTTCACAACTGGACCAATCAATCGACTATGTGTTGGGAAGTCCTAGAGTGTGGGGGAGCCAAGGAAAAGCAGAGCTCTCGGCTCTTCCAGGAGTGCTCGCTCCAAAAGGAGAGGCCCAGTGGGCCGAGGAGCCTCCTCAAGGGGTTCTATAGTGCTGGGTCCCACTTGGACTCACCAGCAGGGCAGGGCAGGGCAGGGCAAAGAGTCAGGATGGTTATTATGATCTTGTTACTATTCATAGCAGCTAATGACAATAATAATCAGGAATAATAATAGGTAGCTTTGTATTTACAAACTGCCTCTTTTCCCAAGGCCCCACTCTCTTTCCTGTGTGATCTCACCCTTCCTCGTGCCATCCCTGTGACACAGGGTGGGGGCTGCCACCTATGTCCCCATAACACAGATAGAGAGACTGAGGCCCAGAGAGAGACTTGCTATGTCCCAAGTGTCATCTGCATCCTCTGGAACCCAGACCTCCTGATCCCTAGGCCAGGGGACCTCTGATGTTGAGCTGAAACCAAACTCCACATTGAAAATTAGCATCCTCAGAGTCCTGCCTTCCAATTTGCCATAATTAGCAACTCGGTTTCCCACCCTCCCCTCTCACCTCCTGACAAGCAAAAGTTATTTTCTCGGTTTGTCACACGGGGTTCCAAAGCATGTGAGAAAAAGTTCTGAATCTGAGAGGCTGAGTCAGGTATCAGGTCACCACAGGGTCTGAGACACCCCCCCCACACACACACAGCTTTGTCCTTAGGGACTCCCTTCTTGATCTGAGAGGGCAATTTGGGTCTGGGGTACCCTTGTGGGACAGGGCGGGGAGCCCATCAGTAAGGGGCAAGAACCCCACTTTTCCTTTCGGGCTGTCAAAGGTCCAGACCAATCACAGGGGCAGGCTTCTAAGGAGGGCCCAGCCTGGCTCCCGGGCCCAAGACACCTGTGCATGGGGCCAGAGTGAGCGCCGAGCCAGGAACAGCCAGAACAGCTCTTCAGAAAGAGAAAGCAGAGGCTTTTTCATATCAAAAGATTGGCATAAGTCAATTTCTTACTGACTTCAAATTCTGGAGGCAGAAAGTGTAATGGAGGAAAGTCTCCCCCTCAGGGGAGCAACTGTCCAGGAGACAGAGAAAAGAGAGGAAGGAAAGGGATAGATACAGAGAGAGAGGGAGATAAGGAGAGGAAGAAAGAGAAAGGGAGATGGAGAAGGAAAAAGGGAAGAGGGAGATAGAGACAGAGTCAAAGGAGATTTATATATACGATTTTATATATATATATATATATATATATATATATATATATATATGGAAAGAGACAGAGAGAGATAAGGAGATGAAGAAGAGAAAGGAAGGAGATAGAGACAGAGACAAAGGGGATATATACATATGTGATTATATATATGGAGAGAGAGATAAAGAGAGGAAGAGAAAGTGAGATGGAGGGGAAAAGGGAAGAGGAAGATAGAGGCAAAGAGAGACAGAGGCACAGAGAGAGACAGAGAAAAGAGGGAGAGAGACAAAGGGGAGACATAGATATGAGGAAGGAGACAGAGAGAGAGAGACAGAGAGAGAAAGGATGGAGAGAGACAAATCTGCAAAATCAATCTTGTTCCACCCAGAGAGAGTGACTGGGTGTGGCTGAGAGTGAGAGATGGAGATGAAGGGAAAGGTGAAAGAGGGGGAGAGGAGAGGAAAAGGAAGGGGGAGAGGCAGGAGAGGGGAGAGGCAAGGAAGGGAGCTGGCTCAGTCTCAGACTCATTTTCTCTTAATCTCTTGGAAGGGGGAAATCCATCCCAGCCTGGAGACGGGAAAGGGGGGGGCCCCAACCCCCCAGCCCCAGCCAGACCCAGGGGACTGGGTCTGGTTCAAAGTGATCTCTGGGTCTGAAACTTCTCCCTCTCCCAGACTGGGAGCTTCCTGAAGACAGGATTTAGCAGAACCAAACTAAAAGGGATCCTGGGTGGAACAAAGGAGCCTGACCCAATTGTGTAGGATTAGGGTTGGATCCCGGGGCAGGGGACAGATTAAGGGCTGGGAGCCAAAGCCCCTGACCTCCCAGGGACTGTTTCCTTATCTATGAAGTAAGGGGATCGAACTAAAAGGACTCTGAGGTCTTCTTGGCTGTAAATGCAGGGGTTCTAAGAAGGGAGCCCTGCCCTCAGGGAGCCCCCACTCCCCGGAGGAGGAGGAGCCCCAGGACTTGCCCTCAGGGAGCTGCCAATCTAGGGCAGCAGAAAAGACACCCAGTGGGCAGCTTGGCCGGAAGTACTCAGTGGCAGGTCTGGGGGCAGGGGCAGCAGGAGGCCTCAGGGGCTGGCTCTGGATGGGGGAAGAAGGCTGGCCAGGCGCCAGTTGGGTCCTTGGCTGATGGAGGGGCCGGGCTGCAGGCTGGGGCAGAGAGCTCTTGCCAGGGGAGGTGGGGAGGTGAGAAGGGGGTCTGGAGGCCACAGGTCGGTTTGATTCCAGAAGCTGAGGGTGAAGGGCACCGGGCCCCTGATGCAATTCTGGAAGTCTCGCCAGCTGAAGAAACAGCTTTGCGTAACCAGAGGGGCATGCTTCCTTTGTCTGAGAGTCTCGCTGCTGGCACCCAGCAGGCCTCCGATGACCATCCGGGGCTGGGACCATCCTGCAGGTGTCCCGGGACCCCCAGCAGGCGGCTTCCGGGGTGATGGGGGCCCCAGCGCTCTGGGACTATTTCCTCATGTAGACTATGGGGGTCCCTGGGAGACGGAGCGGAGGAGTGGGCAGTTGGTGCCCAGGGGGAGAGCTCTGGAGGAGCTGGTTTTAAGAACATCCCTCCATGTCTTCATCCAAATGGCCAAGTTAGAGGGACCCTTCCCCCCTTTACAAAGGGGGAGCAGAAGTCAGGAAAGAGAAAGGGGTCACAGGGCATTTCAGCCTGCTCAGGCCAGGGGGCTGCGGGTGTGGCCCAGAGGGTCCCCTTGGCTGCTTTGCTGAGGCAGCAGGCAGAAATTCTAGGTGGGTGCCCCCAGTAGGTGCCAGAGGGTGGCTCCTGTCTTCCATCAGAGGAGAAGCAGAAAAGAAAGGTGCCCCCAATCAGAGTGGGGCATTGGGCAAACAGCCGCTGCCATCACCTGCAAACTGCCCTCTCCCACATCTCCAGGAGGCCAGGGCTCCTTTCCCCCTTTGTGACCAGGACCTAGCTCGGGGCCTGGCCGGAGAAGACTCTTAGGAAATATTTGTTCATTAACTTACTGATCGCCTCCAGTCTGGCGAGTCCCACTCTGTACGCTTCCCAGGACCACCTCCTCCCAGCAGTCTGCCAGAACCTCCCTCACTGGCTAAGCTGAGAGGTCCAGGGGGAAGGGGAGAAAATCTGCATTTATTATGCACCCATTGTATGCCAGGCAACGCTGAGTGCTTCTCCCCAAATCTTATTTGATCCTCACAACGACCCTGGGAAAGAAGTTCTGTTACCCACCCCCTGTACAGATGGGGAAACTGAGGCCCACAGAAGCGAAGTGACGGCCAGGGAGTGTTTGAGGCTGGATTTGAATTCGGGCTCAGCATCCCCCCCCCCAAGTTCCCTTTACTTCTGCTCTCCCTTGGCTCCATCTCCCCCGGGGCCCCCTCGCCTGGGCTGGGGCCAAAGCCCCCACTGGGCGGTGAGCTCCCGCAGGACAGAGCATCCTCTGTAGCTTGGCTTTCCCAGGGAAGGGGAGGGGGGAGGGATATGAGGCCTTTAATTGACTCCATTTTGATTGAATTATGACCTTTAAAAAATAAAACATTGAAATGTCAATGAAAAGAGTCCCAGCGCCAAGGCTTTGTCCCGGGAATGGCTACTCTGGCTCGGGGAAGAGGCTTTCTTTCTTTCCTGACAGACAGCTGGGGGGCTGCGGCCGCGCAATGAGACATACGCCGTCCCATGAGGCTGCGGGCAGGTGGCCGCGGCCTGGCTTTTTGTTGTAAGAGGAAGCCCACCGGGCACTGGGTGCGGGGCTGGGGAAGGGGCTCCCCCAAAGCCGGGATTCTGGGTGTGGGCGGGAGAGGGGGCGAGCTCCCGGTCCCCGAAGTGTGGGAGCAATGGCCGCGGAGCGCGGGCCGGGCCGCGCAGGGTCTCGGCTCCTGTACAGGGCAGGAGGGCGTTTCTCCCCAAGGCCCTGAGCCCAACCTCTGGCCCAGTGGCCCAGACGTCCCGGGCTCCCCGTGGGGAGGAAAGTCTGGGTGGCCAGGACCGGAGGCAGAGAGAGGGGGAGGGAGGCGGAGGTCAGCGCTGCTGCTTCTCCCCCCACCGATTCCCCACCGGCCGGGAGAGGCTCCCAGAGAACATCCGGGCTCCCCGGACTCCGGCCCTCCGTCTGACAGGGGTTTGGCCACAGTCTCGGGGGCCAAAGGCGGCGTCTCCCCCTCCCCGGGGTTCTTCGTCCTCCTCCCCTCCCTCGGATCCGGACAGCCCCCGGCGGCCATGGATCTGAGAACCCAAAGCCACTGGACTCATTCCCTTCGGGGCGTCATTTGTGCTGAGTCCCTCCGATGGCGGAGGTTTTCCCACCCGCCCCCTCTGCCCGTCCGGTCTGAGAGCATTTAGAGACCGGCCTCTCCGTTTACAGATGGGGAAACTGAGGCCACAGCGGGGAGGGGCCGGCCCGAAGTCCGCGGCAGCTCCCCTCCCCCGTCGCACACCCGCGGGGTCCGCGGCCCAGGAACGCCGGCATGAATGGGACAAAGGCCGGCGATGACAGGGACGATAAGGGTGACATTTACACAGGGCTCTAACATTTGCCCAGTGCTTAGCGCGGGCATTCTTCTGCCCGCTGCCCTCCGAGATTTATCGCCTCCCGGGAAAACTGCCAGCTCGCTCTGCCCGGCATCGGGGCGCCCCAGGCGGCCAGAGACACCCACCCGCCCCCGCCCCCCCCCCGCATATGTCCTCTCGTGCTGTGGCCGGGGTCCCGTCCTGTCCCCCCAGCCCCCAACCTGAGCCCCTCCCTTGTGAGCTAACTCACAGGCTGTCTTCTCCAGGAAGCCTTCCCTGACTGCTGTCCTCCTCTCACCTCATGGCCTGAATTCGCTGTTAGTCCTGGGGGGCGAGATTTCCGACTCGGTCCTGCCTCTCCCCCAGCACAGGCTCAGGCTTTGTGCTTCACAAAGGCAGGTTCCCAGGCCCCGAGGGCTCAAGGGGCAAATGAGACCAGACAAATATGCAACTGGCTGCAGGGGAGAGGCTCCCCCCCAGACCCCCTCCTCTCAAACTGGCAGCAGCGATCCCCTTCTCCCTTTCCGATCCTCTTTTCTTCCCCCCCTCATCTCTTCCTATTTTTCCCTTTCCTTCTCCTCTTCCTCTTCTTCCTCCTCCTCTTTTCCATATTCTTCCTCCTCTCCATCCTCTTCCTCCTCCTGGTCCTCCCAGGACCTCCCCGCACCCCCAGCGTCAGCCCCTAGTGCAGACCCTCCAGCTTGTCTTGCCCCCACGCGCCCGCCCACAGGCCCGGCTCTCCCTCTTCTCATGGCACCTTCTCCCGCTGTGTATTGTCCGCAGCTGCCGTCTTCTGCCCCTCCACAGACAAACTCCGTACAGGTTCCGTCCACGCCTGCTGCTGCCCTGGCCATTCCCTTTTGGAAGCCCCCGACCGCCGGCGGCTGGCTTTCCCAACGGCCTTTGCTTTTAGGGACGGCCGCAGGTCCTGGCCCAGTGGGTCACAGCCTGAGAGGCCGTTGGCAGAATGGACAGGATTCCCTGCTGGGCTCCAACCTTCCCTCAGACACTTCCTAGCTGTGGAACCCCCCTTCCTCCTCCCCCTTGTCTCTCTCTGAGCCTCAGCTTCTCTCTTTGTAAAATAGAACAAGCACGCGTGTGCACTCTCCTGCCTTTGGCTCATTTCTAAGATAAAATGAGCACGGTCTTAGGACCGGAAAACTCCTTGGAGGTCACTGTCTGCCCATCGCCGAGATGGTCCCGAGGGGTGCTGGGAATCAAGCCGGGGCTCTCTGTTCAACACTGCTCCCAATTATTCATTCAAACAATAAGTATCTATTAATGACGTATTGAGTGCCAAGGACTCTGCCCCAACAGCTCAGGTGGCCATAACCCGGGCAAGGGTATTAGGAAACCCAGAAATCCTTGGGTAAAGTCCCCAGTGGCCGGGCTCCTTGTCAGGGTAGTCTTGGGTTCCAACTCCTCCCTCCCCCCAGCTCTAATCAGGAAGGTGTCCTCCCGAAGCTCCCCTCCCCCACTGCCCTCTCATCCTCCCAAGCTCCAGAACCCCCAGGACAGCTCCTCCCAGACGCCCCGGGGCACCTCAAGCTCCACCTGCCCCAGACCAAACTCCTAACCTTCCTCCCCAGACTCGCTCCTCCTTCTGGCCTCCGGCACTGGGCTTTGGGACCCTGACACCTACCCTAGTTTGTATTGTACTGGATTATCTCCCATCGGTTCTCACCTCCCTCCGCTCCAGAAGCTCCAGATTAAAGGCCCTTTGAAGAAAGATGGGAATCTGAGAGGTGGGGAAGATAAGGACGTTTCCCTTGCTGGTCCTGGCAGTGATGTGCAGGGAGAGGGTCTATTTACCTTCAAAGTGTGTGTGCCTGGGGTTCTATATACTGGCCAGGGGCGAAGCAGAAGGAGCAGCCCCAGGCCTGCCTCTGAGAGACTGACAGTTTGAGGGTGGGGAGCAGACAGAGGAGGAGCATTCCCCCTCCCCAACTGAGCACCTTTGGCGTGGGTGGAGGTCCCGGATGAAGCTTGCCCAGAGAGAACAGACCATACAATCCAAGATCACGTGACCATTGTCACCCCCCCCCCCACACCCCGCAAGCTTGAGCCCCTCTGAACTAGAAGCAATGGCCTGACTTTCCAGCTCGCCTTCATGCGTCCAGGAGAGAGGGAGATGATATCCTTGGAGGGTTCATAGCCATCCAAAAAGAAAGAACAGGAGGGGGCGAAGCTCAGGGGGGGCTGCAGCAGTGGAGGAGATGTCTGAGCAGGGCCTTGGAGGGAGATCCGGACCATGACGGGAAGGAAGGGAGATATAGCAGGAAAACAGATGGAGGCTGGAGCATCGGCTCATAAAGTTTGAAACATATTCTTCTACAATTGGATGGAGTCTGAGTGGGAGGGAATTGTAGAGGCTTTCTGGTCCTCCCTTCTTGTTACACAAGTAGGGAAACTAAGGCTCAGGAAGAGAGATGCCTGGGGCTGGGATTCCAATCCAGAGTTCTTTGAGTAGCAAGTTGTATAGGACAATTATTAAGTGCCTATTGTATGCTGGTGCTGGGTGCTGAATGTGGAAGGTAGGCTCTGCTGGGGGTGGGTGGGGAGTCTGCCTCCCAAACTGGCCCCCCTCCCACCTGCCCCTCAGAATGTTTATTTCAAGCACTTCCTGGTAGGATCTGAAAAGCCTAACGGGAAGGGAAGGCCGGCCAGGCTGCCCAGTATTCTCTTCTCAAGAATAGGGAAGTGGGCCCTGTGGTGTAGGAAAACAAAGCAGGGGATTCCCCGTCTGGCTTCTGCAGAAGGACCAGCCCAAGCCTGGGCGGGATGGGCCAGAACAGGATCCGGACCTCCTGGGGGCCGGACCCTGTTGTCTGAAGGCCGAAGGCTGAAGCCGACCCAGGAAGAGGGGCTCCATCTTCCAGGGCACTCTGGCCGCTCCCAAGACCTGCCCTGATCTGCTCCGTAACCCAGAGCCCCAAAGAGCCAAGTATAATAAAAATTAGACTTGAAATCAGGACCTGGGTTCAAACTCTGCCCTATGTCACTTGGACACAGGTCCAATGGACCTGGTCGCTTCCCTTTTGTAGGGATCAATTTCCTTCTCGGGAAAATAACAGGATTAGACTTTGAAGGCAGTGAGAAGGGCTCAGGAGTCAGAGAAAGTGGGGCCTCTGTGATCCTGGAGAGATGCCTCAGTTGACTCATTTATCAGATGAGATGATCTAGCTCCAAATCCTAAGATCCTGTGGTCACTGAATGGACCTTGGGAGCAGATCACAACTTCTGTGGGCACGCACCAGAATCAGAAGACCCCATGACTGGCAAATGTTGAGCCACAACAATGTCCCCCAAAAGGTTTAATAGACCCAAAATGATTGACTATTGATGTGGGAACAGTCAAAAACCACCTCAAATCCAAAGAAAGGCTCCAAATGAGAAGACACTGAAAACAAATTGAGGTCATATAAACCTGACCTATTTAGTGGATGTTTTATATACTGAATATTGGGAAATGGACAAAGGCAAAGACATTGACCTTTACTGTCACCGTTTCCTTCCAAAGATAAGAGCCATGCAGGTAGGAATTTTCTATAGGAAGGAGTGTAGAGCCAATAAATAAATAAATAAATAAATAAATAAAAAAGGAAGCTTCTTCAATAGGCAAACACTTGATCTTTGATGAGGAAAGAGATGACAGCCAAGTACAACTCTGGGCGAGACCACAAGTTGATTTGCAAAGCCCTGCAGAGGAGGATGGGTAAAGGTTATGAGCAGTATTGCCTCATAAAACAGTGAAAAACTATGGAAAAAAAAAATGAGTTAAAGACAAATTGAGGTAATGTCAAAACGAGCCACTTCAACCCAAAGGATTTATGGATGGATCTGGCAAGAGGACCACAAAGACATGAAAAATGGAATATATTTGTCATTGTTTTCAAAGCTATCTACTTTCGTGATTCTAACACCTCAGGGCACTTCCTGAATAAGGAAGTAAAAATGGCACCTTAAAAGCAGCTGGATCAGACCAATGAAAAATTGAGGAATCCCTAATAGAGGCAACATCATATTGAGGGCACTGAGGAAAAAAATTTTTTAAACAAATTATTTCATCGAGGAGGAGACAGGAAAAGAATGGCGGAAGTTCATATAAAATTTTAACACCAAAAAAGGACAGCCAATAACTACAGACCATGTACTGACTTCTTCATCCTTAGACAATTTTATGAGAATTATTACAAGCACCACAAAGGGAAGTCATTATTGAGGATATCTTTGATAAAAATGTGAGAAGGAAACGGGCAGGTTTTCTTTTTGTTATTATTTTATTGATGCCTTTGACTTTTACATGGATATTTCCCCATTCTCTCTCCTGTAGGACTTCTGTGGCCAGAAAAAAAAAATACCTAAGTGAAATAAACCATAATAGTGACAGTATATGAAAGTCATTTTCAAATGAGGTATTGCATGGAAAATATACATTGTTATGTATATAACAAAGTGTTATGTAAATATGGACTATTATTACTATTGCTATCACTACCACTACTATTATTATTACTACTACTACTACTACTATTATCTACTATTATCGCCACCACCACTACTATTATTACTACTATAACTACTAGTATTACTATTACTACTACTACTACTATTATCACTACTACAACCACTATCACCACCACTACTTCTACCACTACTACTATTACTACTATTACTATTACTACTACTACTACTGCTGCTGCTGCTGCTGCTGCTGCTGCTGCTGCTGCTGCTACTATTACTCAGTCCCAATCATTCTCCATCAGGAGGAAGGAGGCATTTCCCATTCTGCCCTCTGGAATCAACAGCAGCCCTTGCCTTTTTTTCTGATGTCAGGGGCCTTCTGTGTCATTTACATTATTTTATTGCAGCATGGTACATTTTGTTCTCTCAATTCCTCTTTCCACGTCAGCTCATGCAAGTCTTTCCATGTTGCTCCAGTTCACTACATTTGCCTTTTCTTATGTCATGATAATATTCCATCCCACTCCTCCAGCCTCATTTGTTCCATCACTCCCCGTTGGTGACTTCCCTTTTTACCTAAAGGGTTTTGCTATAACGTTTGCTACTCCAGATGACTTTTAAGGCAGCAGAATTCCAAGTCGTTTTCGGGAGTGGTTGGATCAGATCATTATCAATAAGCAATTCACATATAGATTCTGTCTTTCCACAAATGGACGCCGCTACCCCAACATTGAAATTTTTTCTGTATTTTATCATCTCTGAGCTTCCTGAGAAGGTCAAGTTAAACCTCAGAACTGTTTTAATTCTCATCTATTATCATTAGTTCGAGAGCTTTCTTTCATATGTTTTGAAGGTTCTCTTTTTTTCTAAACTATTTGTTCATGATCTTTGATCATGAATTTCTTGGAAACGACTTAGTCACATGTAGTTATGTTGAATCTGAATCCCCTCATACTTTGGATATCAGAGATATTTTATCATTCATTTCATTTTTATTATTCATTATTTGTCATTATATTTTATTATTCATTTATCATTATTTCCTTGACCATTTTTCTTCTTCTAATTGCATTGATTTTATTCATACGAAGCTTTTAAATTCTATATGATGAAATGTATATTTTTGTCACGATTCAGATCCCATCAGTTTGGAACTTACAGTGGTGGTATTGTAATGGTACTCTGGTCTACCAACAGACTGCTTCCTGGCAGTAGCCACGTCCAATCCTTTGTGACCCCAGGGACCATAGCTCGCCAATACTGTTCACGGAGTTTTCTTGGCAACAAAACTGGAATGGTTTACTATTTCCTTCTAGTCTTTACTATTGACTGAAGGGCATGGAGAACACAATATACCACTGGATTCAGAACAAAGCATGATTTTAAAAGCTCTCCTCCAAGAAGGAGTTTTGCAGGCATCTGTTAAGATCATATCAAGATTCCCTGATAAACCCTGACACAGAGATAATGTCATTAAGCAATACTGATTATTCACGTCAGCCAAAACAGAAAGTGTGTCCCTGTATGGAGTGGCTGGCCTGGGGCAGGGGCCCCTAAAGGTGGTGAGGACCTGGATGCTTCTGTGTAGATAGATAAAGCACAGCTGATTGCATGTATGAGATTACCCAAGAGCCACCTAACATATGGAGGGGGAGCTTCCTGAGCACTGATCTGATACCCCCCCAGCCTTGAGCAGGGCCTCCATTCATGGGGTGGAGGAGACAGATCCAAAGATCTGGACCCCAGGGGGATGGAACTGAGGTGGGGTGTGCTGTCTGGCACACAGAAAGACTTAATATGTGCTTTTTCATTCATTCGCTGGGAGATCACAGAGCCATGGAGTTGTGGTTTGAAGGTGGCTGATGTCTCTCACTCTCCCCAGGACCTCAGTAAAGAAAGGACTTTGGAAGCCCTCGAGGGTAGAGGAATGGACGCTCTTGATGTTCCTCTTCCTCCCAAACTGATCCAAGACCATGAATTTCCTTTGTGGACTGTGCTATTCTAGGATTAATGAAAAACAGTTGAACTGTCTGGGATAATTTATTTCAACCGGATATGACCCTTTCCTATGGAGTAAACTCTGGGAAACCCCACAAAGGGGGTCTGGGGAACAAGGGCAGAGAGAAGGTGCAGGAGTGGAGAGGGAAACAGCCACTGCCCCTCCCCCTGGAGAGATACCCCCCTGGGGCCCCTATAAACCCCAGATGGGACCAAGTACAATAGACCAGGAGCACTTATTAAATGCCCACAATGAGCTGGGCACTGTGCCAGCTGATGGCAATACAAAGGCAAAAAGGAGACCATCCTTCCCGCAAGGAGAATGCTTTCTGTTGGAGAATATAATTTGTACCCATCAAAGGAAATGAAAGACAGGGGAGAGGTATTTGAGGTGGCAGAAGGGAAATCAGGGAAGGTTTCATATAGGAAGAGGTGGTTCCTGAGCTGAGTTTGGGGGAGAATTGGGGATCTTAAAGCTGGAGGAGAGGTGAGAATACCCACGAGCCCAAGACCATGGTCAATACCAAATCTATCTACGAATGGCAAGTGGACACTCTCCCAGGCCACCCAAATATTTGTCCAACTTCTTCATTGACAGATGGGGAGCCCCCTTTCTTGCTGCCTCCGGAGCCCAGCTCTGGGGTCCTGTAAGGAAGACTGAGGGGGAGAGGGGCCTGGTCTGGAGCCCATCACCTGGGACTTTATAGACTGCTTTCAGGGAGCTCCTATTCTGGGGCGCAATGCTCAAGCTACATTTACTCAGTACTTACTTTGTAGCAGCTAGATGGACCAGCCCACAGAGAGCCAGGTCAGAGTCAGGAAGGCCAGAGGTAAAATCCAGCCTCAGACACTGGCTAGCTGCAGGACAAGTCACTTCATCCTATTTGCCTCAGTTCCCTCATTTGTAAAATGACAAACTACTCCAAGAAAACCCCAAATGGAATCATAGAGTCAGCCAAACAGCATAGGGCAGGCGGGGGGGACAGAGAAGGGGCTCCTGCTCCAGGATTTGGCCCCAGACCTGCAGTAGACGTCCAGTTCAGCCGCCCGAGGAGTCTCTGCCCCCCTGTGCCTCAATGCGCTCATCTGTAAATTGGATCTTTTGCAGCTCTAGACCTAGGAGGCAAAGCCCAGCCCCTCTGTGCCCCTCTGGAGCTCTATGGGAATGGCAAGGATTACCTGGCTGGCTCCCCTCATTCCCAGCAGCTAGGAGTGGCTCATGGCTCCAGGGGGATCCCAGGCTACAGAGATCCCTCCTGAGCTGCGGATTGACAGTCCACCCTGGGGGGGTCGGGGCTGACAGTACAGGACAGAAAAACAGCTGGGTGTAGCCCGGGCAGAGCTGAAACTCAGATCCAGTTTTACCCGAAACTGCCCAGGATCGCAGGGCTGGGATCCCCAGGGCTGGGCCGGCCCAGCCCCAGCTCTCCAGTTTCCCTCCAAACCAGGCCCAGCCCTCCTGCAGGCAGGTCCTCCTGCACACAGCCAGCCCCTCCTGTGCACAGCTAGCCCTTCCTGAGCACAACCAGTCCCTCCTGAGCACAACCAGCCTTGTTTACTACTGGGCCCAGCCTCCCTTCCCAAGCCAGCAGCCCAGGTGAGTGGCCCCAGGGGTTTTAAGAGTACCTGGATAGTTCTCTTGTCTGGCTCCACCCTCTGTCTCCTTCCCTCCCTCCCTCCCTCCCTGCTGAGAGACCTTTTCCAGTGCAGTGAGTGGTAAATTAGGTGGAGATTTCTGACCTCAGTCCTCCTCGCCTTCCCTTACTTTCCACATCTCCAGTGATGAAGGATTCACTACCTCCCGATGCTGCATCATCCACTGGTGATGACTTCGATGGTGAGAAAATTGATGAGGTTGTATGAAACAAAATCTGTCTCCCTGGACATCCAGCTCAACATTGATCCAAATCACTCACTTGCTTAAAGATTATCCATGGCTCCCTATGCCTCAGCATTCAAGGCCCTCTCAATCTGACTCAAACCAACAGTGTTTACAGGGCCTGACTTTAGAATAAAGAGGACCTGCCTTCAAAATCTCCCTTTGATGGTTACTACTTGTGTATCCTTAGCCAAGCATCTCCCGGAGACTCAGTTTCCCAGGTGTCAGTGATGGAGTTGAATGAGTTGCTTGAGTTCAGGCCCTAGGATTTTCTGCCTCCTTCCTTTTTCTAATCAAATTAACCAAAAGCACATCTATTTTGTTATTGTTTTTTTTTATAAAACAAATTTTGAGTTTTGTTAAATCAATAGTTTTCTTACTTTCAGTTTTATTAATCTCTCCTTTGATTTTCAGAATTTCTAATTTGATATTTAATTGAAGGTTTTTAATTTGTTCTTTTTCTAGCTTTTTTAGTTGTAGTTCGTTTATTTTTTCTTTCTCTATTTTATCCATGTAAGCTTCTAGAAATATAGCTGTGGCCCCCTCCGCCAGGAAGCCTCCCATCCTTTCATTTCTTGCAGCATCTATTCTGCCCAACAGGGATGAAGGGATGCCTTCTGCTTGCCTCCTCCCCATCCAGTAGTTGCTCATCTCCCCAGGGACTTATTGCAACAGGATCTGAAGCCCACTGAGTACTGGGCAGAGCAGAGGCAGCAGCTGCCCTTTTCCCTGCCCTCTAGAGCACATAAGCCCTGACCTGAGATCAGGGCCCAGGATGGAGCCTTTAAACTGGAGATACAAAGAACATGCACTGAACCCTATGGCCAAGACAGGTAGCAGAAGCTGTCCTGTAGGGTGAGAAGGAGGGCTTGGATTCCCACAAGCATAGACTCTGAATTAGGAAGGATTCACCAATCCATCAAAGCAGGGACTTTCCCTGACAAATTTCCTGAGTCAGAACTGGCCCGGCCTTAATGGAGGCTCCTTAGGTTGCCCAGAGAGGTCGGTTGAAAGTCATTGGAAGGGAAGGTCCTTGGAACCATTTGGTCACAGGGGGAACCACCTGGGGCTGAGGAAAGTCCTTTATTTCCCACCCAGAACCTCGCAGTGATAGAGAACTCACAAAGTGCTCCAATCCACTGGAGAGCCCATCTAGGCTAGAAATAAAGGCTGGCTCTGTGATTTCAGGGAAAGAGGGCATTCCCAGAGCAATCCCCGCCACCCTCGGAGCATCTCTGGGGTAATCCCTGCCAAGCAAGATTTCTGCCTGGCTCAGAATTGAGCCCACTACCCATTATACCACACTGTCTCTGCTTAAAATAACACTCCTCCTGAGCACACAGGGGCATCTCTAATAGAACATTTCCCCCTCTACTCAAGATGAGCTCTGCCTGCTTACTGATCCAACCTTTCTGGAGAGCCCAAAGGGTTATAAAACTGTGGGCCCTTTGATCCAGCAGTCAGTGCTGGGCCCCCCAAAGAGATCATAAAGAGGGAAAAGGACCTACATGTGCAAAGATTTTTGTAGCAGGGAAGGAACTGGGAGCAGAGTGGATGCCCCTCAGTTGGGGAATGGCTGAATAAGTTATGGCACATGGAGGTACCGGAATGGTATCGTTCCATAAGAAATGATCAGCAGAAAAGCCTGGAGAGAGTCACATGAGCTGACGCTGAGTGAAGTGAGCAGAACCAGGAGATCATTGTACACGGCAACAGCAAGATTATGTGATGATCAACTGTGATAGACGCGGCTCTTCTCAGTCGTGAGGTGATCCAGGGGTTTTCCATTGGACTTGGGATGGAAAATGTCTCCACATCCAAAGAAAGAACTATGGACACTGAATGTGGATCAGAGCACGGTATTTGCACCTTTTTTGTTGTCTGCTTTTTCTTTCTCATGATTTTTCCCTTTTGGTCTGATTTTTCTTTCCCAATATGACTAACATGGAAATGTATTTATCGTGATGGTGTGCATATAATCCATGTCGGATTGCTTGCTGTCTGCTGGAAGGGGAAGTATAAGGAAGAGGGGAAAAAAATGGGACTCAAAATATTACAAAAATAAATGTTTAAATTATTTTATGTGTAATTGGAATAAAATAAAATATTATTAAGTTAAAAAAGAAAAGAAATCTGCTTCCTTTCCCTGTCCCAGATCTCTTCCTGGTTCTGCCCTCTTGGGTTCAGTAGAACAGGGCTGACACTCCTTCAAATACATGAAGATTGTTCTCATGCATCCTTTGGTTTTGTGGTTTGGAGGCATAAAAAACATCAAAGAGCATCTGATTTGACCTTTTCATACTACAGATGGGGGAAACTGAGTCAGGAGACCATGACTTACCCACAGTTAACAGACAGTACTGTTGGGATTTGAATCCAGGACTTCATTCCAGAACCAGTCCTATCTGCCTCCAGGTCAAACATTCCCAATTTCTTCAACCCTCTGCCCTTGGTAGGTGTCCCTGCATAAGGGACCTTCGACCTTGCTCTTCACCTCTGGGCCAACAGAGTGGTCTAGGGCCCTGCCTTTGTTCCCCAGAGGACCAAGCAAGGGACTATTGATAAGGTCCCAGGCGGCTCTGCAGAGGAACTGAGTTCTGTGTTCAAAGCCAGGTCAGGAAAGTGATGGGAAATCAAGACAACTTTTGGAAGCCACCCCTGCCCTGAGACTTTAAATATGAGCCCTGCATTGCTATTCCCGATATTCCTTCTATCTGGCACAGACTCAGTCATCCGAGCTCAACTCCCCAGCCTATAACCCTATCGCTCAGTCAATCAAGAGCACTTATTAAGCACCTACTATGTGCAAGGTACTGTGCAAGGGTACCACCCCTCACTGAAGGAGGGAGGTAATTCTGGTTTCCAAGCCCAGACCCATAGCCCGGCCTCCTCCCTGGCTGGCTGCTGGAGGCAGTACCTGGTTCTCCAAGGACCTCCCGGCAGGTGTGGAGATGGCAGGTCTGGGGGCGCCGGGCTCTGAGCAGCTGGGGGAGCAGAGGCTCTGAGTCACTAGGAGGCATTTGGGGAGGAAGTGAGTAAGCCAGGTGTTGAGGGCTGCTGGGGCCTCCCAGATCCAGGCTCTGATGACTCACCCCCAGGAGCCAATGGTACCCCCTCCCCTTTCCTATTCCCAGAGGCAGAGCTTCTTCCCGGACAGCGGGAAGCACAGATTCCGGAAAGCACCTGGGCCCTGGAGCCAGAAGGTGTGGGTGCCCACCTTGGCCCTGCTCCTCCGGTCTCCATCATCATATCCCACTCTCTGGGCCGCCGGGATCCCAGACTCACTTGTGGAGTGCTTTACAAATAAGGAAACTCAGACCCAGGGAAGGAAAGGGACTGGCATCCCACGGTCACACGAGGAGCCTCTGCAGAGCAGGGACCAAAGCCAGGACTCCAGGTCCTCCCCCTGCAGGTACCTCTTGAGTTCCCTTTAACAGTGCCCCTTCCCAAAGCCCTTCTACTGGGTTTTCTCAAATGGTGTATTCATTGCCTGCGGGGAATAGGCAACCATGCCCATTTTCCAGCTAAGGAAAACTGAGGCTCCCTAGCACCAGGAAGGCTCCCCTTCCCTCTGTGGCATTGGATGGAGGGCCAAGCCCCAGGGGGGGAAGATTGGAATCTTCCCCATGCAAAGTATAGGCAAACTCTTGGCAGGAAGAAACTGGGTTTCCTCTTTCAGAGAAGAGGGGGAATTCCCCCGCTCCATTCTTAGCCCTGGGCAGCCTTTCCCTGGGCCTCTTCCTGCACTGGGGCAGGCCTGGGAACATCAGCTGGCAGGGTGCCGGGCCCGGGTACCACGGCAGAAGAGCAGACATTGGGGGTGGTGAGAGCAGCAGTCTGGGGGAGAGATCCTCAGGCAGTGTGCTCCTTTCCAGCTCTCCCCCACCCCACCTTGGGCTTCGGCTTGCAACTTCCTTCCTTCCAGACTCTGAACTCTGCCTCCTTGGGAAGCCCATCCCGATACCTCCAGCTGGAAAGGATTTTTAAAAAAAAAATTTCTTTTTATGTATCTATTCTAATAAATTTATTAGAATAAATAAAATAAATTAGAAATAACATTTATTTGTTTTTAATACATTGCTTTTTGAATCATGTTGGGAGAGAAAAATCAGAGCAAAAGGGAAAAACCACAGCAGAGAGAAAAAAAAAACAGAAAAAAAAAGGGGGGGGGGACATAGCCTGTGTTGATTTATTTCATTCAATCTCCTTAGTCTTCTTCCGGATGCAGATGCCATTTTCTGCCCAAAGCCTTTCGGGATTGCCTTGGCTCCCCGAACCGCTGGGAAAAACCAGGTCTTTCACCGTTGATCGGCGCACCCTCTCGCTGTTACTGTATACAGTGTATTCCTGATTCTGCTTCTTTCATCAGCATCAGTTGGTGGAAAGTTTCCTGGTCTTTCCACAATCCGCTAGTTCATCCTTTTTGTCGAGCGGTGATATTTGGTTGTCCTCACAGACCATTTGTTCAGCCATTCCCCAGTGGCCGGGCATCTGCTCTGGGAAGGATTTCCGAATGAGCCTTCCCTGATGGGGGCACGTGGGGCAGTCCCTGCTCCCCAGAGCCGGCTCTCTCTTTTTGTCCTGGGATTTTCTTCAGGGGGGGCCCCTCACATCCTGCAGCCCAGCCCCAGGGGACTGCCCTGCAGGGAGGAAGACATTGGGATCACAGAGTTATAAAGGGGAAAAATAAGTCAGACAAAGAATAACCGAAAAATCCATGAAATCCCAGAGAATTTATCGAACAAGGGATGCAAATCCTGCTTGGAAATGAGAAGTGGTGGGCTACTGGGCAGGATGCTGCATACACTGCCAGCTGCACTCACCTGGAAAAAGGACTGCCTCGTCTCCTTTGTCGCAAGGGGAAGCTCCTTATGGTGAGAGGGTCCTGGGGGCGGCTATTTGAGGACCATAGAGTGAGAGCTCAGGGATTAGATGGAGAATAGAATGGAGACTAATCACTCAATCCGCTGCCTGGAAACACCCGTGGGAAAGGGAGTCACATACTCAGTTTACACCGTTTAATTTCTCTCCTTTAGGAAGTTAGCTCCCCAAAGGTATTGTATTCCAAGGGTTTAGCTCAGAGCTCTTGCACACAGTAAATGCTTAATCAGTGCTGATTAAAGAGGATAGGAATGGGAAATGAAGCATTAAGGACCTAACAAACTGGATTTAAATCTCTTAGGGAGAAAGCCAAAGTGCAGGAGATGGAGTCTAGAGGGCGGTTGGCTAGATGATCTGGACCTCAGTTTTCTCATCTGTAAAATGGGACTATCCAGCAGGACCATTACTGGGTCTGTATCCCAAGGAAGTCGTAAAGGAGAGGAAAGGTGCAAAAGTGTTTGTGGCAGCTTTTTTGTGGTGGTAAATGAGTGGATGCCCATCAATAGGGGAATGGTAGAACAAGTTGTAGGATATGAGGATAATGGAATATTATTCTTCTATTAAAAATAAATAATGAACAACTGATTTTAGAAAGGCCTGGAAAGGTTTACACGAACCGATTTTGAGGGAAACAAGCAGAACCAGGAATACACTGTACACAGTAACAGCGAGATTGTGCAATAATCAACTATGAAAGGCTCGGTCCTTCTCTGTGGTTCAGTGATCCAAGGCAATCCCCACAGATTTTGGACAGAAAGTGTCATCTGCATCCAGAAAAACAACTGTGGAGATTGAATATAAATCAACTCATGCTATTTTATTTTATTTTTATTTTTATTTTTAAATTTATTTTATTTTTTTAATCTCCCCCGTGGTTTTTCCCTTTTACTCTGATTTTTTTCTCTCTCAACATGATTCTAAAGCAATATATATTGAAAAGAAATGGGACTAACAGACGCTAGTTCTCCCTGGCTATTGTGATGCTCAAATGAGAGATGCTGTCTTGAAGCATCCTGGGGATATGAACTTCCTGCTCAGCAGCAGCAGCAGCAGCAGCAGCAGCAGCATTTTCCCGTTTATTCCCTGTGCAGCTTGCAGTCAGTCCCTTCTCCCTGGGTCTCAGTTTCTCCTTCTGTAAGATAAGGTATCTCTGGAGTGTTGCAGACCCCCCCTCCCCTTCCTGATGACCAGGTTTAGGAGCTTTTCTGGGCAGATGGGAGCTCTGCCTTCCTGGAAATGGCTGTGACCCAGGGCAGAGAGGCTGGCAGCTCAGTCCTGGGATAGGTGCCTGATGGGTCTGGCCTGGCCGAGGGCACCCCAAGGTAGGTCAGGCAGGTCTTCCCAAGCAGAGTGCCCCCCCGGGGCTCCCCCCCCCAGCCCCTTGTCCTTTTCTGGGGTTTTTCAGTTGCTTTCAGGACAAGCTCTGGATCCGAGGCTTGGAGGAATTGCCGGGAAGAAGCAGTGTGGGTTGCCGAGGCAACACAGATCTTGCTGCAGATGGCCTGGGCTGGGCGGGGCTGGCCGCCTGAAGGAGGGAAGGGGAGATAGAGCAAGAGTCCCCCTGGCAGCAAACCTGCCGAGTCAGCAGCATCATGTCCTTCCCTGCCGGGTCCCCAGGGACCCCCCTCCTGTTGGCCGGCCTCTCCTGCCTGAGGAACCTGGGAATGAATGATCTGAGAAATGGTGACTCCCATGATCCCTTCCCTTCCCCTTCACTGAGGAGACCCCAGGGTGTGGGTCCTCTCTCCAGTCACCCCAGAAAACAAAAGGGTCCCCCATGGACAGGTGGAGGGAGCCCAGAACAGGGTTCGACCCCAGGGGAAACACAATTATCCCAGAGGAGGCTCCTTCGGGCTGGAGAGAAGGAACTGGGAAAAGCCAGGGGGAAGGAAGACTATCTTCCAGCCTTGGAAATCTCTCATGGGAAGAGGATTCGGCCTTGTCCAGCTTGGCCCCACAGGGGAGAGCCAGGGCCAATGGTGGGGGAGCCTCCGGCCTCTCCGGGCCCAGGGACTTATTCCCTGGGAGCAGCTCCTCTCTCCGGATCCAGTCCAGGGGACTGTGGCTCTGGGCAAAATGTACTCTAGGCTTGCTGCTCCCTGGCAGAGCCCACCTGCCACCCCTGAGACCCTCCACTGAGCCTCTTGCACCCCTGGGCTCTGAAGCCAGCTGCCTTAGGCCTCCCCCTTGACACCAGACTCTGGCTTCTGCCTCCGCTCTCTTAGGCATTTTCTAGGGCTAATTCACTTAAGAAAAAAGACTTTAGAGTCCCCCGCAGCGAAGGCCGTTGGACAGTGTTGTTGCCCACCCAGGGCTGTCTTAAGAGATTCTCACAGGATCTGATCTTGACCTGATTTTCCTGCTCCCTGACCTGGGGCTGATAGCTGAAGGCTACGACCTGAGGGGAGGAAGAAGGCTCCAGGGCGGAAGCCCCTCTCAGTGTAGAAGGGTCTGTGACCTCTTGAGCAGCACAGTCCACCTGCCGGTAAGTTCTCCCCCTCATGTTGTCAATCCTGGGTCTGGGGCCACTTCCACTGGGCAGCCCTCATCCCAGCCTCCTCTGGGCTCACCCTGACCCCCTGTCCGGTGGCCCAGCCTTTTCCTGTGCTTACCTCGGTCCTGCAGGACTCTGGTGGCCTTCTCAGCCACAGACACTCCTGGGTCGTGTCGAAGGTAAGGTCCCGACGCCAAGAGCTTCCCATGTCCCCATGATGCCATATTGTATCAAGCCAAAAGGACCGAGTCTGCTTTCTTAGTTTGGGTCCTGGCTGGACGCTTGCCCGGGGACCTTGGGCAGGTAAATGGCCCTCAATGCTCCAGCCCCGAGGACAGGTCTCCGTCCTTCTCGCTGGAAAATAAATCTTCCAAAATCCAGGAGAACTCAGCCATTGCTGGGTACCCCTGCAATGGCTCCCTCTGAACTGAAACATTCCAGCCTCAGGGTGATTTACTAGGCTGCCATAACTGCATCTGTAAAATGGGCCAGTAGACTTTGATGGCCAAGTTTGGAGAGCTGGGGAAGCAGTCTCTGGGGCCAGCTAGTCCAACTCCACATGCTTTGGGGGAGGCAGAGTGTGTGGCAGGGCTGGGATCCCCATTCAGGTACAAAGAACCTCGACCCCCAGAGTTGAGCCTTCTTTCCCCTGCCCGATGCTGGAGTCTCTGCCACAGTGTGAATTCTGGCTCTGATGATGACATCAGGAAGGCCAGTGGGAGATTCACCCGCTGGAAAATTCCACCCTGCATGAGCTCCCAGTCACAGGAGGCCGGAGGCCTGGGGAGACCTGGCAGGGACCTCTGTCCACTTGTATATCAGCCCAGGAAAGGAGCTGAAGGCCAGGGATAATTAACCTTTTCTTCCCTGCCCCCCCCCACCCTATTTCTCAGCATCCCCTCCCTTCTCTTTTACTTGATTGTTATTTATTTAATTTAACTTATGACATGAAACAAGCATATATAGCATAATAAAAGACGATTGTACATGAAACTATAAATCTCCTCTGTACAACTTGCTAATCCTTTCAGATACATCGCAAAGTTTCCATGTAAATTTCTTTTATTTCTTCTTTCTATTTTCGCTCCATCCCTAGAGATGGCTACCATTAGGTGTAAATACCTACACACACAAACACACACACATATATGTAAAATTATTCCATACAGACTTCGATTTATTTATTGCCACTTTTTTTCTGGATGCTGATAGAATCTCCTCCATATATCTTGTATAGTGAATTTGTGTGTTTATAATAGACAAAATAACTTATTTGCTGAAAATCATTCTTGAAAACCATTATTGTTGCTATATATAGTATTCTCTTTGTTCTGCTCATTTTGTTGTTCATTGGTTCATATAAGTCTTTCCGTCATTCTAACATCATTGGCTCATTGTTTCTTATAATGTGGTAATATTACATCACAATCTCTCATTTAGCCAGTTCCCAATTATTGGGCATCCCTGCACTTTCCAGTTCTTTCCCAACTGCTCCCTTCTCTTACCAAGAACCCCACCTCCCATGGGCCCTCACAGATCGGGGGCACGGTCCATTCAGGTCTGTCTGATGCATGTGGATGTCCCAGGGCTCTCCCACCAAGGCTTTGGAGAGGCAGAAATCTCAGTGACCAAATTATTTCTCTTCTAGTGGAGGAGGAGGATGGAAGGGCGGAAGAGGGACCTGGCCAAGGTCACACAGCCTTCTCCGGCTGCCCAGCTGGGATACAGAGAGCCAAGACCCGGTCCTAGCAGGGGCCTCAGATGCCCACTTCATTGGGCTTTGCCTCCTGCTGAGGTCAATCCAATAGATAGATACCTATTAAGTGTGGGCTGCCTTTGTGAGGGTTTGCCCTGCTGATAGAGAGCTTACAGTCTGTGTGTGAGGAACAGAGAAGAGGGAGGGGCAAAGGGGGCCTGGGTATGTCTAAGGAGCAGCTCCAGGCCCAACCTCAGGGAGCCCCCAGTTCAGGAAGGGCTCAAACATTTGATCCCCGGCTTCCACGTGTAATCCATGAGTGGGGCGGACTCAGTGGGGGCTCCATGAGGTCCCAGTGGTTCTTCGGGAGGAGGGTCCCTGGCCCGAGCTGGGCTTTAGGGGGTGCAGTGTGAGCCCTCACCAAGCAGATACACAGCGGATGGCCATTTCTCTGCCTGGAGAAACTGAGAACTTCCTTTCGGGTGTCGCTGCGCAGACTTCCCAAACTCAGGATATTGGGGACCCTTGAAAGAGTAAAAGACCTTTTAAGGAAGGACGGGAGGAGGGTGGGGAAGGGGGCTGGGGGGACAGTGGGAGCCAAGGCCGGAAAGTGGGACCCATTGGGCTCCTTGAGAGGAAAGGACGACGGCGGGTTGTGGAAGCGCAATGCGGGAAGGGGAGGACGCGGGATCGAGCGGCCGGGCTGGGGAGGCCATTGGCCAGAATCTGTCAAGATGGGCCGGCAGCGGGAAGGCCCCGGGCAGACTGCCCCTCCCCCGCCCCCGCCAGCCCCGGCCCGGACCCTGGGAGAAAAGCGCCAGTGTCCCCCGCGCGCCCGGCCAGAGGCTGCAGAGCGCGTCCGGGCTCCCGGGCGCTGCGGCCCGGCAGACCCCGAGGAGGGGCGAGGGCTCCGGACAAAAGCGGCAGTCAGCGCCGGCCAGGGCTGCTCCGCGTCCCCCGGCCGAGTTCACAAGCGCCGGGCGGGCTCGGCTGAACTGTGAGACAATTGTGCTTCTCCCCCGTGGGGAGCCGGTGGTTGAAATCTTGCAGACTCCTGGCACCAGCCCTGCCCGAGTTATTTTCCTAGGCCTTAAGAAAGCCACTGACTCCAGACTGGGGGAGATGGGGGGGGAAGGGGGAAAGAGGCTGCGATTGACAGCCGCGCCCGGAGGCCCCCCAAAGGCCCCTCCTCCGCTCCAGCCAATGTCGGAACTAGCCCGGCGTGGAGGGGGCTCTGCGGCAGGGCGCCGACAGGCACGGGGGCTGCCCCAGGGTGATGCAAATACCCCCAAGAGCTCTCCCTCCGCAGGGGGGGGGAGGGGGACCAACAGAACCGCCCCCAGCTCGAAGCACAGTCGGCTCCCCTCACTGTCTGAACTGGCCTGGTCCCTAGCAAAAATCACGCAAAATTTGGAGTCGGGAGTCCGGGGTTCCAGTCTCCTTAGCGCCAGTAATCTGGGGCCGAGCCTTTCAGAGACCCCTTCAGGTTCCCGGCCCACCACCCCACAATCCTATTTACAGATGTGCCACCTCCCCAAATTCTGCCTCTTGTTCTTTCAGGGGGGAAGGGCTGCCTCGGCTTGCCCTTAGCAGGGTTTCCAGCCTGGGGGTGGGGCAGAGAAGGCACAGCCTCTGAGCTGAGCCCAGAGGGGAGGATGAGGTTGAGGGCCTTGGGGGTGTCCGGGAGAGGCAGTGGCCAGGAATGGGGGACCCCTGACTCAGCCAGCCTCACAGGGCTCCCCCAGGGACCTCCAGTCTCCTTTTGGATTCTTCTGCTCAGGTGGTTTTCCTTACATCAAATTGAAATTTCCTCAGTTTTAACTTCTGTCTGCTGCTTAGTAAAAGCCTGGGCATTTATTAAGTGCTCAGGATTGGAGGGGGTGGGGGATGCAGACTATACACAAAGGAGGCCGGCTGCTCTCAAGGAGCTTCCTAAGGAGGCAAGGGTAGGAGGGGTCCCAACAGTGGGAGGGAGGCAGCGCCCGGCTTGCCAGGGGTGCCCATATCTCGCCAGCTTGGAGAGGCAGCCCGGGAAAGCATCCATCTGGGAGCAAAGGCCAGAATCTGTGTCCCAGATGACCCCTGGCTATGAACTGAGTGACGGGAAGGATGCTGGGACCCTCCACCCAAACAGAAAAGCCACGGGGAAGACCTTTGAGACTGCTGAGTGTCCCAGAGACAAGGAGAGCTGTCCATCAGGGGCTGGGGTCCAAGCCAGTTAGCCTCCACCCCAGCGGGGAAAGAACAAGAGGGGACGCTCTACAGGGGCACAGGGCAAACAGAGCTCCAGGGACCATCCCAGCCACACCGGGTGCTCACAGGGACAAACGGGCTTGCTCAGAATCTTTGGCACCAGACCAGGAGCTGACAGCCAGCCCACCGGGGCTTGGGCCCAGAGGCCCTTACATAATTCCCATCCCATGCACTGTGGCCTTGCTGGAACCACGGGTTCCCCCTCCCCCCATCCCAAGCTGGCTCCTTCCTGGAGGGATTCACCACAAGCCCAGTGCCCAGGGTCAGTCTGGCCCCCAAACTAGCCAGGCACTAGGGGGCTGCATCAAGGCCCCTTAGAGTATCAAAAGAGAAACCCGGGCCAAGCCCAGAACAGAGGCCCTCTGTATGTGCACACATATGCACACACACAGGCACACACCCTCCCCGGCATATTCCCTGAGAACCATTGGCTTGGAGGGTATTTGAACAAAATATTGTTTTATGTGACTAAAGAAACTCTAACTTCTGGCAGCAGTTAAATAAATATCTCCTCTGTGAAACCTGCCTGTGTAACCAGCTCTGTTCCCAGTTTCCTGAATATTCATAGTCATCAGAGTCTCTATCCCAGAATCCAAGCTTGGGGCAAGCCCTGTTCTGTCTTACTTTCTGCATGTTCCCTGGGCACGACTCTCTCTCCATAGCCCTCACCCCCGGCCCGGATCGAGAGCCGCTGCCCAGCACGGTCCAGGAACACGATGGAGGGAAGGGAGAACAGGATCTGATCAGTGACTGTTGAGGTTGGCCATTCGGCTTTGACCTTCCTGGTGACCACCAAAAAAGCGCACCAGCATCAGAGCTGGAAGAAGTTGTAGACCCCATCCCATTCGTGGACGAGGACAACGAGCTGTCCAGAGGGGGGTGACCGCCCGAGGTCAGGCGGCCACGCTGGGTCAGAACTGGGTTTGCCACCCAGCTTGCCTCCAAGGCCAGAAACTCTTTTAGCCACAACAGCCACTGCTCAGCCTAGAGGTGGCTGATTTGGACCTTTCACACAGTCCTCTTTTGTATGTGTAACCTCTGGCCCCAAGATCGAGGCACCAGGTTGACTCTGGCAGGGATCTTTCTGTAGTCTCTTACAATAAAGTTATGATGGTCGATGGCCCTGTCCAGAGTGTCCCCTGAGAACCTCAGTACCTTCCCTCCCCCACATGCTAAATTGGAGCCAGGAAGGAAATATCTGCAGCAGTTCCAGGGAAGGGCCCAGAATTGAGCTTATATCCAAAAGAGCCCTCAGTTTCCGTGTAAGCACTCAGAATGGTAAAACATAGATTGTAGGACAGGTTTTATTTCATCCCTCTCCCCCATCCCTAAAAAGACTGGCTCCCAAACTTATAGTCAAAATAGCTCCCCTTCCTTCTTCTAAATCTTACCCATAATGGTTTTTTGCCCTTTTTGGGGGCAGGGGCGGGTACTGAGGGATCAGCACATAGAAAACGCTTGCTGGCCAACTGGCTGAGTGACTAATTAGAAGGGAAAGCAAACTGTATATAATCAAGATTTGGGGTCTTGTGTTCAATCATCTTTCTCCATTTTACATGGAAATGCTCATTTTATTTGGGGTTTCTTAAGTTCAGAATAAAAATGAATCATTTCTTTTAAAAAGGAGAGGCAGAAAGAGATAGAAAACAGGAGAAAGGAAAGCTCAAAGCAGAGAACTCTCTGCTTTGTTAAGACAAGGTATGCAAGACAAGTTAGTGAGACAAAGTGGGAAGAAGATAAGGGAAAAATAGATACTTGAACTAAGCAGTGGAGAAGAAGTGCTTACTCTAAAGGAGGGAGCTAAGTTCTCTAGGAGGAGAAAGCTGCTGGTCTCCAAGCAGAGTGCTACAGTAGGTACTTGATAAATATTTAGTGATGACTGACTAGATCCTATGGTATTATTAAATGAGATCTCATCCAGGAAGAGTCAGAGAAAGAAAAGATGGGTAGTGTGTGACTAACTGTGGGACTATATACTCATTGTTTAACCTGTCTGAGCCTTTGTTTTTTCATCTGTAAGATGGAAATATTTACACAAAGATTAGATGAGATGATATATGTAAAATGTTTTGAAAACCTTTACATTTCATATAAAGGTTTATTATTATTATTATTTGATTCTTTCCATTTTTATATTTGATGGAACTCAGATAGAAATGGTCTTGGGAGAAGTCACCATCCTGATATTATTCTTCTATGAGTCTACCTACCTTCAGACCTTCTATTATTCTATTCTGTTAGTGTGTATGGCATTCTGTAAACCTGCCCAGGTGGTCAAAACAATTGCTTTTTATAATCAGATGAAAGGATCTGGATGTAAACACATCTTCAAAAGACTCAATGGAATCATCTTTGGGACAGCGCCAATGGTGGATGGAACAGTAAGGCAATCTATATACTTGCTCTAGGTGCCAGCTGGCTTTGGTTTGGATAGCAAATTCCAAAGGGATTGAAGGAAAAGTTGATGGACCCCAGAGAGAGTCGGAACACTCTAAACAACAAAATTCAGAAGACAAAAACAGAAAATCCCAGTCACGGAGGAGAGAAGTTGCCCAGAAAGAACATGCAAAGTAGATGCATGGGGAGCTGACCAACTTGGGATTTTTAAAAGCCATGTATGGATGATGGAAGCAAAGAGCAGGTGAGAGAAGAAGGGTGACGTATTAAGGGCAGGGCATTGTAAGAGTATTGTCAGCAGCCTGGAAACAAAAGCTAGTGAGGAAGGAGGGCAAGAACAAAGGGATCTTTGGGGTTATAGTGGAGAAAATAGGAAGATCAAAGGTGGTGCTGAGGAGGGTGAGAGAGAGATAACAGATGACAACCACAGTCGAGCAGCTCAGTTTCATTTTCCTTTTCTTCTCCTTGCCAAAAAGAATGACCCGTGGCCTGGAAAGGAAGGGATAAAAAATGATAAATTGGAAATTATCTGAAATTAACTGAAAGTAAAGGAGTAATAGAGCCTTGCTATCCTTGATGAGTTGAAGTTGCCAAGGCCAGATAAATGAAGTCCCCAGAACTGAAAAACCTAGTAGATAGAACCATCGGACTGTGTCACAGCTAATTGTTGAAAGTTTATGGTGAATGAGAGGTACTGCTGGCCTGGAGAAGGGCAAAGACCCCGACTCTTGGTCACAATCCACTCTAGAATGTATTGTTGAAAAAGGGTGGATAGGGAATACTTAGAAAAAGAAGCAGGAATCACCCAGAGCCAGCATGACTCCAACCAGAATGAGTCTTGCCAAACAAACTGTCTTCCTTTTCGGACAGGGTGACTCTTGGGTTCTGGGTGGGCTCTAGGATGCCCAAGGGGTGTGGATCTGTGATTCTATGGATCTGGTGACTGATTAGTAACAGGCACGAGAGGATGAAGAGATGGCTAAGAAATTGGTAGTGCCATTAAGAGAAATTGGTAAGTTAGAAGGGGGTGGGTTTGCAGAGGAAGCTGGAGGGTTTGGTCTCGTACCTAAAAATGGGAAATTCTGGAAAGAAAGAGCATGAGATTATGTGAATCAGAGGGCCTGGGTTCAAATCTCAGCTTCACCCTTCCTTCCCTGTGTGGGCTCTCTCAAGAGGCAAACGTTTTCCTTATCTCTACAATGCAGGGCTTGGGCTAGACCCTCCAGCTCTGCTCCAGGGGTCTTTGATCCCTTTAACCATTTTCCTGCTTTCCTCTCTAGAGCCATAGTGCTTCTCTTAGCTGAGAAAACAGATCCTCGGGCAAGTTCATCAATTTCCTGAGCCTCAGTTTCCCCATCTATAAAGTGAGAGGGTTGGATACCAGGGACCCCGAAAGGCTAAGATTCCTTCTAGCATTCAGTTTTGGTTGCTTCCCCTCCCACCCCAGGCAGTCCTTCTCCTCCTGAAGCCAGCCCTACCCGGGGGCTTATGTCCTGAGGACCCTATCTGCCAGAGAGGGGCCCCCAGCTGCAGATCTCTAAGCACAGCTGGACAATCTCTCTCTAAATATCCTCGTTCCCCCAGTGGCCCCTCCTTACTCAATCCCAGTGGCACCTCCCATCCTGCCGGGAATCAGGCTCTTTCTGGGAAAGTCCATAAAATGTGGTACTTTAGACTCTCCAAAGTACTTTTACTATACAATCACCCGCCATCTGGGCAGCACACACCCCAGGAATGGGGGACAGGAAGGCTCAGAGTGGGTACAGGGCAACGAGCCAAGAGCCGGCCTCTACTCGGAGACCTGCCGCCAGCTTGAGGTGCAACTGCACCTCTCAGCCTTACTTTGCTTCTCCAAGCTTGCTTTGCTGCAGGATTTTGGATAAGGCACCTTGCCACTGATTCCCTTCTCAGTAAATGAGGGAATTGCATTGGTATCTCCAATTTTTCCCAGCTTCTTTGCTTCTCCAAGTTTGCTTTGCTGCATGACTGTAGATAAGTTGCTTTGCCTTTCCTCCTTTGTAAATGAGGGAATTGCATTAGTATCTCTGTTTTTTTCCCAGCTTTCTTTGCTTCTCCAAGTTTGCTTTGCTGCAGGATTTTGGATAAGTCACCTTGCCACTGATTTCCTTCTCAGTAAATGAGGGAATCGCATTAGTATCATTGTTTTACCCAGCTTTCTTTGCTTCTCCAAGTTTGCTTTGCTGCAGGACTTTGGATAAGTCACCTTGCCGCTGATTTCCTTCTCAGTAAATGAGGGAATCGCATTAGTATCATTGTTTTACCCAGCTTTCTTTGCTTCTCCAAGTTTGCTTTGCTGCAGGACTTTGGATAAGTCACCTTGCCACTGATTTCCTTCTCAGTAAATGAGGGAATCGCATTAGTATCATTGTTTTACCCAGCTTTCTTTGCTTCTCCAAGTTTGCTTTGCTGCAGGACTTTGGATAAGTCATCTTGCCACTGATTTCCTCCTCAGTAAATGAGGGAATTGCATTAGTCTCTAGGGGTTTTTCCAGCTCTTACTGTATATGAACCTCCAATTCCTAAGTCACAGCCTCACCTCCCAGGTTGCCTTAGGGATCAGATGAGATCAGGGGTCATGGAGCAGGAAGGTGTCCCTGAAGCCAATTAGCCCAACTTCTTCATTTAATAAGTGGGGAAATAGGTCATGGTTTAGGGTTCGTGACTTGCCAGGGTCCCACAGGTAGGAAGCGCCAGGGTGGGATTGGACCAACAGCTAGCGTGATTGTGGGTTTGACATGCACCGGGAGACAGCTCCTGAGCTATACCCCCCCCCGTCCCCCCTTTCCACCTCCCCCGCCATCCCTATGGTCACTGGCCCAGTTCAGCTCTCCATCACCTCTCCCCTAGACCATTGCAGCAAGAGCCTCCGACACTCCTCCTCGCCTTAGGTCTCCTTTCTGGCAGCCAATCTCTGCACAGCTGCCAAAGGAGGCTTGCGAAGGCAGAAGTCCAACCGTGTCATTCGGGGTCTGGGGGCCCCTTCGGTCAATCTGCTCACTTTACAGATGAGGAAACTGAGTCCCAGAGAGGTTGGGGGCCTCAGGGTGGGAAGCGTGACCTGGAGGGTGATCCGAGGAGGGCCCAGAGCTCTCCTCGGGTTAGCCCATGCTGTTTGCCATTCACGTTGGCCTCGTCCCTCCCTGCCAAGGCCGCGGGCCTGTGCCAGGTCAGATTTTCTTACTCCTGCCTCCTGCTCTCATCATTACCCCGGCCTCCAGGCCTGCAGTGTCTCCCGCTGGATCTTAAGCTGCTAGCGGGCAGGATGTGCCCCCCGGGGCTGCCTACAGCTTGTGGGGCCCCTTCTAAGTCGGGAGCCCGCCCTGGTCTTCCACACAAACCGCTCCCTCCTGCCAGGGATGAGTCTCTTTCATAAAATGCGCAAGTTCTCCAAGGACAAGGCTTGGATTGCTCCCTGGGACAGCAGCAGGCAGCTGTCTGCACAGGGGCGAGCCCTGGGGACTTAAAAGAGGGGATGAGGGCGATCATGGGGGCCTAAGGAGGCAATGTGGCCCTTGGGCTTCTCCCGGTGAGATGCGGTCCACCTGGGGAGTGGGCCAGGGGTTCCCAGCCGGGACAGGCCTCTTGGAAGGTGGCTCAGGGTCACTGCCCGGCCAGCCCTCTTGGGGCTCACTCTCCCCACAGCGGGGTTGTCTGCAGTGCCTATGGGCAGGGTCCTCCTGCTCAGCCTGGCATGCCAGGAGCCCCATGAGCCCCTCTTCCACCCTGCCCTGGCCCACCCGCTTCTACCCCTGGACCCAGGACCACTCCAGATTCCCAGAGAGAGGGCAGCAAGGGGGACCTTGAGGAGCAGGGCTGGGGTGCAACAACTGCCCCCTGAGCTGCGGGGGCATCAGGCGTCTGGGCCCAGCTCTGCTCCATGTTGGGGAGAAGCCCTGGGAGGAGGGGCAGCAGACAGAAGAGGGGCAGACCTGGAGCCAGCCCTGGGGGAGTAGTCTTCCATACAGGCAACATCTGGTTAAAATAATAATAATAATAATAATAATAATAATAATAATAACTGACCTCAGAACAGGGGGTGAGTGGGAGAGGGATCCCAGGGCTTCCATTGGACAAGGGGGTAACGGAGCCCCAGAGCCTGGGTGGACCCCAATCCCCGAGTTCTTTGTCACTCCCTCAGGCCTTGCTGTGTGCCCCGGAGAAGGGGCCAGCCCTCTCTGGGATGGGGTCCCTCGTCCTGAGGGCCGTAGGGAGGAGGACCCAGCCTCTGGGGTTTCAGTTTCAGGGAAGAAACTGTCCTCTTGTCATTCTTGTTCCCAACTGCCTGCTGAACTTTGGTCCTTGAACCTGTGCGTTTCACAATGTTCCCGGCCGCCCTCCGTGGGTGGGGAGCATGTGGGAGCGAGGGCTCTGCTCTGGGGGCAAAGGTGAGTCCCCACCAGAGGCATGGGGCCCGAATAATGGGGCAGCACCGGGGATGCTGGGTCCCACGAGCCCCTTCTTAGGGCACCTCGGGGCCGGTCCCCCGGGCCCCGGCCTCCTGTCCCTTGGAGGCTGAGCTCCTGGCCCGGCTGGAGCCGGCCTGCAGGAAGCTGCCCTGTTTGGTGGCCCTTGACCTTGTTTATGCTCCACGTGGCCAAGGTCAAGTCCCTTCCGGCCTCAAAGAAAACAGTCCTTCTCCCCTCGCCCAGGCTGGGCCGTCCTCCAGCAGGTGACCCCTGGTCTCCCCTCTCAGCTCGCACCCCCTGCCCCAGAGCAGACTCCTCTCCAGGGACCCAAGCCCAGGGGCAAGCCTGGCCGGGCAGGCCGGGAGCAGAAGCTGAGGGGTCCTGGCGATGGGGCTGCGGGCCTTTGGACCACCGTGGGATGGGCCGGCCGGCCGTCCCCAGTGCAGCCCCTCCCGAGGGGCTCGGTTCCCTCGCCTGTACTCAGGCAGCAGGCTGAGAAGCCAGAGGGCCCCTCCCGGTCTGAGACCTGTGGCTGGGGTGGATTGCAGGCACACTGAGGGGCTCGGAGCCGGCCCCGCCCCTGGCCGGCCCCAGGCTGTCCTGCTGGTCGTGATAACAGGGCAGGCTCTGGCGGGCCTCCAGGCCTGAGATTGTGAGCAGCTGACGTTGGCGCCGATCACCCAGCCCGCCCCATTCAGGAGCCGCTGGGCAGGGCCCAGGAATCTCCACGGTGAGTGCGGAGGACAGAGACCGGCCTTTCGAGCAGGCCTGGGTCAGCCGGGGACAGGGCTTCTGGGGCTTCCCAGGCTCCTCCATCAACAAAGGGAGGAAACGCCTCCTCTGCCAGGCCGGGGGCCGCACCTGGGCTTGGGAGGCTCCCCTTGGGTCAGTGGGGATCCATTGCAGGTGGCCCTGGGGGAGACCACGGCCTCCGCCGCCCATGACTTCCTCCTCCCCAGGCTCTCCGAGCGAAGAATGACCGAGAGCCCGGAGCTGAGCTGCTGAGGGGACCACAGACTACCCCGTTCCATCTCATCAAAAGCCAACGGGGCAGATTTAAGACAAGAGGGCCTCAGAGGCTACCCAGAAAGGAGAGCGCCTCCTGCGCGAGCGGCTCCCTCCCTCTGGGGCCCATAGAACGAGCCCTCTCTGGATGACAGCCCCCCTCCTCTCCCCAAGGACTTTGCTTGTAAATCCCCCAGCTCCATGAACAGACTCTCCTATATATCATTCAGGGCCTTCCCCCCACCCCGGGGGCCTTCAGACACCCAGCGAGACTCCCAGCACCTGGTACCACTCCTGGCACGCAGTAGGCGCTCAATAAATGCTGATTGAACAGTTAATGTGTTGTATCCTCCAATTAGAGCAGGGGCTTTCCAGCTTTTCCTGCCCTATCCTCAGGGCCTAGCTCAGGGCTTAGCACATGGTAAAAACTTAATAAATACCTTCTCCTTCAGCCGTTTTACTCTCTGAATGGGGTCCAGCTGTTCCATGATCTTTCCCAGATGTGGGACCCAGAGCCAAGTGCTATACTGGCAGGTCCCTGCTCAGACGGGGACTGTATCCGGGGCAAATTATCCCCCATTTCTGGCCCTCAAGTTTTTCCTCGGCACAAGGGGAGGGCCAGAGGCTCATGGGATGGAAGGCAGAATGTGAAGTGCTCTAGCTTATCACCTCCTGGGATGGGGATTCACGGAGGCTCAGAGCCGTGAGGGCCCCAGAGGGCCCACGTGCAGCCCTACCTGCAGGCCCCTGGGAAATGGTTCCTCGGTCCCTGCAGCAAGCCCCCGGCTACCTGTAATAACTGACCTCAGAACGCCGGGTGAGGGGAGAGAGAGCCCAGGGCTCCATCTGACAAGGTGGGTAACGGAGCCCCAGAGCCCCGGGGGGACCATTTGGCCCTTATCTTTCTGGCTTAGGTTTGGCTGCTATCTGCAGATGGACGGGCCATAGAACAACTGGGAACCCCGTCCTGGTCTGTCCTGGCTCCCTAAGCAGGGGCCGTGTGGGCTCCATGCTCTGCCAGCTGTCTCCTCTGGCAGAATGGGAGCGTTCCTCCCAGGGGCACACGCTGGGGGTTTGCCTCCCACGGTGTCCCCAGGGCTCAGCGGCTGGGACACACTAACTGCTCACTAATTGGGCAACGAGTTCCTTGTTCCAGTCACAAATAGAACCTGGATCCGGGTCCAGGCCCGGGACCCCTACCTCGGTCCCTAATTCTGCTAATGTTTGCCTTGGATCTCCAGGGCCTGCAGGGCTGCCCAACCCAAAAGCTGGACAGTGACTCGGAGACTCACGGGGCAGATACAGCGGGGTAAAGAGAACAGTGGCTCTGGAGGCAGAGGAGTCCAGACTTTGTGGCCCAGAGGGGGAGACCGCTTTACCTGGGTCCCGCAGCTACTTCATAAGAAGGGATATTCTCCCAGTACTGCCACGGGGTGTGGTTCCAGGACTCAGGAGCAATGATCCCAGGGAACACCCACTGTCCATTCCCAGGCCTGGGCCACCCACCTGGAAGGCCTGCCATGTTCTTGCTACTCATCTGGGTTCCTCAGCAAGCAGACATGGCTGGGGGGGTGGGTCTTTGGCTTCCTCAGGGATCTAGACAGGCCTCCTGGCTGATAGTTCTCGTCCCCTTCCCCTTCTGAAAAAATAACCTGGGATTTCCAGGGAGCAAACTGCCCCCTCCCCTCTGGTAGGCCCGGCTTTGCCTCAGGACCTGCACAGGCCGCAGGACTCACAGTGCGACGCATCCAAGGACGTAGCTCTTTCTGCACATCCCAGCTGCCTGCTGTCCCCTCCATCTCTGTCCCCCTCCAAGGTCCTGGTGGTCCTCCTGAGCTCACCGTGGTCCGGATCTCCGAGCCCACTCCCCCGCCTGCCCTTCCTCCTTCCCCTGACAAGCCCAAAGGCAGAGAGACAGTGATGTCCACCCGGGAAGCCCGGAATGACCTGCACCGCGTTTGGGGTACTGCAAGGGCCAGGCAGGTGCAGGCCCAGGGCAGGCGGTGAGCCAGCCTCGGGGCCGGGACGGCCTGTGGTACAGCACATAGTGCTGGACTGGGCTCTTTGGGAAATGCTGGCTGCAAGGGGGGGTGCCTGACAGAGGGAGGCTGCTCGCTGGGACGTCCCTGTGTCCTTCACAGCAGGCTACAGGGCATGGTTGGGATGGGAAGCACACGCCTGACCCCCCGCAGGGCTCCCCCAACATCTCCCCCAGCACCTTGTTCAATGGTTGGGGTGGGACGCTGACAACAAGGACTGCGGGCTGGAGCCTTGTCAGTGTCTGCTCCCAACACTGGCCTGGCTAGAGTCTCGGCCCTCCTGCTCCTTCCCACTCCGGGGAAAGGGAGGGGCGGGGCGCACTCCTATGGCCTGAACTGAGCGCTGTACGGCTATTGTCACACAACCATTACTGCTGCGACTCCTACGCTGCCAACACCAGCACCATCACGACTACTGTGTGACTCCACTACCAGCCACTGTGACTGCCACCAGTACGCCCACCAGCTGCACTACTGTTACTACTACTTACTATTACTAGTATTATTACTACTACTACCTACTATTACTACTACTACTACTTACTATTGCTAGTATTACTATTACTACTATCTACCTACTATTATTACTACTACTACCTACTATTACTACTACTACTACCTACTATTACTCTTGCTAGTATTACTATTCCTACCATCTACCTACTATTATTACTACTACTACCTACTATTACTACTACTACTACCTACTATTACTCTTGCTAGTATTACTATTACTACCATCTACCTACTATTACCACTACTACTACCTACTATTACTACTACTACTACTACTTATTATTACTGTTACTAGTATTGCTACTACTACTATCTACCTACTATTACTACTACTACTACTTACTATTACTAGTATTACTACTACTACTACCTACTATTACTATTGCTAGTATTACTACTACTATCTACCTACTGTTACTACTACTACTACTACTACTACTACTTACTATTACTAGTATTACTACTACTACTACCTACTATTACTATTGCTAGTGTTACTACTACTACTACTTATTATTACTATTACTAGTATTGCTACTACTACTACTACTACCTACTATTACTACTACTATTACTTATTATTACTATTACTAGTATTGCTACTACTATTACTACTACTGCTACTACTACTTACTATTACTAGTATTACTACTACTACCACCACCACCACTATGACCTTCCATTTCTGGAGGACTTTGAAGTCTGTAAATCATTTGATGCACCTGCTCTCATTTTGGACTTTGAAGAGTCCTACTGTCATCTTCATTCTAGAGTTGAGGAGCCCGGGGTCAGAGAGGCAGTTTGTCCAAAGCTGGACAATTCTGAAGCTCTGGAGGGAGATCTGAGCCCCAGGGCCCCGGACTCCAAGCCCAACCCTTGCCCACCCACTGACTCTGGCCACAGGTGGAGGCTGCTGGAGGTCCCTGATTTGGGGAGTCCACCACAGTCAGGACTGGCTCCCAAGGCAGTTCCTTGTCCCCTCAGGGCTCTGAGGCGGGCAAATTCTCTTATGGAGATCTGGGAAAAGCTCAGCCCTCCTCCCCATTCCAGCACTGACCTCTTGGCCACTATTCCCCCAGCCCCAAAGCTGCGGGCTCAAGAATGTGCCCTTTGTCCTAATGGGACGCTGTTGTGATCAGAGAAGTAGCTTCACTATCTCTGGAATTCTAGCTCTGGCCCTGGCCTGGAACCGGGACCCTGAGGCTTCTCTGCCTTGGCTCCCATTCCCAAATCCCAGTCACCTCGCCCCGGTGCTTGTGCTAAGACCCCCGTGCAGGCTGGTCCCAGGGAGGGAGAAGGTGCCTCACGACCCACCTGATCCAGCCTGGCCAGCCCATCCTCCAGGGTCTCCCCTGGCCCTGGCAAAGGTCACGCAGGAGAAGTCCGTACACTAAGAGCGGTTCTGCAGCCCCAGGCCTCCTGAATGATGACCACGATCCCTAGGAACCAGTCGCCATCTAAAGAGTAAAACGCCCATGAAGAAGAATGGAGAGAGCAAACTAGAGAGGACTACCACTTGGACGTACCAGCCACACCGGGCAGTCCTACGTGGCCCCAGGGGCGTCATACATGGCCCGGACTCTGCTCTTTATGTCTCAGGGCCTCAGAACTGCCAGTTTGGCAGAAACTTAGACATGTGGAAAGGCTAATAGGAGATAAGACAAGAGTGGGGTGAGCTGAAGTCCCTTAGAAGCCATCAGGTAACCTCTTCCTCATTGTGCAGATGGGGAAACTGAGGACCAGAAAAGGAATGGATCTGCCCAGACTCATGAAGTTATGTGGTGAAGTTACGGACCCAGGGCCTCCCAGAAAATAAAGGGCAGACTGAGATTCTAACCCAGGTCTCCGGACCATCCACCACTACCTTGAGGAAGAGCAGGAAGTGTACGGGGAAGGGGGGCTGAGGGGGTAGGTAAAGGAGCTCTCCATAAAGTCCCAGGCCCAATGGGGGTGACTTGTAGCAGGGGCCCCGGGGGGACCTCTGAGAGAGTTCTCCACATCTGCTCTCCCTCATCCCCTCCCCTCTCTGGGCTGTCCTTTGTCCTTCTGTATGGAACACATAGTCCCAGGCTGGGTATCCCCCATAATAATTAACAGGCCCTGGAGTACATACTTGGGATTCTTGATGCACGCCCAGTGTGAGCCTGGGTAAAAGGCCACAACTGAACTGGACTGACAGCCAGCTGCCCGGAGCACTGTCCTAGGCACTCTGTGCCTGCCTGACTCAAAGAGTGAATCTAGAGCTCACATTTACTCCTTCAAGTCAGGCTTCCATCTGGCTTCCATCCAAGGAGAAAGATGGCAGCTTCTCTGTGGAAAGAGCGTGGGAACTTTGGGTTTAATCCCAGGCCTGCTCCTTGCTACCTGGTGACCCCTATAAGTTCCTTCCTCCTTTGGGCCACAGCTTCCCCATCTGTAAGGAGAAGGGGTTGGGGCCGTGATTTCCAGGTTCCCTTCCTCCTATTATATCCTTTTACCATGACCTATAATCACTCAACCCAGGAGCAAGATCGCTGGTGGAGAGACTTAGGACCGTGAGCTGGAGCCTGGGGGCCCGTCCACAAAGAGCCAGGATTAAGTCTCTATGGTGATACCTCAAAGCACCACAGAAATGACACTTGTCATTAATTATCGTGCAAACTTGATGGCCGTCCCACCCATCCGTGCTGTCATCCAAATCACTGAGGACTCCACCAGAGACCTCCCCTAATACTTAGGTCCCCTAAGGCTGACCATGGGCTGGAAGACCCACTTCTTTGTCTTATGCCAGCCAAGCCTCCTGGTCTTCCAAAGGGAGAGGAAGGAAGGGACTCTGGTCAGAGACACCCACAGAATCAATGGGGGCAGGAGGACTGGATCCTAATCCCCAGCTTTGTGACTGACTTTCTGTCTCTGGGCCACAGTTTATAAAGTGAGTTGACAGGATTATCTTGTTTATGCCGGCTCCACTGCAGGTCCTCCAACCTGGCCTCATCTTGCTTGACCCAGCAGCCTTGGGGTCAGAAGACTTGGTCTGAATCTACCTCTAATGCTCATTTGATCACTGTTTGAGCCTGGAGTCTCAGTTTCCTCATCTAAAATGGAAATCATCTCTGTGCTATCTGTTGAACCAGGTTATTGGGAGGAAAGCATTTTGCAAACCTTAAGATACTATCGTAAAAGGAGTAGCAAGAACGATAAGTATAGCAAAGTCAAGGATATCCAATATGGACAATCGTTGAGCATTTATTGTTTACATACTTAGCCAGAGGCTCAGAGATTAGCATCCCTAAGAGGCAGCCAGATGCTGGGAGGTAGAATCCAAATGGGGGGTTCGATGTGGGCCCCGCTGGGGCTGCAGGACTGAGAAGGGAAGATTACCAAGGGCTGAGGTTACTATAGTCCTTTGAACAAAACTCGTCTCCACACCAGATGTCAGCTCTTTCTTCTGCTACATAGGAGGACTGGATCCATTCATCTCTAGGATCCTTCCCAGCTCTCAACTGAGGATCCTGAGGTACTTTTGAGACCCCCTTTTGGGAGGATTTGAGGTAGATTTTGAAGGATAGGCTGGATTAGGAGTGGAAGAGGGAAGAATTTCATAATAATAGTTTTCTTTTTCAAAATATATGCAAAGATAGTTTTCAACATCAACAGCATTGCATCATCTTATGTTCCAAATTTTTCTTCCTCCCCATCAAGCAATCCAAATAGAGGTTAAACATATGCAATGAGGGGAAAAAGTCAAAGGGCATGGGGAATAGTCATGGGCTAGGATCTGGAGGGGAGTGAATCTTTTATTCTCTAGGTGGAAGTCACAATGTGTGCTGTGTATAGAATCCAGGAACGTTCCAGCTTGGGGAGAAACAGGGACCATTTCAGGCGATCTCCTCATTAACACCGTTAAGATTAAAAACTGGAACTCCCTCCATTCTTTTGTTTCTTTTTTCTCTTGTCAAGGACATGCCCTTTGCACTGGAAATGACATAATAAATATGCTCCTAGGATGTTGAAACCCAAGATAGGTAAAGAGATAGTAAGAGAGTATAGTTGAATACACTTGAGGAACTTAAGTCCACTGGCTCTAGGATGGATGAGAAAAGTACAAGATGGATCTGAATGAACCAGAAGATGCAAATACTATCTATCAATCCGACCAGGCAAAGATGAAACAGTTCTTACCCTCCAGGTGTTTATATTCGAAGGGAGGTAGGAAGGAGGGGGAGGTCCCAGGGTCCTGGAGAACCAATGGGTGAAGAACCTCAGAGCAGGAGGAGAACTTGTCCTAATTTTCCAAAGAGAAAGAAGAGAGAATGTCGACTAAAGGCCAATGAGAATCACCTCACACTTAGTCCAGGAAGAGGTCATTCCCAAAAGTCAGTTGGGTTTCATCTGAAAGGATCTTCACCTTACTTCCTTTTAAAAGAAAGTAACTAAACTGGTCCATCAAGGAATTTGGTAAGTCCAGCTTGCCCAGATTTTAGCAAAGTATTGATAATGCTTTTCATGCTACTGGCCTGGAAAAGATGGAGGACAGATATGGACTAGACAGGAATGCAATTAAGATGGAGCCATAACCGGCTAAAGGGCGGGCTCCCAAGATGAGTTGTTAATGATTCAAGATCTTAGCAGAAGTTCCAAGGGAGTGCCTTGGGGATCTGTACTTGGCCCAAAGTGTTTAATACTTTGTCCCTAATGCTGATAAAGGCTCAGATGGCATGCTCACCAGCTTGGTAAATGACACAAATACAGAGAGTGATAGTGACCATAAGTGCTGGCCAAGTCAGGATCCCAAATTAAGTAAATTAATGAAACAAATGAACAAACAAATAAGTGAAATCTCGACAGACTAGGGCATTGGGCTAAACCAATAATGTAAGATCAAATTCAGGAGGGATCAATATAAAATCTTACACTTGGGTTCAAAAAATCAATTTCAGAAATACAGGATGTAAATTAGACATCAGCTTACTTGAAAAAATCTAAGAGTTTTAGTGGATTGTAAGCAATGCAGTCAATCAAAATCTAGTGTGACCTTGGGCTGCTTAAGGAAGGGCAGAAGGAGGTGATGATCCTTCTGGGCTCTGCTCTGGACAGGTCATACTCAGAGAAGAACAATCAGGATGGCCATGGGCCACCAGTGCATAAGAAGGAACTGGGAATATTTAGGGTGGAGAAGAAAGAACTGGGGCGTCGGGGGTGAGGGTGGGGACACTGCAGAGACTGAATGACCACTCTTTGGGGATAAAGTCATGGAGATTCTCATTGACTAGGGGTTAGCTTATGACTTGCTGAAGTCCCTTTTGACACTCAACTTCAGTGATTCCCTAAGTCCAGGGCTCATATTTCTACAATCCATTTCATGGGCCTCCATTACTCATTTGCACTCCAGGAGGGCCATCTGACACCCCAACTTCCTGAGGATGATAGAGGACAAAGTGAAAATGTTGAAGAGGGATGTGCCCCGTGTTTTCTTTAGGCCGGGGAACTCTTATGTGAGATTCCCTGTCCTGATGTCAGTTGGCACCTTCTCTATAAGTTTATTATCATGTTATATATTATTTTATTACTTATGGATATTCTTCCAGAGCTGCAGAATATGCAGGTCACACAGACAGGATGTGTCTGAACCCCCAAACAGCTTCCATGCTGCCTCTAACATTTTTAAAGAAAGGGGGGAAAACCCTTGTTCAAAACCTAAGCCCACGTCCTCCATAAAGTCTTCTCTCATGGATCTCTGCCCCTACCGACTCCCAGTCTCTTTCCACAGGGGATATAGGGTGAATGCCGACAGAGGTGTGGCTCCAGCTCCAAGAGGGATTCTTGATTATGGATTTAGAGAAGAGGGACAAGGCAAGCCCGGGAGGATCCCCTAGGCTGTCTCTCCCCCTCCCCTCACTGTGAGGGAGGATGCAGAGGGGGCCCTCCCCCTGCTGAAGTTTCCATTTTTCTGGCAAGCTCCTTTTCCCTGAAAGTTAAAAAGAGGCAAATCCTTGCACTGCGGAGACGAGGGAGCCCTTCTGTCGACTGCTTTGGTAGATGACTGTGAATTGCTCTCCTTTTTTACCGTTATCCTCCCTGAAAGGCTGAGTCCCAGCGCGGGAGGGGAGTGGCGGGAGGGGAGTGGCGAGGAAGAGAGGGATGGCGGTGCCCCGAGCAAGATGGGGATGGAGGACCCCTCCCCAAGGTGGAGGAGGGGGGATGGTCTCAGATAGCCAGGGAGGATTCTAAATAAAGGCGAGACTTTGAGGGTTTCCGAGGCTGGGAAGGGGGTACTCCGAGAGGGAACCCGCTGGGGGGGGGGTCTCGGGAGGAGGCTTCAAAGGGGAGGGGGGATCGTCACAAAGGGGTGGGGGTGTCTCAGGACCAGGAGGCCCCACAGGGATGGGCCCAGGTCGAGGCTCTGCAGTTCCGAGCTGGAGTCTGGGCTGCAGCCGATGCTCAGCGCTTGTCCTCAAGTGACCCCTCCCTCCTCCCTGCTCGGGGCCTGGGCAGGGAGAGCAGCGGCCGGGCACCGTCCCAGACCTGAGGGGGCCCGCAGAGCTGCCGCAGGGGCGAGGAGGACGGGGCAGGGGCTGCGGCCGCGGCCGCACGGAGGGCAGGGGGCCTTCCCCGTGGGCCGGCGCCCTCTGCAGACCCCTGAGGAGCCTGGCTCTCCCAAGCGCCCCGCTCCGGAGGGGAAGGGCGGGGGCCGCTCCCTGCTACACGCGGGCAAGCATCGTGCCAGTCACACACACGAACCCCGGGGACGGCAGCCTTGGGTCCGCACACCGGCAGCGCGTCACCCACACACGCGCACACACACGCAGGGGACTAGCCTCCCCTCCCCCCATCACGCAGTGACACGCTCAGGGACCGCAGGGGCTGCTCGAGCGGCGCCCCCTCCCCGACCTGGAGCGTCACGGCGAGCCCCGGGCCGCCCCCGCAGCCGCGCGCAGAGGAGCCCCCTCCCCGTCAGAGCCGCGCGCCCCCCCGCGCTTGCAGCCCCCCGCCCGCCGCACACGCTGCCCCGGCACACGCATCGCTTGCAGCCCCCCGCCCGCCGCCAGACTCCCCGCCGCAGCGTGCGCGTGTGCCGGGGGGGGGGGGTCCCCGTGCCCGCTGCCCTCCCCGGGGGCCGGGCATCCCCGCAGGGGCGGCGCGGGCTTCCCCTGTTAGCCTCGGGGGTTCTCGAGGGCGCAGGCAGGGGGCACTGCCAGCGGCCAAGCTCCCGTCCCCGGCCGCCCCCTCCCCCCGGATGCCAGGCTCATTCCGCCCGCAGAGGGTGGGGGAGGGGGCGGAGGAAGGGGCAGGAGCAGGCCGGCCTCGGAGCTGCCGGGAGGAGGCACGTGTTCGCTTATTATGATGTTTTTCGCGAGGGGCTCCTGGGGGCAGGGGCTCCCGGGGGCAGGGGCTCCGTACCCTTCCTCTCCCTTGGCACGCGCGGGGCAGTCACTCGGAAAGGGGAGCGCCCCTTCCCGGCGCGTGGGGGGGTGGGGAAGGGGGGGCGCGCCGGGAATTCCCGCCCGCGCGCCCCGACCCCCGCCGCCGGGCCTGCAGGGCCTGCCCGGCCCGCGAGCGCGCTCCCCGCGCCCCGCCCGGCGGCGCGCCGCTCATGCATATGCAAACAGCCCCAGGCTCCCCGGGCTCTGGCACGGGCAGCCTCCCCTCCGCCCGAGAGGGGAGAGTTGTTTAAAAACCCGGGGCTTCCCATTGGCCCTCGCGGCTCCACCCTATGCAAATGAGCGAAGCTTCGGCCGGCCGCTCGCCGGGGCTGCGCGTGCACGCCGGAGCGCGCGCGCGCGTGCTTCGGCCGCAGACTGCGCAGGGGAAAGTGTGCCTGCGCGACGCTTACTACAAGAAAGTAGTCCCCGCCTTCCCCCGCGCCCCTCGGCGCCCCCGCGGCGGAGCAGCCTCCTCCCCCTCTCCTACGGCTTTCCTCGAGTCCCCCACATTGGCGGGGGGGGGGGGGGGGGTTTTTTTCAAGCAGAAGACGGGAGGCGCCGGGGCGTGATCCTGTGCGCGCGCGTGCGTGGGGGAGGGCAGTGTTGCTAAATCAAACAGAAAGGAGCGGTGTTTCCCAGGCCCCCCCACGTGCCTCCGCCTCCTGCGGGCGCGCGGAGGGATACGCGGACACAGCGCCTCCCCCACCAAAATATTGGGAGTTAAGAGGCGGGCGCCGTGTGTAAGCGAGCTCAGAGCGGAGCGCGCGGCTCGGACGGAGCAGAGGCAGCGGAGCGAGCGGAGCGGAGCTGGGCAGAGCTGCGGAGCGGAGCCTCCCGACCGAGCGGAGCCTCCCGACCGAGCGTGGGCAGCGCGGAGCCCCGGCCCCGGCCCCGGCCCGCTCTCGGTCCGCGCCGCGCGGCCGCCGCCCGCCTTCCGCAGCCCCGCGCGCGATCCTCCCGGGCCGCTCCGCGGGGACGCCGGTGCCGCGGGCGCCGCTCGCCCGGCCCGTGCGCTGCGCCCTCGGGCGGGGGACGCGCCGCCGCTCCCCGCGGCGGGCTCGTGGCCGCCCGTGGGCAGTCGGCGGGTCTGCCGCCGCCCGGGCTCCGGGCGTGTCCGGCTGAGCCCCGGCGGCCCCCCGCCCCCCGCGCGCTCCGAGCCTCGGCCCCCGGCCGCGCCGCCTCGCGGAGCCCCAGCCCCCGAGACAAGATGCTGCTGTCCAAGTTCGGCTCGCTGGCGCACATCTGCAGCCCCAGCAGCATGGACCACCTGCCCGTGAAGATCCTGCAGCCGGGTAAGGGCCGCGCCGGGGGCCGGGGGCCGGGGGGCGAGCCGCGGGGGAATCCCGCTCCTTGGCGCGGCCCCGAACCAACCCCCCCTTCCCGCTGTCTCCCCCTTTGCAGCTAAAGCTGAGAAGGAGCCCTTCGAGAAGGTGTACCAGGTGGGCTCCGTCCTGGGCAGCGGGGGCTTCGGCACGGTTTACGCCGGGAGCCGCCTGGCCGACGGGCTGCCGGTGAGTCCCGGGGGAAGGGGCCGGGGAGGGAGGGCACCACCGTGCTGCCTGCCAGTGCCCCCAGCGCCCTAAACCCGCTTTCCTCCCCCTAGGTCGCCGTGAAACATGTGGTTAAGGAGCGAGTCACCGAGTGGGGCACGATCGTAAGTAGCCGGACCAGGGAGGAGGGCATGGGCTTGGGCACGGGCTTGGGCACGCACCGGGACGGAACCGGGAAGGGGGCGCCGAAGGAGGCTTGGGACCGGCCGGCCCCGCCCCCGCCTCGGCCTTTCCCCTCCCCCCGCAGGGGCGGAGGCTGGGGGCCCGCCTCTCTGTTATTGTTTACATGGGGGGGTGATAGCTGGGCAGAGTTCTGCCCCACCCCCTCGCCTTCCTTCCTCCTTCGGTGCCCCCAGCGGGCCCCTTCCCGCCTAGGGAAGGGGGCGGGGGGGGGGGGTGAAGCTTAATCACCCCGTGTGTGGGAAGGTTGGCCACAAATGGGGTGCGGAGGGGGGCCTGCCAGACCGCGCTCAGCCCCCTGTGCCCCCTCCGCAGGCCGGCGTGATGGTGCCCTTGGAGATTGTGCTCCTCAAGAAGGTGGGCTCTGGCTTCCGAGGCGTCATCAAGCTGCTGGACTGGTACGAGAGGCCCGACGGCTACCTCATCGTCATGGAACGGCCCGAGTTGGTCAAGGACCTCTTTGATTTTATCACGGAGAAGGGGGCGCTGGACGAGGACATGGCCAGGGGCTTCTTTGGCCAGGTCCTGGAGGCCGTGCGCCACTGTTACGCCTGTGGGGTGGTCCACCGAGACATCAAGGACGAGAACCTGCTGGTGGATCTGCGCTCCGGAGAGCTCAAGCTCATCGACTTCGGCTCGGGCGCCCTGCTCAAGGACACGGTCTACACAGACTTTGACGGTGAGTGAGCCTCTGTGTCCTTGGCCGAATGGGGCCGGGTCCGACTCGTCCCTCACCGCCCGCCCGGCCTCTGTGCCCCCGGGCCCAGACGGGGCAGGCGTCCCGTGGTTTTGGGGGGAGGGCTGGTGGCCAGAAGCTGGCCCCGTCTATCTGGGAGAAGGTGTTTCTCCTAGGGGCGTCTGTTTATGCGAGAGCCCTGATGCTTCCCTCCAATGAGGGAGCCCTGTCATGGGGGAAGGGGGGGGGGGTAGGCTCTTGGCAGACTGTCCGTGTGCGCACGCGTGAGAGGGAGGGAGGGAGCCAGCCAAGGATGCGGGATGCTGCAGCGAGAAAACCCTGCATTGCAGATTGAAACCCTGGGAATGCCAGGGCTGGCTTTTCCCTGCCCCCACCGTGGGGGCGGGGGCGGAGGAGGCCCACCCAGAGGGGAGGGGGATCCCCCTCTGGCTGAAGGAGTCTCCTCCTCCTTCCCCCCCAAAAGAGCCCCGTATCCTCACTTCACATCTGTTTGTTGTGAAACCCGAGTCCCCTGCTCATGTGACCTCGTGCATCACAAATTCCAGGTTGAGTGTGGTTTCCTAGGCAGCGGCGGGTGGGCCGAGCCAGCAGCTACTTATTAGGCAAGGCCGGAGCGGCGGCTGGGGGGGGAGAGAGGGGGGTCGGCTTTCTCCTCCTCCGCCGGGCTCCTTGCCCTGGTAAATGAGTTTTGTCTAAAAAACCAAAACAAGACCGCCCCCGCGGGGTCCAAACGGGCTCCGGCTTTTCTCCCCCGTATCCTCTTTCACTGTGAGGCTCGCGGCGGCGGCGGCCCTGGGCCTCCCGCTCCTCGGTCTCTCCCTCTGCTCTTTTGTGTCTAATTTTGGTCTTGGGCGGGCGCTGCCGCAGGCGCCACGCGGTGCCGGAGGCCTGGCCGAGCAGTCAGCTGACGGCCCTCTGCCGGCCCTGTAACAGAATAGCCCCGGCTTCCTTCCCCGTCCCCCGGGACGGCCGGCAGCCTCTGACCCGGGCCTCTGCCTTTGTGTCGTGCTGCAGGCACCCGAGTGTACAGCCCCCCAGAGTGGATCCGCTACCACCGCTACCACGGCCGGTCGGCCACCGTGTGGTCCCTGGGCATCCTTCTGTACGACATGGTCTGCGGGGACATCCCCTTTGAGCAAGATGAGGAGATCCTCCGGGGACGGCTCTACTTCCGGAGGAGAATTTCCACAGGTGAGCAGCGGAAGGGAAAGGAGCGGGAGTCCCAGGGCGGGCGGGGGCTGGCCGTGTGTGGCCGCCGGGAAGGCCCATCAGCTGGGGTCAGGGAAGGACTTCCCCACTTGAGCTGGCCACGCTCAGTACTCCCGAGGGGTGCTCCTGGGTACCTGGGAGTGCCCGCAGAGCGGGAGGGAGGGTGGAAGTTCGGGGTGTGCTCCCAGAGGGCCCGTGCGTGTGTCTGACGGCCCGGCCTTCTTCCTCCTCTCAGAGTGCCAGCAGCTCATTAAATGGTGTCTGTCCCTGCGGCCGTCAGACCGGCCCACCTTGGACCAGATCTTCGACCACCCCTGGATGCTGCGCTCGGACGTGGGGAAATCTGAGGACTGTGATTTACGTCTCCGGACCATCGACACAGACGTGTCCAGCACGAGCTCGAGCAATGAGAGCCTGTGAAAGAGGGAGCCGGCAGAGCCCCCCACCGTGCCGCTCTTTGACCGGGGGCAGATGGGCACACTGACCGGGCAGGGCTAGGAAACCCCTCCTTCTCCTGTAGTCGAGTCCCCATCGGAGGGCTCAGGGTCCCCGGGTCTCCCCAGCCCCCTCCGCTGATGGCCGCGGGGGGCCAGCACCTCTGAGCCCCGGGCAGGCAGTGGGCGCCGGGCCGCCCGCCTCTCCTCCGGGAGCAGCGAGCACGCGCGACCTCTAGAATCCCGCGTTCAACTTCTTGGCTCTCATAGAGCTGGGACTGATTCCCTTGCTTCTGAGTGCCTTTCTGATAGCTGCTTTAGTGGGGGACCGGGGGCGGGGCGTTCCTGAGCTGCCTCTACCCAAAGAAGAATCAGTTCAGGGTAGGGCCCGGCCCGCGCCAACCTCCCTGGCCCTGCCTCCTCACGGCCCGCGGGACCCCGTCCCGGTGGCCGGGGGAGGGCACGTGACCGCGAGCCCCTCCCTCGATTCTTTGCTGCTCCCCCCCTCTCCGGCAGTCTGCACTGAGGCCAGACTGGGCTAAGCCGCTTGGATTTGGAAATCGGGAACGTCCACCCCGTTGGCTTCGGATCATCTCACCTCTGGGCGCGAAGCCCCCTGCCTGACGCCCCCTCCCCCTCATCCGTTCATCGGTCTGCCTAAGCCCCGCCTTCTCCCGGTCCCCGCCCTTCTGGCCACCCTCGAGTCTTAACGTGTGGATGGGCCTGTTGGAGAGGATGCACAGATCAATGCAACTAGCCAGGCCTGGCCCGGCCCCCGCCCCGCCCCCGTCCGCGTATTTATGTCCGGAGTCCCCTGTGTATGATAGCGACCGTTTTTTATTTATTGTATGACCATTGAGGACAGCGGCCCGGCCTCCGCGGCCGGACCTATTTATTGGGCTTAATTTATTGTCGAGAGTCGATCCTGCGCCGAGCCGGCTCCACGGCGGCTCCCGCCATCCTGAATTCTTGCATTCCTGTCCACTGTATGTTTTCTATCCGACTCCCTGTATTTGTTGAAAGATGGAAAATTATTGTACAAAGTCTAATTTAAGGGGAATAGAATGTCTTTTCTAAGTGGGGCAGGCGGCGGGCCACTCGGCCCCCTGCCTGGTTTTGTGGCCCATGCTGGGAAGGGGGGAGGGTCTGTCTCCACTGGGGTGGGGGGGAGGGTGGCAGTCAGCGGCCCCTTTAATTTATTTTACTCGCTGTGTTTGTAACCAGGTCACCCCGAGTGTGACTTGGAATTTGGGGTTTGTTCCTTCACTTGAACAGTGTGAAATGTATGGAGATCATATTTTTTTATACAGGTTATTTCAATTAAATTTTTTTTTTTTTTTTGTATATAACAAGTGCCTCTGGGCTACTTATTGGATTGGCTTCATTGCTTAAGCTCTAACACAGGGGCTCTGAGCCTCTCTCTTCATCTGTGAAATGGGAACACCATCCATATACAGCCCTCGTCCCGGAGGGAAGAAGTCATACCCTCCAGTGCTGTCTAGAAAGACCTTCTCGGGGACTGACCAGGGGCTGGGGGCTGATCTCAGTGACCTGAAGTCCTCTCCCCATCCCCACTGGCTTCCCACACACTGGGGGTCCCAAGAGGAACTCCCACTGAGCACTCCTGCCTCTCCCTTTTGGTCCTTTCAATGAGAGGTACAGATGTGCAGCACAGCTGCAGGAGCTGGGACCCCCTACCCAGAGTGGGCTGTGGGGGCAGAGTGAAGTCCCAAGCCGGGGGATACCTGGGAGGTAGAGATCCCACCTGCCAATGGCAGGCAGAGCTTAGGCTGGAGTCTGGAGGTACTCTCCACTCTTCTACCCATCATCCTTTCTATCCAACTTCATCCCCTAGCCTACATGTCTCCCTAACAACCTATTTCCCAGATTCCCACCTGCCTCTGGCTCCTCCCAGATTTCCTTAGTCACTCGGTCTTTCTAGTGAGATGCCCCTGTCCTCTGGGTACCTCCTCTGGCCTCCCAGCCTGGGTCCTCGGGGGGAGGGGGGAGCAGGGCCTAGCTTCCTGAAGGTGAGTGTGGGGGCTGGGAGAGAGCCTTCTGGCGGGAGGATTTAGGGAATCCGGTCCAGCACTTGTATAGGTGCCGGGAGATTTGGGGAAGCTGCTCAGTTCTCAGGCCCGTCGGGAAAGGGTGGGACGCTGGCACAGAGCTCGGGCTGGCCCCCAATTCTCTCCTGTTGGGGTGACAACCTTGGTCCAACTGTCCTCATGGGTGCAGGTTCAGGGCATCGAGGACAAAAGGACCCCCACTGGAGATAGGAAAAACAAGGGGAATGTTTCACCTCCGCAGGAGAATGTTGAGTCTTAATTCCTCTCAGGGAAGCTGCCCGCTGTCCCCCACATGGAAGCCCCCTGAGAGCAGGAGCAGGTTCCCATCTTTCCCAGGCTCTTCCCCCGGAGCTGTTCCTTTTCTGGCTTTCCTGGGAAGAGCCAAGTCTAGGCCTGGCCCCCCGGCAGGGTCAGGGAGGAATCCATGACTTGATCTGGCAGTCTCCCACTGTTCTAGGGCCAGGGGCTCTGAGTCAGCCTTGTGCTGGGCACCCCCCAAAACGGGGAGAAAAACACCAGTATTCCCTTGCCCTTCCATTGCATCACAGCCTCCTCAAGGCCCTGCCTGAGGCTACCTGTCCCAGACCCCCACTGGGCACCAGGAGCTGGCCAAGGAGCTGAGGGTTTGGAAGGAGGCAAGGGAGACACCCACCCTGACATATACCTGAAGGCTTTCTTGGAGCCTCCAGGCCCCTGACCCCATTAGAGAGCTCTTCCCAGGGTTCCCAGCAGGAGTCCGGGGCTGTTTGGAGCCCAACTAGGAGATGAGTGATGGGGCAGGCAGGGCCTGCGCTCCCTGCCAGGAGACTCTTCCAGCAGGACACTGCCCCAAACAGGCCCAGAGCCCAGCACGTCGCAGGGAGGGGTCTCCCTGGGATAGCCAGGACCTCGCCACATCCCTCCGGGTGTTACCTCCCAAATCCAGAAACTCCAGCTTCAGAAAAGTGGCTCTAGTCCTGACTTCTTGGAGGGGGGACGGGCGTACCCTTCCCCTGCTCCCCACCTCCCCCTCCTCATGGAGGGACACAGAGCAGACTTCACAGATCTGGGGCTCAGAGGCCATCCGGTCCAACCTCCCCACTTTAGAGAGAAAGAAACAGGCTTGGGAAGTTTAAGGGACTTGCCTCACACAGGAACAGGCCAGAGGTAAAGTGGAATCAGTCAAGAAATACAGGATGGAGGCAGATTGGGAAGGGCCTTGAAGGCCAACTTCAGGAGCTTGTTGCCAGAGGCACGGGGGAGCCAGGTTGGTGATGGGGAACCAAGAAAACCAGCTCTTGGATGGGGGGGAGGAACATGATCCTGAGCCTCGGGAAAACAGCATTCTGTATCATGTAGTAGTGAACCTTGGGCACCAGGGAGGGTACTGCCTGCCAACCTTCTCTGCAGAGGCAGGCGAGCTCCGGGAAGGGAGGGGTAGAGCCAGGAGGGTCTTCAGAGACCATCCTTTCTTTTCCTTTTATGTGTAAGATTCTGAATAAGGAGATAAACATACCCACGCAATGGCATGGAGCCATGTCATCTCCGGGATGTAGCCATGTCCTATGGACCAGTCATTTCCTACCTGTTTCCTCTATTAGAAAGAAAGCTCCTTGAGAAGGAAGGGCAGGAACTTTGCTGTCTGTCTCAGTCAGCACTTAGTCAACTTGTTGATGGGCGGCTCCGCTTATTAATGGACAGCTCCACTTGTTCATGGATGGCTCTGCTTGATGATGGACGGCTCTGCTTGTTGATGGGTGGCTCCACTCAATGATGGACGACTTTGCTTGATGATGGACAGCTCCACTTGTTGATGGACAGCTCTGCTTGTTGATGGGCAGCTGCCCTTGTTTATGGACGGCTCCCATTGGCTGAATAAGCACTTGCTAAGCACCCACAACAGTTCCAAGCATGGCTCTAGACCTGAGGATACAAAAACTACAAAAATGAACTCTTCCTGCCTTTAAGGTGTTTACACTCTGTCAAGGAGGAACAAAAAAGTAGATATGAAAATATGTCATTTCTGAGGAAAAGAACACTACCCATTGAGTGAGGATCAGGAACAAGACTTGACGGGTGAGTTTGAAACAAGCACGCTTGTGACCTGGCTGAAGGCAGTGTCCCAGGCGCGGGCCAAAGCCGGGGCAAAGGCCCACGAGCTAGAAACTTAAGTCTTCTAAAGAAATCAGCAAGTGGACCATGGAGACGGGGACATGGGAATGGGCCAACAAGAAAGGAGCAGGTGGGACAGGAGAGGAAGGGAGAGGGAGGAGATGTGGCTGGCTCCCGATGGTGGGCCTGGAGTATGTAGAACAGAGATGGGGGAGTTTGGAGAAGGGAAATTTAAGAAGACAGAACTTTTTTTCTGGACAGGGCGATTTTGAGGTGCCTCTGAGACATCCGGGGGGAGATGCCCAGTGGGCTGCTGGAGATGAGATGGCACTCGAGAGAAAAGTGAGGGCTGCATCTTTGGGTCTGAGGGGAAGGAGTGATAAACCAAAGAGAAGACAGTGCCCAACTTGTATGTGACAGCTGGCTTATCTACCAAAAAAGAGTGGAATGGGGAAAAAATTGCTGGAAAAAGAATTATGGGATATTAATTGCCAAGATGAATAGGAAAATGGCAGGAAAATGTAGTTGGGGTATCTAAATGAGAGGGCCGGTGGCCTTGTATAACCTGGAAATTTCTCTCAACTATTATGAGAGGGGCAGTTGAAGGAAGTGGTGACTCCAAAGAGCCAGTGTGTGTTTGTGTGAAGGTGGCGGGGAGGTATCCTTGCTCTCCTCTGGTCTGTTTGTGACATAGAGGGCTAATCCTCCCATCCTCGGCTCCGCTCAAACGATTTCTGCCCAAACTGGTTCAATTCTAGTCTCCCCATGTGGAAAAGGGCAGTTAAGAGCAGTCGGACTGGCCTATGGCATGGAGATCATTCTTGACTGGGATGGACTCAAGGATCTAGAATCCTTTAGCCTGAAGAGGAATTGTTCAGGGAGATGGCCTCGCTCATGCAGAAGAGAGATGAGATTGAGTCTGTCTGACCCCAAAGGGAAGCCCCGTGAACCACAGGGGAGAGGAGAGGCAGGGGGGCCGACTCTGTCAGCATAAATACATCAGAGAGAGAAAAAGGAAACTTTGCCCCCCCAAACCAGAAAGCCCCTGGGAAGGCTTAGCTGTTGATGCCTCCAACCACACACACACACACACACACACACACACACACACACACACACACACACACGGTGAACTTTTCTCCTGGGCTATGGATGATTTGGTCCTTTGATGTCCCAAGCGGCCGTGGCTGGGGAGTCCCAGTGGATGGTTTAGAGGTGTCAGGGCCCGGGGATGGAGGGGCAAAGATGAGAAATTCAGTCTGTAATTTACCAAGGTTTTACCACGTGACATGGAGTGAGTCACTATATTCAATAATCGTTGACTGTTTTCTATAAAACAACAAAGATGTAGGCCTCCTATACCTTGTATTTGGTCTCCCTCCCTGGGCTCCAACTTCCCCTTTCACCGAAGGGCAGGCCCGGCAGTGGGGTGAGGTGCTGGGGCTCACTGGAATTTTGTGACATTTAGCTCAAGAGAGGAACCAGGAGAAACTGGGCAGAGGAAGGGTGGGGATTGAATTTTCCCCACAAGTGGATCCCTACGCAAATATGGCACGCTACCTCCATGGGTAGCAATTTCCCCGTCACTGGAGATATTTAAAACTGGCCCTGAGTGACCTGAGTGCTACAGAAGGGAGCCCTGCTCAGATCTAGCTTGGTCCCTTAGACACTGAGAATGTAAGATTCTCTGAACTCCTGACTAGTCCGGGGAGAAGGACCTTCCTCTGGCCAGACATCCTTCAACCTCAGAAGAGAAAGACCAGAGAATCCCCCAGGGGTGATGGGCAGAGCCTAGTCCCCCATCCTGAGTCAGAATCTGGCAGCATGACCCAGTCTTTCCCCTCCTGAACCACTGTTTCATTGTCTGTGAAAGCTCAGTCATAACCTTTGCTCGATTTCCCTCTCAGATTGGGTAAGCCTTTGGGGACCCATTGATAATTTCAACTGAAGGAAGCCTGGAAGTCTTAGAAGAGCTGTACAGAGCCAGAGGAGGCCCACCGGGGAGGAAACGTGCTTGGCTTCCTTCTCTCTTGGTTGACCTCGTCTCCCGCCATCTTGAACTGCATCAACCTGCCCTGATCCCTCACTTCCCCAACTCCTCCAAGTCTTGGAGTCTGAGGTGCATAGTCCAGTTCTCCTAGCCCCTTTCATTGTGTCCAATTCCAGTTGCTCTTGACATCTATAGATCTTCTGGTTGTCCCTAGGAAGATGGGTGGAGGGACTGATGGGATATGGGAGATGAATGCTTCCCAATGAGCCCCATCGATCCACTGCAACCTTCTTCCTCAAAAATGGTAAAGACATCGGCCAATTCAGGCTTCTCATGACTTCCTGCACTTGGACAACTTTCTCAGGCTCCTTTTGTCCATAATACTCCTGCAAGATCTTTCTTTGCCCAGATACCAGCTGAAGGTACCTTATTGTCTTGGATTTCTGTGCCAATCTTGCCAGTTACCCTGAGAAGTCAGAGTAATAATAATAATAGTCACAATAATCACAATAATCACCTTGAATTTGAAAAAGTCTCTTCCATGTCCAAAAAGATGTTCTTGTCCTCCCTTCCCCCCCATCCCCCCAGCTATATCTGCCATGAATATAGCAGCAGCAGATGGTTAGTAGAAGGAGGAGAAAGCCATCTTGTGGGGATTTGGCCATGGTCTTTCACCTTTGCTCTGTGAATCAGAGATCAGCTTTGCGCTGGGGTGCTACGATAAGGTCAAGGTTCGACCAATCTGGTTCTGGTGAGTTGGTAGGTGCATTATAGGGATACTTCAACCGGCAATCAACAACATGACATCATAGATAACATCCAAGCCACGGCTGGGCTTCTTATATCATAATGGCACTCCCTGGCATCCATGATGTCATCTGTTACTGGGAGGAGAGCTGGGCTCCACGCCATACACCAGCCCACTGCCAGGGCCTTTTGCAGATTGGAAGATAGCACCCTTTTCTCATTCAGAATCATTCAGAATTCAGAATCAGTTTCTCATATTTGTCTTCAGTATCAGTATTATTTTGCAGTGTCTCATGCAGCAGTTCAGAAAATGGCAAATGATAATCGTTGGGCTAGATTCCCATATAAGATGGCACTGGGGTGGGTTAGTAGTGAGTGGGTGGAGGTGGGGAAGAGACTCTTTCCCCAGATATCCACCTCCAAGATGAGTCATTGTCCTACCCCACAATCATCAGGCTCTTCATTTCCTCTAGGACCCTCAGCCTGGCTCAGTCAGCTGAGCCAGATTCTAAGGTACCTTACCTCCCTTCTGCCCGGGCTGGCTCACCTCTGGAGTTCTGGGCTCAGCTCTAGCCAACATGGTCTTCCTGCCCCCACAAGGGGTCTTGTGCATCCCTTCCTCTGCTCATGACAATCACCTGCTACGAATGATCAAGGTGAGGAGGAAAGGCTAGGAAGAATGGCATATCTGGGCATCTGGGAGTAGGGGATTGGTGGGGAGTCCTGGGGCTGTCATTTGGCAGACTGCCAGCCTGGGCCATGCCTCATGGGACAGATGAGACAACAAAGGCGTCCAGGACCCACATCCTTCCAGGGCATTGACGGCCAGGTTCCGGTGAGTCACTGGTACCCACTGGCCTTTCTGACGTAAGCTCCATCACTTGGTGGCCATGTCTGCCAATGGTGTGTCACTACTGGGGAGCAAGGGAGAATCAGAAATGATTATTTCCAATGGGGTGAATATTATTATCCACTTAACAGCTTCCTAATTAAGGAAATGCCATTAAGGAGAGGAAATGCAAATTTGACCAATCACCTTTGTTATGAATGAAAGATGAAGAGGGGGAGGGAAACACTGGGAGATAAGGATCCTCTCCCTGCTGGGCTTCCTCAGGAGGATATGGGATTGATAAGGGAGCTGGAATATGGAGAGAATTTGACCCATTACATTGTGGGGGGCAATAACAAAGACCTGACATTGGAATCCTGACCCTGCTCTGTCCTAGTCATGTGACCTCAGGAAATCTCACTTTCTTTCCCTGTACCTCAGTTTCCATATTTGTAAAACTATACTTCTACTGTCATTCTCACAAGACAGTAAATATATAAAGATTTCCATAATGAATCCTACCAAGACTCACCCCACCATTTGCTACCCTGGATCTATCTTTATGTCAAACCAGTGGGTTCACTCCCCGAAGTCCTTTCTTCTCCTTTCCACAGGTAGTACAGAGGACAGTGACCATATCAATATCACCAGTCCTGGAAAGGGCACATCAATCACTAATCTATTGTTCCCCATTCCTGTGACTTCCTAGTCCAAAGACTCATCGAGGCAACAGAAATCAAATGATTATCTCAATAAATGCATAAAAATTCTTTGACAAAATATTACACTCGTTCCTATTAAAAACACCGGAGAACGTAGGAATAAATGGACTTTACCTTAAAGTGAGAGGTAACATTTCTATAAAACCTTCATGAGCATTATCTTTATTGAGGATAAAAGTCAGCAATTTTCCTAATGCAATTAGGAGTGAAGCAAGAACGTTCATCGTCAACTCTATTATTGAACATTGTACATGGAAATGTAGCAATAAGAGGAGAAAACGAAAGTAAAAGAATTAGACTAGACAGTGAGGAAACAAAACTATAACTACTCTTTACAGATGACATGATGTTATACTTAGAAAATCCCAGAGAATCAACTAAAAAACTACTTGAAATTTTTAATAACTTTATCAATTGCAGGATACCAAAGAAACCCAAATAAATCAGCAACATTTCTACATATTCTCGACAAAGTCCAACAGCAAGACATAGAAGGAGAAATTCCATTTAAAATAATTGTAGACAATATGCAATACTTGCAAATTTCTCTCTTGAGACAAACCCGGGAATTATAAAACATATTTCACACAAATAAAGTCAGATGGAAAATAAGCAGATGCCTACCAAAGGAGGAATGGCTGAATAAGTTATGGAATATCAAAGTTATGGAATACTACTGATTTATTAAAAAATGATGAACAGGCTAATTTTAGAAAGGCCTGGAAAGATTTACATAAACTGAGGCTCAGTGAAGCCAGCAGAACCAGCAATGTATTGTATACAGAGGCAACAAGATTATGCAATGATCAAGTGTGATAGACTTGATTTTACTCAGCGGTTCAGTGATAGAAAGCAATCCCAATAAACTTTGGATGGAAAAACATCATCTGCTTCCAGACAGAGAACTATGAAGGCTGAATGTAAATCAATACATGCTATGTGTTTTTATCTTGGTGTGCTTTTTTTTCCTTCTGTTTTATTTATTTTTTTTTTTGCATGTGTGTACTGTGTGTGTGTGTGGTTTTTCTCTTTTGTTATGATTTTTCTCTCCCAACATGATTCATTTCGAAAGATGTAAAAAAATGAATGTCTATATATAACCAAAAGAGGAAAAAAAAAGTATTTTTACATGTAACTGAGAGAAATAAAAAATAATTTAAAAATTTAAAAAAATGACTGCTAAGTCTATATTTGTACAAAAATATTTATAACAGCTGTGTGTGTGTGTGTGTGTGTGTGTATGTGTTGGCCAAGAATTGGAAATCAAAGGTGTACAGGGTTGGAACTCTGGAAAAGTATACTTGAAACAAGGATACTTACAACAGGGTGTTAACTCAGTGTGATTGATGAGATGATGGTTCTCTAGGTCACACATACTTAGTACTTAGTATGGTGATGGAATGGTTCTCTAGTTCACACATAATCAGGATGCTGTAATGATGGAATCATACCGAGGTACTTAAGGACTGGGAGGAGTGGAAATGAGGCATTCCATCCTCCTCCTGGTGGCCCTCCTCCTTCCTCCATTAAGACCCAGGACTCGGGCTGATCCCCAGGACCTCCAGAAAGCTAGCCCAAACATTACAAAAAGGATGCTCATCAATTGGGGAATGGCCAAATCAACTGTTAGATGATTGTAATGGAATATTATCGGGTAATAGGAAACAACAAGCAGGATGATTTCAGAAAAACCTGGAAAGGTTCCATGAACTGATGCAAAGCGAAATTGAACACAACCAGGAGAAACTATACATAGTAACAGCAATACTGCAAAATGAATAACTGAATGACTCAACTCTTCTCAGCAATACAATACTCCAAGACAGTTACAAAGAACTCATGATGAAACATGTTATCCTCCTCCAGAGAAAGAACTGAGAACTGATATTGTTGAATACAGCCTGAAGCATGCTGTTTTCACTTTCTTTGTTTTTTCCCTTTTATTCTAGTCTTCTTTTACAAAATGACTAATGTGGAAATGTTTTTCATTATTGCACGTGAAAAACCTATAACTGCTTGCCATCTCCAGGAGGGGTGAGGGGAAGGATAGAATTTAGAACTCAAAAATTTTAAATTAAAATGTTAAAAAGTTGAAAGAAAAATAATGATAGATTTGTCTTTCCTTCCCCTGGTATTTCAGCAGTGCTAGAAATTTTTAGCACTCCAGTCTTTTAGATTTCTACAAAGTTGAGGCTGAAAGATCACTGGGGAGTTACCATAGTGGGGGGGATCCCTCTAGCACCTACTCAGACTAGATGGGTATCAAAGTTCCTTTTCACTCATTCTGTGTGATTCTAGGATTCTCTCTGGGCACTGTGATCTGGGAAGGGCATCGGTAACCTTTGGACCCTCCAGAGGAGGGCAGCCTGGCCGGCTTTGCTCTACAGAAGGACCAGCTGAATGATGGTTAACCTGCAGAGGAGGAGATTTGGGAAGATAGGAGAGCCTGGGAGCTGATGGGAATGTGTCTATCAGTGAGCCTTCGAGGAGCGGTTTCAATGGTCCAAGTGTGGAGGGGCCCAGTGGGGCTGGGGGCCCTGTGCTATCCAGGCCTAGTTCCCGAGGGCCTCTCCCACACAAGTGCAGTCCGGTTGGCCCTGGGCCCTGGGCTCAGCGCAGGCCCGGCCTGCTAATGAGGGGGCCCCTCGGTGAGGCTGGGGGGACAATGGGCCCTCGTTTCCGGGCCGGGGATGGGAGAATGCAAAGACAGGAAGTTTTTCCCAGTGAAACAGAAGGAGATTAAATCAGTCCTTTCTCGTGGGCCTGGCCAGAGGAAATCTTCTGGCTTATTGGGCACTGGCAGCTCAAAGAAAGGACACTGTTCGTGCTCTGGGCCCTATTCAGGCCCTGATTCATGGCTTTTTGTGGGCCTGCCACCGGAAGGAGGCTTTAAAGTCCTCAGTGAAAAACACATGAGGGGTCTGTGAGAGCCCTGCCCCCCAGGAGAGGAGGGTGGGAGCCTCTGGAGAGGAAGAACGCATCCCTATCAGGCAAGGAGTCTACCTCAAAGGCTGCCAGGAAAAATCCCCCAAAGCCACTAGGTCGGGATGAGATGATCTTCATGTTCCTTTGAATTCATGACTCTGGCCGTCAGACATCTAGAATTGGAAAAGGTCCTCTGAGCTTTTTCGGGGGTGGATTATGGGAACCAAGCTCATACAGTGCTGGATTAGACCTAGGAGTGCATCTAGAACTAACATGGGGAACCTGAGGCAAGAGGCAAGAGGGGGCTTGCAAGGTTCTGCTGGGAGAGAATGACCTCCTGTCTCCAGATCTGGGCCTAACTGGGAGCCATGTTAGCTCAGCCCCTTTCTCTGCTCAGACTGTGGATGCCCCTCTCTCTGTAGGGGGAGGCACGGTGCCAGCATAGCCCCAGACTTGCTGTATGACCTGGGGCTCGTGCTCCCTGGAGGTTCAGGGAACTCTGAGGTCCTCTGTAGCCACATTGATGGTGTAGCTGGTTTCTGGAACCCCTGGAGGGGGATGCTGGGTCTGGAGCCTCCAGTGGGCACATCTGTCCCCCCTCCCATCTATTCCCTTCTCTCACAGCCTCTGTCCCTCCCCCCTCTCCTACTGGAACTTGGCTGGGGGCACATTTCTCTGCCTCCCAAATGAACCTCACAGTGTAGGTGTCATCCCAGAGTGTGATTCAGCTCAGCTCTCTCCAGTTCCCTATTATTAGGTGGTTTTGTCTTTTTTTTTTTTAAGTGACCCAGATTTGGTGTCCTTAAGAGAAACCCGCCCTCACTTCCCTTCCCCTAGAGACAGCCCCTTCCCCTCCTCCATTCAGCTCAGCGCACAGCCCCTAAATCCTCACCCATGGTCACTGTCCAGCTGGCCTCCAGCAGTGAAGATGGTAGCCACCAAGAGCCCAGGATCCCTAGCCTCCTTATTGCCCTCCACCTCAGCTGAGTGAGCTTCCCATTACTGGAGGTATTCAAAGAGCTGAAAGGCACCCTGTGAGGGAATGTCTAGAAGGCATCGGGTCTAGGGTGGAAAAGATTGACCCCCTGGCCAATTAAACACATCTTAGATCCCATCCCGTTATCAGACCCACCATCGCCCTGGCCTTCTTGGGGAGGCACTGGAACATGGCCACTGGCCTGGAGACATGATCCCTCAGACCTGAGTCCAGGTCTTAGCTACACGACTTTCTGAATATCTTTGGGCAAGTCATTGCAACTTTCAGATTTCCCATGTGTGAATTAAGGAATGATATGTTTTCTATCACTCATGGGTTGTAGAAAGTAAACATGAGAAGAAAGAAAGAAAGAAAGAAAGAAAGAAAGAAAGAAAGAAAGAAAGAAAGAAAGAAAGAAAGAAAGAAAGAGAAAGAAAGAAAGAGGAAGGAAGGAAAGAAGGAAGGAAGGAAGGAAGGAAGGAAGGGAAGCAGAGAGACAGGCTGCACCTAGAGCTGGCTGCCCCTGGGGCTCCCTCCCGCACTCTCCCCTTCCTGCCACCCCTCCCCTGGGTGCCTGGCTCAGCTCAGCTTAGCCTAGCTCCCTGCTCCTGCTGGAGCCGCGCGGGCCTCACGTGCTGGAAATTTAATCAGGTGTCTTGTGACCCGGGAAGAATGTTCACAGGGCTCAGCTTGGCTGGCTCGGGCCAGAGCACTCTGAGCTCCCTGGCTCAGCGACCCTAGAGCACCCTGGGGCTCCTTCCAAGCCTGGACTCCTCTGTCCTGAGGAGGGAAGGGCAGAATTTTGCCTGGGGATTGCATCGAAAGCTGGACTGAGCCAGTTGGGGCCCAGGCCCCAAGGAGGGAGCCCTGAGATCAAACCCACGTGGGGCCACTGACAGACCAGGGGAATTCACCATGGAAATCATAAAGGAAAAGAAATTCTGGGGTCCAGAGTGAGCCTGTTTTGGTCCCAAACACAGGCCTAGCCCTGACCTCAGAGGGAGCCTTGACTTTGGACCCAGTCCTGACCCTGACCTCAGAGGGAGCCTTGACCTTGGACCCAGCCTTAGCCTTGACCTTGAAGCTAGACTTACCCTTGACCCTGGTGAGAGACTCAGAGTCCAGTTTTGACAAGGGCTGGGACTTTCCACCATAATAAAGGCCATGGAAGCAGCCCCAGTCTCCGTCCTCTGCCCAAGCAGTGCAGTACTTGTGCTCTTAGCTAATTGACTGGCACATAGTAGGCTTCTAATAAATGTTTATTGGCTGACGGACCTCCTCTGCTTGGAGCTTCCATGAGGAGGGGGACTCAGCCCCTCCTGCGGCAGGCAGCCTCTCTGGGACAGCTCCTGACATTTAATCCAAATCTGTGTCCCTGAGCTTTCTCCAGTTGCTCCAGGTTTCAAGCTCTAGGGCCAAGCAGAAGAAAGCTAAGCCCTTTTAGCCAAAGCTTCCCTGGACTTCCAGAGGGCTCCAGACCCTTCCCTGTGCTGGTGTCCTCCCTCAAGAGAAATGTCCAGAATGATTCTGGCCTGCAGAGGAAGCCCACCCCCCAGACCCGGCCTCCTTCTGACCTCCAGAACCCTTTGGCAGTGTCATTTGCTTTCTCTCCTGGGGTGGCAGGCTGAACCCCCTCAGTCTTAGCCCCCAAACGTTCCTCACCTTCCCCTCCTTGGTCTCGGAGGTCATTTCTTTAATCCGCAGGGGGCCTTTTGCCTTCCCAAGGGTTGTGAGATGGAACCAAAACTCAAAAGCCCTGGAGGTGCTCCCTTGTCCCAGCCCATCTCCAGGGAGAAGCTGAGACCCAGAGAGGACGCTTATCGCATGGGGTGAGGCATTCTTGGAGGGGGACCTGCCGGGAGAGGGTCACATCTCTGCATCCTCCCATTCTCGGGCTGAGCTGACCTTGCAGGGCAGAGCCTGGGGAGGGGGTCACCCTCTGCACCCCCTCCTTGCATGGCTCGGTCTCTGGCAGGGATGAGATGCTCATAGAGGGGAGTGTGGATCACCCCCCTTCCCATTACACGACTCTGTTTCTGGCAAAGTTGGGAACTCTTGGAAAGGGGGGGCTTAGCCTGGGGGGTCACCTGCCACACCCCCTTCCCATTGCATGACTCTCTGGCTAAGGTGGGATACTCTTGGAAAGGGGGGCCTAGCCTGAGGAGGATCCCCCTGAACCCCTCCCCATCGCACGACTCTGGCAGGGTTGAAGTGCCCTTGGAGGGGTGCCTCAGAGGGAAGGGGGGTGTCAGCACCTTCTTCCTCCTCGGTCTCTTTTTTCCTGCCTCCCTCCCCCAGGGCCCTCAGCCTAGGGCCCCCGCTGGGTTGGAACAGCCTGACCCCATTGGGTTGGAACAGCCTGACCCCATTGGGGTAATTGCTACCACAGAGAAAAGGAGAACTCGCCCAGACCGGCCACCCCAAGGAAGCCGGCTCTCCCACCTGGCGCCAGAAAGCCGCCCCGGCAGCGGCCCGGGCCCCTCTGTTGTAAGGGGCTGAAATCACTGGGGCCACAACCGCCCGGCCTTCCCGTAACACACCCCAGCCCCCCAGTCCCAAGAACATCTTTCATCATCCCCTGGACCCGGTTTGCCCAACTCACCCATTCATGATTGTCTCCCTGCAAACGCAAGGGCGGGAACGGCTCTTTACAATTTACTGAGGGAGACAGAAATAGGAACAGAGAGATACAGGGGAGCACCATCCCCATTTAACAAAGAAAGAAACCGGGAATCCAGGTCTGAAGCCGGGGTTCTCTCCCTCTCACTGAATAATCACTTTTTACCAGACATCAACTGGCAAGCATTTATTAAGCACTTACTGCATGCTAGGCACTGGGTTAGTGCCTAGGAAGGCAAAAACAGCCGTGTGCATAAGGGGAGTATAAGTGCTGTGAGATCCCAAGAGCAGAGAGCTTTTCTAGAAGGGGTAGGGTGGGCAATCATAGCTTATGATGACTATTTGTAAATTAAACATTTATTAAGTGTCTCCTGTATGCAAAGAGCCAGGGTGGTTTCAAACACCAGGCCCCTGCCCTCAGAAAGCTCACAGGCCAGTAGAGGAACATCCACAGAGACAGGGGAGCTGGTTCCTTTGTGGAAAGAGCAGCAGCTCCAAAGTCAGAAAGACCTGGATTCAAATCCTGCTTTGTATGCAGCCCCTGAGAGATCTCCGGCAAGTCTCTTCCCGCAGGGCCTGTTTCTGCCTCCATAAAGTGAGAAGGCCCAGATTATCTACAAATGGGCAAGCCCAGCTCCGGCTTCTTTATTCCTTGGGCCATTGTTCTTACCCAGAACATTCATTCTGGACTGGCCCAGCCAGTCTGGCCCATAAGGAAGCCCCCAGGTCCGCTGTACAGGAAATCCCCCTCATCCCCCCAAGGCCCAGCCTCCAGGGGAGTGCCAGGAAGAGGACAAATGCCCCCTAAGGCAGAACGGGCCCTCCAAATGCCCTCCCGGCAGGTGAGCCAGCCCTCGTGCTCTCATCTAACCCCACCTCCCTCAAAGAAGGAAACTCAGCTCCCCAGTCTTTCGGCCCTCTCTCCCCCACCTCTCCAGCCTGCTCCTTTTGCCGGCTCAAACTTTTAGCTCTCAATTCTCTCTCATTTGATCATAGGATTACATTATTTGTACTTGAGAGGGCTCTGGCAGACCCTCCAATCCATCTCCCCTTTTGTTTCAGGGATGGAGAAACTGAGGCACGCAGAGGAAAGGGAAGTCACCTAATTCCACGGCAGCAGCTCCCTCCACCTACAGACCTTGGACCCTCAGCCTTGGGGCCTTCACTGAACCACTTCCTCTCAAATCAGCACACACCCCCCCTTAGTTCCTGGAAACAGGAAAATCGTCAAGCTTGCTGGGAATCCCCTCTCTATCCTTAAGCTTCTGCCCGGAGACATCTCAGGATGAGAAACTCACTACCTTCCAAAGCTCACTCTTTGTTAAGCAACCGTCCCCAATAAGAGGCAACAGATGTTTGTTCACTCTTTGCTCACAGATAAACCATTGGACGGGAGGGTGTAGGGTCTCTCCCCTTGACTCCCCTAAGTGCCGAGCTCAAGGCTGAGCAGATGAAGGGAATGTCAGTGCAGATCAGGCTCGTGCTGGCAAATGTTTAACAACAGGCTGGAGAGGGGGACAGTATGTACGTCTGATGTATTTTTCAATTTAATAAATTTAATCTTCATCACTTTATTAAGTCTAGACAATCAACAAGAACAAAAAGAAATCAAGCCCTGATTTGTGAGATTTGGCGATTTCTGGGGTGTAAAAGTGCCTCCATGGACAATTAACAATCGGCTCTTGGAAGGTGATAATTCGTGCCCTCCAGGTCTCATTGTGAGCAAGAGAGGGGCTGAATCCCACCCTAGAGAGGCAGGGAGCCAGGCTGGGTCCTGGAGGACCGAGGTTCCAATTATATGTTTGCCTTCTCCTGTCTCTAGACGATAAGTGCCATGAGGGCAGCACCATGTGAGCCGTGGGAACCAGAAATGGCCCATTGTTGCCACTAAAGAAATGTCTGTTAAATTCAATCTTTGTGGGAGTCTCTAGGGCTCTTGAATATTTCGCCTGGAGATTTTAGGATGAACCCAGAGAGGGGCCATTAAAGATCTAGGGCACAGTGAGGAGCAAGGCTCAACAGACCTTCCCCTCTCCCTATGGCAAGCCATGCTGATCTCCAAGCACTTCCCAGGGTCCAGGTGTGAGCACCCTGCGACTAGAGTTCTGCTATCTTACCCAGTGGGCTGAGGGGGAAAGTCCCCTCCAAAAGCACTCTGAATGGAGAGCATGACGTGGCTTTGTTCCCTTACGGTCAAAGAACAGTGTTGGGGGGTTCCCAGAAAGGCCCTCCCCCAGAGGCTCTTTCTGGATGACTCATCTCAAGCAGGAAACCACTGTCCTTCCTTCCGGGGCCTTCGAATCTCTAGAGATTCCCCAATCTACAGTGGGCCAGGCTAAAGAGTAAATAAGAGACCCATAGTAAGGGCGGGTGAGCAGTTTTCCCTCACAGCCACTGAGGTCTTTTCCCGCTCTGAGATTCTCTGACTCCAGAGAATCATTTTTGTCTTACGTCCCCAGTACAAAGCACGATGAATGCCTGACATGTAGCAGGTATTTAAATAACAGCTCATGGATGGATGAATGGATGGATGGATGGATAGATGGATGAATGGATGGATAGATGAATGGATAATAGACATGTATGTATATATAGATGGATGGATGGAGAGAGAGAGGGGTGTAGGGATGGACAAATGAATGGAGGGAGGGAGAGATGGATGAATGAAGGGATGGATAGATGAATGAATAGATGAAGAGAGGGGCCAAGGGAGAAATTCTGTGATCAGTCATGTCCCTCTTTTCTCCCCAGGAGATTTTCCAATATGAGACTTTGACTCACCAGAAGTATGCTCTTACACCCAGACACTGGGAATCTTTGTGCAGTATGGGAAACTCCAGGTGCTAACAAAGAATAATAGAGAATGACCTTAGCTCAAGGGCCTGTGGAAAGCACCTTTCCATGCCTGCTGGCACCAAAGCTGTTTTAGGCAAGAAGAGGGAACGTCTCCTCCTTGATCCAATAAGATCATGTTTGTAAAGCACGTAGTAGATATACTTAATAAGTGTTTGCTCCCCTTCCCCTCCTTTGTTTAGTCCATCTTTCACCCAGCTGCCTAAAAAGAACTTCCTAAGAAGAAGTAAGAGCAGGAGTGACTGTATTGAGTCTCTGTTTTTAAATGATCGGGAACTTCCTCTTGCCAATGGGTTAAAACAAATTTCTCAGCCCAGCATTCAATGCACCTAATAGCCTAGTTCCCATTTCCTCTCTTTCCATCATGATTTCATGCAAATTCGAGTCTTTAAGACTCAGCTCGTGGGCCACCCCTCTTTGGGGCCTGAAGTTGTTAGAGCTCTCCTACCTCCATTCTCCAGCAGTACTTTGTCTGACCCTCTCCTTTGCCTAAAACCAACTTTTACATGGTATCAAACTCTTGTGTTCTTACCCCCCTAAACTGTTTAATGTCAAATCAGAAAACTCTTGAGGTCAAATACTGTCATTTTTTCATCTTTATATGCTAGCTCTGAGCACAGGACAATGTACATAGCAAGAGGGTAATAGATGTTCAAGGAACTTGGTTGATAAGGATAGTAAACAGTAGAGAGAAGGCAGGGCTACTCCTTCCCTCCATTCTCTATTCTTTTGCCAAGAAGAATGACCTTGGAAAAGACAAAACCACAGTGGCCAACAACATTGATATCCAAATAAGGAGACACTAAGAGAGCACTGAGTTGAAGTCTCCCAGAAATACATCTTCAGATGAAAAACTCATTGGGTAAAATGGCTAAACCACCACTAGGTACATCTGAAAAACAGAGAATGAGGGAACCACTGAAGAACTAGGGAAGAGCAAATGAACCAACTAGAGACAGAGAGAACAGAATCGGAGAATTCTAACTCCAGAACGCTGAGCTTGCATTTAACTCCTGGTCATTTTTTATACAATAAAAAGTAGCTATGTGAGCTCAAGATCTCACATTATTTGCATTGGGAAAACACTGAAAGCTTTCCAAATAATATTCAGGCTATGGATCTAAGAATTCAAGTGATATAGCAATAGAACAAAAGAAAGGAATTAAAGGGATATCAGAGGAGGCGAAACAGTCTTTATTTGTAGACATCAAGATATAGTTTACTTAGAAAACCCAAAGAATCAGCAAAGAAATTGACACAATTAACAGAATCAGTAAAGTAACAAGATGCAAACTATTTTTTAAAGGCATCATTTCTGCATCAGTTTTTAAAATTCAGGAGGAAATGATAGGAAAAAAATCCCATTTCTTTTTTTATAACAAATACCTACAAAATACATTTTAAAAAATCTGTGAGATGGAACCCCCAAAGACAGGAGAATCTGAGGTCAAATCTGGCTTTAGGCACTTAATACTTCCTAGCTAGTGTGACCCTGGGTAAGTCCCCCAATTGCCTTAGGGGGAAAATCTGTGAATCATCTTTGAAAACATCATTGAGACTTATACACTTCAAAGAAATAAAGAATGACTCAAATAATTGGAGGGCGTTCATTGTCCATGATTGGGATGCTCTGATGTCCAGATCCCATGGTGTTGGCAGAGGCACGCCCAAGGGAACACAGATGAGTTTACAAGATAATCATAGACCCAACAAAGATTTCATTCAGGACCCCTGTATCTCAAGTTCCCAAGGAGCATAGGTTAGAGCTGGGAGGGATTTGGAACACTTCTATATTCATTTTACACACAGAAAAATGTTGTAGCTTGACCAAGGTCATGTGAGAAGAGTTGGAACTTGAACCCAGATCCTTTGACTATCAACACAATGATTTTTCCATTTAATTACTGTCAATTTGAGCCCCCAGAGAAGAATCAGGGGAACCAGCTCAGAAGGCTGATCCCTGCAGGCAGCTTGGCAGAAAGGCTGATACTCCTGTGAGTCTGGCATCCTTCCACTGCCCTCTTTGATCTGGGTGACACAGCTGGTGTAGATGTACAAATGGCTGGCTTTACTTGCATCTACCATGGAGGGAGGTGCTCCCAGAGGTCCCTCTCCCCTGGCCCAGGGCTCCTTCCCGCTGGCCCGCTGCTGTGCTGGACCTTCTGCCTCAATGACAATGTACCATGAGTTAAAAACTCCAGAGTTCTACCTCTGTGTATCTCTGTGGCTCCATGGTTCTATTCTATTCCAGAGTTACTCCTGGCTGCGTTTTAGCTTTCCTTCCCAGACAGAAGGAGAAGTACTGAGGGCAGGGACCTTGTCTTAGAAGGGGGAAATGAGCCTGGAAGCAGTTATGGATTTGTCCTAGAGCCTCATTTCACAGATAAATCCAGAGAGATGAGGTCACACAGGTAGGAATCAGCAGAGCTGGGTTTGGACCCAGGTCCTCTGGGCTCCATCACTCAGAGAGGCAAGGCGGGGAGGGAAGGTGTGAGCCACCTCCCCAACTTGCTGCAGCAGGGAAGGCTGGGGGTCAGGGTGCGCAGGACATCATGTCCCAGGGAGAGATCGAGAAGGAGGGAGGTGGAACAAAGGCCTCGCTTAGTACCGGCTCCAGGCTTCCTCCCCCCCACCCCCAACTCCCAGAGCTCAAAAGGGCCCTTCTTCCACAGAATAGAGTCTGATTCAGCCCCTCTTACTGCAGCCCTGAATCAGGATGTTTTCCCCAGGCGTGGAGGGAATGCTAAAGCCGGCTGTCCTGAGAGCTGAGGCAGACAACCCAGCCAGAAGGGTGGGAACGGGGTGTGTGGGAGGGAGGGGTGCAGATCTCATAGCACCCTCAGGCCGGGGTCTCCCACCTCTCCAAGGACAACCCTAAGACTTTCTGTTTCCTGACCTCTCTCCTACCCCCTCCCCCACCCTCATTTCTTCCCCAGGCCTTGAGGAATCCTACACAGGTGAGAGGTTAATTAGTCCAATCCAGTCACAGGTGGGGAAATTGAGGCACAGGGAGGAGATAGAACCTGATTAATAACCTAGATTCCGAGCTAAAATCTAGGGCACCTGCTCCTGTCTTCACCACAGGATTCTCTCCTTCTACTCTGCCTCGATTTCCACCCCTTCATTCAACATGGTAAGTACCCTTGGGTGCCCAGATCTATCTCTGGGGGAGGAGGAGGAGACTCAAAGCTCAATCAGAACAGGCCAGGGCAGGAGATGCCCAGGGCCAGAGGAATCAGGGAAAGGGGAGCTCAGGGTAGTTGGAGCCGATGGCCATTTCCAGGCTGGGCTCTGCCAAATTCCTGCAGATATAGGGTTTAGGGATGCTGGAATTATGGGATGTGGAATTATGGGGATGTGGAGCCTCAGAGAACATCCCCCCGGGGCAGCCCCTCTGAGGAGCCAAGGGGTATGAGGTCAGAGTAATCTTCTAAGACTTGGGGCTGGTATGTGTGTGTGTGTGTGTGTGTGTGTGTGTGTGTAAATTATTCTGTTTTGGAGGTCGAAGGAGCCCAGTGGTTGGTACTTGATTAATCAATGCTTGCCAATAGATTGATTCAGAGGTTTTCTTCTTCCTTGATAGAGAGCTAGTGTGGACCCTGATTGTGTCCCTTGTTCTTCAATTTTTGCCTGCCTCCATGAGGGTGTTTAGACTAACTATCCCCAGTGCTAGGGTAGAGGTAGGGGAACTCATCGTAACATCGATAGATCGATCAAAGATTTAGACGGTCTTGGGCATTGCCCAATCCAATACTCTTATTTAATAAAGGAGGAAGCCTAGCAGAGAGATCACAGGCTTGCCAAGGAGTCCCACAGCCAGGGAATGTCGGAGGCGGGATGGGCTCTTCATCTTCCCCAGTCATCATTCATTGAAATCTAGTTTGACTCAGACCACAGAACCCTCCAGTGGTACAGGATGTCCCTCAGGCCAGAGCCGTGCTGTTTATCACCTCGGCATCCCCCCACACCCAGAACAGAACCTGGGACAGAAAGAGCAGATGGAACTGAATGTTTCCCAGAATTAAGGCTTCTCTGAGTACCCCCCCCCACCTTAGCATCCATCCATCCATCCATCCATCCATCCATCTATCAGGCTTCTGAGGAAATCATTCTAATCCGACTGCATCTCCCAGTCTTAGTTACTACCCCAAGGTGAAGATTGGCTTCTTCCTTTCCTGGAGTTAGGACTTAGGGGTCTCAGGTCAGCTGTATGACCCTGGACGGATCCCTTCTCTCCATTCCAGTAATCTCAGCTGAAAAGGGAGATGTACCTGATGAATGATCTCATTCTCTCATCCAATCATCCATCCAATCAACACAAACACTTTGGGTGGGATCAGGAAGTCTGTGAAGAAGGGACGGGAGGAAATATAGTGCTCCAAAAAGACGGCCCTCTTCTAGGAGAATCGAAGACCAGCACCGATAATGATGATATTGGCCATTAAGGGATCCCCATGCTAGAAAGGGGGGGGGGAATAGTGCGATGTGAGCTCCAGGGAAGGTCATTCCCCATGAGAAGGCTGGAGTGTAAGGAAGCAAAGTGGCTCCTGAAGGCTGAGCTGGGACCATTGGGACAAGTCGAGATAATAAGTGAGGATGTTCTCAGGAATAGATTAAATGTCCCCCTACAGCTTCCTGTGCTTGCAATCCCACAAACTTTTGCTTCTTGGGGTGAGGAAATGTCTGGGGGGATCAGGGAGAGAAAGGAAAAGGAAAGAGGTTCGAGGAGCGGCCCCCTTCCCCCAAGCAGTCAGAGTTGATCCGAGGACTCACTCAGGTGCCCGAAAATAAACTTTGTTTCGGCCTCAGTGGAAAGAGTCAAGTTTTCGTTCCTTAAACTGCTTTTGACAGGAATTGGAACTTTTCTAAGTTTCTTTCTTCTAACTCCAGTCCAGAAATGAAACTTATGCCTGCTTTCTGAAGCTGGAGGGGAGCTGGGGTGAGAAGGTCATGTCTAGGCAACCTCTGTCAGGCCCTGGGCAATGACCTTGACTGCCAAACAACCCTCGAGGCTTCTGTCCTTCTCTGGGTGCCAGAGCCCCATTTCAGGTCCATCTTTCAGAACCCAAAGGAGGAACCCCAAGCTGGAACTTGGGGAGCTGGGGGGATGATAATGGGAGGGGGAGAGAGAGAAGGGACAGCCCAAGTCCTGCCCTCAGGGAGCTCCCAGACGGGATGTTTTGGGGAGGAAGAGGAAACTGGACTGGGTGCTGAGGTGAACTACAGTCATGGAGCTGCTCTCCTCTGAAATGCTTTACGTGGGTACCCTAGGGCACACACTAACTGAAGGAGGGAAGGGCCACATTGATTCCTTGGGGCAGTCCCAGAAGGCTCCTCGGAGCAGCACAAAAGCTGAATGTGTAAAGGTGCACAGGGAGGTGAATAAGGAGTAAGGAGGGGACAGCTCCCAGTCAAGGGTCCCTTCTGAGGAGCCAGGAGGGTTCAAGTCGTAGGATTCAGATTGGAAGGGATGGTGTGAAAAGTCTGTTTCTAGGTTTTGCCAGAGATAATGGGGGCTCCCCGAAGGTTGGGGGGGGGTGGAGAGTGACAAGTTTGGTCTCAGATTCTGTGTGGAGAAGGGAGTGGAGGTCATGGCCCCTTAGGAAGCAATGAGGGTCAGTGGGGCTGGATCAGCTTGGAGAGTATAGACAAGGTCCACCATCTTCCACATGGTGTGATTCTCAGGGTCCTCCTTCCACCCCTGGGCACCAAGGGTATGGGGAGGTGATCTTTGCCCCCCATTTTCTGAGCAGTGAAGGGAGGGGGCAAGAAGTCAGATGTCTTGACCCCCAGTCCAGAGCTTCTGGTAGTGAATGAGACTTAGAATATCCATAAATTTGGGCAGAGAAACGAGGAAGCCAGAGCCCCAAACCCCAGTCCTGACTTTGCTGCTGTGGGCTTTTGGGTAAGTGTCCTGCCTCCTCCGAGCCTCAGTCACCTCATCTGCGGAGTGGGAAGCCTACAAATCCTCCTGAACGCCTCCCGAGGTGCTTGTAAGGAAAGCAGATGGCTGAGGTTAAGGCAGCTAGATGTCGCATTGGGTGGGATACTGCCCCTAGACCGAGGAAGATGGGTTGTGACAGCATGAGAGAGGGACAGAAAGAGAGAGAAAAAGGAGAGAGAGGGGGAGAAAGAGACAGAGAGACGAAGACAGGGACAGAGAAAAGGAGAGAGACAGAAAGAGAGTGAGAGAAAGAGGGAGGGAAGGGGGAGACAGAGAGATGGAGGAAGGGAGGGAGGGAGAGACGGGAGTGGGAAAGGCAGACAGAAAAGAGGGAACCCCAGAATAATTAATGCTACGGCGAGGATATATCCCTTCCGGTGCTCAGGGCTCATCTCTGCCTCTGCAGCCAGCTCCCCAGGGCCCTGCTGAGCTCCTGGAATGGGGACAGGGCTGGATTCAAGCTCAGCCCTGTTTTAGGAGTGAGAAGTGGGAGTCTCAGATCTTGAGAGGACACTTTTGCTTTTATTGCAGACCAACAAAGAGGAAAATAACCCGATGGTCACCACTCTGGCTCAGTCTCCCTGTTTCAGGCTGAGTCAGGGAGGAATAATTGGGGGGGGGGGGGCTGAACAGTGCGGGGGGGGGGTGGGGAAACAGAGAGTGTGGAAGGAACAAGGGGAAGGGGAATGTGCACACACACACACACAGAGCAGAATTCACACCCAGAGAGAATTTCTCAATGGGCACTTCCCCTATAAGCCGCTTTCCGGAAAGAGTTTATGAAACTCATACATACACAGGCGGACACATGACTTCCAGCATCACACAGCCTTTCCTGGCAACTGTCCCCTGCCCCCCTCCCCAGCGGGGCCGCCCACCCTCGTGCTCCTCTGCCCAAGTCCTTATTCCTATCCCGTGTCTGGCTCGGTGCCTCCCCTGCCTCTGTCCCCGATCCCTGCCTCTGTGCCCCCTCCCATCCCTGTCCCTTCTCTCCATCACTGTGCCTTCCTGTCACTGTCCCCTCTCCTGCCCCCTGAGCCCTCTGCCCCCCGACCCTGTGGCTATCCCCTGGCTCTGTCCCGAGAAAGCAGAGGATGCCTGCCCCATCACCCTGCCCCCCCATCAGCCAGGCTGAGAAGGGTCCGAGCGGTGTCCTTTCCCTTTCCTGGGGTTTCTGGGAAGGAGGAGGGGCCCTGGCTGTTGATAAGCTCAGGGATTGCACAAGGACTCCCAGCCTCAGCCTAGGGAAGGCTCCCAAATCGGAAACTCGTTAGCTAATGTCCTCGCTGGCTGAGGGTTTCCAGTAAGTGCTAGGGGGCCGGCTCTTGGCCCCAGGTGCAGGGTTTGGGTCCAGATGGCACCCTCTGACCCTCCTGCTTTCCAAGAGGCAGAGCTGGGCCGGCGCCAATAACCACTTACCAAGCACCTACTATGTGCCAGATGCTGGGCCAAGTGCCTTGAATGCAGATTCGAAAAGAAAAGGCAGTTCCTGCTGGAAAGAAGCTTATAGTCCAGTGGGGGGAGACCCAGAAAAGGAAGCTGGAGAGGGGAGGGGAGGCTGGAGAAGTGAGTCCGAGAAGGCCCAGAGGAGGGCAGCTGGAGAGAAGTGAGCTGGGGGAGCTGCGATCTCTTAAGTGGAGGCTGAGTTCATGGCCCCACCTGCCAGGCCAGGGGCAGAGGGTGGTGATGAGGGAGGAGCTGCTGAGCTCTTGATAATAAGGAGCTGGGGGGGGGGTATCAGTCAGGATCCCCAGGTGGTGCTCAATGAGAAGTGGGGAGTCCAGGAGTGGCTGCTGAGCTCTTCCAGGATATTGAGGTTATTCCAGTAAGGAACTGGGAGGTAGTTCAGAAGAGATCCCCGGGGTGCAACCTGGTGAGCAGGGGGGAGTCCACCTGCCTCCTTCTTCCTCCCTGAGGGCCTGGCAGGTGAAATGACCCATCTTCAGAGAACAAAAGCCGGATGGAGGCCTGAGGGCAGGCACTGAAATACTCCTTGAAGTGAATTGAAGGCCCAGAGGCTAGGGGAAGGGGAGAGAGGTGAGATGGGGGATGTGGAGGCTGGACTGCCATCCTCCTCCTCCAACTTTTACAAACACCTCAGCTCAGAGCGGATGGAAAAACCACCGGGTTCCGGAACAGCTGAGCTGGCCCAGGAGCCCAGAATCCCTTGAGGGCAGGAATCTCTTCTTCAGATTTCCAGACTGGTTGCCATTCAGCCTTCACTTTATTAGTGGCATCCAGGATGTTCCCTCTGTCAGTAGGCTCCCAGAATGACTCAGAGAGCTGGAGGACCCAGAGACCATGAGCCCCTTCATTTTGTAAATAAAGAGACTCACCTAGAGTAATGAGTGCAGATTAAAACCATTTCTATTAGCTAACTCTTTTCACTTTATTTCCATCACCCAATCAGAAAAGATTTCCCGGAGGTAGCAACTGTAGAAATAGTCCCAGTTTTAGTCCAGTCCTAGTCCTAGTCCTAGCCCTGCTAAGGACTAAGTGAGGAAAGGGAAACCATTCTGTGAGCCTGGTCAAGTCACTTAATTCTGCTTCAATTTACTGAACCCTTCCAAGATATCTTGGGATTTACTAGCTAGATTTCTTTCTTAAGAAACCAACCCCAAACCACTTGGATTCTCATAGATCGGCCACCAATGTACCAAGCCAAGCACCCTTGGGTGATTGTTTGGGTCCGTACTGACTCTGAATTTAAATAGCAGTCATTTCTGCTTTGGCCAGAGACCCTAGGAGTCTTTCCCTCTTACCTTTACTTTTTATTTATGTAGATTTTTTTTTTTTTGGACTAAGTGAAATAGATTTTTTTTTGCCTCGATTGCTAGGTATATAGTCTTAACCATTGAATGGGTGTTGCCTCTGTCAAACAGAGAATAGTTGAAGATCTTAGTTTACAAAGACCAAGGTCTCCCCTTTCATTCAGGGCCATCTTGATCTTTATCTGGCCACTGGATCCAGATGGCTCTGGAGGGAAGAGTGAGGCAGGGGACCCTGCCCAGCCCTCCCTCACTGCACATCACAGCATCACCCCCTGACATCACGATCCCTCCGAGAACCAAGGACAAACAAGAACAACCAACTGTGCAATGAGGATAATAATAGCTCCTGCCTCACAGGGTGGTTGTAAGGCTCAAGGGAAAAATAGTTGTAATATTTGTGCACAATATCTGGAGTGGAGTAGACACTATAGGAATATTTGTTCCTTCCCGGACAATTGAAATCATTATCGTTAAGCCTCCATTTGGATCCTGAGGACCTGGTTTTAAGTCCCAATCTAGCTCTGAGACTGTGGAAAGTAGAAACTTTCCTTCCCCCTGGCCTCAGTTTCCCTTTCTGTAAAAGTAGCCAATTAGACCAGATGGTCTCTAAATGTTCCCTTTTCTCAGACTAAGGTGCCTTCAGCTCTAAAAGTAAGATTCTATGATCAGACAAGAGGCCCCCTGGGGGGAAATTGGAAGGAGTGAGGAGGACCCTGGTCCTCACCTCCCATCAGTCCATGGTCCAGGGCAACCATACCTGGTCTCCCAGGGAGCTGAGCCCCACTGGGGCCGTGTCAAGCTGATCCAGGAGAGGGAAGCTCCCTGGCCCACTTTCCCTGTCCTGAGGTGGCCACCTTTTCCAGCCCAGCCCCGGTTCGAGTTCATTGTCTCCCCAAAGAACAACAGGCGGTTGGAGTAATTCATGAGATCCAGCCACAGCAGGGCTAAAAATACTCCCTCGTTGGGCCGGCTGCTATTCTTGGCTCTGGAGGCCTCGAAGGCTCTGCCTCCGCTAGCACAGATTCTCAACCTCGTTCGAGTGGCCCGGGTGCCGGAGCTGGCTGGCTGGGGACCTGGGCGAGGAAGCCAGGTATCCAAATTGAGGTGTAGAAAATCGTCCAACCAAACCTCAGTCCTAGAAACCAGAGGCCCGAGTTCAGAACTCGACGCAGACTGGAACCCAGAGCCCAGAACTCATTCTGACAAATCCAGGACCCAAGCTCAGCGTTTCAGCCAGAACGGTCCAGGCCAGACGGGAGTCCAGAATTCAACAGGTTCTGAAGCTAGGACCTTTCTCTTCTTTGTCAAGAAAGCCTCTGAGAAGGGGTCTGAAGATTCACTGACAGGGACAGAGGTTGCCCCTCTCCCCCACAAAAAAGCCAGCTCTGGGGAAGTCCTCACTGCCCAGGGTCTGGCCGGATCATGAAATCCTTACGTCAAGCCATTTCCCGATTGTGTGGCCTGGGACAAAGTCCTGCTCCCACTCTGGGTCTCAGTTTCCAGCTCTGGGAAATGGCCAGGCAAGATCTGTCAAGATGGGGCTGAAAGAAGTAGCTCAAAGGGACTTAGAGCTTCTGAGAGTGACAAGCCACAAGTGGGGAGGGCCTGGCAGCCATCAGGGACGGAGCGCCCAGAATGATTGCCATCTGAGTCAGTGCTCCCTGTTGCCTTGTATTGTTTGTCTCGTTCGATGTTTTCATTTTGAATTCGTGATCGGCTGGTTTGCTTTGACAAAACACATCGGTGGGGGCTCCTGAGAGCTTCCGGAGATAAATGATGCACCAGATCGGGGGGCCACATTGAGGAGACCCGGCTTTTACCCTTTGGGATCCCTGTTTAGAAGGTTTTTTATAAATGAATTCAGCTTTTCTTCTTCCGAGGCTTGGGGATGGGTTCTATGCGTTAGGAATCAGATCTAGATCTGATCTCTATTCTCTCCCACCTCCCCAGCAAAGGAGAAAGTGATCTCAAGCTTCTCAGCGCCAGAGAACTTTCCCCCATCTTTCCCTCCCCCGCTAAAAAAAACAAACAAAACCCTTTGTATCACACTTTTCAGTGTGTGGTACACACACACACACACACACACACACACACACACAAGCTGTAAGCTCACTGGGGCAGGATGGTGATGTTTTTTCATATTTTTCTTCTCCATATGGACCACTGGATCCTGCCTACAATCTTAAACCTTCTTTTTAGGATCACAGGCCCTATAATGTGTAGGAGACCCCAGGAAGGGGAAAGAATGGGCTGAAATCTTCCTTTCCCATAAGTGCTGAGAAAGCCACTTGAACACTCAAGGGGGGAAGGGGGAATCTGGGTCAGGGAAGGAGAGGGGAGGGCTCCCTGCTGAGAGCCAGACCCCTAGTTTGAGAGGCTGTGCTCTACCTGTAAACCCAAAGCTTGCTGGGAAATTCCCTGGGCAGGTGAAGAAATCAGGTCCCTCACAAAGAGGAGAGACTGAGGTTCTCAGAGGAGGGTCTGGTCTTCTCCAAGCCCTGTTTCAGGGGACTCCTCTAGGAATCATTCCCAATTTATCCTGGGTCTGTTTTAATTGCTTACCTCCATCATTGTGAGTCCCTTGAGACCAGGGCCTTTCTTTAAATCTCTAATGCTAAAAACAAGGCCGGGAATACAGGAGGTGCTAAATAAATGATCACTGACTGACTGTCTGAGGAGACAGAGAAGAACAGGGAGCAGTCACCCCAAACAGCCTGTACAGGGCACAGTCAAGGCTGGCGTAATAAAGCTCTGACTCAGAGGGTCAGGTGGCTCCCCATCAGGGACCAGAAGGACTCAGACAAAGTCCCCCAGCTAGTTACCCAGAGGGCTGAAAACAGGCAGAACTCAGGGACCCTGGCTCTTTCCAGCTGGCCCCTGGCCTGGACAAAACATACTAGGGATAGCCGGGCAGAGGAGAGAATCTGGGCCTCAAGTTTAGCTCATGGCCTCCTTCCTTCTCCTGCTCTTCTAGCTCCACTGCCTAAGGAGGAGGAGTGAGGAGGGCTCACTCTCCATTTTCCAGACCCGAGCCATCTCTGTTGGCCAAACTCCAGACCCTTGGAGCCTGAGCCCATTCCTAGACATCCCTGATTGATTCCTCCTCCATGAATTTTTTGGTCTCCCACTCCTTAAAGCAAGGGAAGTTAACAAGTTAGCCAGCATTGTTAAGTACTTTCCCAATGCCTGGCATTGTGCTGAGTTCAGGGGATCCAAAAAAGGGCAAAAACATGATCCCTGCCTTCACAAGGCCCCCAGGAAGTGTCCAGGAGCTCTCTGGGATACACTGGGAGCAAGTGGGCCAAGGAGAAGGGCAGCCTGGGAAAGGCTGCCTGCGGAAGGTGGGAACTTAGTGAGTCTGGAAGGAAGCCAGGAAAGGGGGAAGTGGGCTGGAGATGAGGAAAAAGGGAATTCCATGAATGGAGACAGATGAGTGCCCCGGATGGAGAGGCAAGGAGGCCATGTCAGTGGCTCCTGGGGCCGGCTGTCTCAGAAGTTGTACAAGCCTGAAAAGTGGGTTTATTGGCCGGGAAGGTGACACGATCAGACTTGGCAGGGTCCCAGGGCTGCGCCTCTCCTGGTCTCCCCAAACGGGCTCCATCTTTACCCCGTGCCCAGCCTAATGCAGGATGGGGTGCTCAATCAGGCCCAAAGCCCACCCCGGAGGTAGTATTGGAGTAAACAGACTGGCAGTCTCTGAGCTGGGCCTCCCCCAGAGCCCTTAGTTGGGTTTTCACACAATGGGCAGCCCCCGCCCTCCCCTCATTCCTTCCATTCCTCCCTTATCTCTTATCAGAGTCATTGTCCAGAGCAGGAGGCTGTGCCCGGCCTGGCCTCTGTACCACAGTGGGCCGTTCCCAGCCTCCTTTCTTCCTCCCGGCTTGACCCTCCACCTAGCCCCTTCTGTCTCAGGCTGAATGCTCGGGATGACATCCATTCCAGCGATGTTTAGTCACCAGACAGAACTGGGAAGGGAGAAGCTGCGTGGGCTTTGGCCACACTGCAGGCGCTCCCGGCCTAGGGATGGGGGTGAAGCCCCCACGGGCGGCTGGGATTTGAGAAGTCACTTTGGAGATGAGCAAAATAGGGAGCTGGGCTCGGTCCTTCATGTGGGGCAGATGGGGGACTCAGAGAGAGGAAGGGGCTACCCCCACTCACCCAGCATTCCTGGCTCCTGTCTTAGATGGCAGATGTAGGGAGGGGAGCCCAGGGCTAGATCTCTCTGAAATACTCCCACAAATCCGTTCCTTGGAGGCTCTCAGGTCAATGGTCTGTTACCATCTTATTGTTTGTCCTTCCTTCTTGAGAAGGACCATGATCTCAGGGAGGTGACACCGTGACATGGAAGTGAATTGGATTATAGTGAGGGGGCTGTGCAAGGTCACCTGCCTCACTTTCCCCTCCGGGGCCCTCTGGTCCAGTGGCCAGATACAGATCAGGGTGACTAGAGATGGCTCTGTGGGACAGAGAAGCAGTGAGGAAACAGAGAGGGGTAGCTTTTCCCAATGACCACCGCCATCTTAGAATGGAACCGTGCTGGACTTGAGGGGGAGCCCGGGCCATCTAACCAAGACCTCATAGAGAATTCCCTCCCAGTCCTTGTGAGGCAGACTCTAGAGGAAGGGGGAAGCAGGTCTGCCCAGCCTCCCTGCGGGGGAGCTCCTCACTCAGCCTCACTGTCCCTCCTCCACGGCTGCTGGCTCTGCCCTCCTGAACCCAGAGGAATGAGTCTCATTCTTTCCCCAGATAGCAGCCCTTCAAATACTTCAACTCCCATGTGTCCCTAGTATCTTCCAGATCCAACCCTAGGGTTTCTTTCATGATGGGGACTTAGGACCTTTCATCATCCCAACCTCTCCCCTAATCACATGCTTAAAACTTGGCTTGCAAAACCAAGTGCAATCCTCCTAGGAAGGACTGACCAGGGCAGTGAGAGAAATCCCTTATTTCTCAAAGCCACTCCTCTCAGGGCAGCCCCAAATCTCCTTAGTGAACTTGTGGTCACCTGCAACCCCCAGATCTTTTTCAGATGAATAAAGCTCTCTGGCTATGCCTTCCCCACAATTTCTTCAAGCCAAGGATGAGACTTGACATTCATCTTCACGACCTTTCATCTTTGATTCAGTCTTGCAAGACCTTTTTGAATCCTGACTCTCAACTAATCAGTAAATAAGCATTTATTAAGTGACTACTGTGTGCTAAGTACTGGGTTAAACTGGGAACAAAGAAAGGGAGAGGACAGTCTCCCCTTCAAGCATCTCCCACTCTAATGGAAGGGAAAACAGGCAAACAAATAAATACATACAAACTGTAGGCAGGACAAATAGGAATTAAACTATTTAATTTAATAATTAAACTAATTATTTAATTATTTTAAACTAATTAATACTGAGTTAAACTGAGCAAAGGAACGGTAATGAAGAGGGTTGGGAAGGGCCTCCCAGAGAGTCGGGGTTTTAGTTGGGACCCGAAGGAAACCAGGATTGTGGGGTGGCAACCATTCCTCCCCCCACATTGGTGGTCATCAGCAGGGCCAACAAACATTCTGTGAATACCTTATTGATGTCACCAATAAGGACATTAAATAATGCAAGACCAAGAAGAGGTGGCCGGTGCACCCCACTGGTGTCCCATAGAACCGCTGCCAAACCATTCATGGGCCCTCTTTGAGCCCAGCCATCCGACCGCTTCCAAATCTAATTGTCCCATCCTCGCTCCATCTTGTCCAGGAGACCAGTGTGACGTACCGGACACCCAAAGTGTCCAAGCTTTGGACTGCTGGATTCTGGGTAAGCTCTAGCCTCACAGCATCCCTCCATCTACCAGACCGGAAAACACGTTCTGAACAGCCAGGGAGCTTGGTCTGCTCTGACCATCCCCCTCTTTAGGAAGCCAGCCTGGCTTTGCACCCATCACCACCTTCCCCAAATGCTCTGAGGGCCTGTGCTTGCATTTCCCAGGCAACCAAAGTCAGTTCACTGGCCAACCAATTCTCTCCCCTTTTTTGGAAAATCAGGATTCATTTCCCTAGCTGAGACAGACACACCTTTGGTTTTCTCAGCTGCTATTCAACAATCCTATTTTTTCCCAGCTTCCTTCAGGATCCCCAAGATGTAGTTCCTCTGATTCAAATATGAGTTCGCCAATGGCAGTTGGAGATTCTCTTAAATCTCCTCCCTTCTCTTGGGTTTCAACTCCCTAACAGCTGTTTTGGGGCAGCTACATGGAGCAAGGGATGGAGTTCTGGGTCTGGAATCAAGAACATCTGAGTTTAAATCTGGTCTCAGACACTTACTAGCTGAATAAGCCTGAGTAAATTAATTCTGCCTCAGTTTCCTCATCTGTAAAATGAACTGAAGAAGAAAATGGCAAACTACTCCAGGATCTCTGCCAAGAAAACCGCAAATGGGATCACAACCGAACAATAACAGACATTTTTATCAAGCAATTTTCCTTGACAGAACAAGTATTCACCAACAACTGAGTAACCCGGCCTTCTCTCTGTCACCAGTTGTCATCATTCTGTCTCTCCTGAATGGGGTCCCATCTCTTCTTGGACTCTCCATTCTATTCTATCTCCTCTAGCTGGAAATCGAGCATTCTTTTGGCTTTCTTCCCCTTCCTCAGCTTATTCTGAGCTTCGGTTCTCCTGACGCTTTTTCTGACATCTTCATCTGACTGTGTTCTTGCTATTTTCCCAGAGTCATCGCTTTGCTTTGCGTTTGCTTTTGCTCTACAAGTACATTTTTAATTTAATATTTATTTATTTATTTAATATTTATTTCCCCCAATTACATGTGAAAACAATTTTACATTTTCTGTATCTATATCTATATTTATTTTGCTGAGGCAATTGGAGTTAAGTGACTTGCCCAGGGTCACACAGCTAGAAAATGTTAAAAATTTTAACCTCAAATCTGAGGTCAGATTTGAACTCAGGTTTCTATATGTATATTTTTAAACTTTAAGTTGGTTAGTGAGCTCTCTCTACATCTACATTGTTTCCCCTTCAGCAACATCCATTTTTACTTATGGGAATAGTTTTCATTTGTATTTTCTGAATTTCAATCTAGAAAGTTTCTCACCTCCCTTCACCTGATTTTCCCTGAAAATGGTTACTTTGTGGCCTTGTATCTGCGCTTCCCAGGGATACTTTGAAACCCAGAGTGCACCGCAGAGCGACCACTTTTCCTCATCATCGCTAAACTAGCCATTGGTTCATTTGCTTGCTTGTTTGTTTGTTTGTTTGTTTGCTGAGGCAATTGGGGTTAAGTGTTTTGCCCAGGGTCACACAGCTAGAAAATGTTAAATATCTGAGGTCAAATTTGAACTCTGGTCCTCCTGACTTCAGGGCTGGTGCTCTATCCCCGCGCCACCTGGCTGTCCCCATTGTTGGTCACTTTCTGAAAGATGGGAGACAATCCATGAGAAATGAGCAGTCCTTGAACCCCTTCCTTCCTTCCTTACCGTGACCCCTGTCGTCATCACCATCGTTATAGATCTTCGGGTGACAATTTGTCAGGAGAGTTATAGGGCCCCTGCTCTGTCAGTTTGGGGTGTCACAGACCCCCTTGGGAGGTAAAATTCATGGACCATCTATCAGGATCAGGGTTTTAAATGCAGAAAATAAAATCCGGGATTGAAAGAAACCTAAACAAGAGGATACCCAGAACTGGACTGAACTTGGGAGTCCCCAAGGAGATCCTTTGGCTTCTTCCACAGGCTTTCTGACACCCAAGGGGACTAATGAGAAGGATCTCAATAGGGCTCGGGCTGGCTGAGACTTAGGGTCATAGTGGACCTGGGGCCAGGGTGGGGGAGTGGAGCAAAAGTCTAACAGCTGCGTGGGGGTGGGAGGGTCAAGGCTCTCTCACCTGTCTTTGCCAGTCTGGGAGCTGCAGTACAACACACCTGTTCATCACGCAGCTGAATCAGCACAGATGTAGACAGTCTATAGTTTATCTTGGCAGAGCCCGGTGGCTCACCTCTGCTCTCCTTGGGGAGACAGTCCAGGGACATGATAAAACGGGAAGCCTGGTCTTCCATAATGTGAGCCAGAGCCCGGGGAGAGCCGTGGGGCAGCTTGGTGGGGACCTCACTAGAGCACTCTGGGAGGGCTTTCCAGGGACCTACGACTTCCCCCTCACACACACACACCCTAGGATTTGGAGAGAATCCTAGTGTTCCCTGCAATGCTTCTGAGGTCACCAGATGGGTCACCTCCCATCCACTGAGGAGTAAGCTGAGGGACAGGAAGGGACAAGGATTTGAACAAGATCACCCAGAGAATCAGTTGCAGAGGGATTCAAATCCAGCGGCTCAGTGGAATGAGGAACCTTCTGCATGTTTACTGGGGACATTGATTGGACAATCTGGGCTGCTGCAGCCCATGAGGCCTTACTGTGGGTCCCTCTCTGAACCCCATTTTTCTCACTTGTATATCAGGGAGTCACTCTGACCCCACCTTACCTCTTCCTTTCCTCTCCAAGGCTTTTTGCCCAACAAGTCCAAGTCCAACAAGACTCCCAGACAAGCAGCTCCCCTTGGCCCCCACCCCAACACCCAAACCCTCTGCTCTTGCCCCTACTAGATGAGGACGCCCGGTCTTGGGGTGGCCTAGCGCCATGCATTCGGGATTATTGTCGGCTCCTTGAGGACAAGGGCTGTTTTTGCTCCTTGGCACGGTGCTGGCACACAGTAGGACTTTACACCCTCTCCATTGCCTCTAGTCTAATTGTTCGGGACCGGAGAGGCCCTGTGGACAGCCATGTGATCTGGATCCATTTGTAATTCCAGGTAAAAGGAGCAGGAGAGGAGTCTGGGAATCTCATCTAGAAGGCTGGAGCCCCTTTCCCGGCCCCCGAGTCCTTCCTCTCGAGGTGTTCGAGGAGGCTGCCTCAGCAGCATCCACCGGGGATGCCCGCTTCTCCCCAAGCTGCTCTGCGGGGCAGGAGCTTGGGACACGTTTATGTAATCCGCAGCTGCTTAAGCTGCCCCCTGGAAACCCAAACCAGCCTCTTCCTCCTCCATCTCAAGATTATTGCCAGAAGATTAAGGCCTGCTCCCTCCTGCTGCCTTCTGTCTCCTGCGGGCAGCGGAGAAAAGGAGGCTGGAGTTCACCTGTGCGCTTTGTCAGAGCCTCAGTTCTTTCGTCTGGAAAATGGGGTCACACATCAGCATCCCGTGGGAGCTCCGGCTCGCTGTGTTGTTCAGAGCAACTCAATTAACCTCTCTGCGCCTTAATTGCCTCGTCCCCAAAGTGAAGGTGTTGGAAGTAGATGGGCAGGAGCTCAGAGAGTATCGGAATCCTCTCTCCAGAATCCCTGACAAAGGCCATCCAGCTAAGGGCCTCCAGTGCCTGGGAGCTCACTCCCTGAGAAGTGAGACAGCTCACCCTGGACCAGGGTTTCTCCTTAAAAATAAATTTGATTTGGCCACTCTCTTGTATCTCCTTGCTGGGATGATTTCTGAGTTCTCTTCTAGCTTTGTGACCCTATGACCACCCTGAGTCTCAGTTTGCCCATCTGTAAATGAAAAAAAATGGGGTCTTACCCTGTGCACAGGCTCCCCTGGACTTCATGATCCAGGGTGCAAACATATAGTCATATGACTGCGCTTCCCGAAGGTCAGGGCCCCCAGAAACAGGCCAAAATGCTTCCGCATGGAGATTCTGGGAGCCGCGCCCTGAGACGTAGGAACAGAAAGTCTGAATTCACCTTGCACACAAATCACCGCCCCTGGGACAGTCCTTGACCTAGAACCTCCCCACTGCAAAGTGGGGTCTAGGGAGGGGGGCCTGGCCCTGGCTCATCCCACCAAGGCAGTTGCTGGGCCTGCCACCAGTGTCCCTTCAGGGTCCCCTGAGCTCACTGGAGGCAGGATGTGGGTGTTGGGGGGCTGCCCACTCCAACGGCTGCAGGGACGTTTCTGAGCCCAAGGGATGCACTCAGGGGCATCCTGATGCACATCTTTCCATCCCTGGAAGCTCTGCTCTCACTGGGGACCCTGGCCTGGTCCTCTGCCCAGGGACGGACCTGGAGAACGGGGGCGGGGGTGCAGCCTGGTAAGATGACAAGGGGAGCAACTGGAAGAGGTGGGTGCTGGCCCCCATTGGGCCCTGTCGCCATCATCCTGTGATACCTGATGACCCCATGCTCTCTCCCTCTCCTCATGGGGACCCCAAGGGGGAGGAGTCGGGTACGGGGACCCCCTTCCTCTCTGGGCCTGGCGGGGGAGGGAAAGCTTCCCACAGACGCATGTGTGGGGGGTGCACGTGCACGTGTGAGCACACTCACGTGTCCTGCTGCCCCTAGGCAGACGTTCTCACAGGCCTGGCAGAGATGAACTCCATGGGAACAAGGCCATCTGAGCCTTGGGATTACGTCACTCCACGCCCCCCTGCAATTCTACCCAGGGTGGGGATTTGTGGGCCCTCTGGGGCAGATGGAGATAGAATCACCGGAGACAGTAGCAGGTCAGAGCTGGGAGGGGCCCGGGAGATCTTCGATTCCCACCCCGCCCTATCCCTTTTGGTAACTCAGAGGGCCGGGCAGGAGCGGGGACGGGCCTTGTCCAAGGTGGTACAGCCGGCAAGCAGCCTTGGCATCCCGGCTTGACAGAGTGAAGGAGGATGGAAGAGAAGAGGAGGAGGAAGGGGAGGAAGAGGAGAAGGGGGATGGAAAGGAAGAGGAGGAGATGGAGGAATGGAAGAGAGGGATGGAAAAGGAAAAGGAGAAAGAAGAGGAAAGAGGAAAAGGAAAAGGAAAAGGTGGAGAAGGAAGAGGAAGAAAAGGAAAAGAAAAAGGAGGAGGAGAAGGAAGAGGATAGAAAAGGAAGAAGAGAAAGCGGAGCTGGATGGGTGGAAGAGGTGGGTGGAAAAGGAAAAGGAGGAGGAGGAGGAGGAAGAAGAAGAGGAAAAGGAAAAGAAAGAGGAGGAAAAGGATGAAGAAGGAGGATAAAAAGGAAGATGAGGCAGAAGAAGAGGAGAAAGAGGAGATGGAGAGAGGGAAGAGGGGGATGGAAAAGGAAAAGGAGGAGGAAGAGGAGGAAAAGAAAAAGAAAGAATAGCAGAGGAAGAAGAGGAAGTGGAGGATGAAAGAGGAGAAAGAAAAGGGTAAAAGAGGAAGAGGAGTAGAATGAATAAGAAAACACTAGAAGAGGAGTAGAGATAGAGACTCATGGGACAAATAATTGGGTAGCAATGATACAGATAAATGGTGAAAAGGAAAAAGGTGAGCCTTCTCAGTCAGAGACCCCAAAATAGCCTCAGGGCTCCGAAGGAAGTGAGACCCCAGACTCCCAGCCCCATTCTCCCTGGTGTCTTAGCAGGGATCCAAGGAGTGGCCAAGTTGGAATGATTTTGTCTTCTCATCTCTTACCTCCTGTGCCGTCTGCCGTCTCCCTTCTCCCCGCCCCTAGGACTTCCACCTTAGTCCAGGCCCTTATCCTCTTCTTCTTGGACTGTTGCGCCGGCCTCCTTTTTGCCTCCAGCTTCTGCCATCTCTAGGCATTCTCCACACAGTTGCCAAAGTGATTTTCCAAAACCTCTCTGCCCTCCGGCTCAAAAATCTTCCATAGCTCCCCATCACCTCCAGCAGACCAAGGCTGGCCACAGTCCAGGGCAGGCTGAACCAAATTAAGATGTAATTAGGAAATATGCAACAAAATAAATAAGAATGCCATAAAACACAGATGAGGTTAACGTGTGGAGTTTGACACCACTGGCCTATAGGATACTGAAGTCCAGACTCCTCAGCCTGGCATTCAAGGCTTTCTTTGGTGGGGCTCCTCCCTTCTGGGCCCCAGCCTCTGCCCTCCAGCCCATTCCCACACGGAGGGAGGTCCCACCTGTCCCTTGTCCACACTTTATCTTCTTGAAAAGGGTCTGTGGCTAGCTGGGGGCCTCCCCAGGCTTCTCAAGGGGGATGTGCCAGTTTGAAGTCAGATAACGAGCATTTAATGAGCTCTGGGCTCGCTCTAAGGGAGGCAGAGAGGACCAGGGCTGGGCCTGGCCACAGGAAGCTTCCAGTCTGGGATGAGAAGAGCTTCTCTTAGTGAACATGGTCCAAGCTTGGGACGGGCCAGAAGCCGAGGCTGAGGAAGCCGGGGTGGGCCCCTGGGCTGGGCGAGGATGGGGGACTAACTCTAACCTGTGGATGAAGTCTGGGTGAGCAGACTCCCCACACAGCCCCTGCAGGCTCCCTTTGGCCTGGGTAATTAAGGCCATCTCCCAGGAGCCTGGGTCTTGGGCACGGGTGGTGATCTAGGAGCGCTCAGTAGTACTCAATAGGTAGCTAATAAGTGCTTGTGGATCATAAGGATGGATGGAACTTCCCAAAAGGCTTGTTTCTAGCGGCTGAAAAGACCCCGGAGCTGAAAAGGGTGAGACTGGTTCTCATTGGAAAGAGAGGGATCCAGGAGGCTGCTGGGAAGTGGGGAGGGGGCCCCACTCCCTCTGAGTCAGCCAAGCTGATTCACAGGCAGATCCAGGGGAACCGGGTTGGCTCGGAGCCAAGCGTGGAGTACAGAGATGGGAGGGAGAATCTAATCACTTCCCTTGGCTGTGCCCTCCCCCCAGGCTGGTCTTCCATACTCCACGCTGGGGGAGCAGCCCCCATGGGAGATGGGGAGGGATGATAAAAATACCCTGTCATTTCACGAGGCAGACGACAGACGTGGGAATCTGTCGAAGGGTGAAAACCCAGACAGGGCAGAAGGAGGATGTCGCCGAGGGGTTCAGAGCTCCGTGGGGACCCCCGCCCCAGGGCCGATGGCCACCCCTCCCCTGGACTTCCACAGCCATTGAGCACCCAGACTCTGCAAGGGCTGGGGAGCTCACCTTCTCAAGCCTGAGTGACAGCTCTTATTAGGAAGTTTTTCTTCCCATGAACCCCAAAGCTGCCTCCCTGAAACTTGCTCTCTGCCTTTTGGGGAGCTTAAGGTACCCCTCACATGCATTCTTCCTGTAAGTGGGGGAAAAGAAGCCCAACTTTGTCCCTCCTGCCATCAGGGGATGACCCCCCGACTGTGGGTAGGGATCTTGGGACTGGAGCAGTGGGGTGAGGAGGGACAGAGCACAATTGTGGGGCCCTCGTACACCAAATAGCACCCCAAGTGTTGGGGGTGGGGTAGGGGTTGGAGAGAGCCTGAGAATGGAGCTCCAGATGACCTCAGGCTCCGACTAAACCGTGAGACGCTTAACCTCTGTCTGCTTCAGTTCCCTCAATTGTAAAATGGGATAATAGCAGCACCTACCTCTCAGAGGGGTTGTGTAGGTAAAATGGGACACGTAAAGCACTTAGCCCAGTGCCAGGCACAGAGCAGCCGTAGAACTGCTGATGCCCCCCCTTCTCTGCTCATTCTAATATTCAAGAGTCCTTTTCAGCGCTGGCAAAGTGTTCTATGTTCCAAGGTTTCTCCCAATTCTGATGTTCTGTGTTCAGTGTTCTAAGCCCTTCCCAACTCTGACATCCCCTGTTTAAGTCCCCTCTCAGCTCTGACATCCCCTGTTTTAAGCCCCCTCCCAGCCCTGGCATCCCCTGTTCTAAGCGCCCTCCCAGCTCTGACATTTCCTGTTCTGAGTCTTCTCCCAAATCTAACAGGAGATCCTTTATGACTGTCACCCAGAACCACAGAATATCGGCACTAAACAGGCTTTTGGATGTTTATTAAAGTCCAGCTCTTTCACTTTACAGACGGGGAAACTGAGGCACTAAAGCAAAGGACTTGTTCAAGGGCACACAGGAAACATGAGTGGCAAAGCTTGGATCTCATTCCCGGTCCTTCAGCCGCATCTCCAGGGCGTTGTTTGCCGGCCTTCCCAGGATATGCGTCTGAGGGTCCCAAGCAGGAGACCAGCACTACCTGGTTCTACAGGACCCAACCCTTCTTGTCTTTCTTTTCTGGGGCTGGTCCATCACCCACAGTGCCAACAAAATATCGACAAGCTCTGGGCCCTGAGTGCCCAGGTCTGTGTCCTGCCTGTCTGTAAGGGGAGCAGGAGGAGGCCCCGGGCTGCTCCTAGAGACCTCACAGCCAGCCAAGAGTCAGAGAGACTTGGAGAGACGGGGGGAGTCTTGGGAGGTACAGACCGTCCTAGGCCCATTTCTAAGGGGGTCAGCCCCCAGCTCCCTCCCCCCCCCCGCACCTGGCCTTACTATCCAGCTCAGCCCAGAATGCCGGCCTCCTGCTCTGGGGGCAGCCCAGCCTCCAGCCTGAAGCTCCCTTGTCCAGCTCCCACGGGTCACCCTCTTGCACCTGACCGGCCCCATGGGCATCACATGGGTCTTCCCAGGAATTTGCCTTCCCCTCCCCTCCCCCATCGAGGCACCCAGCCAGAAAAGGAGCTCAGGTCTCATGTGACCAGGTCCTGTTCCCTCTCTGCTTGAGTGCCCGTAGCATAGCCCTGGCTGCGGGGCCCGTGTCAGTGTCCCCAGCCTGCCCCAGTGCCATCTATCCCTGCCCTCCAGCAGGGCACTGGCTGGGGAATGTCCTGGCTGAGGCCGCCTTCCCTCCTCCTCACCATTGCACTGATCTGGGGGTGGGGGGGAAGAGGGGGGGTTTTGGGGACCCCTCAGGCCAGAAAAGGGCAAAGCTGAGCTCCAGCCCAGATTGGAGAGTGCAGCCCTTTGGGACGTGGATATTAATGCTCAATCTTGCCCCAGAATCTCCTTCCACAGTGAGTGAACAGCCTCAGGGCTGGGACACCTGGTGCTTCCTGGCAGGCCCACCTGGGGCTGTGTGCCCTTCCTGAATCTAGAAAAGGAAAGCATGGAGAACAGGCCCATTCCCTCCCCTGTGCCTCAGTTTCTTTCCCTGCAAAATTAGCAGGAAGGGATTTGACTCTGAACTCTAAAAACCCATTCAGCTCCAATATTCCTTGAGGCTCTGCCTCAGTTTCCTCATCTGTAAAATGTGGCTGATGATGCTTGTCTCACCTCTCTCGGAGGTCTTGGGAAGAAAGCCCTCTAAAAATGAAGATTAGTGAATTCTCTGGGCCTTGGCTATCTTACAAGGATCTGTGCTTGTGTGAACCTCTCCCTGCTGAAGATGTCTAGTGGCGGGGAGCTCACCACCTCCCAAGCAGACCGTCCTACTGTTGTGATGCTCTGCTCACCAGGAAGCTCTGCTTTAGAAAGAACCCAAGTGGGTTCTCCGGGATATCCTGAGAGATGTTGTGAAATGCCCTGCTTAAACTTGGGTCTCCTGTTTATGGGATTCCCATGATCCATCAAGATCCTTGTCACACAATGGAGAGCGATTGAGCCTGATCTGCGCTTAGTGAACCCATGCTGGCTTCCCATACTCACTGCTTCCTTTTCTAAGTGCTCACAGAACCCCGAGGTTCTCAGCTGTGGAGAGACCATGGCAACAGACAGATCATCCTTCATCATCATCCCTTCCCGCTCCAGTGGGTCTTTAATCTGAATTATTGTCTCATAAGACAGATTTTTTTTTTTTAAATAGGAAAATTCATGATGTTTGCTTGTCTAAGGATCATGGAGGAGCATTTGGGAGGTTAGGACTCTCCTTGGAATCCATGCCACGTTTTCTCCACATCGAGCCCCAAGTGACCTCCCTGGAGGTGTCTCCCCTCCCAAAATTGTTCATTTCCGTTCCATCGGATCTTAGAAAATAGAGTCCGAAGGGACTTTTACAGCTTCCTCGGGGCAACCCTGTCATTTATAGAAAACTGGGGCTCATGTGAAACAACTAAGAATTAATTACTCTGACAGCACCAAGTCAGCAAATGACCCTGTGGGGTCTGAGGACAAAGGTCTGTCCCTCCCGGGGTGAGCAGAGAAGGTTCCCTGAGATGTCTCCTCCAGGCAGGCTGCACAGGCCGAAGGCAGCGCCCCTCAAAGGTTGGAGGCCTTCCCCACCTTGGTCCCCCTGCTTTGGACACTCTCCAGCTTCTCATGGGCCTCCCTGGACTGTGACCCTCAGAGCAGAGTTGCAGGCTCCAGATGGGGCCTAGCCAAGCCCAAGGTCAGCCAGAGTCCCATCCTGTGACTAAGTGACCTGTCCAAGGTCACGGAGCTTCTGATAAGGCTTCAGCTCAGGCAGGCTGACTCCTCACTCGGGGTTTTGCGGGTAGCCCTGGGAGATGTTCCTGAATGTACAAGGGCGTGAGAGGGGCAGGGCTCAGCCCGGGTGGGGGAGGAGGCCAGGAGAGATCCCATCTGATGTCCTCCCACTGCCCGGCCCAAACAGTGGGCGGGAGAGCTGGCGAGCAAACGTATCGGGTTTCAGAACAAGGTGTACTACCTGTCACACGGGTGAAGAAATGCACACACACAGATTCCCCAAGGCCACCTCCACTATCCCGTTTGTCCTCTCTGCACAAAGTCACTTAGCCCCCAGAGTACAGAGGATTTCTCCTCAGCCCTCCCCCAGTAAGTCATTCAATCAACTAGATCCCAACCCACCAGATTTGGATTCTGGTTCTCAAAGGAATCCTGAGTCCGATCCTGGGCAAAAGGTCATTCCCTGACATCTTTGTGACAAATAACGCCACCCCTGACCCTCACGATACTTGCCTTCCCCACTCCAGATTCGCTTTCCCCTCCTGGCTTGAATAGAACATCCATATCTCTCCCACCCCCAGCCCAGAATCTGCCCTTTCTTCAGATCCGGCTCATTTCCCTCTCTTCCAGGGAGATCCAGGCCACAGGAGCCCTTCTTGGCGGTCTCGCCACACAAGAGTGTGAACTTCCTTTCATCCATCCATCCGTTCATCCATTCATTCATTAAATTTTCCTATGTGCTTGGTATTGACCGAGACCCCAGCGCTGGGCCACAGCTGAAGGGAAACAACTCTGGAAGTTTACTTGAAATCCCAGAATCCCTAGAGCTGAACAAAAGCTACACAGGGGCTGGTTCCTACCTAAACAATCGTTATTTCTACAATGTCACAGGCCAGTGGTTTTTATGTGTCCCCTGCTTGAAGACCACAGGTGATGGGGAGCTCCCCGCTGCCTGCGGGTGTGGACTTGGAGCTAAGTTCTGGGTGCTTTGTAAATTGTGATCCACTGAAATCCCTACTTATTGAGCACCTACTATGTTCCTGGCACTGGGCTTAGCGCTTTTTACAAATATGATCTCATTTACAAGGGAATAAATCAGAGGACCTCATTTGAATGCCAGCTTTCCAGGGGGTCTCGGGGACGTCACGTCCCTCCTGTGACAGGATGAGGGGGTTGTGATGTAGACACTCTTCCAGTTCTGGGTCTAGCGTTCCCTGAGCCTGAGCAGAAGGAGCAAAGTCAGACCTGGGAGGGAGGAAGAGGAGGAGGAGGAACAGGAGGAGGAGGAGGAGGAGGAGGACGTGGTCTCTAGACCAGGAAGCCAGTGTGGACAAGGCAGGGCAGGGGGAGCCGGCTGTGTCTCCCTCCCCGCAGCCTCCAGGATCACGGCTCCTTCCTTCTGGGAGCACCTCAGATTTGGTTTGTGGTGGATGAAATAAGGGCTGTCTCCTATTTCACACCTATAGAGTTCACTGAGAGCCTATGGGGAAATTGGGGACACTGCTTTCATATGGGGGGAAACTTAGATTGGAACTTGTCCTAGGTTTTATTCAGGGTGAGGGGCACCAGCCCACAGGAGTTAAGAACCCAGAACTGGACCAGACTGTGTGAGCCCTGAGTCTTGGTGGGGTCCTGGGGGCTTTGGTTTTATTAACAAGAAAAGCCCAATTCTGTGCCCTGGGCCAGTACTCTGAGAGGTTCACAGCTCCCAGTACAAGTCCTGGGCCCTGGGGGCCTGCTCAGCAAAGCTGCTAGTTCCCAGAGACCCTCTCCATCTGTTCCGGTGTCCCTGGGGGCTTGCCAAACTCCCTCTGTGACTGGAAAAATTCCTGGCCCCCTCTCAAACTCAGTTTCCCAGCCTATAAGCTGAGGACAACCAGCCCATCCAGTGACTGGGGATGAATCCCAAGATCCCAAAGTATTAGGCCTGGGGAAAATGGGAGGGGGAGGGAGATTCTTGGTGTGGGGTCAATGACCGCATCGGACTCAGCTGTAAGTGGAGCTGAGGTCGGGCATCCCAGGGGAAGCTGAGCCCGCTGCGTCCCGCCCAAGACACAGATCTTGGGGCAGGTGACGGCTGCCTAAGGGATAACAGTCCAAAAGGTCACCTCCCCGCTCCTCTTTCAGTCCTAGTCCCATGACCCCCGTGGGGACGAGCTAGAACCCAGTGGTACCGGGAGGGAGAACTCCCAAGCCCCAGCTGTTGTCCGAGAGCTCAGGCCAAGGAGGGGGAGAGCCAAAGGACATACCCCGCTGGGAGGGCTCCCTTCTTTACAGATGGGGAAACCAAGTCCTAAAGAACTGTGTGATTTGCTCTGTTAGTAGCGGAGCAGAGAGCAGCATGTGGGCTCTTTCCTTCTGCTCTGCCCCCCTCACTTGCAATAGGGGACACAGAGATCCAGAGAAGGGGGGCCCCACAGTCTCCGAGGTGTCCTTGGCTCTGCCAGGTCCTGGGCCCTCCTTCCCGGCTCTCCTTCACACGGCCAGCCTCGGGGGTGTCAGTGACGGGAGATGGATTCCGGGGGTAGGAGGGAGGAGGAGGAGGAGGCTCCCGAAATAGCTCGGCGCTGTTCACTGAGTCAGGCTCTAAAAGGAGGTGCTGAGGGAAGGCCGGGGGCGAGCTCATCTCTCTGAGTGGGGTGTCAGCTCCGTATCTGGCTCTGAGCTCACGGGCACACACTGGCTATTAATAACAGGCTTCCCTCAGCTCCTCCCTGATCTCACCCGGGCAGCCACCACCACACACTCCCTCACTTCCCTCCAATTGGCTCGCGAGCCGCCGCGGCGTCACCTTGCTGATGTCACGGTCTTCTTCGAGAATGAACCAACGTCCTGAGGGCCGGACTCTCTACCCATGGCTCAGAGGAGGAGACCGAGGCTGGGAACGAGGTGCCCAGTGCCTGTCTAGCCAATTAGTGGCGGGCAGAGCCGAGACTCCTTCCTTCCCAAGCCCTGACTTTGGCCCCCCGCTGGGGCCGGGGTCCAAGATGGAAAGGGGGACGCTCAAGGGACAACATGGCAGCCAAGGCATGAGTCAGGGCACTTCTAGTTTGTGCCCACATAGTCAAAGTAAAGGGGGGGCTGGGGCAATTAACCGGATTTCTGAGGCAGGAAGGCCTTGCTCTGGTGGGAGAGCAGCTGTTTGGGTCCCAGAGGGCAGGTGCAGCCTAATCTACAGAGGGTGGGGGTGGGGACTCACAGAGGAGACCCTCCCCTAGGGGACCAAGGACCCTCTGTAGATCTGAGTGGGGATCAGAGTGCTGCCCCATAACAACCCGGGAGGGGGGAACGGGGCAGGAGCAAAAGGGTATCTTCCCCCAGAGGTTTAAAAGGGTCAAAAGAGATGAACAAACACTTCTCAAAAGAAGGCTGCTGACTATGAATAGCCTCATGAAAACAAGCTCCAAATAGGGACGAGTGAGAGAAATGCAAATCACAGCAGCTCTGTGGTTTCACCACATGCCCTGAGAACGCAGCTTCTGGTGAGAGGGATGGCTGGCTCGTTCCTCGTCCCTGTCGGCCCCGTGCCCAGCCCGGTGGCTGGCACACAGTAGGTGCTTACCAAATACCCCGTGGCCGATTCGCCCATCCATTGGTTGGGTGACCATTTAAATGGCCAAGATGGACAATGGAGCAGAGTTATGGTAAGATAGCTATGTTGCTCCACTGGGGCCAGCTGTGAACAGCTCCCAGAATCCCATGGTTCTGGATTTCAGTTTAAACTTCAGGCAAGGAAAATGACAAGGGGGTCCATACCCTTTGACCTAGAAATCCTACCATTGAGTATAGGTCCGAGGGAGTCAAAAACAGAAACTAAGGTTGAAGAGGAGTGGTCTTGGAGTGGGAGCCAAGGACTGGGAACTCCACAAAGACTGTCACTTGGAGAACACCTGGATCATCATGGTGCACGAGGGGAGTAGGGTATTCCTGTGTGGTAGGGAGTAATAGATAAGGGAAGTGTACAGTGACATGGGAAGATTTGTATGAATGGAGGCGGAGCCAAATTAGCAGAAGCAAGGAAAAAACATACCTACTGATGACATAGATGGAAAAGGTCAGCAAGAGGAAGTGGAACTCCAAGTAGTGGAAAACCCGGCCAAAGTTCCAGAGAAGAGAGAATAAAACCCAGCCCCTCCTCCGTGGTGGGGAGGTGGGTCTATCAGGCAGAACCCAGTCCCATTGGCTTTGGACCCACCCACTGGGTCCCTGTTGGACCCATTGCGAGGCAGTCTCTGAATTGGGATATTTTTGTTTCCTTGTTTTGTCTTTGTCCCAAGGGTGGGTCCAACCTGGAAGAGGGGGGTATGATGGAAATGATAAGATAAAAGATGTTCCCATAAAGGCAAGCATATTTACAAAGGATACTGTCTCTCCCCTCCTCTCCCAGAATAGCTCCTTCATGATAAGGGTTCTCATGGGAGGGTGGAAGGATCCCTGAGCTAGGCTTTAAATTCTGTCCCAGGTGTGTCTCTGGACAAGTCATCTCTGAGATTTGGGGTCCCTGGATGTTAACTGAGAGTGTGGGGGAGGGGTTCCTACTTCTACCTGCCTGTGGTTATTCAGAAGCATTGATGGGCAGTGGGGAGAGGGGAACCCCGACCCTGGTCCAGGCTTGCACGGCAGCGACACCTGCTGGCCATAATGAGACATAGAACCTCCACTTTTCTGGGGGGACAGCAGCTTCTGCTATCAGCCAGCCTAGGTACTCACCTTTCCTCATATGTTCAAGGTCAGTTTTTGGGGAGCTAGAGGAAGAGCAGTCTCGGATCCTGTCCTCAGGGGTTCCCAGTGTGGTATCAGAGGAGGAACAGCTCCAATATTTATGTACCGATCTATTATTTGGTTGGCTGTGGGAGAGGAGCGAGGTATGGTAAGGTCTTTGTGCTTTTCCTAAAAATGAACTCTCCAAGTCACTAATGACCTTTGGTCCCTTTTCTCAGCTCTCATCCTTTTTATAGTTTTAACAATGTGGGTCACTCTGGACATTCTCTTCTCTCTGAATTTTAAGAACATTTCTCTCTTTTTGTCATTCTCCTACCTGTCCGACCTGCCTTCCTAATCTGCCTTGCTGAATCAGCATCCGTTTCCCACCCCCTAAATACATGTGGACCCCAAGGCTCTGCCCTGTGCCCTCTTCCCTTCCCTCAATATGCTCTCAATGGCGTCATCAGCTCCCACCCACTATTTCCCAGATAGCTGTGAGAGGTATGGGGATCTGCCTCTCTTTTAAATTTTGAATGATTTGTTCTTTAATATTCAAGTATGTATCCACTTCAGATTTATTGTGGTGTGTGTGGTACATGGTATAAAATGTTAGTCTAAGCCTCTTTTCTGCTAGATTGCTTTCTAGCTTCCCTAGGGATTTTTGGCAAATAGAGAGCTCTTTCCAAATTTATGTTTTTAGATATTAAACACTACCTTGTTGAGTTACATTATTTTCAATTCTCTCATGTCTAGCCTACTTTTAAGTGTCAATCTACTTTTCTATTTTTCAGCTAGTACCAAGTGGTTTTTTTGATGATTATTGCTTTATAATGTAGTTTGAAGTCAGGAAGAGATGTCCCCTTTCATTCCTACCTTTTTTTCCCCCCATTATTTTCCTTAATATTCTAGATTTTTTGTTCCTCTGAGTTAATTTTGTTATTATTTTATCTCTTTCTGTAAAGTATTCCTTTGCAAGTTTGACCGGCCTAATACTAAATCTGTATACTAACTTTGGTACTATTGTCATTTTTATTATATTGGCACGACCCAACCATGAGCACTGATTATTCCTCCACTTAATCAAGCTGCTCTTCATTGAGCATTTTAAACTGTATTTCTATAAGTAGTGAATGTACTTTGATAGACATTTCATCTATTGTATAGTTATTTTTAAAAGGACTTTATTTTCCATCGTTGGCTCCTAGATTTTATCATCATTCTATAGGAAAAAAAACTATATATTTCAGGGTTTCTTTGGCAACCCACAACTTTACTGAAGCTATTTTCTCATTTTCTTTGCTGATGCTCTCGGATTTTCTAAGCAAGCCATTTTATCATGAGCAAATAAGGGAAGTTTTGTCTTTTCTTTACCTATCTTCAAGTCTTTTATTTTCCCTGTCATTGTTAGAATTATGGCAAATAAAGTTGAGAAAGTGGAATCCATGTTTTATTCCTGTACCTATCAGCAAAGCTTTTGGTTTTAGAAAGATATATATATTATATATATTTATTTTTTTTTTAACTCTCCAGGGTTTTTAGCATAAATAAGTGTTGTGCTTTGTCGGTGGCTTTTTCTATATTTATTGGTAGAATCATATATTTGGAGATGTTTTCTTTTAACAGAAGCACATTACTTGTTATGTGTTGTGTGTTGTTGTGTACATCCTTGCATCCCGTGGTGTGCTGGCAAATGTTTGACAGCTAAATCTTCAAAAAAAAAAAAAAAATTCATGCCTGATATAAAATTGAATCCACATTTTTAATAATTTCTCCTTCTCTTTCTTAAATCTAGACAAAACCACAAAACAATAAATCAAGTCACAATTCATGGCCTTTGTCTATCTCTGAACTGAAACTCTATTTCCAATTGAAAATTTAGCAATAGTTCCCCTGAGCAAGCCAGTTAAAATTGGCTCCATCACACCCCTGCTTGCATTTCTGGTATAAATCCAGCTTGGTCATAATGAATCATTTTTTTTAGATAAATTGTTGTACTTTTTGCCAGGAGAATAAATGTTTAATTAAATTACCACGAGCCCCAAATTGATAGTCAGCAAAACTAGATCCTAGTCTCTGATCTGTCGCTAATTTGGCTGGTGGCCTTGGAAGGCTCTGGGCTTCAGTTTCCACAAGTGTAAACTTCCTTTCCAGAATAGGATCTCTCTGAGGGCATGATCCTAGACTGTTCCCCTTTTCTCTGCCTCACCCCCTGTAAAGCTACAGCACAGTTCTAGAAAGCTATTGATAGGATAATTGATTTTCTTCTAAAAAAAATAGAGGTAAGGACTCTGATTGGTCCCTAAGGGGTTCTTCTTTGTGGTGGTGGTGGTGGTGGGGGGGGAACAACTGTAGGAAGTAGTCTAGAATAGAAAATAGGGACTGAGATTTAGGTTGGGAGACAGTGATTAAAAACATGCTCTTCCTGTCCAGCTCACATGTCCAAGATGGAAAGGAGCCAGAGGTTCAGAGCAAACTCTTTGTCTAAGAATAAAGATGATAGAATTAGCCAGAGTTTCTATCCTGCCTCTAAGGCTCTTATAACTGGAGGTGGGTTGGATGGGGAGAAGATGTAACTCTGAGGGGCCTGAGTTATCCCAAGGGCCCCACTTCCATCTCCTCATTCATCTCCAGGTTTATTAAACACCTAAAAAGCAAGCGGTACTACCTTCAAGGAACTTACAGTCTCCTGGGGTAGCCTGACATCTCCAAAAATAAATACAGTGCAAAGCCAGGTGTAGCGGTGGCAGAGAACACCGGGAGGACTCCAGAAATATTGGGGAGTCTGGTATTGGCTCCCACTCGGTAGAGTTGGAAGAGAGATGGCTGGTGCTACAGGACCCAGAGAAGGGCAGGCTGGCCAGAGTTTGGGTTGGCTGTGCCTTGACCGACTGACCGAGGCATGTGATGGGTGACCACCTGCCAAGACGAAGGAGGAGGGATTCTCATTTTGGGATGGAGTCAATGGCCTCCTCCTGTGACTGGATTTTTGGATAAGGGAGAAGACACTGCATTTAACTATCAGAACTCTGGGATCTTCCTGACGCTTAGGGTCAGGAAGTCCTGAATTCAAATCTTTCCTCGGATACTTAGTAGCTGTGTGTGCCTGGGTGAATCAGTTAATATCTGTCTGCCTCAGTTTCCTCATCTATTAAGAGGCATAATAACAAGACCCATTTCCCAGGGTCCTTTGAGGAACAAATGCGATTAAGTTTGTAAACAGCACTGAATGTCATGCCTATACCATAGTAAGTGCTCTATAAATGCTTCTTCCCTTACCTCTTTGCCCCAACAAAAAGACTGTAAACAAAGCTTTTGCTCTCTTTGAGCCTCAATTTGTCCAAATGTAAAAGGAAGAGTTACAAGTAAATGACTCTGGCGATCCCTCCAGTTCAAGCTCCATGAGTCCTAGTGCCCCCTGTCCAGGTCAGACCACATCTGGCACATCACATCTGCTCTTGGTCAAGATCATGGATGAGTCTAAGATGCAGCAAATACAGCTCCGAGTGAGAACAATGGGAAGGGGGAATGGGGATGCTGAGCTTAGAGACCCCCCAAATTTCTCTACAGAGACCCCCCCTAATTTCTCTACTAAATACAAGGTATTTAGTAAGTACCTACTGTGTACCAACCCCCGAGCAAGAAACAGTCTCAACTGCCCATAGCTTCTATGCTAATGGGATAGACAATTTATACATATACATTTCTATAGAGAGAATAAGCCAAGCCAACAAGCACTTATTAAGCACCTACTGTGTGCAAAAAATGGCACAATTGGGAGTGAAGGGAAGGAGGAGGAAGTTTCATTGAAGCAGATTTCAGGCGAGCAGCAAGGGAATTTTCTCAACAATAAAGGCTGTGTTGAGATGGGATGGGTCACCTCAGAGGTAGTGAGCTCCCGGCCACTGAAGGTCATCCCACAGCAGCTGGATGATCAGATGCCAGGGAGGCTTCAGTGGGAGGATAGCCAGGACATTTTCCAGGATTCCGATCCCCCCCACCTCAGAAAAGCCTCCGGTTGTTGGGTTCCCCAGATTAAAGGGTCAAACACTCCCCGTCAAGGACTCCTGGTTTCCGGGGCAGCTGATGAATGATTATGAAACAAGTCATCATGTGAGAGTGACTGGGAAAAGGAGTGGAGATCAGCGCTGGGGCTGAGCAGCTCCGATAGGCAGCGCGGCCCGGCTACACCCGCTCCTCCGAGCTCCCGCCCTGACTCCCTCAATTCCTATTTCAGGCTCCTGACGCGACTCAGCATTTCTATTATGGGCCAGAGGAGGAAGGAACAATGAGCTGCAGCAACAGTGAGGCCGAAAATATCACATGAATGAGACTCACGCCCTGACTCATTAAACTAAGGGCTCTTGAGAGGGATGGAGCTAGCGAGGGAGGCAGGGGAGATGGGGGGGTGGAGGGGGAAAGAGAGAGAAAGACAGAGAGAGAGAGAGAGAGACAGAGACAGAGAGACAGAGACAGAAAGAGAGACAGAGAGACACACAGAGAGAGACACAGAGTGATGACAGAGAGACAGAGAGACACAGAGAGACAGAGAGAGAGAGAGAGACAGAGATAGAGAGAGACAGAGACAGAGACAGACAGAAAGAGACACAGAGAGACAAAGACAGAGAAATGGAGATAGAGAGATGGAGACAGAGAGAGACAGGAAGACACAGACACAGACAGAAACAGAGAGACAGAGACACAGAGACAAAGACACAGACACAGATGCAGGCAAGAGACCTAGGCAGAGAGGGAGAGAGAGGGAGGAGAGAGAGAAAGGAAGCGACAGACAGAGGAGAACAACAAATAGATAGAGAGAGGCAGAGGCAAAGAGAATTCCTCCGAAGCCAGGAAGCATCTCTGAAATGGCTCCTCTGTGCCAGGCACTGTGCTAGGTGCTGGGGATGCCCTCGACTGGCTCCATGATCTCCATGCAGCCTTCTGGGGAGGCTTCCTCACTTTCTCCTAACATGGCAGTTCTCCAGGAGAGTATTTGAGCTGTCCACCTGTCATCAGCCTATGCCTACTAACCAGCCTGTCCTTTCTCCTTTCGTCCCTGCTCCTGTGTTCCTCATAACAGGCTTTACTTACTCCTGTTCTTCAAAGTTCCTCATTGGGAACATGTTGCTCTCTGGGTGAAAGTCAGTTTTATTTCTTCAGAGATCATTGTGTTCTGTGTCTCACAGGCATATAATAGCACCGATAGGATCTTGATATTTAAAAAGATGGGCTTTTGTTTCTCAGAGAAGTTTGTGGCCGTTGAAGGAGCTTGGCAATTTCCCAAAGACAAGTGAGCTTGATCTTTTTACTTCTGAGCCTCATTTGTTTTCCAGTTGCCTTTCTATTGCAGATATACATACCAATGAACAAGCTTCATGGACATTTTTCATCCACTTGGTCTTTCCTGTGTAGATGGTCACGCAAAACTTCTTTGAGTAATCACAGCTCTCTGATAGATTCTGCAGTGTTCTTGTGGGAATCATATACTTATTAAAACTTCCTATTTCCTGCATTAGCAGGTTGTCTCAAAAAGGTTGTCTCTGATGCATTTGTAGATGGTTCTCATCAACATTTTATATGTATGACCATAGATATGTCAGTCAAAAGGGATACTTTTCTAATATTAATAAGATCTTGGATTATTCCCCATTCTTTTGGTATCATCCTCTTTTTTATATACCTCATGAATCACTCAATGTCTGTACAAATTTGTAGCTAGGGGCAGCCAGGTGGTGCAGTGGATAGAGCACCAGCCCTGAATCTAGGAGGACCTGAGTTCAAATTTGGTCTTAGATATTTCCTGAATATGTGACCCTGGGCAAGTCACTTAACCCTAATTGCTTCAGGAAAGAAAAATGTATATCTATATCTCAGCTCCCCTTTGGGGAATTTACTCTTGGAAGAGCCCTCTACCACGATGGACTCTCAAAGGATAGTTTTTCAAAAACCTTAAGATGTCCCCCACCTGTAGCATGGTGATGTCACTGTGTGGCTCAGAGGAAGGTAGAAAAGATGTCTTGAGCCTTTTCTCCATCCCCACAACCTTGCTTCAAGGGATACTTTTATTCCTGTCAAGAAGGAAGCAGTAGCTTGGGACCAGGAGCCGCTACTCTGCTCTATTCAGAGAGAGAGCTGCTGGACCAGACTCCTATCTGCTCCTTTAAATGTTCTTATTCTATGTTATGGAATATTCTTGTTCTATGAGAAACAATCAGCAGGGTGACTTCAGAAAGGCCTGGGGAGACTTACATGAACTGATGCTGAGTGAAATGAGCAGAACCAGGAGATCATTGTACAAGGCAAAAGCAAGATTATAGGACGACCATTCTGATAGATGTGGCTCTTGTCAACAATAAGGTGATTCAAACTAGTTCCAATGGTCTTGTGATGAAGAGCACCATTTGTACCAGAGAGAGGACAGTGAGAACCGAGTGTGGATTACAACATAGTATTTTCACTCTTTTTCTTGTTGTTTGCTTGCACTTTATTTTCTCTCTTTTTTCCTTTTTGATCTGATTTTTCTGGAGCCGCATGATATTTGTGGAAATGTGTATAAAGAAATTGTTCATCTTTAACATATATCGGATCACTTGCCAACAGGGGAGGAAGTAGGGTGAAGGGAGAGAAAAAAAATTAGAACACAGGGTTTGTAGGGGTGACTGTCAAAAAATATCCATGTATATAGTTTGAAAATAAAAAGGTTTAATTTTTTTAAAAATGTTCTTATTCTAGAAGAGATAGCTTTCAAGATAGAATTAAACATCTGATGGCTGTTTATTAATGGGGAAAAAAGAACTTAAGACTTGACTCCCTACCAAATACCAATTCCACAATGAATAGCAAATAAATCCATTTATCCAAATTATAGAAAACAAAAATCAGAGGAGGTCTATGCTGGAGAATATATACCAGACAATACAGACAATACTCCCAAAGGGAGTGAGATAACTCAGTTCAACCAAGAGAAAGTATACCAGATCTCCCCCAAGGGAAAATTGTCCAGTCTCTAGTGTAGCAAGATGGAGATAGGAACCTGATGGAGACTGTTGGTGTCTTCCCATTTTATTGTGCTAGAATAAATAAGATACAATATATTGTATACAATATATAAAGCACAATACATATGATTCTTCAGCAATCTAAAGTGGACTTGGTATCATCCATTTTCGCTTGATGATGGAAGATAGAAGTGGTCAAAGCAACTGGAGAGACTCAAGAGTTTGAAGATAATGAACCTGTCTTCTTTCCAACTCTCATCAGCTTCACCCCATCACCCCATCCCTCATGCAGATATAAGCCATTAATCCCCACTAATCAAGAGATTCTACCAATTGGCTTTGGGTCTAGGGTAATGGAAGAAGGGCATCCCAGACCAGCCATCTCTTTATTTCTCAGGATTTCTCCATCATCATCACCCTCTTCCACTTTCCTTCAACAAGTGGTTTTCCCCATTAAAATGTAAGCTCCTTAAAGGCAGATACTATCTTTCTTTGTATTTTTGCATTTATATTCCCAATGATTAGCATAATGCCTGCCTCACAATAAGAGTGTATCTGACTGACTTTATAGATATACTTGGTCTCACCTAGTTGCTTTTCCCATCTCTTTAGGGCATTTCAACCTCCTTCATAATCAGAACTTTCAAGAATATGAAGTGGGGTTCAAGTATATTGATTCTACCATCCTGGATGCTCTAAAACTCTTGCAGATCTTTTCCATTTTCCCTCTGTTTGTTGTAGCGCTTCCATTTTTCATTCTTAAATGTCCTTGAGGTGATTTTGTTGAGTTGGCTCCACCATCCTGGATGGCAAAAACCAGTTTGCTTTAAAACTTTTGCAGATCTTTTCTATTTTCCCTCTGTTTGTTGCAGCCCTTCCATTTTCATTCTTAAATGTCCTTGGGGTGATTTTGTGGCATTGGGTCTATCATCATCCTCTCTTTAAACTGTTTTTAATGTTTATTCTGCTTCTCTCTGATGCTGTTCATCACCTTCCCTCATTCTGCTTTGTGAGTTCTTCCAAAGAATTTTATATTCTAAGCTAATGTTGTCTTCAGCCACCATCATTCTTAGCTTAGTAAATAACTCTGGTGATACAAATCCAAAAGGAGAATAATGCCTGTCTTCACGGGAATGATGTTGTATTAGAGGGAAAAGGAAAAGAGTGAGAGGAGGGAAGAGAGAGAGAGAGAGAGAGAGAGAGAGAGAGAGAGAGAGAGAGAGAGAGAGAGAGGAGGAGAAAGAGGAGGAGGAGGAGGAGGAAGAGGAGGAGGAGGAGGAGGAGGAGGAGGAGAAGAAGAAGAAGAAGAAGGAGAAGAAGAAGAAGAAGGAAAGATAGAAAGAAAGAAAGAAAGAAAAAAAAGAAAGAGAGAGAGAGAAAGAGAAAGAAAAGAAAGCAAGCTCAGAGGCTGCTGGATCTGTGATGGAGGGGGTGGAGTGCTTTGATTTTCCACATTCGTGGGCCTTTCTCTGACATTTGGGAGCTGATAGAACTTATTGCCTTCGTGACCAAGAAATGTAGCTGTGTGGCTGAAAGCATCTAGAGTCAGAAAGTGAAGGGAAAGGGGGAACAGAGGACAAAAGGGCTCAGGCAGGGGATTGGGGCAGAGCAGGGAGAGTCATTCTTAGGGTTCAGGGATCCAAGAAAATAGCAGCTGCCTCTTTTTTCCAAGCTTCAGTGTCAAAAATGAGCAGGCTGCTCTGGCAGCTCTGCCATCTCCTGGTCTAAGCCCCCTCCCAGCCCTGACATCCCCTGTTCTAAGCTCCCTCCAACTCTGATATTCCCTGTTTTCAGGCTCTGTAAGATGAAGGTGGGATTGTTATGATCCCAACTGCACAGCCACCAGAGAGAGCCCTGGGGGTCGGTCACCAGCATCCCCATGACCTCCTGCCCCACAGCATTTCATCATCAGACTGGACACAAGGGGGTATAGATCCTCAAAAGTCCATTGAGCTGAATGTTTGGAGCTCAAAGCCTCTAGACAGGTATTACCCAGCCTGCGGGCAACGGCCAGGGCCTGCTGGGCCCCTATGACTCAAAGCTCTCTTCGGACACGCTCCTTGTCCAAGAACCAAGCTCCCACTGAGAGGCCTGCGCAGGCCAGCTAGTGAGGGGCAGATGCTGGGGAGCTGCTCCCACTCAGGGTGCCTCCCGTACAAACAGCAACCTGTGAGCAGCAGGCGTCAGACAGCACATCTCTGTCTGAGCTCTGAAGCCAGAAGCACTCAGTCACACTGGAGCTGGAGCCGGACTCAACTTCCTCTGGGATCAACCCGGTACCAGACTCCTAGTACCCTGACAAGGCCTAAGCAGGCAGGGCTTGGAGAGGGCGAAGTATGGGGGAACTTGCCTCGAAATTCAAATTGTTCTGGGAGAGGAGGAAGAGGAGTAGGAAGAAGAAAAGGAGGAAGAGGAGGAAGGGCCAGGAGCTGGCCATGGAGAAACCAGGTTCCAAAATATCCAGGAAGTTCAAGCCAGACTTGGAAGGAACATTGGTTTGGACACTGGAGATTCTCCTACCTCACACTCCCACTTTACAGAGTGGAAACCCAAGGTCCCACTTACCAACACTGGGGATCAGTCCCCAGATTCCTGATAACTAGATGAGAGCTGTCCCCCAATCTCCCCAATCCCACCTCCCACTTTGAGAACTTCAGACATGGGGATGAAGGCCAGGTTGGTGGGAATGATGATGATCATAGTGATAGGGATGATGATGATAATGATGGAGATGAGGGTGGGGATGGTGATAATATGATGATGATGATGGGGATTATGATGGTGACAGTGTTGGTAGGGATGTTGATGCTGATGGTGGTGGGTATGATGGTAGTGATAATGATGGGGATAATGAGGATGGTGGGGATGCTGGTAGCAAAATGATGAGGACAGGAATGATGATGATGGTGGTGGGGAGTGGTGATGATGTCAGCCCAAATTTGTATAGCATTTTTGAGGCTCCTATAGCACTACTATCTATACATGCGATCTTACTTGATCCTCTCTACAGCACTTCACAGATGAGTAAACTGAGGCCCAGAGAGATTAATGGCTTGTGCAAGATCACACAGTTAGTCAGTGTCTGAGCTGGTATGTATAAATGGGACAGTGACTAAGGAGCCTGAACCTCCTGTGGCAACAGTCGATCATTCACTCAACAAGTGTTTCTGCAGCATGGACATATGGGTGTTAGGAGGGCTAGCACTTTTGGTGTGAGGGCTGCTCTTCCCCTTGGTGTCCACCTTCCCTCAGCCTTCACCTGTGGCTCCAAGAAACTGTAGCCTGGGCAGAGGCCACACCATGATAAACCACTTCAGTAGATGTGCTAAACCAAGTTCAGGGCCATCAATGGGCCTCACACTCATCAATGCATTAGAGGGGTGACCAGCCTGAGCATGTAAGACAGAATGGGTGGAAGGAACAGTTTTTTCCAGTGACCACAAAAGTGGCTGAAGCAGGTGCCGGGGAGCACCTAGAGCTTTCAGACATTGAACCCTAAGGTCATCCTGCCCATCATCAGTCATCCCGACTTGCCCTGACACCGGACTTCGGTAACATTGGAAAGAAAGAGAAGTCGACAACTTTGTGTAGCTCTGTCTCACTTCGGTCCAATTCACCCCATGAGGTCCAAGACTCCCCATGATGTGTGCTGGGCATCTGTACTCCAGGATGGGGAGAAATAAAGTTTCAGGAAGCCCCGTCTCTCCCCTCATGAAACTTGTAGGAAGCTTCAGATCTCCTGACGGTTCCCACTCTCTCCCAGACTTCCCCCAAGCAGAACAAGACTAAGTAATCCCTCTTCCCCAGACAGCCCTCTACTGGACTGGATGCTCTCCAGCTAATCAGCTTCCTTATCAATCTGTGGTGCTCACCACTGAACCAGCACCCTGGGGTCACAGGCCTCCTCAGGCAGTGGGGGTGAGCTTAATTGTCCCCAAGGCCCCTAGATTTTTTTATCCAGAACATGGGACAGACAAGAGGCTTTCCCAGGGAAGGAGAAATCCACACTCCTTGGTCCCAGACCCAACATGGCAGGTGGGGCTGGCCAAACGTCTCTCTCCTAAGCCCGCTCCTGTCTCACTTGGTCAAGTCTTTGGTTTTCTGCTTAGCTCTCTTAACTTCTGGCTGACTCCAAGTCTGTCCCAGAGACAAACAGACACTAGATGTGTGTACACAGTGAATGGGGAGCTGGTCTTGAAATAGGGAAGACATGGATTAAAACTCTGCCTCTGAAGCAAGTTCTTTATCGCCGGAGAGCGTGTCCTGTCTTGGAGGTCCCCGGGACCAATGATGTCACAGGTCCAGTGCGACCCCCGCTCAAGTGACAGGCCAGGCAAACACTGGTGACTTCTTATATGGAGACGAAGAAGGAGGATATTGAGATCTGGTCAGAATAATCCAGCCTGACCCAACCTCCTCCCAAAGCTCCCCCAGAAAAGACCTCCCCCCCACCCAGAACAACAAGGATGCTGGCTCCCGCTGCTGAGTTGGAGGTGGGGTGGGATGAGGAGGGGGAGCGGGAAGTGAGCACCCCCACCAGCAAAGTCCTCAGAGGCCAATGAGCTTGACCAGCCCCTGGACAGGAATCCCTGCTAAAGCTTCCCGGGAAGGACTGGAGGCCGAGCGTGGAGCCCTGCCTCCCTTCTCAGCTGGTCCAAATCACCTTGGCAAGGCCATTTATTCTGAGCTCAGGTCTAAATTTGCCATTGTAACTGCCGTTGTTCTCTCCAGCTGGCCTCTGGCTCAGACCGGCCTCACACCAAGGGAAGGGCGGCAGAAAGGCTAGCGGCCCCTCCTCCATCAGCCTCCCTCCTGAAGCTTGTCATGGCCATCAGGCACCCAGAGGTCCCAGGGCTCAGGTGGCCAGACCTCTCAGCCAATCGCCTTCTCCCACTCACCCTCTGCCCTCCCTGAGCCCAGCCCAGGTGGGAGCCTCATCTCTCAGGTGAGACTTCCCAGCTGTGGCCTTTGTTTTGTGCTGACACGTCGGAGACCAGGAGCCAGGACACCTGGGTGGGGTCCAAGCTCTGTTGCCGAGATACCTTGGACCAGACATTCCATTTCTCACCTGCTAAATGGGGAAGAGGAGCCCTGCCCTTGCCCCTCCCACAGCTGCTCAAAGCGGAAGCCATCGAGAGCTTTGGAAACCACAAGGAGATCGTGTCTTGGGGGGCACGGGGCGGTTGGTGATGGGGACAACGGCCTCGCCGGCCATGAAGAACCTGGGAGGCCGCAGTGGGGGCTCTCGGAGGGGAAGAAGCCGCTTGGGCAGGGCAGAGGATTAGGGACAAAACGGGAGTCACAGGACCGGGGGTTCTGGGTCCTCATCCAGAGGTGCCTCTGGCTGCAGGAGAGCAGGAGGCAGGGTCGCTATCCAGGCAAGGGAAGCAAAGTGGCCCCCAGCCCCTCTTCTCCAAGGTCCACCTCGCTGCCAATCCTGCCGCTCCCATCCCAGAAGCCAGCTTGACTGCCTGTGCTCCCATCCCCAGCGTGGGGGAACAGGGAGACAGGCTGTACCCACCTCCCAGCTGGAAAAGGTTGGACAAATTGTCAGGGACGCTCTCAGTGAATCCCACTCGGCCCCGGTTTCCTAGGAGACGGCTCCGGCCAATCAGGGGACAGGACAAACAAACCAAGCAGACTTTCCGAAGAGACACAGGCTGCAGACTTGGAACACGCAGGGCCTGAGCAGGGACGTGCTGGGCTGGGCACGGGGGGAGCCAGCAAGGGGCAAAGCCCGGCCCAACAGCTCTGGTGGCTCCAGGGCCAGGAAGTAGCAGTCTGGGCAGGAAGGAGCCCTGGCTCTGGCTCTGGCTGAATGTCTCTCCACCTCTGTCTCTGCACGTGTCTGCCTCTGTCTCTGTCTCTGTCTCTGTCTCTCTGTCTCTCCTCTGTCTGTCTCTGCTTCTCTGGCTCTGTCTCTGTCTCTTTCTCTCTCTCTGTCTCTTTCTCCCCTCTCTCTGTCTCTGTCTCTCTTTCTCTCTCCCTTTCTTTCTCTCTCTCTGTCTCTTTCTCCCCTCTCTCTGACTCTGTTTCTTCCTCGCCTCTCTCTGTCCCTGTCTCTCCCCTCTCTCTGTCTCTGTCTGTCTGTCTCTCTCTGCTTCTCTGTCTCTCTCTATCTCTTCCTCTCCTCTCTCTGTCTCTGCTTCTCCAGTGTCTGTCTCTGTCTCTGTCTCTCCATGTGTCTCTCTCTTTCTCTCCATTTGTCTCTGTTTCTCTGTCTCTGTCTCTCCTCCTTCTCTGTTTCCCCTCATCTTTGCCTTTGTCTCTGGCCCTCTCTCTGTCTGTCTGCTAGACTGAGCTAGAAGGATCTCAGGCCCTGGGGCACAGCTGATAATTGCCTAAGCCTCCTCCCCCACCCTGTACCCCCAGGGTGCCCTCCATGAGGTCTTGAAGCCTTGCCTGAGCCCTTGGTCCCAGGGAGTGACTGTCCAGAGCAGCCAATTCTACGCTGGATGACTTGATCATTAGAAAGTTTTTCCTTTGCATCCAACTGGAAACCGGTGTCTCTGTGGCCTCCCCTTGGTCCTGCCCTCTGAGGCTAAGCCCTGGTGCACGTGGCAGCCATTTAAATACCCCCAAATGCCCCCTCCCTTTCCCTCCGTTTTCTCATCTTCAGGGCAGATTGCCTCATTCTCTCCAGCTCCTCTTCCAACATGATCATCCCTCTCCCTCCTGGATTCTCTGCCTGGCTTAATGAAGCCTGAGATTGCATTACCTCTGGGAGCCGTGTCACACTACTCGTGCATATGGAGTTTGCAGTCCCCTAAGACCCTCGGATCCTTCTCCCCCAAACTGTCACCTAACCTCCCTTCTCCCTGGGAGTGGCGGAGTTGGGCTGGAGGTGCTGTATGTAGAGAGCTGAGGGAGGTGGGTAAGGAGAGTGAGAGTCCAAAAGAGACCAGTGTTTGTGAGCAACCCGACGCCTCACCCCCACTTTGAGTGTGGAACCAGCGTACTTTCCTCCAGCTGTTCTGAGCCCTCAGAAGCCCATGCTTTGGGGCAGCTGGATGGGGCAGTGAATAGAGCACCAGCCCTGAAGTCAGGAGGACCTGAGTTCAAATTTGACCTCAGACATTTAACACTTCCTGCCGTGTGACCCTGGGCAAGTCACTTAACCCCAATCGTGCCTCAGGGGGAAAAAACAGCCCGTGCTTTACTTCTCATAAAGCAGATTCTATGGCCCTAAGAAGCGCGGGTCAGTTTGGGGAGAGTTTTCATTCCTAGGGAGGATCTCAGAGCTCCAGGCCAGTGAGGGAGTTAGTGCCTATGAAAGCAGGAGATGAGGAGTGAGGGGATCTCCCAGTTACAAGAAGAGAAACATCCATGGCCGTTTGGCTGAAAATAAGCCGAGAGTCTTAGTGGCCCGCAAGTTCAAGATGAGCAGCAGGGAGATTTAGCAGCCAAAAAGTGAATGAAATTTTGGGATGCAGGAAGAGAGGGAAAGCATCCAGAAAGGAGGCGGTATCAGAACCTCTGCCCTGGCCCAGCTAGAGACTTGGGGTAGGCTCAGGACAACAAGCTAGAGCACGGATGTTGACAATGTGAAGTGAAAGCAGGAAGGGAGGAAGGTGATCAGGACACATGGAAAGTCTCTGGATGGGGCCATGTGTGGAAGGAAGGGGAATCTTGGGCCCAGGGAGGAGAAGACTCGGAGAGCTGCCTTCTAGGCTCCCAAAGGGTCTTTGTGGGGAAGAAGGGTCGGTTTTGTTCTGTTTGGGCCCATAACAGGCAGGGGGGAGTTCCAGCCCAAGGGAAGCTGGCTCCTGGGTGTGACTGCCTGAAGGAAGGCAGTGCTGCCCAGGAAGATGGCAGGCTCCCTACCCGGAGGCTGGCGAGCCAAACCTGGCTGGCCTTTGGTGGGCGCAGGCGTTCTCACTCTGCCCGGGGCTGGGTTGGATGGCCTTGGAGGTCCCATCTTAGATTTTGTGATTCTCAACTCAAGCTGGAAAGGCAAGACAAGGGGATTCCCCAGCAGTCTTTGGGGGATGCCTCTGACCTCAATGCTGCCTTGGTTTCCCTGAGAGCCCCATCCTAGAGAGAAGGGGACTGAACCCCTGATTCATGGGCACTTAGGCAAGGCCCCTGCCAGGTTTCTCAGAAGATAGTGAGTTGGGAAGGGGGCAGGAGGAGCCCAGGAGACTCTAGGAACAGAGAAGGAGCTGTAGGGCCCTGAGCCCCGGGAGAGCAGCTTCCCCAACCTTTTACTAATTAGCTGCTACAGCAATCGTTCCCATAGGCCGTACTGTGCCAGGCTGACAGGGCCCAATTAGCAGTGATCCTTTTCCTGAACTTACCTGCACATGCACACACGGCGGTAACTAAGTTACTTGGCTAATGTCCTGAGCCCCCGGGAGCGCAGGTGATGCTGTACTTGGGGCATCAAGGGAGGGAACTTAATGCCCCGGGGTGGTAGGGTGCAGAGCAGGGCTCCAGACTGACTCCTCCTTGTACAGACAAGGAAACTGAGGACCAGGGAAGAGATTCGCTCAAGGGAAGACAGGAAGTAACTGGGGACAAAATACTTGCTCATGGAGCTTGCTCGGGGCTGACTGCAGTCTTGGGTATACCCTCTGCCAGGCCTGCCGTGGTCTCTAGACTTAGACCTGGGGCATGCTGGAGGCAGGCAGGGCCCCCAGGAGAGAAGGGATGGGAAGAAAGCAATTGAATGCTCACCCACAAGAACCCTGGGCACTTCTACCTCCGTGGAGCCTTCAGGTTCTCAGCACTGGATGTGGCAGAAATGGCCCCAGATACACCTGTCTGCTCTCAATGTCTGCAGATACGAGAGGAAGCAAGGCCATGTTAGGTTCTAGAAGAAGCTGAGGCTGGTTGGTCAAATCCCAGCTCTGCCCCTTCCTCACTTTGACATTATACAAATCTCAGCCATTCATTGGGTTTTAGCTCCTCTTGGGTTATAGGAGAGAGTTGAATTACCTGGTCTCTAAGCCCCCTCCAGATTGCCACACCCCCTGTTCTAAACTCCTCCCAACTCTGACATCCCTTGTTCTAAGCTCCCTCCCAGCCCTGACATCCCCTATTCTAAGTTCCCTCCCAGCCCTGACATCCCCTGTTCTAAGCCCCCTCCCAGCTCTAACATTCTCTAAAATTTCTGGTTCTGCAAACAGATGGTGCTTCCTAGAGTCACATTTAGATTTTTCCCTTGGAACTGGATGGTCCCATTAAGGCTTTAATTACCCAGCCCAAATCTTAGGACATGTTCATCCCTTTGGGAAAGGAGAACTAAAGGATTGGTGGCCTGGTATCTCTACTGACCCAGAATCCCAGAATGCCCCTCACTTTTAATAAGGGAGCAGGGAACAGTGGGGCTTTAGAAATGGCTTCAGGAGAAGGCCTTAGGCTCACAGGCAAAGGATGGAGGGAGCTGATGGTGGGCAGAAGGCCTGAGGCCCAGGGCAGAATCCCTTGCTCCTTTTCCAGCCTCACCTCTATGATTTGGAATATTTCCGTATGGGATTGTTCCCATCCATCTGTGTTCTAGGCCTGGTGTTTGGGGCTGGGGATATTCGACAGATCCCACACAAATCATTTGCTCAGTTTTTCATAGTATATGGGAGAAGAGGAGGGATCCAGGGAGAGCGCCCTCAAAGGGCAAGGAAGGAGGAAGCTGCTATCGTCCTGGAATCTTTCTTCTTCTTCACTTCCCACCCCCAAACAATTGCCAAGGTTTCTTTAACTCTTCCTTTCACCTCTCCTGTACACCCCAGGTCAGTGCTCATCACCTCTCACATGCACTGGCCCAAGGGCCCCTTATTTGGACTCTCTGCTCCTGCTTTTTCCTCTTTCCAATCTCTCCTTTCAGCCGCCAAACTGATATTTCTAAAACAGAGATCTGACTAAGCCATTCTGCACCTCAAAAGTCCTCAGAGGCTCCCTTGGCCTATAGGATAAAATACAGTTTCACTGGCCTGGCTTTTGAAGCCTTCCACGGGCCATACCTTTCCTGTATTCTCTGTTCTAGTCAAACCAGCCTGCTCACCGTCCTCCACATGCGCCAGTCCACCTCCCATTCCCAGCATCCTCAGCTTCCTTCAAAGCTCAGGTTGTTTCATGTGCTAGAGGAGGCCTTTTCGCTGCAATCACTTTGTATTTATCTATGTATATATTGTAAGCAGGATCTAGCACCTTACCTGGAACACAGTAGGTATTTAATAAATGTTGATTGATTGCTTGATTGATCAAGGTTGTCTCACACCCTTGGATGGGAGCCTCTTAAGGGGAGGTATTGTTGTGCTTTGGAAAGTATTTAAAGTCCTAGAGCATCACGCAGGGCCTGACAGCTAAATAGGAGTTTGGTCCAATTTAGCTTGGATTTATCATAGTCGGCAAGTGAGAGTATTACAATGGGAGGGAAAAGGTGGCAGAGCTGAGACGGGAGAAGGGAGTGCATGACTGGAAAGTGCTTGGGGAGGGAGAGAGTTCACACCGGAGAGACGGACCTCAGCCGGAAAAGTGGAAGTCCTGGTCTGCCTTAAGGGTCTTCTCGTTTCACCTCACGAGTCATCCCAGCTTCTCTGGGGAGTGACTGGGGACAGAGATCTGGGCAGAAAATGCTTAATGATCAGTCCTTTTGAAGAAGAGTCTGAGCCTCCAGAGTACCCTGGAAATTATATCAGGACTAGTCTTGGCCTCTGGAGTTACCAGAGCTGGTACCCATGATATCTCCTTGGCCTTGGTAAGGACCTAGGGACTATTGTGGAAATATCAGGGTTCTAACTTTGCCAAGGGAGGCTGCTGAGCCCGGAAAGTTTCCCAATTGTTCCGAGCACAAGACTGCCCATCCCATTTATTCCCGTCTCTTTCACTGGATCCTTTAATCCCACGGAACTGATCCTTCCTCCAAGTTGCCAGGCTTAGTCTGCCTGGTCCATGGCAGGCTCGGTTTCTTCCGAGGCTGGTATTACTCTCTAAGGGCTTCCAGATTTAGAAAGAACACAGATATCTTCCACATTGGCTGAGCAATAACACTGCTAAATGACAACAAGAAAGGACCTGTAGACCCCAAAATATAACTACACTTTTGGAGGCAGCCAAGAACGTAGGGCAGCTAGGTGGCTCAGTGGATAGAATACTAAGTCTGGAGTCAGGGAGAATCTGAGTTCAAATCCAGCCTCAGACATTTACTAGCTGGGTAACCCTGGGAAAATCACTTAATCCTTTTTGCCTCAGTTTCCTTATCTGTAAAATGAACTGAAGAAGCAAATGGCAAACCAACTATAATATCTCTGTCAAGAAACCAACAAATGGGGTCACAAAGAATCTAAAACAAGTGAAAAACAACAAAGAACTGAACATTTCAAAATAGGTACAGTGTGTATAATGGAATAATAATATAATGGTATAATCATAATGATGATGATATAAGTCCTGAAGATCTGGGTTCAGATCCTGCCTCAGATACTTTACTAGCTGGGTGATAGGATAATTCACTTAATCCCTTTATGTTTAAGTTTCCCTATCTGCAAAGAAATTGATTTCAGTCCCTTTCAGCTCTAAATATGTGATCCTGTGATTAAAAATAGCTAAATTATGGAACTATGCCCAAAGGGCTATAAAACTATATATATAATATCCTTTGATCCAGCTGTGCTACTACTGGGTCTGTATCCCAAGGAAATCATAAAGGAGGGAAAAGGACCCACATGTGCAAAAATGTTTGTAGTGGCTCTTTTTATGGTGGCAAAGAATTGAAAAATAAAATAGATGCTCATCTGTTGGGAAATGGCTGAAAAAGTTATGGTGTATGAATGTTATAGCACATTATTATTCTATAAAATGGAACAGGTTGATTTTAGAAAGATCTGGGAAGATTTAAATGAACTGATGCTGAGCAAAACAAGCAGAACCAGGAATATATTGTACATAGTAATAGCAAGATTGTGCAATGATCAAGTATGAAAGATTTGGTTCTCAGGGGTTCAGTGATCCAAGACAATTACAATAAACTTTGGATAGAAAATACCATCTGGATCTAGAAAAAGAACTATGGAAACTAAATGTATATCAACATATGCTATGTTGACTTTTTTTCCCTCTTTTCTTCTATTTTTTCCTCTCATGGTTTTTCCCTTTTGTTCAGATTTTTCTCTCCTGTAATGTTCTGGTTAGCTTTCTAGAGGTCTTTGGACCAACTGAGTCACCACCAGGAGAATAGCCAAGGATAAAGTCCAAAGGTCTTTATTGTCTCTTTCACAGTCTGTCTCCTTCACTTGGGGCCTGGCTAGCTTTCTGGAAAGCCTTCAGACGGGACTTGGTCTCAGTGGAGAAATGAAGAAGAGCCAACAGGAACCTGATCAAAGATGGAATGTCCCTCGTCCAGTCCTTATTGGCAAGAGCCAATATACTCTATTATAATTACACTGTAGGTGTCAATCTTATAGAACTATATTAAGTACTAAGTACATGTACTGAACTAGAAAACTATTAATCACCATGCTAAACTAGATAACCATTGTCTTATCAATTCCACTGAGTTAACAATTCTCAAGTATACTTCTCCAGAGTTCTGGTCCGTTATACTCTCCCAACATGATTCATAAAGAAATGTGTATTTTTTTTAAATTAATGTATATGTATAATCAAAAAAAATTTAAAAGAGGGGGAAAGAATGGCTAAATTAGGCATGCTTCATAAATGTAGAAGAACATTGCCATGTGAGCAGAAGACATGAATATGCTTAATACAAAAAAAAAATCCCAAAACAAAAAACAGAAGACATATCAACTCTTGCCAAATAAAGAAAGCAGAACTAGGAAAACAATACAGCATGTGACTTTAACCACATCAATGGAAAGAACAACAAATATCACGGATACAATTCAGAGACATTCTAATAACCAAACTTGGGCCCAAAAAAGAGGTAGGAGAAGGTGGAGGCCCACGATTATGGAATACTGCCTATAGTCCCCCCCCCACCCCGCTACCCGCTCATGTCTTTATTTATTTTTTTTACAAGGGATGGCTTACTTTGAGGAAGAAAGGGAAGAACGACATTGGGGAAATGATGTTGATAAGGGATATAAAAGTAAAAGGATAACAATAAAATTGTTTTTAAAAGAAGAAGCATTGTTCATCTCCTCCTCATTGCTATAATGTGTGAGACCAAAATATGAGTTCCTTAAGATCTGTGACTCTTTTCCCTCTCCCTCCTATCTCTCCTCTAAAATGCGCCCCACCCTCCACCCCCCCACCAAGGTCAGGGCCCAGAGCTATTACTTTTCTGTACCTCTAAACTAGAAACCCCCTGAAGAGAGGATCTAGCTCTATTCCTTTCCTTGTGAGGCTCCTGAAGGCAGGACCTGGGGTTGCTCCTCCTCTCTATCCTAGAATAGAAGCCCCTGAAGACAGGTGTCAGGGATGCTTCTCCTCTATCCTTTAGACTAGACCTTGTGAAGGCAGAGCCCAGGGCTGTTCCTTTTCTTTCTGCTTCACCCTGAGAACCTTGTGAGGGCAGGGCCTAGATGTATTTCTCTTTCTTCCCAATGGTTAGGGCCAGCAAAGGGCTAGACACCCCACTAAAGCAAAACTGTGAAACTTTCTCTCTTCCACACTGCTCCCACAGTGGACAATGTCATCAATGATATCACCTCTTCCATCTGGCCTCCCAGTATCTGCTTCCGTGTTCAGGAATCTTTTTTATCTTGGAATCAAGTCCAGATAATGGAATCCTGATTATTTTCAGCCCTGGAAGTGTCAGGGCTTCCTGACTGGGGACTGCAAGCACAGGATAGATACCATTTCTTTTTTCCCCCCTCCAGCACTGATATAATGTATTTAAATTTGTTTATTATTTTTATTACAGCTTTTTATTTTCAAAACATATGCTTGGATAATTTTCCAACACTGACCTTTGCAAAACCTTGTGTTCCAAAATTTTCCCTCTCTTGCCCCCTCCCCTAGATGGTAAGTAATCGAATATATGTTAAACATGTCTATATATATACACACACATATTTATGCAATTAATAGATACCATGTCTTGAGGTCTCTTCAGATATTGGTCTAGTAGTTCCTGAGTCACCTCCAGCTCCAAAATGCTGGTATCTTGTATGTCTTGTCTCAGTCCAGAGGGAGAACAAGAAAACCTCCCTGTAGAGCAATCTCTGCTTGGAGAGATTACCCTGGATGTCAATGACTGAGGCTGGGGGCAGAACACCAGCAGCTCTCAGCTGCTGGCAAGGTACTTTAGGTGCACCAACTTTTCAAAACCCTACAAGTCCTGGGTGATAGAAACCAAAAGGAGAACTCCCCATTTACAGAGGAGAAAACTGAGGTTTATAGATAGGATGCAAACCAACTCTGGCTTTCTGACTCCCAAACCAGGATTCTTTCCACCACTCCCACCTCCCTTAGAGGTGCCCACCTTCTAGCCAGGGGCCTCTTTGTTACACTAAGGCCAAGGCCTGCTGGCAAGAGCTGAACTCCCCTCCTATTTCCTTAGACTTGCTCCAGCTTGGTGTTGGGCTGAGCACAGCCTGTTCTGCTCCAGGGCTTACCCTGGACACATAGTGTCTACAATGGTTGGGATGCTGAGCACCCTTCCAGAAGCATTTGGATAAGCTTCTGGCCGTTGCTAAGAAACCACTGGGCACATTTTCAAGAGGCTAAGAAGAAAGTCAGAAAAACTTCCAAAGGGCTGGGGAAGGCATCAGGGTAGGAGAAGTGTTATCTATCTTTTCCTCTAAGAAGATAAACAAGCAAAGAAACATCGGTCAAGGCTAATCAGTACCAATTCCATCCTCCCAATAATTCTGAAGCTCCGGCTGGGTATAGGAGTCGATGCTGGGCAAGTGGAGGGAAGGATGTCTCAACAGCACCTGTCCTCATGGCTTATGGAAGGTTGAGCAGAATCAGAAAAGAAAGACAAGGGCTTGATGAGGCTGGATAGAGACTGTGCCCTGGAAGGATGGGGCTGAGAGCAATGTGTGTGTGTGGGTGCTTCATGGGGAGATGGATCCCGATCAGGATCTTAGAGAAAGAGAAAGATTCTGAGAGGGGAAGACCAAGGAAGGTATTCTCTGTAGGGGAGTGCATTATGTGCTGGAAAATATCAAGGTGATTTGGGGGAGAGCTAACAGGCTAGATGGACTGGAATGTGACAGTTCGTAGAGGATCATGGGTACTAGACTAAGGTATTTGTATTTAAGTTTAGGAGCCATAGGGAGCCACTGAAGATTTTAAACAAAGAAGAAACAGGGTCAGATTTCTGCTCTAGAAAGATTGGGCAGAGGACCGATTGGAGTAGGGAGACTTAAGGCAGAGAGGCCTTCTTTCTGACCATCCTGTCTCTTTTTCTGACCGTGACCTTTACACCAGTTCTTACCTCACTGGGGCCCCTTCCCTCCCAATATGAGTTTTTCCATGGCTCTCTGCTTCTGCATCCTGTTCATTCTCCTGAGATCTTGGGGATCCCTAATTCACAGCTATGTGGCATTGTGGGGAGAGCCCTGGGATGAAAAGACTTTCTGCTTGTGGGAAGTTCTTCCATTGGCTCAGCAGAGTGAACCCTCATCATGTGTGGCCTCTGGGAAGGACCCTGGGCAGAAGCAGGTAAGTCCAAAAAAAGACTGCAACAGGTTAAAAAAAAGGACGAAATCAAAAGAAAGGTGAGCTGCAAAACAACCAAGGTAGAGTTTCTTGTTGGTATTAGGAAATTCTTCACAAAAAAAAAAAAAATGAGGGAATTGTGAATATACAAATTCCAATGGAGGAGATTGGGAGGAGGGAGATCTGGGGGTTTTAGTGGACTACAAGCCAGCCTTCTCAAAGGCAGAGACAATGTCCATGTCTTCACTAAGTCCTCTGGCCCAAGATCAGATCCATTTGAGGCAGCAAGTCAAGGGCAGGGTCATTTGGAATTGATGGAGTCATTCATTGGGTGACTCAGAGCCATCATGCCCAACTACCCTGGCATTTATAGAAATGAATGGAAGGTTATCTAATCAAGCTAGAGCTGGAAGCTACCTCAGAGACCAAGCGTCCAATCCTTTCCCTTTACAATTGAAGAGACTGAGGCACCCAGAGGTCTGAAATGACTTGCCTGAGGTCACATGCCTCAGATCTTCCTGACATTGGGTCCAGTGCCTTAGCCATGGTACCATTCTGCCTCTCAAATGTCCTGGGTTCAAATCCTCCCTTTACCCCTTCTTACCCATATGAGCAGATCACTTTGCCTCAGTTTTCTACCCTGTACAATGATGGATTGGACTTGATAGTCTCTGAGGTCCCTTCCTTCCCTAAACCTAGGATTGTAAAAGTTAGGCCAAGAAACCGGACTTCCTGGTCCCCGGACTCATTAGAAAAGCAAAATTAATGGAAGACTAATTAATCTCCTTTCTACTGGACCCTTTGTTTTCCCACATTAACTGGCTGAGGAGAAAGTCAGTCATAGACCTAATGGCCTGGGATTGGGAGGGAGCCATTTTGCTTTTTTTCTGATTTCATGAAATCAAAATGATTCCAATGATTCCATTGTGGAAGTCACTACATCACTCTAAATCAATCCATTTTGGCATCTTGTGGACAGATTCCCATTTAAATTCATTCCCAGTCATGTTACACATTACCAAAATACTTGGAAAAATCCCTCAAAGTAAAGAGAAAGACTGATCTATAGGTTGCTCCTCTCATCTTCTCTTGCCTCATTCTTTCTCTCTTTCTTTCCTCTCTCCTCCCTCCTTTTGTTTCTCTCTCTCTTCCATTCTTCCTTACTTTCTTCCTGCCATTCTTTCCTTCCTTCCATTTTTTCTTTGCTTCCTTCCTTCCCTCCTTGCCTTTCTTCCCTCCTTCCCTTGCTTTCTTCCTTCTTTCCTTCCATTCCTTCCTTACTTAATTTTTTTCATTCCTTTCATTCTTTCATTCCTTCTTCCCTTTTGTATTTTCCTTCTTTCCATTTTTTCTTTCTTTTTTTCCTTCCTTCCTTTCCTTCTTCCCTCCCTTCCTCCTTTCCTTCTTTCCATCCTTCCATTCTTTCCTTCCTTCCTTCCATTTTTTCTTTGCTTTCTTCCTTCCCTTCTTCCCTTCCTCCCTCCTTCCCTTCCTTCCTTCCTTCCTTCTTTCTTTCTTTCTTTCTTTCTTTCCTTCCTTCCTTCCTTTCCTCAACACATTATTAAGTACCTGTTGTATATAGAGCTCTGGGAGAAGAAGGGGGAGCAGTCCAAGCTCTGTGCTTAGGAACCCCCTAGACTGGTGAAAAGAGAGAGAGGGGAAAGAAAAAGAAAAAGAAAGGAGCACCCTCCCCCAGCTCTCCCGCTTCCCTGTCCAAACACTGTGAGAAAAGTCCACCCAGCATGGTGCTATATAGATTGGAATTATTTTCATGCCCCACTGACTGTTCCCCCAGGTAGGTAGAGTCTAGCCCCCAGGCCCAGTCTCCAGGCTGGTAACCATAGATAGGAGAAAGGCTGGCCCTTCATTGCAAAGTCCTGGAGAGATGAGAGAACATGTTCACGAGCTGTCATCCCCTTTCTCCCTACCCCCATTTTCTGCCTCTTCCCCTTCCCCCAGCTCCTGACCACTCTCCTCTGCCCCTGCCAGAGGTAGGACTTGGGGGGGGGGACAAACTTTGTCCCAACACAGAACCCTTCCTGGAAGCATGTGGCCCAGCTCAGGAATAAACACAGGGTCTGGGGAAGTTTACTCAACAGTTTATTCAGGGAACATGATGTCGCTGGGCCCTGCCTCTCCAGCCCTTCCTCCATCCCTCCCTCCCTCCTGCTGGACACTATGTTCTGCTGCTGCCTTCAAGAAGTCTAAACATTATGATGATAAACAGCCTAATTCTGCCCAGTACGAAAGAACAGGATGCAGCCCTGCTCCTGAGAAGGAGCACGTTGGCCCTGCTCTGGGAGGGTCCTCCCGAGGGTCAGTCGCCCCTCTCCCTCAATGCTGTTTACATGCCATTTCCTCTAGAGTGGATGGAGGTCCTGTGAAAGGGGAGCCAGGGGCCCCAGCCCCTCCCCTGGGCTCTGGGGGCACCAAGGCAGACAAGACATTGTGCCCTATGATCTCCCTCCAGCCAATCTGCTCCCGGGGACTCCCATGTCCTCCCAGCTCCATTTCTCCAGGTGAATTTCAACCTACCCTGTTTGAAACCTGACTTGGGAGATGGGATCTTAGATTTGGAAAGGACCTCAGAGGGCACTCACCCTGGAATCTTACCTTGCCCTCCCCTCCCCAGACAAGTGTCATCCAGCTTCTGCTTAAAGATTTCCACGGATGGGGAACTCACTACCTACAGAGGTGATCTACATAGGTGGGGACAGCACCCATTGTCCTTTCTGACTCCATGTTTCAGTCTAACCTTGCAATCATATCTTCCTAGTCCTGGATCCAAACATTCTTAATGAAGACTGACATCATGTTCCCTGGGTCAAGGTTAATACTGATAAAGAGGCTGTTAGGTGGCCCAAGGGCCTGGAATTAGGAGGACTTGCATTCAAATTCAACCTCAGACACTAACTAGTTGGAAGAGTCATTTAACCTGTCTCTCTCACTTTCTTAATCTGTAGAATAGGGAATATAACATCACGCATCTCTCAAGGCTGTTGTGAGGATCAAATGTAAAGTGCCTTGTGACCTCAAGATTCTATTTAAAAGTCAGCTTCTATAATTATATTCTTCTTCGATCCATCGTATTAGCCACTTCCTTCCAGTTTTTTGTCACTAGCTAATTGGACATGTGTGTCATCTAGGTCTTTCTTCAAGTCATTGATAAAAAGCAAACAAACAAAAAAATGTTGAACAGCGCGGTACAGATTCCTGGGCCCCCCCACTGGAGACCTCTTGCCTAATTGTTTTTAAACCACCACTAACTATTGTTTGAGTCTGGCCATCAACCAGTTCGAGTAGGACATCTGTCCAAAAAAAGAACAGAAGGCTTGGTCAAAAACATTGCTGAAATCCAGAATTCAAAATAAAAGGGGAACTGAGCTTAGTCTGGCCTAACCTAAAAAACAAACAAACAAACTTTCAATAATGTTTCTGTTTCTGTTTCTGTTAGTCCTTTTCTAATAAGTCAAAAAATAATTCCTTTAAAAATACATTTTGATGATCAGTAGGATGATTTCAGAGAGGCTTGGAGAGACTTTCATGAACTGATGCTGAGTGAAATGAGCAGAACCAGGAGATCATTGTACATGGGACCAATAAGATTATCCAATGATCAATTCTGATGGATGTGGCTCTTCTCAACAATGAGATGATTCAGGCCAGTTCCAATGGTCTTGGGAAGGAGAGAGCCATCTGTACCCAGAGAGAGGACTGTGGGAGGTGAGTGTGAATCACAACATAACATTTTCACTTCTTTTCTTGTTGTTCACTTGCATTTTGTTTTCTTACTCATTTTCTTTCCTTTTTGATCTGATTTTTCTTGTGCAGCAAGAGAATTGTATAAATATGTTTACACATATTGGATTTAACATATTTTAATACAAATAACATATATTGGATTGCTTGCTATCTAGGGGTGGGGGGAAGGAGGAGAAAATCTGAAACACAAGGCTATGCAAGGGTCAATGTTGTCAGATTATCCGTGCATGTGTTTTGAAAGTAAAAAGCTTTAAAAATAAAAAATGCATTCTGTATATTTTATCTGATAGCACATAGATCAACTAGCTCAAACTGCCTAGCTTCTTCAGAAGAGGGGAGGGAAGAAGGGAAGGACGGAGGGAAGAAGAAAAATTTGGAATTCAACATATTTAAAAATGAATGTTAAAATTTTTCTGATAATTTATTGGGGAAAAATACTAATATATTATTTATTATATATTTTATTGTTACTATATAAAATATACATTCTAGAATGTGGCCAAGAATAGAAGTTAAGCTCCCTGAAGAATATATTGCCTCCAAAACTTCTCTAGTCTCAACGTAGCTCCCCTGTGCACTGCTCCCCCTTTCCCGCCCATCTTTCATCTTTCAAGGTAATTAAGAGTGGCCAGGTGTTCTCTTACTATCTGCTAATTTACCTTGTATATGAACTTCCTGTTAAACTTTGGGGAAATGCTACGTGGTGACTACCTATGCAGGTACTGCACCCCTCCCATTCTCCCAGTAGCCTCTGCTCCCAAAGACCTGAGAAAGAGGATTCCTTGGTACCATCAAAACAGCATTAGACACTGTTGGAAACTAAAAGGCTTTATCACTAAGACATCAAAAAAGAGATTATTTGTGTCTGCTTTGCTGCTACCCCCTAAGGCCCAGGGGAACTTTTCCATTCTGTAACTGGACCTTCCCCTACCATGGAGTATTTCCTCCATTAGAATGGGAATAGGGACCATCTGACTTTCCTATTCAGACCTCCCCCTCTTCCCCCTGCCCATACACTCAGTACAAAGCTCTGCACATAGTAAGCACTTAATAAATGCTTTATCATTCATCCATTTCTTTTTCCTTTATTCCTAATCCTGGTTCTCCTTCCAGGCTTTGTTCATACACCTCCCTGATTTCTCTCTTCCTCCCCAATTTATCCTGTATTTATTTCTCTGTATCTGTGTTAGGGACAACCCGAGCAAATGGACTGGATCACTTTTTGTGTGATCACTGTCTAATTAATTAAATGATACTCTTCTTTCTTTCTTTCTTTCTCTCTTTTTCTCTCTCTCTTTCTCTCTCTCTCTTTCTTTCTTTCTTTCTTTCTTTCTCTCTCTCTCTCTCTCTCTCTCTCTCTCTCTCTCTCTCTCTCTCTCTTTCTTTCTTTCTTTCTTTCTTTCTTTCTTTCTTTCTTTCTTTCTTTCTTTCTTTCTTTCTTTCTTTCTTTCTTTCTTTCTTTCTTTCTTTCTTTCTTTCTTTCTTTCCACACTCTTCCACAATCACATGGCCATCAGAAGTCTCATCCCATTAGGCTTACTGATAATCTATGAACCAATGCATTCTCTAAGCCAGGGCCACTTAAACTTTTCCCACTCACGAACCTTTTTCACTTGAGAAATTTTTACATGACCCTATATACTCAAGGTCATACATATACTTAATATGTATACAAATCAAATATTTACTGATAATAATCACAATTCCATGACTCCCATGTTCAGTTACGAGACCTCATATTGATGCGGGAAAGATTCCAATCTTTGATTCCCAACCCCCCTAGCTAATGTAAATTACCCTTTGAGTCACAAATCCTGGTCCCTTTGAATTCCAATAGAAGGTCCGGACCTATCCCAGCCCCACCCGGATCTGAGCCAACTTTGGGGCTACACCCCAAAGCCCCTCGAGCTAAGTCTCCCACTTAAAAGGACCACACTGGGAATCCCTCTTTGCAGAGATTCCAAACATGGTCGCCATGAGGACCCTCTGTCCATTGGACCCTCTGTCCAGTGCCCTCTTTATCTCTACCTTCACCTATCTCCTACTTCTAGACTCAATAATAAACCTCTTTTATTAATCTAGCTCTCTGGGCTAACAAATGCTTTTATTGGGAATCCGCGCCGCTTCTAGACCTCATATACCGCCGTATCCTTGCGCCGAATCTAAGGGGGTTGCAGGAGAACTCTGTTTTGACTCCCTGTACCCCAAACCTGCCACTAGACCTTAACTAAACCCTAATTTCATTTAGGTACCCCAAATCTAGACCTCAACATGTGGTCTACACCTCAACATTCGGTTCCTGACCTCAACAATATAGGGTCATGAACCACGGTTTAAAGAAGCTTGGGCAGTCCATCTGGCTTTCTGTGTTTCGTGGAAGGCCATAGACTTCATTATTCTGTCAGGCCTAACATTTATTAAGTAAGTGCTTTCTGTGTCCTAGGCACTGCACTAAATATTGGAGATAGAAAGAGTGGCCGGAAATATAGCCCCTGTCTTCAAAGAGCTCACAGGCTAATATGGGAGAAAACATGCAAATAAATCAGTACTTATATACTGGGACTTTGTACATAAGCCATTATTGCTTGTCATAGGCAGATGCCACTTTCAGAATAAATGAAAGAAAGTTCTAATAGAGAAGCTCCTCGCAGCTGGGAAAAGCTTCAAAAGGCAAGAGCAGGTGTTTGAGCTCATTCTTGAGAGAAGAAGCAAAATCCAGAGAGGGGAAGTGAGGAGGAAGAGCACTCAGTCTTGGGGCACAGCCAGTTCAAAGTCATGTAGGTAGGAGATAGTGTGTCTGAGGAGGAAGAACACTGGGCTCGACCTCTTTGGATTCTTCCTTGGGGAGACCTGTTCCCTTGGCAGAATCTGCTTTCGATGAGGTCCTGAATGTTGACTGTGGTTGGCAGAGAAACTAAAGAATTGATTAAAAAATTATTCCCTGGGGCAGGTTGAAGAAAGAGATCTCTTTAGTTCCATGGTCCCACCCTCTGGAGGTAATCCAGTCAGAAATCCAAGTGACGTCGAGTCCTGAGGCGAAATTTTCCCTATAAAATAGCTTATGGGACAACTTCCCTACTGCTCTGCTTTGGGGCCACTCTGTCCAGGTACTCTGCCTTATGGTGTCTTTCTCCTTACCTCTCCCCCATGCCACGTGGTATCTCCTAATCTCCCCCCTCACCATGCTTTGTGGTGTTTTCCAGACTCCATTTCTCCTCCTTATAGATAGTTAACTTATTTAAGGTGCTAAGTCCCTTTCAGGATTTAGCCTGCCAGCTAAGGATGTGCCCCAACCTCCTGGGGTGTTTCCTTTCTCCTGGTAAATGGCAAGTTCCACTGGGGAACTTGCCCTTTCCATCATTAATTATTAAAACTCCTTTCTATGTACTCCCAACTCTTATCTCATATTTACCATCCCTGGTGTCTATTGTATCCCTTCATTTTGTCTGTAACCTCTTCCCTAAAAAATAATCTGCCTTTTGCCAACGAGAATGGCCATTGCGAATTCTTCACTGACATTCGGTGTCTATGTCAGCCACATTTGTTTTACATACGTGTGACTAATGTTCTCCCTGCCATTCCATTTTCAGGTGAAAGCCCTGAAGATCTGATCCACAAGTCCCCAGAAGCAGAGTTTGGCCGGATTCCATGCCTGGCCAAAACCCGAGACCCTTCTGGATTTCAAGCTATGATCCAGAAATCGAAGCCCTGTTCTCAGTCATCACCTACCTGCTCAGGCAGCTGCTCCCATCCCCATCTACCTGTCTGGGCTGAAGTTCCTGCCTTCAGCAGCACCAGAGATGTAGGCACTTTTGTGCTCCCACCTGGGATTTCATTACCCCCGACAGGGACGTCTAGGTTCTTTCTCTGGTGCCATCATTTCGACCCACATGAATTACACGGAATACATTTGACAAGCCTTGGGAGTCTTGTCCTGGATACCTGCTCCAGAGAAAAGCAGAAGTCATCTCCTCCAGGATACCAAATAGCTGCCTTAAACTCCCTCATCAGAGAGTCATCAACCCCTTGTCCTCCAGAGTATTGAGTTCCATCTCAACACAAGAGTCTTTACCTGGCAAATGTGAACTTGGAAAAAAAAAATTTACATTTAAAAATATTTTAATATGATTTTTTTTCTATTTTGATTCACTATATTCAGCAGAATACAATATGTTCGATATGCTGTAATCAATAAGATACAAGTGTTCTTCATCTGGTAATTATGAACTTTAAAAATATTTTTACATCTTAAAATATTTGTATGTTATACTTTTTTTTCTATTTTGATACACTGTATTCAGCATAACACAACATTTTTAATACACTGTATTCAGTACAACACAAGTGTTCACCTGGCAGTTGTGAACTTTTCAAAATATTTTAATATATTTTTTCTATTTTGATATACTATATTCAACAGAACACAATATTTTCGATATGTTGTATTCAGTGTGATACAAGTCTTCTTCATCTGACAGTTATAAGCTTTTAGAAAATATTTTTACATTTTAAAATATTCATATATTATACTTTTTCTATTTTGATACACTGTATTCAGTGTAACAACATTTTTTTTTTAATTAAAGCTTTTTATTTTTCAAAACACATGGTTGGATAATTCTTCATCATTAGCCCTTGCAAAACCTTGTGTTCCAATTTTCTCCCCCTTCACCCCCTCCCACGTCTTCCCCTAGATGGCAAGTGGTCCAATATATTTAAACAAACACAACATTGTATTCAGAATAACAGTTTTGTTTATATATATAGCACATATATAGTATAACAGCAGTTGTGAACTTTTAAAGTGATTTTTTACATTTTAAAATATATTTTTTCTAAAAATATTTTTCCATTTTCAAATAGTTTACATTATTTTTGTCTATTTTGATACACTGTATTCAGCAGAGCGCAATCGTTTTGATAGCTGTATTCAATATGATACAAATGTTCTTCATCTGGCAGTGATGAACTTTTAAAAAATATGTTTACTTTTTTATATTCGTATAAGATTTGTCTATTTTGATACACTGAATTCAGCATAACAAAATATTTTTAATACACTATATTCAGTTTAACATAAGGATTCACCTGGCAGATGTGAACCTTTAAAAAAGTTTTTACATTTTAAAATGTTTATATAATTTTTTCTATTTTGATACAGCATAACATAGTTTTCATCTACGTATTCAGTACGACAAGTCTTCTTGCTATTTTGATATACTGTATTTGGCACAAGATAATATTTTTGATATGCTCTAGTCAGTATGATACAAGTGTTCTTCATCTGAACTTTTAAAAATATTTTGACTTTTTTATATTCGTATATATTTTCTCTATTTTGATACCCTGAATTCAGCATAACAAAATATTTTTAATACACTATATTCAGTTTAACTCAAATATTCACTTGGCAGATGTGAACCTTTAAAAACGTTTTTACATTTTAAAATGTGTTTATATTATTTTTTTCTATTTTGATACATTATATTCAACATAACATATTTTTGATCGTATTCAGTATGACACAAGTGTTCTTGCTATTTTGATATAGTGTATTCGGCACAAGACAATATTTTTTGATATGCTGTAGTCAGTATGATACAAGTGTTCTTCATCTGAACTTTTAAAAATATTTTTGCATTTTTTAATATTTACATATTATATTTTTACTATTTTGATACACTATTTCATATAACAATATTTTTAAAATATGCTGTATTCAATATAACACCAGGGTTCTTTACCTGGCCATCGTGAACTTTAAAAAAATAATTGTACATTTTTAATCTTGTGTTTTTGCTATTTTGAGAGACTGTACTCAGTATCAGTGGTCTCCTTTGTCCTGCTGTGCACTCTTCACATTTACAAACTCCCTTCTAAACTGGGCTCCCCGGCTTCCCAGCCTGCCAGTCTTGCCCAAGACTTGGGTCTTTCCCCCCCCTCCCTCCTCCTCTGGGCCAGAGGTGAGGATTCTCCTGCCTCTTCACATCCTTTTTCTGCATTTTCTTCTTTCAAAGAGTTTTTCTAATCTCCCAAGGAACATTTCATTCTCTGCTGAAAACAATCGATCCAGCCTTTTCATTGGCTCCTTTGGGATGGAACCAACCTGCACCTTGTTCACATCCAGCTGTTTCTTGTCACTGGCAGGAACACAACCAGAAAAACACTCTCTCCATGGGCTATTACAGAGCCCTCCTTCTCCTTCGGGGTCACACAAAAGGGGATGCTCACTTTTCTGTTGTTCTCTTTGGCAGTGCTCACAGATGGGTGATTGTCATGGCAAGTGTCAAACATCCTGCTTTCCATTTCTGATCTCTTCTGTGAATCAAGGAATTTAACTAGGTTAGGGAGATCAGGGCTCTGCCCAGGGCAAGAAATTTAGAGGGCAGGTGTTAGTAGCACCATCCTGGAGGCCTCCAGCCCACCTGCTCCTCCCGGACAACAACCAATTTTTTAGTCAAATAGTAGCCTCACAAGGATCCCAAGACGCATTCTCACCCTGTCATAATATACCCTTCCCTTGGCCTTGGGCACGATAATTCATTCCCACTTACTCTCTACCAGAGACTCAATCTGGGGGCTTGCGAGCAACACTTAATATTGATGAAGACCCTCGCCTGTTCTCTCCCAGCCTCAATTAGCTGCCTTTGATCAGCAATTAGCAGATTCCTGCCAAGCCCTAACACAAACAGAAGCTGTCCAAGCAGCAATCCAATTATCAACAAAGCTTTGGTTAATTAAATCTATTACTGACTACCCCTTGTTCAAGACAAAATATATCGATTAATTTTTTAACTCAATCTCTGAGAATATATTAAGCGTCTACTATATAAGAGGCACAATATAAGAGGAGCCCGAGATACTTTATTTAAAAAAGGGACAGTTTGAACCCCCATGTGCAAAAATGTTTGTGGCAGCCCTTTTTGTAGTGACAAGAAACTGGAAATTGATTGGATGCCCATCAGTTGGAGAATGGCTGAATAAATTGTGGTATATGAATATTATGGAATATTATTGTTCTGTAAGAAATGACCAGCAGGATGAATACAGAGGCCTGGAGAGACTTACATGAACTGATGCTGAGTGAAATGAGCAGAACCAGGAGATCATCATGTACGACAACAGCAAGATTTTACGATCAATTCTGATGGACATGGTTCTCTCCGACAATGAGATGATTCAAACCAGTTCCACGTGTTCAGTGATGAAAGAACCATCTACAACCAGAGAGAGAACCATGGGAACAGAGTGTGGACCACAACAAAGCATTCTCACTCTCTCTGTTGTTGTTTGTTTTCATTTTGTTTTCTTTTGTAGTTTTTTCTTTCTTCTTGATCTGATTTTTCTTGTGCAGCAAGATAACTGTATAAATATGTATACATATATTGGATTTAACATATTTAACATGTATTGGTCTATCTGCCATCTAGGGGAGGGAGTGGGGGGAAGGAGGGGAAAAGTTGGAACAGAAGATTTTGCAAGGGTCAGTGTTGAAAAATTACCCATGCATATGTTTTGTAAAGAAAAAGCTTTAATAATAATTTTTAAAAGGATTAAAAAAAAAAAGGGGGGGGGAGGACAGTTCCTGTCCTTGGGAAGCATACATTCTAGTGGAAAGAGATTGCAGGCTTCCTCCTTGCCCTTCCCTGACTTTCCCAGCTAAGCAAGTCCCCTCCCTCCAGACAGAAACACCCTCAGGCTTCTAGGAGGGCAATCCTGGTTTCCAGAGATGAAAGAGATGAAACTGGAGAAGTTCTCATTTCATAGCTCAGGGCTTGAAGTTCGGAAACCTTTATCCCCAATTAGTCTTTTCTCCGGTTTGTTCAAAGTTGTTTGCACTTTGCCTTTAAATTTCCAGAGGCCTTTCCTTTTCTAGGTATCCCCAGGGCTTAATGCAAAATATCTGGCATACAGTAGAGGTTTAATTAATGCATTAATACTAGGGTCACCTGGGCAGAGTTGGAGAGCTGGGATTCAAAGGGCCCATTCTCTTTACTCCACCTGCCTTTTCTACTCTTCTCCTGGGCTTGTCAGATCCAAAGTTTCAACTCTAAAGTTCTTTGTCAGGAGGGTACAAGAAGACTTTGATGGTCTATTGGTCTCGTCTTGACTATTTAGGGCAACCTATAATAATTGATTCTGAGACCTCTCATGACAGGGAGCTCACTACCTCTGGAGTTAGATCATTCCACTTTTAGTCCTTTTTCTTATATTGATAAATTTTGTTTTGATCTAGTTTATCAGCCTAAATAAGGTTTGCCCCCCCCCAAATTAGACCAAACAGTACAGAAGAGTAAAGTCTGCTCCCCCCATCCCGAGTCTGAGGCACTCTCTCCCACAAACAGCAGATAGTTGAATGGGTACACATGGACATCAGTGGAGAGGCACCCATGGAAGGAATAGGCTGGGACAATACAGGGAGGAGCCAATAGCTTTTCCTTCTTGGGGAGTGGGCTCCTTCTGCTTCTCCAAGCTGGGCAGGAGGGGCGGCCTGGGCCTGCTCCTCTGCCTAGCAGTACTGGTCCCCCTTGGCCAGGACTGGCTCTGTCAGGAATTCTCATCTGCTTTCTGCCCCAACCCTTCACGAAGGACCTAGAATGGGGGTTTGGGAGTCACGGACACCCTCGGACAGGCATCGGTAAAATCTGTGGAGCCTCCACAGAGTCATGTTTGCATGACTAAATAAAATCCAGAGGGTTACAAAGGAAGACAATTCTATTGCAATACAGTTACCAATATATTAAAAAAAAAAGTTAAAAATAATTTAAAAACGAGTTCAGGCACTGTAAATTACAAGTTCTACCCTGAAGATTGTGCTTTTTTAAAATGTCATTTCAAAAAAAGGCCAATATGAGGAATCCAGAACAACTCGGGGAGTCTTGTGTGAGCTGCTGAATGGAGACGTGAGCAGAATCAGGAGAACAATCTGTTCAAAAAAATTGAATTCAAAACAAAGACACAGCGGGATACCTATCAATGCTTGCCTTCAAAAGTGGGTGACGGAGCATTCTCTCTTACTCTCAGGAGAGACCCAGTGGACTATGGGTGTAGAATGAGGTATATGCTTTAAGATGCTAATCTGGGATTTCTGTTTCACTATTAGGATTCCATGGGAGATTCCAGTGGAGGAACTCATTAGGGTTCCATTGGAGGGGATTCAATTCAACAAGGAATTATTAATATCAAGGCGGCCCAATGGGTAGAGCGGGCCTATAGTCAGACAAACCTAAGTTGAAATCCAGACTCAGACATTTACTAGCTGCGTAACTTTGGGCAGATCACTTCACCTAGTTCTGCCTCAGTTTCTTGGTCTGGGAAATGAGGCTAATAATAACGTCTCCCTTCCAGGGAGGATAAAATAAGATATTTGTAAAATGCTTTACAAACCTTAAGATGCTGCCTAAATGCCTGCTACCATCATGATTATCATTACTATGTGATGCTGTGCATTGTCCCAGGACACATTGTCCCAAGCAGAGCCCACAATGAAAAGGTCCTGGACCCCGAGTTTCATTTTATTGGGGGGGAGGGGAAACAATAACATGTGCAGATAAGTGAATGCAAAAGAAATACAAAGTCACTTCAGGAGAGCATGAAGAAAGGGGGAAGGGCAGCACTCCAGGGGAGACTGAAGAAAGACCTCGTGTTATCCTGTAGGTCCCTGAACCGAGTTCCAGGGGGTAAGCAATTCTAAGAGATGGGTTTGAGACCAAAAAGCATCCTAAGGATTTAGGACAGTTAAAGCAAATACACCAACAAAGTGGTTCACAAGTAAGGGGCTGGGGGAAAAGAATGGGAAATCAATCCAGAAAAGCAACCTGGAACCAGTCTATGGGAAACAGCAAACTTTAGGCTTAGGAGTCTGTGCTTTTTCCTAGAGCAATAGGGAGCAATGGATGGTTCATGAGGTAGGTAGAAGCACTGTCAGATCTGCACTGACAGAAAATCATTTTGGTAGCTAAATGAAGGATGGGTGGAAATGAGAAGAGGTTTGAGGCAGGGAGACCAATTAGAAATCTATTAATAGTCCAAAAGAAAGGGGATGGGGGAGAACCAGGGTCATGGCATTGTGAGTAGAAAGAGGGAAGCAGATGTGAGAAATGTAGAAGTAAAATCAATAGGGTTGGGTAACTCATGGGGGGTGGGGGGCACGGTGCAAGGGAGAGTGAAGCTTTAATCAATAAATCAGTCAATAAGCATTTATTAAGTGCTTACCATGTGTTTACTAAGTATAGGTGTACAAAAAGGCAAAAACACATTTCCCCCCTCAAGGAGTGCGATCGCGATCTCTCTTTCTCTCTGTCTCTCTCTCTCTCTCTCTCTCTCTCTCTCTCTCTCTCTCTCTCTCTCTCTGTCTCTCTGTCTCTGTGTGTCTTTGTCTCTGTCTCCCTCTATATTGCTATCTTTCTGTCCCTCTGTCTCTCCATGCAAACAATATATATATATATATATATGTATATGTATGTATGCATATATAGAGACAGACAGACAGAGATAGAGAGACACAGAGAGAGAGGCAGAGACAGACACGGAGGAGAGAGAGAAGGAGGGAGGGAGGGAGAGCTACCCCCATAAGGTTATGTCTATATAGATATATACAAATTAAATACGAGATACCTCCGGTAGGAAGGGCAACAATGGGGGCGGGGGGGGGGAAACAAAATCGGATGAGGTGGTCCTTGACCTGCATCTTGAAAAAAGAGAGGGACCCAATGAGACTGAGATGAGGAGGGTGCTTGTTCTAGGTGTGAGGGCCCACCAGGACAGGGGCATGAAGATGGAAGATGGGCTGCCAAGGATGAGAAACAGTCAGCCGGGTTGGCGGAGTTGGGCTGCAGAGATGGCCCGAGTACTGGGACGTGACTGGAAAGGCAGGAAGGGGCTGGGATGGGGAGGGCTTTAAATGCCAAACAGAGGGTTTTGTGTATGATGGGTGTGTGTGTGTGTGTGTGTGTGTGTGTGTGTGTGTGTGTGTGTGTGTGAAGGGAACTCATGGAGGGAGCAGGGGAGGGCTGGGTCAGACTGCATTTGAAGAAAATGGATTTGATGGCTGATGGAGGATGGACCTGAGGAGAGATGGGCAGGAGCCCAGAGTTGTCCAATGGCAGCAGGGTTTCAAAACAACAGCAACGATAAGTTTGGGGGTTTTCTTTAAGAAAGGGAAAAACTTTAATAGTCTGTAGTCGTCTCCCTCTTTCCTAGACAATCCTCTCCTCCTGTTCATTGTATATAGAAAGGCTCCTATTTGTTGACATTTGTCAAGTTCCTAATAAAAATAAAATCGAGGAAGGGCGGGGCTCCACGCTAACAATGAGGATGGGCAGCTCCATTGTCCCCGCTGGTCTTGCTGCCCTTCCAGGGGTCAGCACTGGGGCCTGGTCCTACCCCCGCCCACCCATCATTTCAGTCTCTCTGCCCCCAAGGCCACATTCCACTTCAGGGCAGCTCAGATAACTAGGAAAGCAGAGTCCTAGAGAGCTGCCTCCGTGCTCTTTGTCTCGTGTCTGTCTCTTTCTGTGTCTCTGTCTGTCTCTCTGTGTGTGTTTCTGTTTCTCTGTGTCTTTGTCTCTCTCTATATCTATCTGTCTGTCTGTTTCACTGTCTCTGTGTGTATCTCTGTCTTTCTGTGTCTTTGCGTCTGTCTCCCTCTATGTCTCTTATCTTTCTGTCGGTTTTTCTGTCTCTCTGTCCCTTTGTGTGTCTCTGTCTCTCTGTCCCTTTGTGTGTCTCTCTGTCTTTGTTTCTCTCTCCCTCTATGTCTGTCTTTCTGTCTCTCTGTCCCTCTGTGTGTGTTTCTCTGTCCCTTTGTGTGTCTCTCTGTCTTTGTTTCTCTCTCCCTCTATGTCTGTCTTTCTGTCTCTCTGTCCCTCTGTGTGTGTTTCTCTGTCCCTCTGTGTCTCTCTGTCTTTGCTTCTGTTTCCCTCTCTGTCTCTCTCTCTGTCCCTCTGTGTGTGGGTTTCTCTGTCGCTGTCTCTCTGTCTTTGCTTCTGTCTCCCTCTCTGTCTGTCTCTCTGTCTCTCCATGCACACACTTCTCTGGCTCCGCCCTCCCAGACTAAGCAGCACCCAGTGAATCTCCCTTCCTTCAAGGAAAACAGTCACCCCGTTTGTTTAAATTTTCTCTTCTCTAGACTAAACACTCCTGGCTCCCTCATCCTCCTCTAATCTCCCATTGAAGTGCTCCAAGGATGGAGATCCCACTACTTCAGAGACGGCGGCTCTCTTTGGGACAGCTCTCGGCTGCTCTCAGCTCTTAGGGTCAATGTTCTTCCTTATGTGGAAGCCTGATCTGTCTCTCTGTGACCTTCTCCCTATGTAGGCCATTTTACTGCTATGACTCAGTTTCCTCACTTGTAAAATGGGTATAATAACAGCACCTGCCTCCCAGATTGTTTTGAAAATCACATAGGCAGGTGTGTGTGTGTGTGTGTGTGTGTGTGTGTGTGTGTGTGTGTGTGATGGAGCTTGGAAAACTTTAAAGGGCTCTGTAGATACCAAATAGTGTTATTTTCCTCCACTGCAGTGATCCCCTAGGGCATGGGGAAGGGGAGGATTAGAACCCGAGGCCAGGGCCCGAGGGGAATGGTGCTAGGTCAGCGTTAGGGACCAGCAAGTTCAGAGAGTCGCAGGATTTCCGAGGGATGCCATACTTGGAACAGCCCCAACTGGTGGGATTCTCCACCTGCCTGTAACCCCCCCTAGGACGGGATGTGCCATCTCCTCCCCCATCCCAGCCACTGCTGGACAGCTCTCCTGATCAGAGAACTTTTCCTACATGAGCCCCAGGAGGTCCGGCTGAGGGCAGTGTCCACTCTGATGTCCCTCCTCCTTCCTGGGGAAAGTGAACCTGGAGGATTATGGGTCTTCACAAAAGAGTTAGACGTTAAATCTGAGGACCAGGTCATAGACAGCCTGGGGAGGTCCCAGGAAGAATGTACGGAGCTGAGCTGGACGTGGGGGGCCCTGAATTGTTCTCTGCCCCCTCTCCCTTGGGGAGGTTCCTGGCCCTGCCCAGTGGTTGTGTTTTGCACCCCGGGAGCCGCGGCTGCAGCCCCTGCAGGGATTCTGGTCTGGGAGCCTGACAACCCACCTTAAGGAGTCTCGAAAACCCTGAGGGCTGGAGGCTCCTTTCCCCAGCCTGGCCCTGTGCTTGCTGGCTCTGTTTCTGGCCAAGCCAATGGCGCCCCCGTGTGCTCAATGTACGCAGCCTCCCCAGGAGAAGCCCGGAGCCTAAAGTAAGGCAGGTGTGATCCGTCACAGCTGGAAGAGATCTTGGAGGCCCCCCAGCCCCCTCCTCTGACACAAGGCAACCAAGCTCGGGGGGGGGGGGGTGTCGGATCCTCAACTCCCCATTTTCTGAATCAACTCCTGGGATCTGGACAACATCCCTTTGTCAGGATCATAGAGTTAGAACCAAAGAAGCTTCAGAAGCCAATCAGCCCAGCACTGAGGCACAGAGCAAGAAAGGACTTGTCCAGGAGTGTGGGAGAGCAGGGAGTGAAGCCAGCTCCCCTGACTGCAGATTCAACGTTAGCCTCTCTGCATCCTCTGTGCCTGGATTTCTTTCCTTCTTTTTTAATTAGTATTTTATTTTCCCCAGCCACATGTGAAAAGGATTTTTAACATTTGTCTTGTTAAAAGTTTGAAGTTCCAAATTCTACCCATCCTACCTTCCCTTCCCCCTCTCTGAGATGGCAAACAATCTGCTATAGGCTATACGTGTGCAATCATGCAAAATCATTTTGTCCGAGAAAACTCAAAAAAAGAAATGAAAGAAAAAAGAAGAAAGGAAGGAGAGAGGGAGGAAAGGAAAGGAAGGAAGGAGGGAAAGAAGAGGAAGAAAGAAAGATAGAGAGAGGAAAGGAGGGAAGAAGGAAGGAAGGAAGTAAAGGAAGGGAAGAAAGAAAGAAGGAAGGAAGGAAGGAAGGAAGGAAGGAAGGAAGGAAGGAAGGAAGGAAGGAAGGAAGGAAGAGAGGGGGGAGGAAAGGAAAGAAAAGAGAAAGAAAGAAAGGGCGCAGGGAGGGAGGAATGAAAGAAAAGAAAACAAGAAAGAAAGGGAGGGAAGGAGGAAGGATGGAAAAAAGAAAGGAAGAAAGAAAAAAGAAAGGAAGGAAGAGAAAGAAAGGAAGGAAGAAAGAGAAAGAAGGGAGAAAGGGAGGGAGACAGAAAGGGAAGGAGGGAGGAAGGAGGGGAAAAAAAGAAAATATTATGCTTCAGTCTGTATTCGGATGACATCAGTTCTTTCTCTGGAAGTAGATAGCATTTTTCATCCTAAGTCCTTTGGGACTGTCTGGAATCATTGTATTGCTGAGAATAACTAAAACATTCACAGTTGTTCATCATGCAAAATTGCTTTTTCTGTGTACAATGATCTGGCTCTGCTCACTTCACCTTGTACCAGTTCTTCAAGTCTTTCCAGGTTTTTCTGAAATCATTCTGTTTGTCATTTCTTATAACAAAATAAAATCCCATCACAATCATTGTTCAATCATTTCCCAAATGATGGGCATCTCCTCGATTTCCCATTCTTTGTCATCACAAAAAAGAGCTACTATAAATATAAATAAATATTTACATACAGATCCTCCCCCCACCCCACCCCCTTTTTAAAAAATTCTTTGAGATACAACCCTAGTAGTGGTATTACTGGATCAAAGGGTATGCATGGTTTTATAGTCCTATGGTTGGCGTTCCAAGTTACTCTCTAGCATAGTGAGATCAATACACAACTCCACTAATAATGCATTAGTGTCTCTGCTTTTCTACATCCCTTCCAACATTTATTATTTTCCTTTTTTTAGTCATATTAGCCAATTTAAGGGGCATGAGGTGGTACCTCAGAGTTGTTTTAATTTACATTTAATTAATAGTGATTTAGAGCATTTTTTCATGACCATAGATAGCTTTGATTTCTTTTTCTGAAAACTTCCTATTCATATCCTTTGGCCATTTATCAACTGGGGAATGACCTGTTATAAATTTGACTCAATTATCAATAAACTAAGCCTTTATCAGAGATATTTACTGCAAACATTTTCTCAGTTTTCTCTTTTCCCTCTAATTTTGGTTGTATTGGTTTTGTTTATGCAAAACTTTTATTTTATATTATCAGAATTATCTATTTTATATTTAATACTTTCTATATCTTGTTTGGTCCAAAATTCTTACTTTATCCGTATGTCCATATAATATATTCTATTATATAGGTAATATCCATATAATAACAGATAAACTACTCCATGATTTCCTGATTTGCTTAATAGTATCATTCTTTAGGACTAAATCATGTGCCCATTTTAACCTTATTTTGATATATTGATCTATACCTAATTTCTGCCATACTCTTTTCTGGTTTTCCCAGCAGTTTTTACCAAATAATGAGTTTCTGTTCCAAAGCTTGGAGGGGCTATTGCCAACTGTCCATCGGGCACCAGAGAAGATGCGCAGCAAGATTTCAGAGGGCCCTCACTGCCAAGCATGTGGGTTTGTTTCTGTAGTTGATGGTGAGTCATTCCGTGTCCGTAGATGAGGGCGATATGATCACACCGGGCTTCAGGCAAATGACTCAGACGGCACGTGCAAGATGAACTGGAGGGAGGGAGGGCCAGCCTCAGAGTGACCAACTAAGAAGTTTCAAAGTGGGCACTGATGCCAGTCAGAGAGCGGCAAGATGAGTCACTCGGTGCATTAACAAGGACTGGCTAAGGGCTTACAAAGTGCCAGGTGCCGTGCTGAGCACAAGATTACACAAAAGGCAAGGATGGCTGGCCCACAATGACTGACTGGGACTCATCTCAGATGCCCACCTATCATGCTCCCTCCTCTGCCCTAGCCCTCATCCCTTTCAAGCAGTTGTGACCTCACCCAGGCTCCCACAGCACTGCCTGGGGACCACTGAGAGCATCCCCCAACCACCCTGAGATCAGCTCAGAGTTATCTCCAGAGCCCCTTTGGAAGAAAGGCTTGGTCCCCAGGAACCCCCACACCCAAACCAGGAGGGTTGAGCTGGACAGAGTCTCACACTTGTACATGTATACAAACTGATGAATAAATGAATATATTGGGAGATATATTGGCGTATATTGGGAATGCCTATTAAAGTTTTTTGCTGATAGAAGTGTTCAAAAAGTTTGAGTTCCACTGGTGTAAAGTCTTGCCCCTTCCTCCCCAAAAATGACTTCCTTGAGGGAAGAGCCTATTTCTGTTTGTACATGTTCGGTAAATACTTATTGGTTGATTTAGTTGATGGAGGCAGGGCTGGGCTTGGGGGAGGAAGAGGAGGAAAAGGAGAAGGGTTGGAGGAGGAAGAGGAGGAGGAGGAAGAGTGTGTGTGTGTGTGTTGGCTGCCACCATACGTTGCTGTTGACCTGCAGGTCACTCAAATCCCCAAGAAAGCTTCAAATGAAATACTGCCTTGCCCTGCCTCCCCATTTTATGCTTTCTTTCAATTCAATTTTATCTCTCACAAAATGAATCCCCATTTCCCAAATCCATATAAAATCCTTTGCTTTGGGGGCCCCTTCTTTTGATTGATTGGTGCCTTCATGAACCTTCATTTTAAGGAAAGTCCCCAGGCCAGCTTTATCTTTTTTTTTTCTAGTAAATTTATTTATTTTTAATACACATTGCTGAGTCACGTTGGGAGAAAAAAATCAGAGCAAAAGGGAAAAACCATGGGAGAGATAAAAAACAAAAACAAAAATTAAAAAAACACAGAAAAAAGAAGTGAACATAGCACGTGTTGATTTACATTCGGTCTCAGTTCTTTTTCTGGATGCAGATGGCATTTTCTGTCCAAAGTACTGGGATTGCTTTGAACCACTGAGCAGAACCAAGTCTTTCACAGCTGATCGCACATTCTCGCTATTACTGTATACAATGTATTCCTGGTTCTGCTTGTTTCGCTCGGCATCCGTTCCTGTAAACCTTTCCATACCTTTCTAAAATCAGCTTGTTCATCATTTTTTATAGAACAATAATATTCCATTACCTTCATATACTACAACTTGGGCCAGCTTTATCAATGACTGATTCCTTAAAAGCAAAGTCAAAAGATCTGAACAGTCCTCAAAAAAATTATAAATTATTCACAATCATTGAAAGAATGCTCCCAAGTCCTAATAAAAAGAAATGTAAAACACACCCCTTTGAGCTTTTACTTCACACACTATGAATTGGCAAAAATGACAAAAAATGGGAATAGCCAATGTTGGAGGAGTCATGGGCATGCTGGTGTATTGTTGGTGGAGTTGCAGATCAATACCACCATTTTGTAAAGCACTTTGGAAATATGTAAAGAAAAGGACTAAAAGATCTACACCCATTGACCCAGAGACTCTTTATTACTGGGTTCACACTCCAAGGAAGCTATCAATAAAAGGACCCATATACACCAAAATATTTGTAGCTGCACTTTTTGTGATATCAAGAGAATTAGAAACAAAATAGTTGCCCATTGATTGGAGAATGACCGAGTATGGAATGGAATATTCCTGTTACAAGAAACTATGCATGTAGAATCATACATGTTTAACCTGTATCACATTGCTTGCTGTCTCGGGTTGCAGAAAGGGATGGATAGAGGGGGAAAAAATTGGAACGCAAGGTTTTTCAAAGGTGAATGTTGAAAACTCTCTCTGCGTGTACTTGAAAAAATAAAATACTATTAAGAAATGATGAATGTGAAGAGAGATACCTTTAGAAGACCTCCTCTATGAACTGATGCAGAAGGAAATCAGCAGAGTCAAGAAAGCACTCTACGTGTCAATGGCGAGAACGACATTTCCGAAAATCAGAAGTGAGATAACAAAATGATAAAGCTCAACCAGGGCTTGAACGGAGCGATGAGAGGAGGCCCCCAAATTCAGCCTTCATGACAATGGAAGGTGCTCATACACTGAATGTTTCCAGGCTTTTTCCAATGATCAGTGGTGTTGAGTCTTCATCTCTTTTTATCTCTAAAAGGTATTAGTTGTTATATGAATGCCTGTTTGGGAGAGAGACTAGAAAAAAATATGGAAATGTAAAAAAAAAAATTAATAAAAATTTTAGAAAAAACGGCTGGTACCTGTTGTTAGGGAACATTATAAATACCCACTGCCTTAACAGCCCATCAAATACTCCAATGGGCAAGTGTGAAGTAAAAAATGTGAATTTATATCAAGAACCACTTTACTGGGGAATGGCACAAAATTGCCCAACATGGCGCTCGGCATCATCCATTTGCTTTCTTCCCAACTGCCAAGGAAGAGGCCAAAAGTGAATCCCATAGAGACTTTTTTTCCCCCCAAAATCTGGGATTTGGGAATTTAAGTTTGGTTGGTCTTTTAGTGAGTAAATACACTTAACCTTCTATTCTGGTCCACCTTCCATAGTCAGTTTTATTACAAAGAATAGTTATCAAAATATACGACAATATAGTTCTTTATGAACAAGAGAAAACGCAGCTTTAGAAAGGGCCCGTCCCAATGAAGGTTTTCTCCCCCAATGTGGGCAGGTGGTCAGGTGCTCGATGATCCGGTGGGTGGCTGAGATTTCTGGGGGATTCCCACCAAAGGCTGTTTTCGTTTGAATAATTTACGTTGGCGATCAGGTCTTGGGTTTGGGGAGGCGGCTCACAGGTCTTCGTGGGACGGTTTTGGAGTTTCCTTTGGTTCTTCATCTTCTGTCAAAAGCAAGCACACCCCAGGGGTGAGCAGCCCTACTTGTAAAGGGGGAAGTCTGAGCCGCCATGGAATGGCGCCCAGGAGGACCCCACGAATAGCCGCGGCCACCAGTGTCTCCCCTTCGGCTTTTGTCAGAGCCAGCAGGGAGCTGGGGAGTCGCCAGGAGTGCGCCTGCTGCCAAACGTGGAACTGAGGCGGGTCTCTGTGGGCTGACACACGGCTCCAGCCCTGCTCCTTCTCCCCCTTCCCTTGTCCTCCCTGGGGCCCATCTCCCTCCTACATGGAGGTGACCACGCACAGGAGACCCTCCCATCCTCCTCCTTGCTCCTAGCTCAAAGATTCTCCCCGCTTGGAGCGGTGACCATGTACACCCCAGCAAGCAAGCAGTTGGGAGGCTCTGCCCCTCCAGGGGGCTCATGGGTGAGCTGGCTGGGACTTCTAGGGGAGGGGGGAAGGCCTGCCAGGCCTGGGAGGCCTCAGGGCAGAACAGCACAGGCCCTGCAGCGAGCAGTGTGAGCCAGGCCTGGAAAGGTCACCTGGAACCAGGTGGCCACCCAAGGAGGGTGCATTTTATCCTACAATCTGGGGGGAGCCACAGCAACTGCTGTTACTGCTGGGCAGGAGCATGCAGAGCCTGGAGGCCAGGAGGCCGGGGAGGAGGTTGGAAGGGCCAGGAGGGCCTGTCTCTCCTCCCAGCTGCTGACTTCCCCTCCCAGCCTCCTCCTTCCCCCAGGGCAAACTCTTCCCAGAACCACCTGGGAAAGATCCCCCTCTGCTTTTTTCCTTGGTGCAGCTCAAGACCCAGGCCCTCCTTCTGGGGAGTGCACAGGGCCAGGAGGGTGCACAGGGCTGGGGGTTGCACAGGGCCAGGGTAGTAGATGGGGCTGAGGAGACGCCTTGCAGGGGAGGGATGCAGGGAAGCCTCCGCTGGCAGTGCTGTCACTCACCCGGGGTGTCTTCGGAGGGCACACAGGTGCCGTCTTTCTCCTGGAAGCCCTCGGCACAGGCGCAGGCATAGCTGCCTGGAGTGTTGAAGCACTTCTGGTGCTCCTGTTCACACGCCTTCTCCGGGAGGGAGCACTCATCTACATCTGCACAAGAGATGCCCGTGTGCCCCCATGAACAGCGGGTGGCAGCCGGGCCCTGCTGGGGGATCGGTGTGGTATCCCAGCCCCTGAGGGCCCATTGACTCGGCCAGAAAGGTCTTGGACTGCCTTTCCCTATAGAGCCTCTCCCTTCCTTCCCCAGGGACCCCCCAATGGTACTTAGTAAAAAGAACCAAGAGAACACCGTGCCTGCTGATGACTGACCACCTGGGCAAGCAGAGTGCTCAAAGGCTGCTGACCCCTCCTCAATGGGAGGTCATCTAAGGTCTTGGAGAGCAGATGAAACCCACCTCCTCTTTGTGACCCTGCCAAAGAAGTGGGGAGCTCCTGGGACAGATTGCTGTATACACTGCTGGGCAGGATCCCACCCACAAAGGCTTGGGTCCCAAGGGAGGGGTCAGTGGGGCTGGAGGAGGACAGGATGACACTGAGCCAGAGCCACCAGTGCTTTGTTTCATGTCCAGAGCCCGCTGAGGAGCAGTCCTGAGGACAGGGGGCCTCACCCACCTCGACAGGCGCCATCTTCCTGTGCATAACCGGCTGTACAGTTGATGCAGTGTTCCGGGCCCTCGCCCTCACAGCCCGAACAACTGGGGTCACACTCTAGGAACAAAAGGGGCACACTCAGGACGCCGGCCCCTGGCCTTGGGGCCTCATCAAAGTCGTTCACCTACACTGGAGGCAAGCGAGCCAGTGCAGGCTGGGAGGGGAGCCCCGGGGCCTGGGTTCAAGGTTCAGCTCTGGACTGCGGGCATCCTGGGCCAGCCCCAGGGGAAGGCCGGGCTCCCTTCTAGCCCCAGAAGCTCCCTGAGCCCGGTTTCTTGGCCATAGCTGGGCGTCTTTCCTAAAGATTCACTTCTTTCCCAGCTTTAACACTTCCGTCCTGAATTCTAAACATCGGCTCCTTTTAGAAATTCAGATGGTTCTGATTCATGTAAAACATTTGCTCAATTTGGACCTCTGCCCAGAGGGCTCAAACTGTGCACACCCTTTGACCCAGAAGTGTCTCTACTGGGCTTATATCCCAAAGAGATCTTAAAGAAGGGAAAGGGACCTGTATGTGCCAAAATGTTTGTGGCAGCCTGTTTGTAGTGGCCAGAAACTGGAAACTGAGTGGATGCCCATCAGTTGGAGAATGGCTGAATAAGTTATGGTATATGAATGTTAGGGAATATTATTGTTCTGTAAGAAATGACCAGTGGGATGACTTCAGAGAGACCTGGAGATTGCTGGAGATCATTGTACCCGGCAACAAGATTATACGTCCATCAGAAGTGATAGACGTGGCTCTCTTCCACGATGAGATGATTGGGATAGGGAGAGCCATCTATATCTACAGTTTCTACCTTTTTGTTGTTACTTTTTTTCCCCTCATTTTCCCCTCCCTTTGAGCTGATTTTTCTTGTGCAGCATGATGAATATGGAAATAAGTTTAGAAAAATTTCACATTTAACCTATATTGGATTGCTTGCTGTCTGAGGGAGGGGAAAGGAGGAAGAAAAACATGGAGGACAAGTTTTTGCAGGGGAGGATGTTGAGAACTATCTCTGCATGTATTTGGAAAATAAAAAGCTGGTATTCTTTTTTTTGTTGAGGCAGTTGGGGTTAAGTAACTTACCCAGGGTCACACAGCCAGGAAGTGTTAAGTGTTTGAGGCCAAATATGAACTCAGGTCCCCCTGACTTCAGGGCTGGTGCTCTAACCACTGCACTACCTAGCTGCCCCAAAAGCTGGTATTTAAAAAAAAACACAAAAAAACAAAAAACAAATCTCCAAGCATTTGCTCCTAAAACCTGAGCGTGCCAGGCAGCTTGCTGCAAAGCTGTGTGCCCCTTACTTCCTAAGGGGGCTCTAGCCCTTGGCCCTGTCACCTGCTCACACTCGCTCCAGGGCATGAGGCAGAAGTGCCCCAGGACAGGACCCTGAGCCCACAGGACATGTTCGAGGCCCCAAAGGCCCCCAGCTCCTGTGAGAACTACCCAGAGACTCGGGGTAGGGGCCGACCTTTGCAGGAGTATGAGCCGTTGTTGTTGAGGCAGTAGAAGCCCTCGTCACAAGCAGGAGTTTCTGCCGCGCACTCGTTCACATCTGAAATAAGAGAAGTGTCTGTGACTGGGGCTGGCTCCCGGCAAGGCTGCAGTTCAAAAGCCTCCGTTCTCCTGAGATGACCCGCAACCCTCCACACCAGCAGCCAGAAGGGGCACCCCCTGCCCAGTGGTCCCGGTCTGGTCACATGCCTCACACAATGCCCACCCCTTGCCTCTTCCCCAGAGACCTGGAGCCCCAAAGAGGAAGCAAGGCAGGCTGGCAGAGGGCTCCGAGCCAGGGAGGCAGCTTCTTGGCCCAGTTCTAGGAGCCCACGAGGCTCCATGTCCTGGAGGTTCAGCCCCAGCACCCACCTGACCTTGGACCCTGCCTCCTTCAGACTCAGTCTCCCCTTCTGTTAAACAGGCATGAGGATGAAAGCACTGTCATCAGACTCATGAGAAAAAAACAGACGAGGCCCATGTGTACATGTCAGCTGTACCCAGTTCTGCTGTTGGGAGGCGGGGGGAGTCACAGGAGGAGGGGCCCTTTCGGCCGACTGGCTTACAAAAGGTTCCGAGGGGCCGAGGGACTCCTCCCTCTGCCTCCGCCGACCATGTCCCAGAGTCACCGGCCGGCCAGGGGCGAGGGTCCAGCCTCAGCTTATCTCAAAGTGAGACGGATTCTCTGTGGGACTTAGACGGACCCACACCTGAGCGAGAGTCCCTTCTCCACTGCTCCCACCATCTAATCTCTGCTCAAAGACCTGATGGGGAGCTCACTACCTGGAATAGCACCCCACCCCAACCACTGGCAAGTTTTTCCTCTGATCATTTATTATTGGTGTCTGCAATTTCCACCCATTGCTCCTAGTCTTAGGGCCAAGACCAGCACCTTGAATCTGCACTTGGCAGCTAAGATAGCCCCTCACCGGCCCCTCGCCCCCCCCACCGAGCTCTCCGGACACCTGGCCCAGACATCTGCCCGTGGCTGTGGAGCCCCCACAAGTGACCTCTGTCAGAATGGCTCTGAAAGTGATGGGGCCTCCTCCCGGTCACCTGTGTGTGGTCTTGGACAGCCCCCATTCTGTAACATGAGGGGTTGGGGTTTGGCCCCTCCTCGCAAAGGCTGCCAGGACTTGGATAAAGCCACAGGGAGCCCCAAGGCCTGACCCAATCTGCCCCCTGCCTCATCTTCAGCTCCAACAGCCCAAAGACCCAGTTCTCTCTCCTGAGCCTCTTCCCTCCCCGTGGCTCCCAAGCTCGCCCCTCCAACCCAGGGTCCTACTGTGCGTGCTCCAGACCCAGGCCCACGTCTCTGAGACGTCTCCCGGCGGCTCCTGCCCACCCCCTCCTTCCTTGGCTCTGGAGCTCCTGGGGCTGTCAGTCGCTCCTGGCTTGGGAAAGCCCGGGTTAGTGTCCTGTGTGAGCGCTTCTCCAGCGTCTCCCCCAGTGCGCGGCGAGTGTCCCAAGGCCCCCGAGCGCCCTTCCCCTATTGCCCCACACGGAGCAGGCCCTCGGCAGCTAACTCCCCGGGGATGGCCGCACGTGGCCAAAGAGCCTTCGGTCAGAGCTGCCCAACCCTGAAGTCTGCTGCAGCTACTGGGAAAACCTGACGGACTCTGTGTTTGCCAAGGATCAGTGGGCAAAGAGGAGGAAGAGGGAGGGAAGAGAGGGGGAAGGATGGAAGAGAGGGACAGAAGGATGGGAGAAAGGAAGGAAAGAGGAAATGGAGGGAGAGCAGGACGAGAGGGAAGGAGAAAAGGAGGAAAGGGAGGGAGGGAAGAAAGGAAAGGAGGGAAGAAAGAAAGGAAGGGAGGGAGGGAGGAAAGGGAGGGAGTTTCTCATCAGGAAATTGTGGATGGTGTTAGAATCTCTTCCTACTTCTAGCCTCTCATCTTATCTCCTAGATAGAAGGAGGGAAGGAAAAAAGGGAAGGTGGGAAGGAGGAAGGAGGTGATAGAATCTCTTCCTACTGCACTGGAGCTGTCAATAGTTAACCAGCACTGGTGAAGCCCCTGCAGGCCCCAGACCTGCCAGCTGGCACAAAGAACGGAGCGAGCCCTTCTCGAGATTCTCACCAGGACAAGGACACCCAGTGGGGCCCCTTGGGGCCTCTGCCCCCAGCCCCACTCACCCCCTCCAAAGGGACGGGCCAGCTCTGCCCTGGGCACAAGCCTCCGTGCCCACCATCAGCCTTCTCCTGGGCTCAGGCTAGGGGCACCTCCTCCAAGTGGCCTAAGGCGCCAATGCTCTCGGGGCATCCTGCCTCTGCCCCCAGCACGCACCTTGCCTTGCAGCAGCCAACCAGCAGAGATGGCAGGCTTCACCTTCTGTATTTAGCCCAGCACGCTAAAAGCAGCAGGTGGTCTCTCCCTGGCCAGTCACCCCTCCCTCAGAGCAGAGGCCCAGAGGGCAGAGGATGGGGGCCCCCGTGGCCCTCCCCAGAGCAGCAGGTGGTCTCTGACATCGCCCCGTAGCTGTCCTGCCCACCAGCAGCGGGTTTAGCTGTGTAAGCTCTGCCAGGCTTGTGGGCATTCTTCTCCCCCCCCCCCCCCCCCCTGGGAGCCCCCCCCCCCCCCCCCCCCCCCATATCACGGCCCCATGAGGATACCGGATCTACCCAATGAATGCAGGCCCCACGAGACTCCTGAGAGATAGGATTTCTCATTCCCATTTCAAGATGGGAAAGCTGAGGCAGGTGGTGTCAAGTGACCGGCTGTGGTCTAATGTCGCTTCCCGGCCGCCTGCCTCGGTTTCCCCATCTGTCAGACGCGCTGCGCCCCGAGGCCGCCCTGACTCACCTCCGCAGGTATCTCCCATCCAGACCCAGCCGACTTCACACTCTCCGCAGTCGCTGGCGGTCGGGCCGGTGCAGTTCTTACAGGCTCGGTCACACACTGGAAGAGACCCGGCCATGAGTGGCATGGTGGGGACAGCAGGGATGTCTGGCACCCTCAGATCCACATCCCTCCTTGGGGACCCCCCAAATGCTAAGGAACCAGAATCAGAGGCAAGGTCCCGGGAAAACTGGGGGCAGAGGAGGGACAACATGGCCAGCTTGGACCCCAGACTCATCTTCATCCCAAGGGGCCTCAGAGCATCGGCTTTCCCTCCCCCAGGGCGGGACACCCTGGAAGGCTCGGCAGCCAGACAGCCAAGTCACCTATGCAGACGGAGTGGGTCTCGTTCCTCCAGGTGCTGAAGTAGCCCTCCACACAGTCCATGCACAGTGGCCCCGTGTAGCCCAGGTGACACTTGCACTTGCCGTCCCCGCCGCGAGTCCCGTCGCCGTTGCAATAGCCATTTCCCCCGCATGGCCGCTTGGACCCCCCGGGACACTCTGGAGCCGGAGGGGAAACGGGTCTCACTTAGAAGGGCTGCTGGAGACCAAGGGCCTCCTGAGATTCGGCCTAAGGGCCCCAGGCTCAGCCTCCTGCACCAAGGGCCCCCATGATCAGGTCACGCACTCCCTTCCCCATCTGTCTGCCGCTCTCCCTGCTCTCTGTACCCCCTTCTGCCCCGACGCCGTCTCTCACACTGTCTGACCGGGTAGAACGTAAGCTCCCCGAGGGAAGGGGCAGTTTTCTCCTGTCATTCCCAGGCACAGAGAAGGTGGGGAGTGGATGGCCCGAGCAGACAGCCAGCAGCACCCCCAAAGCCACTCTGACTGAGAACCACAGGCAGAGGGACCCTGTGAGGCTCTGTCTGCTGTGGTACCGATTAAAGTACCGAGCAACAGGGCCAGAGGGAAGGGGGTTCACGATCCACACCCAGGTATGGACAAAGCCAGGGAAGAAGGGGTCATCTACTGCCCCATTCTCTCATCCATCACCGAGTTACAGAGGGTCTGCAGCGTGCCAGGCTGGGGCGGGTGTGAGTGTGTGAGAGACAGTGGGGGAGGGGGTCACCCACAGCGCACCCCCCAACCCATCCGCACCCCCAGGCGGTTCTCCCCTCAGCCCAGACCCCAAGGGGGCGGGGAGGGCCATACCGAGGCACTCTGGGCCATAGGTTCCAGGAGGGCAGCACACTTTTAGAGTTTCCACACAAAACCACGTAAATAAGTCGGGGTAGTTCTTCTTCCTGAGGAACGAGAAGCAGGTTTTATCACCAAGCCTGAAAACATGCTGGGTTCCCCTCAAAGAAACGAACGCCCTGCCGAGCAGCAAGACGGGGGCTGACGATGAGGTGGGCCTCCCCACTGGGGGGCCGTGAGAGCCCCCACATGGGGAGGCAGCAGGGGATCCAAGCCCCCCCCCCCGTGAGAGATGCCTCTGCCGGGTCACCCCAGTACCCAAGGCCCAGGGCACCAAGTCTGGGAGAGGCAAAGCTGTTGCCCAGAATCCTGAGAGGAGGCTCGAACCCTCTCGGCTCCTCGCTCTCTAGCTCGTGAACCACACTGCCTCCGGACACAAATGAGCTGCCTCGTCTGTCTGCCAGTGACAAAGGAGGGGATGTTCCCAGGAACAAGGTGGGCAGACTTAGTGCCACGTCCCCCTTTGCAGATGAGGGAACCGAGGATCCAGAGGCAGAGGTCTCCCGTTCACGGTCACAAGCCGCGCAGGATGCAAACTCGGCTCGGTTTGTTCAGAGCTCCTGCTCAGATTTTTGGTTGGGCAGCCATCCACACTTCACCAGAAATAACCCAAATTCTACCCTCCCTTATCAGAGTTTTTGGCAGCCCGGGAAATGTAAAAAACTCTGGCTGGCCACTGCTTGCCCCCCGTGTCCTCCCCACATCCCAGGCCAGGCTCTGTCCAGCCACGGACCCTCCCCTCAAAGCACCAACAACGTTTTAACTTACTGGTTGAACCACCAATCCTCGAGGTGTTCTTCGTTATTTTCCACCATATTGTTACAATCGAAAGCGTCGCTCTCGCACAGGGTTTCGATGATTTCTAGGAGCCGGATTTCACTGGAATAGGAAACCATAAGTCGGCGCTAGAGGAAATTAACCTTTTCTAGTGCCAGCCTAAGGTAGTGGGGAGGGGGGACGGCAGGTGGCACAATAACGGGGTGGGGGACAGACTCTCGCTTCCAAGGAGTTACTTCTCATCCGGCTCTCTGAGAGAAAAAGGAGACAAAACCCAGACTTCTTCTCCTCCGCCATCAACAGCATCATTTCCCGAGTCCCAGCCTCTGGAGGGACCATAAAGTGTCCCTCAGGGGGAAGGGCCCAAGGCTCCTGGGCCCAGGCCTGCTCCTGTCTTTCCACAAGTGACCCCTGAAAAGGTGATGGCCACTGGCCTGCCCCCTTACTGCCCACCCCCAGACTACAAGGGCTACAGGAAACCAAAGTCACGCACGGGACCACGGACCTAGACTCGTATTTCGATAACGTCTTCTCCTCCCAAGCTGTGTTTCCACCACCAAAGTTTTTCTTTTCGGTATCTGCCAAGCCCTGCCAAGGAAAAACGCGGAATATCGGTTCAGTTACTGAGATGTTCCCACCAACTCACCGATGAGCTTTAGCAGGAAAACCAGAGGGGCTCCAAGAGGTCTCCCTTGTTTGCCCCGGCGGGGAGCCAGGAGAACCCGCCGCTCGTGGGCATTTCCTGCCTCCTCTCTTTCCAGACAAAGCCTGCAGACCCCTGCGCCTTTGGGGCTCATGGTCCCCTCACATTTCCCCTGTGAGCCTGGCTTCTGTGGGATCTGGAGGAGACTTGTGGTCACCCCCGTTCCCGAATGGGAGCCCCCCGAAGTGGGGGGGGGGGGTCGCTGAGCCGGAGGGAGGAGGGGGCAGGGTGGGGGACGGGCCAAGAAAGGCCTCCGGGAGCAGGTGGGCGGGCCGGGGAAATGAGGGGGTGAGGGACAAGACACGGAGCGTCCCAGCCCCCCCGCGGGCGGCTCCCGGCCACAGCCTGGAAACGTCCAGGGCGCTCCCGAGGCTCCCCTCTGAGGGATTCCCTGGCACCAGCCAAGAGCCGCTTCTGAATTCTCTGGCCGGTTGTAAGGCTGGCCCGCGGGCTGGTGCGTGTGTGTATCACAGGGCCCCCGAGGGCTGGAAGGGACCTTGGGGACCCCGGAGGCCCCCCCCTCTGACAGCCGGGGAAACTGAGGCTCGGGCCAGAGCGCGCCCTCCCGGGGGTCCTGCCTCCCGCCTCCGACAGTGCAGGGGAGGGGAGGGGCGGCGGTGCCGGAAGGCGCCGGGGCACAGGGCGCCGGGGACCGGCGGGGCCGGGTGAGTGGCCGCGCCTCGGGGCCCGCTCTGCTCTCACCCCCGCGCACCTTGTAGAACTGATCCACGATGTTCCTGCAGACCGTGCACGGCTTGTGGTTGTGCGGGGAGGAGGGGGCGGCTGAGAGGGAGGCCCGGGACAGCAAGAGCAGGAGGCCGAGCCCGAGCAGGGGCCGGAGCCTCTGACCCCGGGGGCCCCCGGGCGGGCGCATGGTCCGGGCAGCGGGGGCCAGGAAGGGACGCGGGGAGGGTGGGGGGGGGACGAGAGAAAGGAGGAGGGATCCGGGATCCGGAGAGGAGAAAGGAGGAGTCCGAGTCCAACAGGGAGCCGGGGAGCCGGGTCAGCGGAGAAGTCCGGGATCACTGAGGGCAAGGAGGAGGGGCCCGGGATCACCGAGGGGAAGGAGGAGGGATCCGGGATCACCGAGGGGAGAGGAGGAGGGGTCCGGGATCACCGAGGGGAAGGAGGAGGGGTCCGGGATCACCGAGGGGAAGGAGGAGGGGTCCGGGATCACTGAGAGGAGAGGAGGAGGGGTCCGGGATCACTGAGAGGAAGGAGGAGGGGTCCGGGATCACCGAGGGGAAGGAGGAGGGGTCCGGGATCACCGAGGGGAAGGAGGAGGGGGCCGGGATCACCGAGGGGAAGGAGGAGGGATCCGGGATCACCGAGGGGAGAGGAGGAGGGGTCCGGGATCACCGAGGGGAAGGAGGAGGGGTCCGGGATCACCGAGGGGGAGGAGGAGGGGTCCGGGATCACTGAGAGGAGAGGAGGAGGGGTCCGGGATCACTGAGAGGAGAGGAGGAGGGGTCCGGGATCAACACGAGGGATCCAGTCGGAGCCGGGACACGGGAGGCTCCGCCTCCGAGCCTCGGCCGGTCCCTGAGAGACCCGGCTCGGGACCGAGGCCGGAGCTGGAGAGCGCGCAGGCGCAGAGAAGGCCGGCCAGGCCCCACCTCCTTCGCTCGGAAGCCGGGTGCCTTCGGTGCCGGTCTATTTCGTGAGGATTCGAGCCAAGCCCCACCCTCCTTGCCAGCCCTCGGACGGTCATTGGTCGAGAAGCCGCCGCCCTGAGGGTACGTGAACGAATCAGCCCTCGCCAACAAGCTCGAACCAATGGGAGAGGCCCGTGTCAGCACAGAGCCAGGATTGGAGGTTCGAGACCTCTCGGCTCCGCTCCGAGAGTTGCGTCATAATGGACGGCCATCTTGACTAGGGGCAAAGGCTGCGGCTTCCCGCCCGTGCGGCGGCCATCTTGGCCTTTAAAGGGCCACACACCCGCGGCCTCCCCCGGCTGGGCTTTCCGTGCCCGGAGCGCCCCGCCCCTCGGGAGCCGCTCCGCGACCGTTAGCCGCTGGCCGCGCGTGCGCCGCTGACCGCGCCACGCCGCGCCACGCCACGCCAGCGGGACGCGCCGGGCGCGACGAGGCGGACGGGAGCGGAGGGGTTCCCTGCGCGGAGTCGGAGGCTGGGTCGGGACCGGGACGGCGCCGGGCGGGCCGCTGAGCGGAGGCGGGTGAGGCCGGGGCGGGCCTGGGAGCTTGAGGGCCGGGGGCCGACACGTGGCGGCGGGCGCTCGGCCGGGGCTCCCCCTCGGGCGTGGGTGGGGGCTGGGCCGCCCGGGAACTAGCCCCCCTTCAGGGTTGAAGAAAGGGAAGCGGCCGGAGTCCGGAGCAGCTCGGGAACTTTGTGCGCTTCTAAAAGCGCCCCGCGGCCCCTCGGTTGCCGCCTTCCGGCAGGGAGCTCACGGCTGCTCCAAGAGTCGTTAGGAGGTGCCTGCTGTGTGCTGAGCATGGGCGCCGCCGGCCTGGGCCCCCCCCCGACCGCCCCCCCCCGGGGTGTAGAACTGACGGGGTTTATCCGGAGGCAGCAGGGGCAGGAGGGCAGCGGCTAGGCAGCGCAAAGCTTCCCCCTTCCCGTGCCCTTCCGAAGGCCAGGACCGCCGGCGCGGGGCTGTTAGCGCGCGGCCCGGCTCGGTCTCCGACTCGTCACGCGAGGCGTCCACGTTGGCCGGCCGGCGACGGCAGAGGAGCCAGAATCCAGGCCCTCTGCGGGGCTGGGGTTTTAGTCATTGGCTCTTGCATTGGGCTTGCTCGGAGGCCCGAATCTCGGGCCTTGGGGCGGCCCGAGCGTGCGCGCGTCAGACAGGAGACAAGGCCTCAGGTCAGCCGCCGGGATGAGGGAGTTCACACCGTGTCTCGGCGTTTTCCCTTTTGTGTCTTCCTCGGACAGAGCCTTGTCTCTCCTCGCCTGCCGAGCCTGGAAGGGCAGTGCCGGGCTCGCCTCGCTCGCTGACCCAGGCTCCCAGAAGGGGCCGCCTCTGCCAGCGCCGCCATGGCCGGGAAGAGACAAGGAAAGCGGCAGCCCCTCCTGCTCCTGCTGTTCATTGCTGTCGCCTTCGTCCATCTGGCGGCCTGTCCCTACGCCAAGGTGGAAGAGAGCTTCAACTTGCAGGCCATCCATGACCTCCTCTATCACCGCTGGGATCTGGACAAGGTGAGTGAGCGGGTGCCGGGGAGCCCCGCCTCACTGACGGAGGCCCGTCTGCAAATGCCCTGCTTGGTAACCTTGGCCCCTTTCTTTGCAGTACGATCATCATGAGTTCCCTGGCGTCGTCCCAAGAACGTTTCTTGGGCCAATCTTAATCGCGGCCTTTTCCAGCCCTGCTATCTATGTGCTGTCCGTGCTGGAAATGTCCAAGTTTTATTCTCAGCTGATAGGTAAGGAGCCTTTAAGGTGCAGGAGGAGCTGTCCTCCACCACCAGAAATTCCCTTCTCTTGGAGCCTGAGCCACGGGTGCCGAGCCCCAGTCTGCGCTAGGAAATCCAGCCGTCGTGGTGACGAATGGCCAGTTAGGAGCCGGCTCCACGGCTCGTCTGTGCAGGAGGGGCTCGCTCTGTGCGTGGTGAACGGCGGCCCAGAGGAGTGCTGCAGGGCCGCGGCAGCAGCGCCGGCGGTCTAGGGGCTGGCTTGCCCTGGTGGCTGCCTTTTCTGTTGGAGCGCTGAATCCTTTGCCTTCCGCCAAGCAGAGAGAGCTTGCCTGCATTTCCCTTCTAAAAAAGAGTACATAGCTTTATCGTTCCTCCTAGAATGAGCTGAGTGTCGCTGGGGCTGGCCTCGGCCCTCCCTCCCTCCCTCCCTCCCTCCCTCCCTCCCTCTGGGTCGGTTGCAGCGGGTCCTGCCTTCTCAGGACACTACTCTGCAGCAGGTAGACCAGCAAGATGACCAAGAGAAAGCCTTGGGCTCAGTTGGAAACGCTTCATTTCTGGCCTTCCTAAAGAGTGACTTAGGCCAAGGTTTTCTGCCGCAGTTTACCTTTTGACAAGAGATTGTTTGGGCAGCTAAGGCAGTTTCCCTAAATTTTACAATTTGAAATGAGTTTAGTGGAGAGATCTAAGCCTCAACAGTCAGCCAGCTCCTGCTTGATGAGCCACCTTCGGGACTCCATGGAGGGCAGTGCCCTCAGTTCTGGTGATCCCCATCTCCAGTTGTCCAGAGGGCCCCAGAGGGGAGAGTGAGATGGGGCCTTGCCCACCCGCCCTCACCTTGCATATCCCAACATCACCTCCCTGACGTCCTGGTCCTCCTTGAGAATCAGTGACAAAGCTTTTTGAGACCTTTTCACTACAGGAAGAGCAGTGTCCAGCAGCCCCTTGTATGGGCCCTGCCTGCTTTCTAAAGCTCCATTTAGACTTGGTCCTGGTGCCACGAGCCCCTTCCGCCCCAGGTGTCCAGCGTGGACAGCTTGCCCGGCACCATTGAGGGCCGCCAATGCCGATTCTGTTGTGGCCAGAAGGGAAATTTAAAGGGCTAGCATCCAATGGCATCAGGCTTTAGGCGTCCTGGCCTAGGGGCTGCCCAGTGTTGGCAAAGGCTCGGGTCTGTCACGGGGTGTTCCTTCTGTGTTGTGTGCCTGGCCACGGAGGGCTAACCTTGGGGAGCTCATCTCAGGCTTATGGCCACAGTGTAAGGCAGCCGGCGGAAAAGATCTGATGCTTGGACGCAATATTGCCAGGGATGGAGGGGAAGGAAGGCTTCCTGGAGGAGGTGGTGTTTGGGCTGAGACGGCTCAGGCAGGATTGGACAGAGCAGGACAGCTGAGGACCCTGGCACAGCCAGGGGCCTATGGGCAAGGAAGAGTGCCCGTGTGCTGACTGTGCTTGTAGTTATTATAAAGGAGGAAGCTGGTGACTGGGGGTCCATGTGCAGGGAAGTGACTGGGATAGTCCTTCCTGGAAGGACAGGGAGCAAGGCTAGATGGTGGAGCAGCGGTTGATGGATGAGGTGGGATGATGAGGTGCTGGAGACATCTGAACAATGTCGGAGATGTCATGGGCGCAAGAGAAGTCCCTGAAGTGGGATCGAGCGGGAGGGCCCACGGGGGCAGTGCCTGTAACTTATGGGCACCAGCTCCGGCCTGGCCCATCCATCTTGCTTTGGGCTCCCCACACTGACAGGTGGGGCATGCCCTCCCCCTTCCCTGGGAGCTGGCTCCATGTCCTGAGAACAGGGATTGAGGGCCAGGCTGTTTGCCCTTGAGGGTCCATACCCCCTGTTCTGGGAGCGCGGCCAGCTCCCCACCTGCCAGTGACCGGGTGTTTCCTTCTCCCTTCCCCCCAGTGAGAGGCATTCTGGGGCTCAGCGTCATCTGGGGCCTCTGGAAGCTGCAGAAGGAAGTGCGCCGGCACCTGGGAGCCACTGTGGCCACCGTCTTCTGCCTCATCACCACCTCCCAGTTCCACCTGATGTTCTATTGCACGCGCACGCTGCCTAACGTGTTTGCGCTGCCCCTGGGTACGTGGGGGCCCGGGGCACCCTCCCGGGGAGGAGGGCGGCGGCATCTGCGCCTGGCGGGGCCGCGGCCGAGCCTCCTCTTGTGTCTCCGCAGTCCTGCTGGCCCTCACGGCCTGGATGCAGCAGAAGCGGGCGCGCTTCATCTGGCTCTCGGCCTTTGCCATCGTCGTCTTCCGGGCAGAGCTGAGCCTCTTCCTGGGCCTCATGCTGCTGCTTACCTTGCTAAGTAAGAAGGTCACCCTCCTGAAGGTGCTGGGCCATGCCATCCCCGCCGGCGCTGTCTGCTTGGGTGAGTGCATGGGCTGCAGTGGCTCCCAGTGGCCCGTCCTTGGGCTGCTCCTCTGTGTGCCCCCCACAGTGGGTGAGGGCCGGGGGAGCAAAGGATTGGGGAAAGGAAAAAGCCAAGGGAATGGGGGAGGTTGGGACTATACCCGGGGAGAGCGGGGGGCAGAAAGGACTTGGCAGCAGAGCCCTTGTTCCCACTAAAAAGCAGAAAGGCAAGGGGCACCAATGTGGGAGAGTAGGAGCTTCCCCTGCCCCTGGTTTGAGGGGAGCCTTGAGGCCCCCCGGATGGAGGCTCAGGCTCTTTGCCAGCCTTTCTCTGACCACCCACGGCGAAGAAGTAGCGCCCGGGGCCCCTCACTGGCCCAGCCCCTGGGCTCCTATGGCCTTGGTCCAGGAGTCCCTGCCGCCGGCCAGCCTCCTCCGCCTGCACAAGGGGTGCACGGCCAAGTGGAGCGCAAGCAGGGCCGGGGCCGGTTCCCTTTGGGCCTTTGTGGGCGGCACCCTCATCAGCGCACGAAGGGGTGGGGGCTCCTGGGGCAGCGGCTGGTTTGGGGCTGAAGACTGGCTCTCTCCTTTCTAGGGCTGACGGTGGCCGTGGATTCCATGTTCTGGCGCCACGTTCTGTGGCCGGAGGGCCAGGTGCTGTGGTACAACACGGTTCTCAACAAAAGCTCGGACTGGGGCGTATCCTTTAATCCTGTGGGATAGAGAAGGGGTAGCCCTCCTGGTCAGTGGTCTGCTCGTGGCTGTCTCCCCGGCTCGTGCTGGGGGTGGCCCCCTCCACACGCCGGGTGCGCAGCTCTGCCCGTCCCTCGGGCCCCTGGAGAGCCAGGTCAGCCGGGGCTGGGGGGGGTGCCGCCCACTTGGCCGCTGCCTCCTTGACCGCTGCCACCACCACAGACCTCACCCTTCCTCTGGTACTTCTACTCGGCCTTGCCTCGCGCCCTGGGCTGCAGTATCTTCTTCATCCCTCTCGGCGTCTGGGACCGCCGAACCCGCCTGCTGATCCTGCCCGCGCTGGGCTTCATCTTCCTGTTCTCTTTCCTGCCCCACAAGGAGCTGCGCTTCATCATGTACACCTTTCCCGTGCTGAACATAGTGGCTGCCAAGGGCTGCGCCCGCATGTGAGTGCCAACTGGAGGGCGGGCCTTGGCCAGGAAGGTCTGTGCCCCACCGACAGCCCCGGGGGCTGCTTGTAACCAGGAGGCCCGCCCAGAGTTGGTTTTCTGCATGTGCTCCCTCTGAGCCGGACCCTCTGGAGGGCTTTGAGGAGGAGATGCGGCTCTGGAGCAGACATGGCCTGTCCTGGGCCTTGGGGCTAGTGCAGATGTCTGGTGGGAGACGCTCCCGCGGGGTCTCTGGGCACCCAAGGCTGGGGGCCATGTTTGTGAGGACCTGGGTCGGAGCGGGAGTGCCTGCCCCGGGGCCGGGGTGTTTGCAGGTGGGGGGTCTTGGGCACCCTGGATGCCGCCTGCTTCCAAACCCCGCTCCTCTGACCATTAGGTTAAACAATTACAAGAAGTCTTGGCTGTACAAGCTCGGCTCCCTGCTGGTTGTGGCCCACCTCCTGGTGAACGCCATGTACTCGGCCACCTCGCTCTACGTCTCCCACTTTAACTACCCTGGAGGGGTGGCCATCCAGAAGCTCCATGAGTTGGTGCCCCCCAAAACAGGTAGGAGAGGCTCGAGACCCCATGGTGGGAGAGGGGACAGGGAGTGGGGAGGATCTGAGCCGCGAGGAGATCCTTGCCCGTGTCTTCCCGCTTCTTCCCAGATGTGGCGCTCCATATTGACGTGGCTGCTGCGCAGACGGGTGTCTCGCGATTTTTGGAGGTCAACGATGACTGGAAGTAAGTCTGCCACTGCCCTAGTGCACGGCGCCATTTTGTGGCTAATTTAAATAGTGACCCCCGGCACAGCGGGAGGCCCCCTGGAGGAATGGAAGCCGCCTTCCCCCGTGCTGGCGGGCAGGGGTCACCCAGGGCCTCCTCCCTGCTTCTCTCTCCCAGATATGACAAAAGGGAAGGCCTGCAGCCTGGGACGGGGCCCATGATGTCCTACACGCACCTGCTGCTGGAGATGGACCCGGCGCAGCTGTCCCACTACAAGAACACCCACCGCGTGCTGGCCAACATCGCCGGCACCACGGGCGTCAAGCTGAACCTCACCAAGCTACCTCCCTTTGACCTGAACTTGAAAACCAAGCTGGTGCTTTTGGAGAGACTGCTCAGGCCCTCCTGAGGGCGCGGGCCCGCAGCACCTGGCCCTGCCCACCGCGCTCCAGGGCCTTCCCTTCAGTGACGGCCGGACGGCATGGCCGACACCATCTCTGAGCCCGGAGCGGCGTTCTTGGGCACGAGCCGCCTGCCCACAGACCCGCCACGAGACCCTCAGGAGAAGGTAGAGCATCCGGCAGCAGGGTCTTGGGGCCCATGCTCTCCCCAGCCTCAGGGGCATACCTTCTGTGGTCTCCAGGAGGGCCCAAGTGAGGGGGGGGGGGCCTCTCCCCGGCCCCAGGCAGGGGGTGCTGAGGTGCTGTCAGCCCTGGGGGCGGGAGCGTCTGTCCTCACGGTGTGGGACCACACCAGGCCTGAGGGCGGACGTCAGCCGCCAGACCCGGGCCGTGAAAGCTCTACTATGCCAAAGTCCAAAGTAAAGGAATCTTCCTAGTGGTGTCCATGGTGGGGTTTGTGGCTCCTGGGCAGGGGGACATGGGCTCCAAGGGTCCCCATCCGGCCCCAGGTGACCTTGCCTTCCTGCCCTGGGGGGTCTGACGTCTGTCCAGGGCCGTGGTGTAGGGGAAGGGGAAGAGTCTACCCCAGACTAAGAGAAGTGCTGGGAGCCAGGGGGAGAACCTCGAGTTCTTAGGCAGGTCAGGGGGCAACAGAGTGAATGGGACACATGGCCTTGGGTGGCTGTGGATGGAGCTGGATCTTGGGGGCCCTGCCACTCCTCGATACTGGGATTCCCCCCATCGGCCTCCCAGGGACGGTTACCTGTAGTGCCTTTGAAGGACCCCACAGAGGCTGGGCCTGGGACCGTTGGCAGGAGCAGGATTTGCATCCGGGCCTTGTCATCCCCACCAGGGGCCTCGGCTTGCTCCTCCATGACTCCACACGATGGGTCGGGTCTCCCCTGGCTCTGGGTGCCATAAAAGGGAGCCTTGCCTCCAATTCCCAACAATCTTCTCAACAGGATCTGGGTCCCATCCCCCAGATTTTCAGGGGCCTGTTGGTCAATACACATTGAGTAGGCGCCTACTGTGTGCTGGGAGACTAAAAGTCCTGCCCTTGAGGAGCTTTCAGCCTAGGCCTGTGAGCATTCAGCACACACCCAGGGAGTGACCAGGACATGGAAGCTTTCTGATGGAGGGCAGAGCTGGCTGCAGCTTTTGAAGGGGGTGGGCTGTGGAGGGGAAGTGAGGGCAGAGGGGCAGGACGCTGGACAGGAAAGCAGCATTGTGTGACCATCTCGTCCGGGTCCCTGGGACCTCCCCCCACCCTCCCTGTGCTCCTCAGACGCAGAGCCAAAGGCCTTGGCCTGAGGCCTTCCTCTGCCACCTCTGACCCTGGCCTATTTCCTGCTCTGTAAAGGGCTGGGTAGCGATCTACTATCCTTCAGCTAAGGGCCCCCCCCGGGCCAGGCCAGTGACCTCTCTGGTCATCCTGCTGGCGATATAGCGCTCGGAGGCCGGCAAAGCCCTCTGCAGATCCTCCTGACCACCCTGGGAGCCAAGCGCTTTTGTGGTACCGTTTTACAGAGCAGAAAACTGAGGCTCACCCAGGAAGGGTGTGGGAGCACACACAAACTTGGCTCCTGCTGAAGCAGTTCTGGTCTAGTTTCCCCTCTGGTTCTGTCACTTCCTCTGCCTTGGCTTGCTGGCACTGAATTAAGTCAGGAAGGGGGCAAGGGGTAACAAGAATCTAGCTCGGGTGGGAGCGCTAATCAGGCGCACAGACCTCTGACAAAAGCAAGTGCCCAATGCCGCAGGGGAGCGAGATGCTCTTCTCAGGGCCAAAGAAGTCCCTGCTGGAGTTTTCTACCGGAAATAAGGGGAAGAGATCTCTGAGAGTTTGAGCAACATCTCTAAGGGGGGTGGGGGAGGACTGTTACATACCCCCTGTGCCTACCCACGTGCTGGGGCACCAGAAGGGATCAAAGTTATGTTTGCAGGCTCTTTCAGACATTGGGGAAAACAGACCCAGGAAATAGAGAGGTGGATGCTGCCGGCTCCCCACCCCCAGGATAAACCAAATTCCCCCATAAAGCAGTAAAAACACTTGGACTTTATGGAGAAAAGGCCTTTCCAAAAGAAAGAATGGGGGAAAGAGATGAAAAGTCCTAATCACTTATTGAGAGCCCCCAAATTCTGTCCCTGTTTAGCTTAAAGCCCCAACAGGGAGTCTATCTGGGACAGTCTCCAAGGATACTCTTGTGGATTTGCAGATTTATGCTCCAGAGATGAGGAAACCCAAAGGTCAATAGTCTCTCCGTCTCTACCCTTTCTTGGTCTCCTTGTCTCCTCTCTCCATATGTCTGTCTTATATCCCTTCTTTCCCCTTCTCTTTCTGCCTCCTGTCAGTTTCTCTTCCCCTTCCTATCATTTTTCTCTTCTCTCTTTACCTTGTCTCCATCTGTTTCTCAGCAGTAAGATCCACGACTTTCCCATAAGTCCTTAGTGTTGTCCCCAAGCCGTAGAAGGAAGCCCATGTCTGCTGCAGCACAGACCCTCATCAGGGTCTATGTGGGGTCTCCCAGTTGCTCTTCTCATTATTGCTGTTTTAGCACTACTTTTACGCCTTCCTGTTGTCCTTATTCTAGCCTCTTGAGTCTCCATGTGGTAGCTCCACCATTCCTTGTGAAAAAAGTTTTGAAAATCTTTACGAGTGTCCCATTTCCCACCCATTGTCTTCTGGTTTATCTTTAAATGCCCTTCGAGGTGGTCCCGTGCCAGGCCTTTGCATCATTTCCCCCTCCACTCCTCTTCCTTCTTTAGTGACTATCCGGCATCCCTTCTTTAAGACCTGACAAATGGGTTTGTGCTCCAGATGAATGTGGCTTTTAGCTGCCATGTCTCTGCTTGAAAGGAGATCAAATATTTGCTGGCTGAGATGAGTTTCTAGGCTCTTCCACCCTCCTTGTTACAAGCGACATCCATTAAACTGCCTTAGGAAATAGGCCGAGACCATGTCAATGTCCGTTCTTGCATTCATTTCCCATTTTCCAATACAAGAGCTTGTTTAAAGGGTGCAAACCCCATTGGTCTCCTTTGGGTTCCAATTGTTACTCATTTTGACCTTTCTTTAACAAGTTGGTGTGGATCAGTCCTTTCCTGTCTGTAGAAATGGGGTCCATTTCAATTGTCTTGAATATCCAGGACAAAATCTCGTGGCTTCTATAGAGAATTGGGTCTTGAATCTTTCTTTGCTTCATCCTGAGTCACGTATGGACCAAGACAAAAGGGGAACCTGGTATAAGAAGCCAAAACATGCAATGTCCAAAAAATCCACTCTATGCCAGGCACTAAGGCGAAAATAAAGTCTCATCCTCAAGAAACTTGTGTTCTATCAGGGGTACCCTGTGCACGTGCAGGTATATACAAAAAAAACCCATAAATACAACAGAAGGCAGCAGTAAAGGCTGGAAAATTCTGCTGTAGAATGTGTTACTTGGGCTGAGCTTTGGAGGAAGCTATGGATTGTAAGAGGTGGGGAGAAGCAGTCAGGGTGCACAAGGGCAGAGATTGGACATGGAGCATCATGGAGCAGAACAAAGGGCTAAAGCATAGAGGATGTGAAGGGGACAAAGTAAGGAGGCAGCCAAGATGTGAAAGGCCTTAAGGGGAGCAATCTCTGACCAAAGATGCAATGGTAATAGTGCTTATGGGGTGTTTGAAGGTTTGCAGAGTGCTTTACAAATTAATCCTCATGACAACGCTAGGAAGCTGGCTGATAATAGTCCCAATTTTACAGATGAGGAAAGTGGAGCAGACAGAGAAATATCCCATCCGGTATCATGGGGTTAGTTTGAATTTCTATCTTTTTGATGACTACTCAACTGTCTCAATAGTCAACAGAGAGTCACTGGAATTTACTGGGAGGAGAGAATTTGGCTTTGGGTCAGCCACCACTGCCAATACCAATGACATAAGTCCAAATTTTCAGTCCCTCCCCAGCCCACATCTCAAGGACGTGGCAGCTCCAGGCTGATTATCTTTGACCAAGAACAGACCTCTCCAACTTTCTTTCATTCAGTGACCTAAGGGCTGCCCATCTCCTAAACTTAGCAAGGAAAGACTTGTTTTTACTTAGCTTATATCGATTAATTCAAGAGAGTTCCTTAGGAATGGTCTAAGATGGATAGTCACCGATTTAGCAACTCAGAGTCACTCTCATCTGATAGATCTGAGCTTCTTAAACTTTTTCCACTTGCAATCCCTTTTTGCTGGGGGAGTTTTTACACAACCCTGGGTATTATAGGTATATAAAATAGGTAATCAAATCAAACACTTATAAATAATGTAAGTCATATTATTATAAATATGATTATTATGATAATATGTCATAATTTTGCAACCCCCACAAATTTACAAGACCCCATATGGGGTCTTGAAGCATGGTATTTAAGCAGCTGGGGGCTAGATGACAATATGCAGGCATCAATTATATACATTTGGGCTGAGGAGAACGGGACACTACTAAGGCTATGTATAGATCATCGGGGACGCAGATGTGTTCAAGAAACATCAGGAGCCTGGTACAGGGTACAATGCAAAGAGATGCACAGCATCAGCTACTCAGATGGAAGGGGAGCTGTCAATCCCAAAAGGAGACTAACTAGTTAACTGTCTGACTTGCCTTAACCACAGTTTCATTTTTTAAACATTGTAGGAACCAGCAAGAGGAAATTGTATTCTGGATTTGAGATTCACAAGAAAATGAAAGCTGGTATAGAAATAGTGGAAGAGAATAAGGGGACCACTCCCTCCTAGAATTGTGAAGGTGAGAGGCAACTAGGCAAGATTGGGGAGGAAACATCAAAGGTAGAGAGGAAAGATAGAACCTTCCCTGTGTATCAAAATTCTACATGACTTTCGTCAGTCCAGAGTCTCAAGATTCTGAAAGCCCAATTCTGATGAGGAAGAAAAGAGATGGACACATGAGAGGCACACCAACAGAGCTTAACCGTGAACGGCAAAAAGGTAAGAGCGACAATCCTGTAAATACAGTGTTGGGGCAAAAATGCTGGAGGGGTTATGGAAAGACAAGCATACCAGTGCATTGCTGGTGGAATTTCATTTGGTACAACCATTCTGGAATGCAGTAAGGAGTTACGCAGAGAAGTGGCAAGATAGGTCCATAATATTTGGCTCAGAGATTCCTTCCACTGCTAGGTATAAATGCTAATAAAAAGAAAGGTTCCAAATAAACCAAAAGTATTTATAGCAGCAATTTTTATGTTAGAATTGAAAACAAAGTAGATGGTCATGGATTATACGATGACTATAAAGAGATTGTGGTACATGATGTAATGAAAATTACTGTGCTGTAAGAAATGACGAAACATGGTTAAGAAAGCAGGAGCACAGACAGAACTGATTATGAACTGATAGAAAGTGAAATGACTATGACTAGAGCAAAACAAATAAAAAACCCCCACAAAACACTTCTGAATGCTGCAAAACTAAAGCATGTCTCAAAAGCAGGGATATTAGATGTTTTCCCACTCCTTTTAAGAGGTGAAGGTCTGCAGATGTGGAACTCTGTAAACAGATTTTTCCTGGCTGCGTTAAATTTTACTAAAAATCTGTTATAAGGCATGATTCTCTGGGGAGATATAATCAGTCTGAAAACTAAAAATATTAATAAAAAGAAGTCTATTGTAAAAATACAGTCAGAAATCCTAAAGCTCAGAATGAGTTGAGGAAGCTAAGAATAAGGGATGAGACTGGTCTTTTGTTTTAGAAGTCATATTTAAGTAGAGAGAAAGACAAAGAGCTGGGACTACAGCTGGGGGTAGGGTGGGGTGGATAAGGTGGCAGCAAAGAACAGAGAGGACAGAGCTGCTCAAAACGGTATTGCTTTTGGGTTTTTGCTGCTAAGAAAATAAGAACCAAAATGGCGACCAGCCAGCTGACCCCCAGTATGAGGACTGATTCAGTAAGAGCATCTAGCTGCCTTGGATGAAGCTATATCACCTGGCCAAAATGAACTCCTTCCTTGGGTACTGAAAGATTTTTGCAACTGAAAAATTGTAGAGAATGAGAGCATCATTCCACGTCTTAAGGAAGAGCAAATACTTTAATTTTGTAAAGAAAATGAGTCCTCAAATTATAAACCAGTGAGTGGGCTTCCTTGTCCTGATAAAATTTGAGAATTAAGGAGCTTCTAGGTAAATAAATTCAGGACAATCAAATGTAACCTAAGTGTTGGGTAGTTAAGCCAACAGCTTTTCTTCTTTTTATTTATTTGCTTAGTTAATTTGCTAAATTATGCTGCAAAGGAAGCTCTTGAGATAAGGGGAAGGATATATTTAAAGAAGATAATGGACAAATAAGTAATCTCTTTTTTTAAAGATGACATTAAATAAGGGTTGAGTATTAAGAGAGCTCTTAAAATCACCTTCCTAAGTATAAAATAGGGGAGGTTCGATTAGACATGTTTATCTGAAAAAGAACAGTTTGCAAGTCCAATTTTGCAAGTCCAGTGAGTCAGCAGTGTGGAAAGACATCCAAAGGCACCATCGGGACATCTATTTAGAAGCATTGCTTCTAGGCTCATTGTCTGAGAGGTGTTCTGTCCTAGTCAGCTGCCATCTGAAGACTTGTGTTCAAGCTCTAGGTGCCACAACTTAGGAAGGCTATCAACTGGTGGGTCTCCAGAGAACAATGACAGGAATTGGACACTGGTTGGTTGTCCTTCATTCTCAGAGGGCAAAACAAAGACAAGACAAAACAAAACAAAAAACCCAAGCAAAACCCATTACTTTGTTAGAGTCAAGTTAATGTGTCTGGTTGCGGCCAGACCAACATGAGCTCGGAGTGCTCTACCACAGATTGGACGCAAATAGTCCCTATGAGCATTTGGGGTGGACTCTCTAACTCGGCGCATCTCACATTTCTTTGTGAGATAAATTCAATCCTGCTTTGCTCATACAGCACAGCACCAGTGCTCTGATGAGGGCACGCCATACTGGGTGGTCCTGTGCCAGGGTTTTCCATGTCATACAGTCAATTCTAAAGTTCTTAAGATTCACTGTGAGTGTCCTTGTATCACTTGTTCTGACCTTGTGAGTGCTTGCCTTGTGTAAGTTCTCCATAAAATAGTCAAGTGTACATTTGGCATTTCAACAACACGGACATCCCATTGGAGTTGTGCTCTCTGCCTTAGCATTCAGAGTTTGGCAGGTTAGTTGGAGAAAGGACTTCATTGTCTGGTCCCTTCTCCTGCCAGGTGATCTTTGGTGTCTTCCTAAGACAATCCAAATGAAAGCGATTCCGTTTCCTGGCACAGTGCTGGTAGACTGTCCAAATTTCATAGGCATCTAACAATCGGCTTTTCAGTTGGGTAGTCAGTTGAATCCCTCTCCTCCTCCATACTTTTCTTTGGAGCCTTCTAAACACTGAGCTAGTTCTGATAATATGTGTACCGACCTCAGTATCGATGTGGACATCCTGGGAAAGTAGACTACCAAGGAAAGTGAATTTATCCACAGCATTCCAAACTTCTCCATGTGCTGTTGCCAAGGAAAGTGAATTTATCCACAGCATTCCAAACTTCTCCATGTGCTGTTGCCAATGGCTCCGTAGATGGATAATGTGCTGGCTTATGGGGCACCTATATTGTCTTATTGTTGAGCACAAGCAGCAGAGGATCAATCCATACTTAGTTGCCTTGCAGCTTCAGAGGCAGCATCGAGTACAGTTGTTTGCAAACAAAAACCCATGCACCAGAACTTTCTCCACTCTGATTTTGGCTTGTAGCCTTCTCAAGTTGAAGAATTTACCCTCAACGAGTAGCTGATGCTGTGTAATCCTCATTAAACAACATGTTAAAAGCAAGGGAATAAACGCCCAGCCTTGTTTCACTCTGCTGGTGCCTTGGAAAGCTCGAGAGCATCGCCTGCTGTCCAGAACCCAGCACGCCACCAGGAAGCTGATTCACCACACTGATGAACTTCTCTGGGCAAATGTTGACAATTTTCCATAAGTGCTCCTGACTGGCAGTGCCAGATCTACAAATGTTCATCCTCTGTTCTGCTCCTTGCATTTCTCTTGGAGTTTTAGGAAGCAAACACCTTGACTCCTCCCTTCCTGGAGCCACTCTGGTTCTCAGGTAGATGACCTTCCCTCAGGACTCGGGCAAGAATTTTGACTGAGAGAGACCCTTCTCCCCCCACCCTGAGATTGGCACAGGAGAATCTATTCTTTTTACCGTTACATAGATGGACAGTAGAGGCATCCTTCAGCTCCTGGGGGATAGCCTCCTCTTGCCATGTAATCCAGAAAATTTCAGTCGGCTGAGCCATGGACCCCTCAGCTGGAATAGAATTGGCACCAGGGGCTTGGCCACATGAAAGCAGCCCAGTAGCATTCCAGACCTCTTCTTCGGTTGGAACTTCAGCTAGGGAAGAATCAACTTCACCCTGAAGGAGACAGTCAGTGGCTTCAGCTTTGATTGATGACAGTCTGTTGAAATGTTCAGCTCATCCTCTTATTATCAATCGATGGGGTTCGATCAGCAGAGAGCAGTGGAGATGCACTGTAGGTCTTTGGCCCATAAATAGCTTTCAGTGCATCATAAAAATGCTTTGGTTTGTTACTATCAGCATAAAAGGGAATTCCTGCTTCCTGAATCAAGAATCCTGAAGTTTCGATTGTACTTTTATTTTTCGGAATGAGATATATTGGACTGGATGGCCATCAAAGTCCCTTCCACCTGGAGTTCTGTCTTTGAATTGAGTAGGGGGACTTTGGGGGTTGGTTATTCAACATTTTTTTTTTTAAGCCAAGAAAGAGAGGGGTATATCTTAAAGGGCACAACAGGAACCAGCCTGAGCAAGGGAACCCCTGAGGACTGAATCATAAGGCTAGCAGGGTCTTAGTTCCCTATAGCAACTTTTTGTAGTGGCAAAGAAATAGAAATGAAGGAGGTGTCTCTGAGCTGATGTATGTGAATGTGCTGTGAGAAGGGAGGGCCAAGTCCCAAAGGTCTTGTGATGGAGAGAGCCATCTGCATCCAGAGAGAGTTCTGTGGGAACCGAGTCTGGATTACAGCATAGCATTTTCACCTTTTTTGTTGTTTGGTTGCTTTTTGTTTTTTTTCTCATTTCTTTTTCTTTTTTGATCTGATTTTTCTTGTGCAGCAAGATAATTGTGGAAATATGTATAGAAGAACTGTTCATGTTTAATACATTGGATTACTTGGCATCTAGAAGAAGCAGTGAGGAGGAAGGAAAGGATAAAAAATTTGGAACACAAGGTTTTTGCAAAGGTGAATGCTGAAAATTATCTATGCATGTGTTTTGAAAATAAAAAGCTTTAATTAAAAAAAAAGAGAGAGAATGGAGGGCCAGATTCAGAAAACTCCTATGAATGGATATTGAGTGAAATGAGCAAAAACCAAGACCACCACTTACACAAGGACAATCTCGTCAAGACAGTGCTGAGGGACACCATTTCTGATCAATGCAATGAGCTCCACAAAAAGCTGAGCTAAGTGGCCATTCGACAGAAAAGTCACAGCTGAAGCCCAGATGGGCTTTTCCAAGAAGCCAGACTTGGGAGCTAATGCAGAACAGACTGGAGCCTTTCTGTAAGTGTAACACTCTTAGAGTTGTCAGGCAGTAAACACCTCGACTATTCCCTTCCTGGAGCCACACTGGTTCACAAGTAGAAGACCTTCCCTCAAGACTTAGGCAAGAATCTTGACTGAGAGAGACCCTAGGGATATAGGGTAGGGAATCCCACCTTTCTGCAGACCAGCTGCCACAGTCTTGGAGGGTCAGGGACTGACCATGGTGGATCTCAGAAGCAGGACTCACTCACTCTTCCCGAAAAAAGGAAAAGGAAAGCTGGCTCCTGACCTGAAGTGCCGCATCCAACAAAATGACCACGACTCCTGCTTTTCAAGTGCTCCTTGGCTCTTGGCAGTAACGTCTGAAATGCTCTTGGGATTGGGAGCTGTGGGCACCTGCCTCATCACTGCTCAGCTCACGCCGCTCACTACACTTGTCAGTCAGCACTGTCTCCCCACACAGGTCTCCTGCCTTCTATCTCACTGTGTCAGGAAGGAGCTTACTTATAAATGTGTGTAAACAGGAGTCAGTAGGCTTGGAGAGAAGAAAGGAAGCACACCTTTGGTCCATCCAGTTTTAGCTCTTCAGAGACCTTGTTTACTTCCTTCTTGGTTTTCAATTTTGTTCTCCATAGACCAAGTTAACAAATAGTTTCCCACCAACAGGAGAGTGTTAATTTAAAAACAACAACCAACAAGGCATCTATAGAAACTTTAAAAGGACCTGAATAGTTAACTGTCACAAAACGTGAATGCTGTTGGATTCTGCTGCAGACTCTCCTGATGTTACCTGGCTTATAGTTTACAAAAAACCAAACATACCTACCCCTGAAAGGCAAGAAAGGGCCCCGTTATGCTGGGGCATGGGGCATGGAGAACTAATGGGAATGGTAACCGACAGTTTGGCATACTGAGCTTCAATCTGGAATCAAGTTAAACTTTATGGTACTATATGGATCAGGAATTTGCTCACACAGATCGTTTGCACTTAGAAATAAAAGCCAGGGTTCACCAGCACTAGAAAATTGCAAATAAAATGTTTAATTTCAGAAACTGAATTCACCATTTATAAATACACTAAAACATAGTAAATGCAAAAATTAGATTAGGCAAAGGTACAGTATTTTAACAAAACTACAACTTTTCTAAAGGTTCATAGGCAAATGAGTGACTTATTACCCCCCCCAAATATTTCATCTAAAAACTGAAATGAGAAATTGACCCCTTTTCTAGATGTTAAAACAAACAAAAAAAAATAACATTGAGAACATACTGTCCAAAGACAACCTCTGACTCCTTTTATCCTGATGTCTTAGGATTCTAAAATCTCCCGCCTGCCTGCTGAATCACCCCTAGGTACACTTAAAAAGACTAAGCAGTGCGCCACGTCTATAAGGCTATTCTTGTGAAGGGAATACAGTAATCAGTTTTCTACAACAGATTCTTATGCATTCAATTGACTCGGGAGCCAATGCTTTTTGACACCAGGAGCCTCATAGCTTGGATATACAAAATTGATTTTAAAGGCTTCACAATCAATTAGCTGAACTTCTGCTGTAGATTTCTTGCCATCTTATGCACTGTGTTAAATAACATAAGCATGAATTCACAAACCTTGGTGAAAATACCAAGCAGCTTATATAAATACTCAGAATATTTCTGAAGTTCAAGGACAATGTAAAACCTGAATAAAAAACAAACACAAAAAAACAAACACAAAAACCAATGGGAAGTTTCTTTAGAGATCCCTGTATAAGATATTCAATAATACCTCTAATTTTAGTTGCATGTTTGAATACTAAAAAGATTTCCTGTCTTAGTAAGCGGCTCTCCCCGTCTGGCTTGTTTGCACCCTCCAAATATCTGAGAGCCTGCGGTCAACAACTGCTTAGGAAAGGATGGCTTTTGACCTCCACCTTTGAAATCCAGCTTTCACTGGACAGTTTCAAAAGCTGCTCTGCTGCCATAAGAGCAAAGTTTAACTAAAATACAGTACCTGGTTCATGGTTTTTACATAATTGAATAAAAAAAAAAAAAACTATTATAGAGTCAAACTGTGTACATCTCTCTCTCTCTCTCTCTTTTTTTTTTTTTTTTTTTTTTGCCATTCTATTAAAACAAATAAGACATCAGGATAAAAGGAGTCAGAGGTTGTCTTTGGACAGTATGTTCTCCCCCCCCCCCCCGCCCCCTTTTTAAAGTTTACAGTTATGGATTAAAACCTAATAATCATATTTTATAATTTGACAAGACAGACTCTACCTAGTGTGGACTTCTTAAAAAAAAAAAAAAAACATATATACAACCATCTGGCCTGAAGAACTATGGATAAGGCACATGTAGACATTGGATTGAAAGCTGGAGAGTGGCGCTAACCTTGGAATCAGGGTCACTGATTGGATGTCATACATGGCCCCTAAGTGGAGCAACTCAACAATCCCAGTCACAGAGACAGTGAATGTCTAGTAGGCGTCAATTGTTTGAACCTGGCAGCTTGTTCATTTGTTTCAATACTGAAAGTATATTAAGGGAAGATTTACTTTCAAAAAAATCAGTTTTTCAAAGTGTTCCATCATTAGCCTAGATTGGCTAAAGCTGCTGTTTTCATTGGATGTGTTGTTGAACAGTCTTTCTGAAGGAACGATGCTTGGGGGACAGCCCAAGAACCTGACGGCCAGCTTGGCCAGGGCTGGCCAGGACGACTTCTTTAAATTCCAGTAAGTTAGGGGATCACAGTTGTGTTCGAGCACCTCTTCCTCCAAGTAGGCAAGCACCATTTCTTCTGGCAGCTTCATCTTGTCTTTTAGGTCTTTTCTTTTTAGCTTGGCCATAAGCGACCAGAGGCTGTCCTCTCCAACAGAGTTTGTAGATGGTGAACCTATATCGCACCCATTGGAAACAGGTTTATCATCTGAGGTAGAACTCAATATTTCTAGTTCCCTGATTAAATCTTGCTTGTACTGTTCAGCCTCCTCTTCTGTAAATAAGGAAGCTTTATAACGAGGGTCCAAAAGCGTAGCAAAAATGTACCTTGGGTCGTGAAGGGTAGAGGATAATCTACTTACCATTGCTTCTTTCAAAGACTTCAACATGGTGTCGATGCCCATCGTTTCCTCAAATAACATTTCTATTTTCCTATTGAGAATGTGGATCATTGGGATTACCTGGCTCAGGGTGGACATGTGTGTGCTCATCTCCCGGCTTGCAGCCTCAAACGGCTTCAGCGCGTGGCACACAGACTGCATGACTTCCCACTGGTCACAGCTAATCTGTTCTCGGAAGCTACATTCGATTGACATTTCATCAATTGCCCTCTTTTGTTCAATGAGGCGCTCGAGCATATGAAAAGACGTATTCCATTTGGATGGAACGTCTTGAATGAGGTGGTGTGGAGGCAGCTCGTATTCTTTCTGCAATTCGGCGAGCTTCTCTTTTGCCTTTGCCGACCTGTGCACCCGCTCACAGATCTTCCTAGCAATGCTAAGCAAGTTCTGAACCATCCTCTGACTCTTAATAGCCTCATTGACAATCAGATTGATTGTGTGACCAAAGCACGGCACACTGGAGTGTTCCCCTTCATTTAATGTTTTCCCAATGCTCTGATTATCAGTCACAGTAATCCCAATCTGAAGGCCAACAGAGGTGACCCAGGCTTCCCACCAGTATTCCAGCTGCTTCTGAACACTGACCCCGCTGTAGTCACAGTCCACCTGGGACACGTTTAAAAGTGCAGAGCAGTGGTAATCTTCACAATGAGGCCGGACCGAAGACTCAAACGTGACCCAGTGTGCAGTGAGGGTGAGATACTCGCGAGTCTGGCTACTCATCCAGATCCCAGAGGTGAAATGGATCACGCCGCTCTCGGCTTCTTTAAGCTGGGAAACGATGATCTGCTTCACATTATCATACATATCTGGGATTGCGGTCCTAGAAAAGTAAGATGGCGCAGGTAAAGAATATTGAGGTTGCAAGTATTCAAGCAGCCTGTTAAAGCCAATATTGTCTACAAAAGAATATGGCTGAAGGTCAAGTGCAATCATTTCTGCTACAAGACTTGTGATTTTTTTGGCAACTGGGTGAGAGTCAGAAAACTTTTCATTGGTTTCATCTAAGGACGATGATCCTAGTAACTCTGTGCTCAGGGGCACACGTATCTCGGCAGCAGAGGGCAACGCCGTCTCTGAGGCGTCAGTTTTCAGCACGTTGCTATGAAACCGTTGTAAGTGTCTTAGAAGGCAACTGGTACCCAAATTGGTTGGCTTCTTCCCCCGGCTTATTGTACGTCCACAGTGCAAGCATATTACTTTTGTTGAGTCTGCTGAACAAATCGAAAAATGATTCCACAGTTTTGAGGTCTTTTTGCTATTAACAGGAAAGATTACCTGATTATCATTCGTAACCATCGTTGGCAAGTCAGTCAATTTAGAGGAGGAACATTCTGCAGAAGCCAAGGTAGCATATGGAGAATTTGCCAAACTAGCATCAATAAAGCTCTTTTGGTTCCCAATCACTTCCGGGTGACGCCTATAGAGATGCCTCATCAAACAACTTGTACCGACATCACCCTTCTTCCCACGACTAATCATACAACTACAGTATCTACAGACTGCTTTTAAATTGTCTGTGGGAGACAGTGAAAAATGATGCCAGACTTCCGACTTCAGTCTTTTCATTATCTTTTTATTTTGTTGAAAAACAGTGCCCGGCTCAAAAATTAAGGTACTCAATCCATCCCCCTGCTTCTCGGGCGAAGACACCACGGAAGCTTCCCCTACGTCGTCTGAAGATGACAGAACAGACACATCTTCCATTAATGCATCTCCAGGATTGAGGTGAGAATGTATTTCTTCTGCTAGTCTGTCAGGAGAAGAAGAGGCTGAAGGGGATTCTTTCACCAGCTTTCCTGGAGAAGATGCCACAGAATTCAAATCTCCCTCCGAGGGCAGCAGAGAAGGCAACAGAGTCGGAGGAGCGGAATAAAGAGGTGGGATGCTTGTGCCACCTCCGTTCTCCTGCAACACAATGGACCGATGGGCTCTCCACATGTGCCTTATTAAACAGCTTGTGCCCAGGTCTTTCCCATTCTTTCCTCTACTAAATTCATTCATGCAGTGTATGCAGACAGCTTTAGAATTATCTAAGGGAGACAAATAAAAATGTTTCCAGACAGCAGACCTTCTCCTGGAACCTGAAGTGCTCTTTGGGACTGGAACAGTCTTTTCTGCTACATTCTCCACAGTTTCATCGTACTGGGCACCGGGCAGGTGTGGAGAGGAGCCCACCAGTGCTTCTTCTTTGTTGTATTTCTCCGAGATGGACAAGTCAGATGACATTTCTTCAGAAGAAATGACAGAGCCGGATTCCTCCATCACACGGTCTGGAGAGGGCATCTTGGAAGCAATCTTTTTAACCAGTTTTATAGGTGATAACACGGCACTCAGGTCGCCGACGTCTGCAGGCTGTGGAGGGAGGAGTAGGGATGGAGACGGAAAGGAGGCAATGCCAGGCATACTGCCATTTTCCTGAATGAGCACAGTAGGGTGAGCCCTTCGCACATGTCTCATCAGGCAGCTTGTACTTAGGTCCTTCTCATTCTTACCCCGACTGAATTCCTTCATACAGTACATACATATTGCTTTAGTGCTATCCCGAGGAGAAATAAAGAAATGATTCCAAGCTGGAGACTTTTTCCTTGAGCTTATGTTTCTGCTAGAAAGAAGGCTCTGTGCCACGGCTTCCATCGCCACATCATACAGTGTGCTGCTATACTGCGAAAATAAAGAGCCATAATCCTCCTCATTGTCAGGAGAAGAGTATTTCCCAGGATGACGACTGTTACAGTTTTTTCCTTTGAATTCTGCTTGTTCATCACTGCTGTCTGTCTGTCTCATGTCCTCTTGCTCACTTTTAAAATCCATTCTTTCCAAACTATGGTTAGTTATGTTATCTTCGGGTTCTACTTTAAAATTTATTTTATCTAACACAAAACTACTATCCATTTTTGGACATATTTCCTGATTCTTATCCATGATTGGGAGTGATTATTCTGGCTGTACCATCGTACGTTAATAACTTAGGAGTACAATTTGATCCAAATAATGGAGTTTGTGCAAAAGCACAAAACATCCAATCTTCAGTCTTTTGTAATGTGGCCGTTTTTGCAGACAGAATTCATTGTCAACTCTTATTGAAAATCTGCAGACATAACTCACAAAACCCTCTAATTCTCTTTAGGAGCAGATCATCCCAGGGCCTAAGTCACTGTTCTTGAGCCTCTTGAGTACTATGTGCTCCATGTTCTGAACATAAATGTGGGCAGTGACAGTTCAGCATCTCTTCTCAAAGTCAGAATCCCATTCATCTTGGAAATGTAAACATGATCCTTTTGTGTCACCTGTAAATAAAAGATGGAATCAAATTAAATTCTAAATTGAATAAAACATTAAAAATCTCTATTCTACAACAAACACAGAAGACATAATTCTTATATAATTTCTCCAAACTACCAAGGAGAATTAAAGCAGGTAAAAGTATTCTTCCATTTTAACTTTTTGCATCCCATTAAATAAAGCCTATGGAAAAAAAGCACTAATAACATGAACTTCCCTAACAAAGGAGATGCTTTAAACTTAAAAAACCTCATGTTTGAAAGCTGAGAAGATGTATATAAACTGATGCAGAATGAAGATGGCAGAACCAAAAGAATAATATAGAAACATAACAACTATAATTATATCTATGAATACAAACACTTAAGCAAACACACTGTTGTCAAAGACAACAGATGATGCTGGTTCCAAAGCCAAAAAAAAAAAAAAAAAATCAACAAACAGTAAACTACAAAACTGGAAAGTGATGGGTACTGTCAGTCATAATCACACCATTAAGCACCTGGGCTTAACTTTTTTTCATTGGGAAAGGTGTGTGTGCGAATACGTGCTTTTAGGAGATGTTTTGTAAATAAAAGGTACCAATAAAAAGCCCAAGGAAAGAAAAGTAACAAACATCATGGTAAACACTAATAAAGGGGAGGGAAAACAAGGATCTCTAGAACCCCAAAATGTACCCTTTCTTGATTTATGAAAATTTGACAAAAATATTAGCAAGAGCTGTCATAAGATGAAAAACAACAACCTTTCCCCTCCTTAATTTACTATAATTACTGATAAGGAATGAAATGGGCCAAAACAATAAATTTAAAGGTCTAGAAATGATAATTAACTCTGAACTGAGATTTAAGTGTAGAAAATCAAACCTCATTCAGTAAGTGTGCCTAGAAACCAAAACAAGGTTGAAAAAAAAAAATGCTAACAATTGATTTTCACTAACCCTGAGCTCAAGAACAGCTAGGAGGCACAGTGGATACAGTACTGGGCCTGGAGTCAGAAGGATCTGAGTTTGAATCCAGTTTCAAACACTTATTAACTGTGGGACCCTGGGCAAGTCACTTAATCCTTTTTGCCTTGGTTTCCACATCTGTAAAATAAACAAGAAGGAAATGGCAGACCACTCCAGTACTAAACAAGAAAATTCTGAACTCATTTAATATACACTTCTGCCTCCCACAGTCTTATATCAAAGCCCACCCCTGTACCCCATTCTCCCTTTCCTCTTTCCAATGCTGTTCAAGTCCCAGCTTCAGGATTTAGAAATTTGTTCAGGCATCAATAGCCATCTTGGCCACAGCTCTTCAGTAACAAGTGAGGGGCTGCAATCTGGCAGCACCAGAGGTCCAAGTTCTGAACTGCTGGTTCTGAGGAACACAGGCTCTGAGCTGCTGGTTGGCCAGAGAACAAAAGAACAGAGGGAATAAGAGATAACCCAGACAAGAACTGGGCAACATTCCATTTTTCCTGTGGGACCCAGCTGGAGTCAATGTGTACCACCCAAGAATCACTTGGGGCAGAGAACTACACTGGTGAAATATGAACTTCTCAATGTGTTGGAAGAGACTAAGGTACCTTGGGATCCAACCCCTAAAGAAACTATAATCAGAAGAGAGGGAGTCAGAAGGGAACAATAAGGAAGGGGAGAAAGAAGACTCAAAAGTCATTCAGGAAAAGAAATTTCAAGGTCTTGAGCTGTTTATAAACAAATCAGTAGGAAAAACAGAAACAAGAGGAAATATGGTTTCCAAGTCTAATAAATGAGTGTAGCCAATTCTATGAATACTATAAAGACCAAGGAAAATGATTCAACATTTGATGAGACAGAGGACAGTATGGAATGTGAGGAGAGCACGAAACACAACACGAAACAAGCTATCCTTGAGTAAAAGAGAAATGAGAATTATGAGAACAGGACTTAGGACTTGGGCAGCAAAAATATTGAATGGAATGAAAATCCGGAAGTATGAAGCCTCACCAAAGAAACAAAAAAGAGAACAATAGATGAGGAATGTAAATAAACAGAAATGGAGGAAAACCTAGAAGAAGTGAAGCAAAAACCAATAGCATATATTAAAAGAAAATATGGTCATGATGCAAGCAAAATATACAGATCCTGAAGACAGAATGAATAGAGATAATTTAAGGTCCTAGATCTATCAGAACATGACAAGACAAAAAACATCAACACAATTATGAAGGAAATAATAGAAGAAAGCTGCCCAGAACTTCAAAACATAGAAAATTAAAATTGAAAAAATTGACAGATCACCTCCAGGGAAAAACCTAAAGCTACAAATGCCAAGACCCAAGGTGGTTAAATTTAACAATTCAATTTAGAAACAAGAAGTTCTGCAAGCCATTAGGAGAAAGGCAAGGGAAGGACACTTGAATAATACAAGACTACTCCACACCCACTGCAAAAAGCAGGAGAGGATAGACTATTGTGTTCCAAAGAGCATAGGATGAAGCCCAGGGTGACCTATCCTGCTAATCTGAACTTAACCATATAGGACAAAAGATGGATGTTCAAAAATAAAGAGTTTGAAACATTTTTAGAAAAGAAAACCAGCAATGACTATTTGCACCTTGAGAACCTCAAATAACAAAAACGCAGAAGAGAGAATAATGCGGCAGGCAAGAAAGGACAATAGAACGATCAGTTAGATTTCTTCCTACAGCGTGTTGGGGAGAAGAGGAGAAATCAAACAGAAACTGGCAACATCCGGCCTAGTGGTGAATGTGTCATTTGTGGGATAACAATCCAACATGCAAAGACCTACAAAAGGGGAGAGAAGGGACAGACCAGAGTGACACAGGTCAAAGCAGGGCCTAGCAATGAAGATGCCTCCTAGGAAGAGGGTAAGGAAGAGGAGGGACAGGAAAGAGGCTTTCCTTGGGAGAGGGGGGCTTCTCCTGACCAGCATCTTCTATGCCTTAAGTTCCCTCATCCATGAAATGAGTCAGAAAGAAATGGAATGGCCAGCCACAGTTTAACCTTGCCAGGAAAACCTAAAATGGGGCCACAGAGACAGAAACAATCCCCCCCCCCCAACAAAAAGGGTTCCATTGCTCTGGGGGCAACTGCAGCCCAAGGAGTGGGAGAATTCAGGCATAAGGAGCTTCTCAAGCAAACATAGGAAATAAAAGGTCCATAAGACAGGTGAGAGCTCCTGACCGCAGGTCATGGTGGTGTCCTGATGCCTGCCGGGGCAGACACTGGAAAGGGAGCACCAGGGGAAGTCAAGGGCAACAGGCTGGCAGTGGTAGAGCGCACCAAGAGGGGCACCTTTGGCACAAGGGAGAGACTAGACAAGCAGAACCGTCAAGAATCAGAGAAGGAGAGTCTAGAGTACACAATGGCTAATGAAGGAGCAATGAGAAGAGGGAAAAAAGGGGGCATTAAAAAAAAGAAATTTAAAAACTAAGGACCAGGACTAGCTGAAGGGAAGAAGAGAAAGGGAGATTATCAAAGGAGAAGAGGGGATTAGGGTGAAAGGAAGGGAACCAGTGAAAACAGGGTCTCCTTAAAAAAAGATTACAGTAAAACAACTGAAGAAATATAATATGGTGTTTACAGCAGAAAAGGGAACTGAAACTCACAAGCTTTGGCACAGACATGAAAGTGTTCTGGAGAAGAAGGGAAGTGGCCAAATGGGAAGGAATCTTTGTATCAAAGTTCTCCAGTAGGTCTGGTATCCAAGATATAGAAATGATAAAAAAAAATGACTAATAGTCATCCCTCAATAGATAAACAGAGGGTATGAACAAATCATTCTCCAAGAACTGCAAAGTACTCACAACTGCAGTAGATAATTAATAATGACTAAGGTAACAATCTGAGCTATATGATTTATTAATAAAACAGGCTATGACAAATGGATTGGTGGACTCTCCAGTCCCAGTTTAAAGTCCCTGAATGCAAAGACATATATATTAAAAACAATTCATCAAATAAGATAAATTAATTAAAACACTTTAAGACACAACACTAGATAACCTGATTTCCAATTAGAGGAAAGATTAGGTGATGGGGAGGGGAAGAGTGAATAGGGGCAATTTCCTGAAATCACTAAAAAAAAAAAGGCATTCACTGCCTCCACAGTGTCTATAAATGATCAAAGAAAGATGGAAGCAGTAGCTGACTGACCAGGACACCTGGTGTCCTTAAGCAGTAGATAGAAGTGGCCCAGCTTCCCAGCCACGAAGGGGTAGGTTTTACCCACCATTGCCACAACTGAATAAAGTTTTCTTACGTGACAGAAATCAAACTAGACCAAAACTGAAAAGAAAAGGACCTGAGCTAGATTAAATCATAAAATGCAGTTGGTGTGCTACCACATGGAAAAAAAAAAATCCCCAAACACTAATAAGAGAAATACAAATCCTGAGGTTTCATTTCATACCTTACATATTGGCAAAGAGGACAAAAAAATTCAACAGTTAATGTTGAAGATAATGCCGAAAGAAAGGCACACTAATATATTGACAATGGAGCTGCAAAATGGCACAATTATTGAAAATTAGGCAAATTTAAAATGATGCAAATAAAGTGACTAAAATATTCATATCCTTTGAACCAGACACCCAATTACTGAGCTTATAGTCACAAGGTAGCCATTGATGAGAAAAAAGTTCCTATATATTCTAAAACATTTATGGCATTTTAAAAATAAGGTGTTTTTTTTTTTTTTAATTTTCAAAATACATGCAAGGATAGTTTTCAACATTTACTCTTGCAAAACCTTGTGTTCCAATTTTTTCTTCCTCTCTTTCCCCCACCCCATCCCCCAGATAGCAAGTAATCTAATATAGGTTAACCATGTGCAATTCTTGTATACATATTTCACGATTATCATGCTGCACAAGAAAAATCAGATCAAAAAGAAAAAAAAATGAGAAAGAAAAAAAAAACAAGCAAACAATAACAAAAAAGGTGAAATGCTATGTTGTGATCCATATTCAGTACTCACTGCCCTCTTTCTGGGGGCAGATTGCTCTCTTTATTACGAGATCATTGGAACTGGTCTGAATGACCTCGTTGTTGAAAAGAGCCACATTTATCAGAAATGAATCCTGCTGTTATTGTATATAATGATCTTTTAGTTCTGCTCACTTCATGCAGCATCAATTAGTTCATGTAAGTCTCTCCAGGCTTTCTGAAATCATCCTTTAGCAGCATTTTTTGTGATAACTGAGAAATGAAAGTACTTAGGTGCCACAGTGGATAGAGAATCAAGCATGGACTCAGGAAGACTCATCCTCTGAGTTCAAATCCAGCCTCAGATATTTCTTAGCTCTGGGACCTTAGGCAAGTCACTTCACTCTGCATAAGTTTCCTCATCTGTAAAATGAGCCGTAGAAGGAAATGGCCAACCAATCTAGTATCTCTGCTAAGAAAACCCCAAATGAGGTCTTGAGGAGTCAGACATGACTGAAAGAACCAAAGCACAATAGCAAGAGCTCAAAAATAAAATAGATTCCCAAAATCTGGGGAATGGCTAAATATACTGTAGTCCATAAATGTATTAGAAATATTACTGTGTGTAAGAAATGATGTGTAGGATGAATATTTGAGGAAGAAAGAAAAATCTACATGAACTGTGGCAGGGTAAAATAAACAGAGTTTAGAAAATAATCTGCACAGTAACTCCAACAACGTAAATGGAAAGAAAGATGACACACCAAAAACCCAGAGGCAAATGTGACAAAATAGTAACAACCAAGCAGGACTCCAATGATGAGAGAAAAGATGCCTCCAATCAAGCCCTTTGTGGATGTGAGAGGTCCACAGATGTTACATACTACACGCTTTTTCAAATTTTCTTCAATGTAGGGATAAGTTGTGTTGATTTCTCCCTTCTTTTTCCTCTTCAAAAATTCACTATTTGTCTCATGGAAATGGGCAGGGAGAAGGGATGATGTAAGAAACAGAAACTTTTTTTAATTTAATTTTTTTTTCCTGAGGCAATTGGGGTTAAGTGACTCACCCAGCGTCACACAACTAGGAAATGTTAAGCATCTTGAGGCTAGATTTGAACTTAAGTCCTCCTAACTTCGGGGCTGGTGCTCTATACACTGCACCACCTAGCTGCCCCTAAAAACTTAATTTTTTAAAGGAAGATCATTTATAAGAAGTTGAAAAGCTTTTGAAATAAAGAAATGAGGATAAGAACGGAAATTAATTGGGGAAAAATCTTTGCATCAAATCTCTGATAAGTGATATTAAAGAATTGAAAACTACTGAATAACCAAATGAAAGACTGTTCTAAATGACCAGAAATGTAAAAAACCAAGCCAAAATAAAACATTTCATCAGAGATCGTAATTCGTGATGACAAAAAGATGAGTACACTCAGTGCCTGGGCACCATTGGGAAATTTTCCCCAACCATCCTGGAAAGTCATTTAGAAATTATGTGTATTTGTTTAAGGGCCCTACTATGCTCCTAAGCCAGGCCCTTATGCAAAGGGGGGTCAGAGATAGAAACAGTAGTTACAGCAACCTGCCCCTCCCACAGGGAAAGAACAAACAAACCGAAGTATGTGGTGGCCACAGCCTGTCAAAGCTGCCCTCCACAAAGAGAGCAGAATGGTGAACGAGCCAGGCAGTCCGGCTACACGGAGGTAAGGACACGATGGAGGAGACCATTACAATGTCAGGAAGATTACACTTTATAACCAAGTTGGATTCATCTAGAATTCAGGAATGATTCAACATAAGAAAAACTATTAACATAATTATGTCAATTACAAAAGCAACAAAAATCAAATGATTGCTTCAACACATGCAGAAAAAACTTTTGGACAAATTAAAAAAAACACTTGAAAGCATAGGTATAAATGGATTTTTCCTTAAGATGATAAGTATTTACCTAAAACATCAGAGCAAGCATTATCTTTAATGAGGAAAAGCCAGAAGCTTTCCCAAAAATACCAAAATGTCCATTATCACCAATATTATTCAGTATTGTACTAGAAATGCTAACAATTGCAATCAGAGAAGACAAAGAAACTGAAGGAATCAGAATGGGCAATGAAGAAATAAAACTCTATCTCACTTTGCAAACAATGGAAAATCCTAGCTATTCCATTAAAAAATTAGCTGAAACAATCATTTTAAGGAAAGTAGCAGAATACAAAAAACCCACATAAGTTATCAGCATTTCTATTATCACAACAAAGTCCTGCAAGAAGAGATATTTTACTTAAAATAACTGTAGTCAATATAAAATACCTGAGAATACACCTGTCAAAATATACCCAAGAACTATAAACTATACAAAGACATTTTAAAATTCTTTTTATACAAGTCAAATCAGATTTAAATAATTGGGGAAATAGTGTTCATGGATTGGTTGAACCAATATAATAAAAATGACAATTCTACCTAATTAACCTACTTATTTAGTGCCAAAATTTATTTTATTAAGCTAGAAGCACTAATAAAATCCATTTGGAAAAACAAAAAGTCAAGATATCAAAGGAATTAATGAAAAAAAATGTACATAAGGCAAGAGTTCTAGCAATACCAAATCTTAAACTATTAAAAGATAATTATTATAGGATTTCTGAAACAAATAGTGAGATAGATACCAGACCACTCCTCAATTCTACCTCTGGCCCATAAAATTAGCATCTCAGTGACATAAAAAATCAGATTTCTGTCTTTTTCTGTAAATTTGTCTTCTTTCTCCTCATTCTTTTCTAAATCCTTCTGTAACTTAATCCACATCAATTGGCATTACAGTTACAATAAACTTTGCCCCTTGACTTGGAGAAAAAAATTTAGTTATTATTAAAACTATCTGAGAATAGCTAAGAAATAGAGTGGTAGATAGTAGAATATCACAAATATGCAATACGCAGTAGCTAATAAATATAGTAATCCTGTGTTTGACACATGCAAAGATCCAAACTTTTGGGATAAGAACCCACTAATGTGGTAAAACCTTCCAGGAAAACTAGAAATCAGTTTGGCAGAAACTAGGTGAAGAGTAACGTCTTACATCACTTACCAAGATAAGGTCAAAATGGATACATGACCTAAACAGAAAGGGAGATATCATAAGTATATTAGAAGAATATGGAACACATACCTAACAGATTTATGGGTAGAAGAATTTATGAATTAAACAAGAGATAGAGAGCATTGTCTGATTACATTAAATTAAACTTTAAAACTTTATGTGCAAGTAAAACTGATGTAGCAGCCAAGATTGAAAGGAAAGCAGAACATTGGGGGGGAAAAATTATAGTTTCTCAGATAAAGACCTCAAATCTCAAATATATAGAGCATGAGTCGAATTTATAAGAATATGAGTCATTCCAGTTCTGATGGACCTGGCCATCCTCAGCAATGAGATCAACCAAATCATTTCCAATGGAGCAGTAATGAACTGAACCAGCTACGCCCAGAGAAAGAACTCTGGGTGATGACTAAAAACCATTACATTGAATTCCCAATCCCTATATTTATGCCCACCTGCATTTTTGATTTCCTTCACAAGCTAATTGTACAATATTTTAGAGTCTGATTCTTTTTGTGTAGCAAAATAATGGTTTGGTCATGTATACTTATTGTGTATCTAATTTTTATTTTAATATATTTAATATATTAATATATTAATATATAATATATCTACTGGTTATCCTGCCATCTGGGGGAAGGGGTGGAGGGTAAGAGGTGAAAAATTGGAACAAGAAGCTTGGCAATTGTTAATGCTGTAAAGTTACCCATGCATATAATCTGTAAATAAAAGGCCATTAAATAAATAAAAAAAAAAAGAATATGAGTCATTCCCCAATTGACAACTGATTAAAGAATATGAACAGATAACTTATGAAAGAAAAACTCAAAGACATATATAGTCATATGAAAAAATGTTCTAAACCATAACTTGATTAAAGAAATGAAAATTAAAACAACTCTCATTTTATCCTAATAGATAAGCTCAAGTGATAGGGGAAGAAAATGACAAGCACTGGCATGGTATGGAAAAACTGGGATACTGTTATAATAAAGTATCAGTGGGATTGTGAATAGATCTAACAATTTTGGAGAATAATTTGCCCAAAAAGTTAAAAAACAAAACAAAACTGTGTATGCCCTGTAGGATTCCTGGGCAAGTCACTCAATCCCAAATGCCTTAAAAAAAAAAAAAATACGATGGAAAGTTGTATATAGTTTTTGGCCCAGCAATACCACTATTAAATCTATTTCCTAAGGTGATGATTGGGGAAAAAAGAAAAGAAGCTATGTGCACTAAAATATTGACAATATCTCTCCTTGTGGTGGCAAAGAAGTCAGAGGATGCCCGGAATAGATGAATAAATTGTGATATACAATTGTAGAGTACGAGTGTGCTATAAGAAATGATGACTGGGTAAATTAAAAAAACAAAAACAAAAACAAAAAAAAAACACTTTAGAAAGATTTGCATGAAATAAAGACTGAAATGAGCAGAATCAAGAAAACACTGTACACAATAACAATATCATTTGAAAAATAAATGTGAATAACTAAACTATTCTGAGTAAAAGGAACATTCACATCAACTACATGAAAATCACTTAAGTGCTTGCCTCAGTATCCCCATTTGTAAAATGGGCTGGAGAAGGAACTAGCTAAACATTCCAACATCTTTGCCAAGAGAATCCCAAAATGAGGTCATTACAGAGCTAAAATGACAGATCTTACACTTATATCAAATGATAGCCGCCTCTAATGAGGAAGAAGAGGGAGCGAAACTCAAAATGTAACCAAAAACAACTAAAATAAGAATATGTTTCTTTCATTTTAGAAAGGAAAAAAAAACATCAGGCACAAATAGAAAGCCAAGGTGGATTCTGAGACAAAGAAATTACCAATATAATTGTTTTGCTTTTCTTCAAAAATACACCACACATTTATAATCAAGTGAGAATCCATGAAGACCGGGGGGGGGGGGGGGGGGGGGGGTTTGTCTCCAGGCAGCGAGCTAAAATCCGTTAATGAGGAAATAGCTCAGGAAAGACAGACCTTTCAAAAAGAACAGCATTGGTCAAAGGAAGGGCAGAAGGGCACCCCCCATCTAATCTGGCCACAGCCTGCTAGAGTTCACCCCTGTAACCCTTGTAATCTCACCACTCCTGGTCCCTGGCCCAGGGCATGCCCTCACCCCCTCAGGCCAGCAGACCTGTGGCTCAAGGCCTCCAGCATCAAACACAAACCCCTGTGTTTGTTGCCCCGAGCCTCCTCTTCCCTTTCCATTGCTTGGTCACAACCTCCTCCATCTGGCTTCTCCCGCCTCCCGGCTGTGCCACATGACCCAGCTCCTCTGGACTCGGGGTATCCTCCATCCCTGGAATGCTCGCTCTCTTCTGAGCCCACCACTGACTTCCCGTAGGCCCCAACCGAAATCCCACCTTACGATTCTTAATTCCCCCATTCCTCCCCCTTAATTCTAGTGCCCCCCTGCACTGTTCCACTTTATTCCACTCCTGCTTCACACACAGAGCTGTCTTCTGGTGGAATCCCCCACAAGGCTGATCTTGACAAGGCAAGGGGGCCTTTTGCCTTTGGGTGCATGGTGGGCCTCCAAGAAGCATTCAGTAATATGAAGAATTCATCTTTACATCAAAAAATCCCCCAAGTTGAGGGAAGCATGACACTGGGCAGAAAAAGCAGCAAGGCACCCCACCAGCTCCTGCAGTCAAGATGAAGCCTCCACAGGTGGGACCCCTGTGAAAGACCGGCCAGATGACCCCCCCCTTTTTTGTCACTTTTGATGGCCCTCCAAAGAGTCCAGAGAGGCCACACTGAGGAGTTGGCCATATGAGGAAAGGAAGGATGGAACCCTAACGCCGGGCCCAGATGATGCAGCTGCAGAGAAGTCGGGGCATCTGAAGACTGAGGTGGGGGCTGGGAATGGCCCTCAAGCCCCGCTGGGAAAGGAGGGTTGGGCATCAACAAAGACTGACCAGAAAAGGAGGCTCCCACTAGTCTATGACTCCCGAGTCACTCAGAGATTGCTGAAAGGCCATGGAAGCACCCTCCAGTTGGGAGGGGGGGGGGGGGAGAGTCTACAGGTGTGGAATGCCACACATACACTCACGGGCTGGGTATTTCTGCCACCCCCAAGGCCCAGCCTGGCCCTGCTGGGGGAATGGAAGGGCTGGCCTTCTTTATTCTCTGGACCTTAGCACCTCTGGTGACCCCCTGGGGAAAATGCTTCTGCCCAGGGCCCGCAATCTGCTCTCCCAAACCTCCCACCGGATGTCCTGCAGACATCTCCAGCTTGATAGCTCCCAAACAGAGCCCCCCCCCCCCCCCCCCCCCCCCCCCCCCCCCCCCCCGCAGCCCACTTCTGAACTTCCCGGTCCCCCAGAAGGCCTTTCTCATACCCACATACCAGGATCCTGCCACACCATGTGGGGGCCGCTCCGGCACTCTCCCTGCCCCAACTGACCACCTGCCCAGCTGCAGCTCAGCAGTCCCTACTATCTATCAAGGCTCCCTCCATAGGGCCTCGTCCCAACCTGCCTTTGCCCATGTTACTCCCCCCTTTTCCTGCTTCAAGAGGCTCGCAGCATCTCAACCCACTTGCTCACCCACCACACATGGATCCCAGCCCTCTTCCCCTCACAATCGGCCCCTTCCCAGATAGGATTCCCTCCAGGGCACCTGCTACCTCAGCCTTCAGAAAAGGGAAGCTTCCCGAGGGCAGCTGATTTATATCTTGGGGGCTTCAGTGCCAAGCACACAGTGGTCTCTAAATGACAGCTTTGCTGAGTGGCATTGACTTGTCTTTCTTGTAAAGTTTCTACTCAAAGAGCTGCATCCAGTAAGCGGGAAGCACAAGAGATACTCAGAAATCAAGACGGAAAAATGGCCTCAAAACCAATGTTTTACAACACAAGTCCCGAGAACAGAAAGAGCTCTTCCAGAACTGCACACTGATCTGTGCCCAGGATCAGAAAAGGGACAAGAACAGTCTGCCAAACCCAGGTCCCAGAGCCAGACACATCACTGAACCCTGGCTTAGGCGGCTCCCTTCAGAACCCGCCCAGCACCTGGCGCAGCTCCTCTTTTCCCTCTTGGGGCAGAGTGCAAACTCGTCTCTTCTAGGACCAGGCCTCAAACCCAAATTCCCCTGGCTCTCATCGGCCCAGCACAAGCCCCTCTCAGCCGTGGCGCGGACACCGATGATGCAGAGAGAACTAAACACGGCCAGAAACCTGAGGGTCTCCCCTGCCAGGTGGATAGTTTGGAGGTTTTGGTTTGTTTGAGTAGGCAGGAGAGGCCATCCTCTGCCCCGTTTTTTCTCTGGCTTTATCCTTGCCTGGACATCATCTCAGTCAGACCGAGACTTCCCAGTGCGAGCCACACATCCTCACCAGCAGCAGCATCTTCTTATATCCTGGGCCTCCCTGAGAACGGAGGGTGGGCACAGTAAAGGCCATCACAAAGAGCAGATCATCCAGACGAAAGTCATTATCTTTCTCTCTGGCCAAAGCGGAGCACATTATAAATGAAGGCTCCAGTAGGCACTTACCGGGTGCCAAGGACTGAGCCAAATGAGGGGGATACAAGAGATGGAGAGCTGGTCCCTGGGTTCAGAACACTCAAGGAGATAATGCGTGAAGATGCAAAGGTCCCTGGGCTCTCAGGGTCCGGCCTCATCTTTAATGCCATTTCCACTGAGGAAATCCCATATGCTTCTGACCCATGGAGGAGGCCGGGACTCTGGTGGCAGGCCCTCCCTCCTGAGTCCTCGATTCCCTGTAGCTGCATCTCCCCGGATTGGGGCAGAGGCACTGGTCTTAGGGTCTGGTCCCTGGGCTGTCTGCCTCAGAGTCTGAGGGGAGGTGGAGGTGATTGAACCTGCCTCATCTCTCCCTTAGAATCCCCGCTTCAGCTAACCAGCCCTGTGGGTGATAGCTGGGAGCACGGCTGGCCCTCATTCCCCAAGAGCTACTTCCCCAACAATGATGTTAGGACTGGCCTGGAAGCAGGGCCTGTCTGGGGGAAGAGGGTCTGGGCCCCTGTACCCATCTATCTGCCCATCAGTGGCAGCTGGTCAGTAGCTGGCCCCCTTTCCCCAGTGGCTTTGACTCTCCATAATGGTTCTAGTAGCTGAGTGGGAAGCAAACCTCATGATCCAATGTGCATACACTACACAGAGAAACATAATTTACCTCAATTTGACAAAACAAAGTCTGTAAGAGGATATTCTGGTGGGAAAGGATGGAAGAAGTGTGTGATGAGAGCAGGATTAAGCAGTCTTTAAGGAAGGCCCTCCAGGACCTGCCTGGCCCTGCACTGCTTAGCATTTTTATGGCCGGCAAAAGTCCGACCACGTGGTCATCACATTCACAGATGACAAAGATGGGAGGGAGAGCGACCCAAGATAATAAGTGGGCCCCAGTGAGAAGACATGTCAGATCAAAGATTTCCTTTGAAGACAATGCTTGAACAGCATGCTCTGGAGAGGCCCCAGGAGCTTTTATGGCCCATGAGGGAAGGAGGAGTCAAACAGTGGGCTGGAGGGTGCTACCCCTGTTGGGTGTGAGGTCTGCTTGCCCAGGAGAGCGGGCAGAGAAACAGAAGAGAAATGGATTTAGAGAGAAGAGGGAAAAGGAAAATCAGAGAACTTGAAGAAACTGGGAGCCAAGAAATCTGTAATTATGCAAAGAAACTGAAAATAACATCAACACCCCTTGGCCCCAAAACCCCCACTGCAAGGCATGTACTCCAAGGAGGTCAGTTATAAACAGAGACACCAAACTGAACCATGGGTAGCAACACTCTCTGCCAGAGAAAAGAATTGGAAAGAAAACTCTTACTTTTTATAGTCTATGTTGGATGACGGGGGAATTGGGTACAGAAATTGTGGTGCCACAAAAGTGATGAACATGATGAGCACTGAGAAGCCAGGAAGATGGGTGGGAACTCACTGGGGCCTGGCCTTAGTGGCCCGCAGGAGAACACCAGTGATCCGAGAAGAAAAAACAGACCTGAGAACAAAACCAAGGTAAAGGGGAAGCCCCTCTGCTCCCCTCTGCATCAGAGATGGAGGCGGAACGTCCCCGTCAGACTTTCTGAAACAGAGTTCAGCCGAAGCCCGTCAGGTGAGACAGATATAGCATGGGATACAACCGTGCCGTAGGAAACCATAAGGGGGATGGTTCTGGGAAGATCTGAATAAGCTGATGCCCAGTGAGGTGAGCAGACCTGGGAGAACACTGTTCATGGTAACAGCAATGCTGCAAGGAGGACTAGCTGAGAGAGACAGGGCTGCTCTGATCAAAACAACGGCCCAAGATGATTCCAAAGGACCCAAGAGCTTACCTGCCTTGGGAGAGAGCACAAGGACTAAGGGGAAGACTGAAAGCGATGTCTTCCTTTTCCCTGTTTTTTTAAAACCCTGGAATGCTTCTAATGTGGAAATCTGTTCTATATGTCTCTCTTATTTGTATCTGTAATGGATACTGTTTTTCTTGCCTTCTCAACGGGTGGAGGGAGAGAAAAAGATAAAATAAAATGGAATGTTTTTTGAAAGAAATGTTCGAGCACTTTGCTACACTGTTTCCTCTCTCTATGACCCTTTGTTACAAAGGATAGGGCTCTCTGGGAAAGGAAGGTCACCCCAGGAAATGAAGGTGACAGATAAACAAGAGAGTGCAGTAACGTTTTATTTAAAAAATAAAATGGAAATAAACAGTCAGTAAAGGGAAAGAGAGGGCTGACATTTCTAACCTGGAGGAGGAGACTCTACAAGAGACTCAGTGGCCACGTGCTAGTTTTGCTCTCCAATTGCAAACCTTTCCCCAGTGCTCCTGAACGTCAGAATTGCTGGTTTTCTGTGAATGACAAAGACAAACATCACACTGTCTATGGCAGCAGTCTGCAGCTACAAGGAAAAGCATCGTCAGTGTCTGTCCCTGTGGCCGAGCAGATAAGAAGCCAAACGGAGACTTAGGGAGACTTGCATTTGAAATCCATCTGAGATGCTTCCCAGCTGTGTGAACCAAGGCACATGACAGTCTCTCTGCCCTTAATTTTTTCAACTGTAAAATGGGGATAGGACAGCACCTATGGGTAGAGAGAAAGCCTAATAAAATGTTTTGCAAACATTCAAGCAGAAGCGGCTGCTGTTATCAGCTCTCATACTAACCAATACCTGACAGAAATGGAAGGACAAAGAAAAGTCACTCAGGTGCATCTGACTTGGGGTATCTAGGGTGGGATGGATGACATGCTCTTGAGTTGCCCAAGCCATTGAGTGTTCAATAGAAATCCCACAATTACTTTTAAGAAAATGTCAAGGCCCTGGAAGCTCTTCAAGCCAGGTCCTGGTCCACAGCAGGCAGGCCTGCTCTGAGAAGCCTCCGCAGAGACCAAGACTGCCATCCCAACAAGAAATGGCTGGGAGGACCTGGCTCTCGAGGTATCTGGGCCTTGCTGCCCACATGTGCCCCTTGTTACCAAGGCTGACCAGTGTCCTGCTGGGCCTCCACTGCCATCACGAGGTGCCAGGGCAGACAGCCCCTCAGAGTTCTTTTCCACTGGCCTGCCAAGGGGCCTTCCAAAGCTCAGGCGTGGCCCCCTCTCAGGCTTTGCCATCTGGCTTCTGCCTCCCTGTGCCAGTCTTCCCCCACAATGCTCATGTTTAGCCCAACATGTCATTTCTTCTCCACCTCGATGCCCTTTAACGGCTGATTTCTGGGGCCTGCGATGTTCACCCCACCCCTCCCACCTCACCCTGCTTTGATGCATGGAATCCCTCACTTCCTCAAGGTTCAGACCATTGCCAGATCTCCGAGAAAAGCCCGCCTCGATCTGCAATGACCACACTCTCGTTTGCATGTGACCTGGAAGTGCTGCAGGATTACCTTGCATCTTTCTCACCTTAGCATCCAAGTCAGGCCCTTGCAGATAGCAGGCCCTCTGCAGATTTCACACTTTTCCAACTTTCTTCCCCTCCCAACCCTCACCATATAGCAGCACTCTGCTTCAGAACAGGACCTCCTTAGGTCCTCACCCTCCCACAGAGACATCAGCCCCTGCACAAAATATGCAGAGAAGACAGAGGACTCTGGAGAAGGCAAGGTTGATGACCTAGCACCACCCTCCCTCTCTCGAATGTCATGGCATCCCCTCTCTGACGTCACGTCCTCTTGGAGAACAAAGGACAAACAATGAGAGAATGTCCTAAAATGTCACGCCTCCTTCAGAACTGCTCCATATCAACTAAATAGGACCTGACCCAGAATGATTTTCCTGCCCTGAATGGTTCCGTGACACTCCTTTTAATATCACTTGAAACTGAGGAATTCAAGGTTTTAAATATTTAAATATTTGCCATTGCTCACCTACCAATATTTCTCTTTGTGTAAAAGATACAACCACACATTTTGAATTAAAATGTTTCCTAAGTCATGTTACTTCTCACTCACCCAAATGCAATTGTTAAATTCTCAATGTTAAATACTCCAATCAGTGATTAAAGTGCCTATAGGATGACTATCAATTCTTTGAGCGCCTTGGCCCAGACACCTCAGATCAGGCCCCTCCCCATCTGGATCAGTTAGCTGCCAGTATTATTAATGATGGTGGCCTAGGGCCCGTGGGCCTGGGGGGAACCAACCACAAGATCTGAGGCAGGGGGACCCAGCAAGTAGCCAAAGTAAGCTTTATCCCATCCTTCCAACTTTTTATAAAAGAGAAATAATCCCAAGCTAGGGGAACACGTGAGTCGGAGGTCCTTCATCATCATAACAGGAATCAGAGCAAGTTGCCTTCAATCCACAAGAACTGATTAAGTACCTACAGTGCCGGGCTCCACGGTGCTGGAGAACAAGTACAAAGAATGACACAACCCCTGCTCACACACATAAATACCTACAGCAGCAAATAGGTGAATAAAAGCAAATAAACAGAGGATGTAGCTAAAAAGAAGATGGTGAGGGAGGGAAAGAAATAGCAGCTGGGGGAATCAGGAGTGACTTTGGGCTGCAAAAGGCGATGTCTGAGCTGTGTCTCCAAGGAAGGGGGATTCTAGGCGATGGGGAGGGGGGAGAGTAAGGCACAGTGTCGTGTGTGAGAGCCAGATGGGGAAATGTGGCAGGTGGAACGAGCTCCAAGGCCAGCAACTAGCTCCTCCCCTCCTTGCTTAGAACCCCTGCCCCACCCCCCAAGGCATCTCTGGCCATCTTTTTTTCCATCTGTGTTCAAAAAGACATGGGGGCTCCACTCTCCATAAAGGGGCTCCCAATGGCTCACATGGACCTTCATGAGAGAGGAGCTCAAGGGACGGGCTCCCCTCCCTCACCAATTATCCGCTCCAACTAGCTTTTGGCCCCCATCCTTGCCATCCGGCCAGCCCTGGCAGGAGGAGGCCTGTCCTCTCTAGGCACCCTGGAGTGTTGCTGCAGCCATCCCTCCCTGGCTGGGCCTTTGGTGCAGGAACAAGGATGGGGACCCCAGGCCACCTCCTCTCTCCCACAGCCTGGGGTTTTACACCTCCGCTCAGTCCCATTTCCAACAGCCAGAAGCAGAGAGCCTCCCATCCGCGCTCCATTGCTCCTTCACAATGCCCTGCGCCTTCTTGTTTAACCTATATTGGATTACTTGCCATCTAGGGGAGAGGATGGGGGAAGGGAGGGAGAAAAATTTAGAACATAAGGTTTTTAAAGAGTGGATGCTGAAAACTATCTTTGCGTTTATTTGGAAAAAAACAAAACAATGCCCTATGCCTTCTGACTTGTTCTCATCCCCCAGTGGTACTAATTGTACCACTGTTCCCAGTCTTCAAACTTACTCCTTTAATCTGAATATCTGGTCACAAATCCCACTTATCTCCAAAATTTTCCTTAGACAGAAAGACTGTAATACATTATTCACCGAGTTAATTTAAATATAAATAGTGGTTAAGCAAGTTTAGTGGGTTTTTTTTTACTGCTGCTCAATGTCAATCGTAAAGCATTTTTTAAAAGCACCACAATATCCCCCAGAACCAGTAAAAAAAGGGTTGGGAAGACTAAAAAAACAATATGGTAGAAACTGAGCATAGACCAATATCATACACCATTGATCAAAATAAGGTCAAAATGGACACATGACTTAGATATAAAGATATTTCAAGACAATTTAAAGAACATGGGACATACTACTTATTGGACTTATGACTAGGCAAACAATGTATGAATAAACAAGAGACAGAGAACAGTTAGATTGATAATTTCAATTATATTAAGATTAAAGGTTTTGTATAAATAAAACAAATATGGATGAGATCAGAAGGAAAGCAGAAAATTGGGGGGAAGTTTTTAGGTTGATAATTTTAATTATATTAAATTAAGGTTAAAGGTTTTGTATAAATAAAACAAATGTAGATGAGATCAGAAGGAAAATGGAAAATTGGGGGAAAGTATTTAGTTTCTCAGATAAAAATGTCATATCTCAAATATGTAAAGAACTTTGTCAAATCTATGAGAATGCAAGTCATTCCTCAATTGATAAGTGGTCAAAAGATTAATAAATAGGCAGTTTTCCAATGAATCAAAATAATTTATAATTATATGAATAAATGCTCTAAATCATCATTTGTTAGAGAAAGCAAATTAAAATAACCTTGCAATATTTTGATTGAAGGGGAAAGCAACAAATGCTGAAAGGGAATGTTGAAAAATTGGGACACTAATTCATCACTGGTGGAAGTGTGAACTGCTCCAACAATTTTGGAAAGCAATCTGGAATTAGGCCCAAAGAGTTACAAAATGGCTTATACCCTTTGACCCAGCAGTAACAGTACTAGGTCTGTTTTCAAAGATGATTACAGAAAAGGAAAAGAATCTATATATCTTATGATGTTTACAGCAGCTCTGTTTGTGGTGATAAAGAATTGAAAATTAAGACGATGCCTCCGTCAATTGGAGAATGCTAAATAAGTTATGATACATGATTGGGATGGAATATTATGGTGCTACAAGAAATGATGAACTTAATGATCTTGGAAAAACATGAAAAGACTTGCATAAGCCCTTTTTGTAGTGGCTAGAAACTGGAAACTGAATGGATGTCCATCAGTTGGAGAATGGTTGAATAAATTGTGGTATATGAATATTATGGAATATTACGTTCTGTAAGAAATGACCAACAGGATGATTTCAGAAAGGCCTGGAGAGACTTACACGAACTGATGCTGAGTGAAATGAGCAGGACCAGGAGATCATTATATACTTCAACAAACAATACTAGATGATGACCAGTTCTGATGGATCAGGCCATCCTCAGCAACGAGATCAACCAAATCATTTCTAATGGAGCAGTAATGAACTGAACTAGCTATGCCCAGAAAAAGAACTCTGGGAGATGACTAAAAACCATTACATTGAATTCCCAATCCCTATATTTATGCACACCTGCATTTTTGATTTCCTTCACAAGCTAATTGTACAATATTTCAGAGTCTGATTCATTTTGTACAGCAAAATAACGTTTTGGTCAGGTATACTTATTGTGTATCTAATTTATATTTTAATGTATTTAATATCTACTGGTCATCCTGCCATCTAGGGGAGGGGGTGGGGGGGTAAGAGGTGAAAAATTGGAACAAGAGGTTTGGCAATTGTTAATGCTGTAAAGTTACCCATGCATATAACCTGTAAATAAAAGGCTATTAAATTAAAAAAAAAGAAAAAGAAAAAAAAAAAAAAAGAAAAGACTTGCATAAAATAACAAAGAAGGAAAGGGCCAGAACAAGAGAACATTGTATACAGTAACAATTAAATTGTTTTTAAAATGAGCAAATAAATCACTTTGACTATTATAAGTATCCAAATTAACTATAAAAGTCATATGAAGACACTATCTGCATCCAGAGGAAAAACTAATACACAAAAGTATATCTAGAATAATTTATATATATAACCATTTGTGTCTAATGATAGCCATTTCTAGAATAGGGAAGAGGGAAAGAAGAAAAAGGGAGGGGGAAAGAAATTTAGATAATAACTTTATAATATACTTAAAAGAAATAACAAATTATACATAATGGATTTGCAGGTTTAGGTACAATCATTTTTTTTATTATTATAACGATATGGAAATGCTTGTTTTATCCCATAAATTAAAAAAAAAAAAAAAAAAAAAAGAAAAGAAAAGAAAAGAAACAGCCACCACTTCCATCCTCATCTAGGACCTTATTACCATTCAGTTCTAGGATTACAACAATGCTCGGGACCTCATCCCCCAGTTTCTCTTATATAGCACTAATCTGCCTCAAGAAATAATACTGATAATAAAAATCCATTTGGGTAGATGAGTTGCTCACATGTGCATTCCCTTTGGCCAAGAGATCCTGCTGCATGGCACATGGCCCAAGAAGGCCACAGCCAGAGAGAAAGGTCACGTAGACATCCCAAAATCAGAGTGATAAAAGCGCAGGTGCAAAAGCCCAGTGGGCAGAACAGAACAGAACCAGCCAGATGTGTACGAGCTGATACAGAACACACCAATCCCAATAATGCCAAGAATGCAATGGCCGGCAAGTCCAAATTAATCATAGTAGCTTGTCTCAACCTCTTCCCAAGGGATGCTCTCCTAGCGGTGGAAGGCACTACTGGAGTGATGGCAACAGGGGGAAATGTCACCAAAGGTGGCCTAATTATGACCATGTGAAATGAAAGGATCCCATCTTTAATACATTGGAGGCACAAAGAAGAAATGACCTTTCAGGCCTATGGATTGGGGGAAGAATTCATAACTATGATCATGCAAGATAAAAGATAATTTATATAGAATTTAACAGCTTTTGTACAAACAAATCTAATGTAGTTAAACCAGAAGGAAAACAAGTTAATGAGGAGAAAAGAATATTGACAGCTAGTTTCTCTGATAAAGATTTCATATATAAGCAGCTGATTTGAATTTAAAAAACTAAGCAACATTTCCCAATAGATATTCAAAGGATTTGAGTGGGCAGTTTTCAAGAAATTCAACCAATCAATGGTAACAATGTGGAAAAAAAAATACCACCCCATATGACTAATAATAAAATAATTCTGAGGTGTCCCCTCAAATCCTTTAGATTGGTAAAAATGACAAAAGAAGCTAATAATAGATAATGGAAGTAGAATTTGTGGAGAAAAAAGACATGCTCATCGTTGGTGGAGTTGTGAATTGTCCATCCATTCTGGAAAGTGATTTGGAACTGGGCCCCCAAAGTTAGTGTTATACATAATTAGTGACCCAATTAACATAAATTATCAAGATTATACCCTAAAGAAATCAAGAAAGAGGAAAAATACTTATACATCTTCAAATATTTGCAGCAGGTTTTTTCATAGTAGCCTCAAACCAAAAACTTTAGAAGGTCTATTCCTTCTTGGGCAATAGCTAAACACACTGGGGCATAAAAATGTAATGGAATATTATTATGCTGAAAATGATGAAATGGACAACTTTAAAGGAAACTCGGAAGGATGCAAAGTGAGCAGAACTGGGAGAACAATTTATACAATGGCAATTATATAAAGAATATGAGAGAGAAAAGAAACTCTAAACTGTTATCAAGGCTATGAAAAACCATGAAAGGAGTGAAGATGAAACACTCCACTCACTTGTACCAGAAAGGCAAAGAACATAAAATGCAGAAACAGACTGACAACTTCAGGCTTGCCGAATTTGTTTTGCAGGACTATGCATACTTATGATGAGGGCTTTGGTTTGGGGGAGAGCTTTTTTACTGTTGTGGACAGAGGCAGTGGGAGGGATAGAAAGAAAGTAAAAATAAATAAAATATATTTCTGAAATTAAAAGATCAATAAAAGACATTAAAAATAATTTAAAATACATAGTGCTTTCTAATTTCTAAAGCACTTTTCTTACAACAGTGTAAAATAATATTATCACCATTTTAAGGATGAGAAAATTTGGATTAAGGGAAGTTAACAAATTATCCCCAATCATTCAATTTATTCATTCAATAAACATTTATTGAGCACTTACTATGTGTCAAGCTCTGTGTCAGAATACACAAAAGAACTAAATAAAAAGGCTCTCAACAGTACCAACAACCACAATGATGTGGTTACTGATCTAGAGCCAGACATCCTGAAGAACAAAGTCAAGTGGGCCTTAGAAAGCATTGCTAACAATCAGACTGGTGGAGGTGACAGAAATCTAGCTGAGCTATTTAAAACCCTAAAAGACGATGCAGTGAAAGTACTGCACTCAATAGGCCAACAAATTTGGAAAACTCAACAGTGGCCAACGGATTAGAAAAGATCAGTTTACGTTTCGTTCCTAAAGAAGGGCAATGCTAAGAAATGTTCAGTTACAGAACATTTGTGTTCATTTTACACGCTGGCAAGTTTACACTTAAGATTCTTCAAGTTAGGCTTCAGCAATATATGAACCAAGAATTCAAAAAAAAAAAAAAAAACCCCCAACAGATTAGCTTTCTAAGAGGCGAAGGAACTAGAGGCCAAATTGCCAACATTCACCTAATTATGGAAAAAGTGAGGGAACTTCAAAAAAATATCTACTTCTGCTTCCCTGATTACACTACAGCCTTTGACCATGTGGATCACAACAAAAAATGGCAAGCCCTCAAAAAGATGGAAGTTATCAGATCATCTTATCTGTCTCCTAAGGAATCTGTAAACAGGCTATGAAACAACAGTTAGAGCTGAACATGGAACAACCGATGGGTTTAAGACTGGGAAAAGAGCTCGACAAGGATTTATTTCACTTATGTGCAGAGTACATCATGGGGAACGCTAGCTGGATGAAACAACAGCTGGAATGAAGGGAGCCAGAAGAATTATCAACAATCTCAGATGTGCAGAGATACCACTCTGATGGCACAAAGTAAGAGGAATTAAGAAGCCTCTTGATGAGGGTGAAAGAGCAAAGTATAAAAGCTGGACTGAAGTTTAACATCAAGAAAATAAGATCTTGGCAACTCATCTCATCACCTTCTGGCAAATAGGGGAAAAACAGAAGCAGGGTCAGATTTTTGTACTCTTGGGCTCAAAGATCACTGTGGTCAGTTGACTGCAACTATGAAATCAAGACACTCCTCCAAAGGAAAGTGGTGGGAAATCTAGGCAGCAAACAAAAATTCAGAGACATCACCCTGCCAACAAAGCGTAAGTTGATGCTGTGATTTTTCTAGTAGCAATGTGCAGGTGCAAGAGCTGGACTATAAGGAAATCAAATGAGTCTGTACTTCAAGAAATTAAGTCAGACTATTCATTGGGCTTTTATGGAAATGTTTTGCATAACCACAGGTGGTGTCTTCACTGTGTGTGGGGATAAGGAAGAGAACTTGGAACTGAAAAATTTTAAAAACAAATGTAAAAAAAAAAAATTGTGTTTTAAATGGAACTGGGGAAAAAACATTAAATAAATAAATCAAATACAGACTATTTGTTGGGTAATGAGGTGAAGCAGGGGTTAGAGTGCTGAGCCTGGAATAAGAAAGACTCATCTTCCCAAGTTCAAATCCAAACTCAGATACTCCCTAGCTGTGTAACCCTGGACAAATCACTTAACCCTGTCTGCCTCAGTTTCCTCATGGTAAATGAGTTGGAGAAGGAAATGGCAAATCACTCTAGTATCTCTGTCAAAGAAATTCCAAATAAGGCTCTGGAGAATCAGATGTGATTTAAACTAGTGAACAACAACAAATTCATTGGAAGGACAAATACCGAAAATGAAGCTTAAATACAATACCACATAATGAGAAAGGACTCACTAGAAAACACCCTGATGTTAAGAAAGAATGAAGACAAAAGGGGGGGGGGGGCGGAATTTAATGGATATATCGTGGGATAGAAGCAACAGAGTTCAGGAGGTAGTGGAGGATGGAAGGCCTGGCTCGGCCACAGTATCACGAAGGGCCAGAATGAACATCTCCACATATCAGGCCTGGCCTTCAATGCTGGCAATACAAAAAAGGGCAAAAGACATCCCTCACCTCAAAAAGCTTACAGTATAATAGTGGAAACAACACAGACACACAAAGCAGGTAATATACTGGACAAACAGGGAAGCCCTGGGAGGAGGGGCTGGGGAAGGCTTCCTCTAGAAGCAGGATTTCAGCTGGGACTCCAAGGAAGCCAGGAAGGTCAGCAGGTAGAGAGGAGGAGAGCCTTCTAGGCCTGGGAGAAGGCCCATAACAGAGAGGGAGGGTCTTGTCCCTGGAGCAAGGACAGATGTCCGAAGCCTGGAGAAGTAGGAGCTGAATTATGGAGGGCCCTGAACACCAGATTGGATTTTGTATTTATTCTTGGGAGTAACAAGGAGCCACTAGAGTTTACTGTGTAGGGGCAAGAGTCACACCTGAACTTTAGGAAAATCACTTTAGCGGCCAAATGGAGAATGGATTGGAGCAGGGAGAGACTTGAGCGGGGCAGACCTGCCAATGGAGGATGGACTGAAGTGGGGAGAGACTTAAGGGGGGGGGGGAGGGGTCGACTCCTCTGAAACCACCTGGCATGAGGGGAAGAAGGGCAGTGTTAGAGAAGGGAGAGAGTCTCAGATGCTACAAAGGGGAAACCACAGGCCTTGGTCACACTTCCAGGACTGGTTCCATTCCTGCCCCCAGCACTCCTAAGGGAATCCAAGGGAACCTCCCAAACATGGCCTCGGATGTGCTCTCAAACCTTCTCCTCAAGGAGCCCCATCATCAGCGTGCTTTTCCTCCCAAACCCCTCGTTCTTTTCTCTCTGACCACCCCAGCTTCCCATTCAGGCCCCATGGTTCCTCCAAGGAGCTTTAGTTAATCACCCCACCACCACCTCTAGAACTGTCTGCTCCACACAATTAGTACATTATGACGTACACTTCTAGTCTCTAATTGTACACTGCACAATTCAGTAATTTATATCTGTATATAATGCCTACAAGGGACCGTTTCATGCCTAGAACATTAGTCCTTAAGGTGGAACCTCATTTTCACAAGGATAAACAATTCTTAATCAGCTTATAACTTACTTGGGCCAAACCAATTAGGCCAGATAAGAATGAGGGCAGGGCCAAGCACCATTAGGATTTAAAAGGGGGGCAGCAAGGTCAGCACTGGGAGGGAATCACAGGGCCAAGAGAAAAGTGATGTTCTCAAGCAAGGCCCAAGTACCAAATACCCAAAGATCAGAGGAGACAGGAAACAGGTTCAAAAGGGGAACTAAGAGGCCTAAGGGGCATTATTGATCCCAGGCAAATTGGCCCGTTTCTGTGACTGTGATCAAGCTTCAGCTCCAGACCAAACTGGGGCCTGGCTTTGGCCAGGGAGGCCTCAGGGAGAGCTGTCAACACCTGCCGATCCCCGTCCTGGACACAACCCCCAAGAGATAGAAGAAGACAGCAGGATACCACATATAGGAAGAATGTTCTTATCAGCCCTTTTTAAGAAAATGAAGCCTACACCGGGGCCTATCAGTGAGGAATTAGCTGACCACCCCACTTGGAAAGGCTGAGGCCAGGGCGCTTGGTGATGGAACGTGGGTGACCATTGCCCCAAAGAGGAAAATGGAGAGAGACCAACAGATTCCAGGGTGCAGATTGCAATACTCAGGCTGGAGCTCAGCAAAGTTCCTCAAGAATCTCCTTGGGGAGGTAGGGAGCCTCCAATCAGGGTGCTGCATACCCAGCTTCAAACACTTTCTCTTTGATTTCTCTCCCACCTCTACCCTTCCCCAAGCAGCACCCTGGGAAATGACAGTGAGACAGAAACCAAAAAGCCCTAATTAACCCTTCTTCTTAAAGGCGGGGAGCTCCCTCTAGAGTCTCCTTTCTGAAGCTGCCTGCTCTCTCACACATCCAAGCAGGAAGGGAAGCAATCTCAGAGCCTTGGGAGAGTCAGGAAGGCTGGCCAGGAGCAGGGTGCTGACCGCTGGGGGTCCCACTCATCCCTCCTCTGGATTTTGAGGGCCCTCTGCCCCACTGCAGGCAGCACCCGGACCTTCTTTGTTCTCTTTGCACATGGTTCTAGAGAGCAGGTCTCCTTGGGAGAGGGACAATAGATTACGGCCATGTCCCCGACACGTCCCTGGGCTTGCCGGTCTATCCTGAGGGAGGCCAGCATCTCCCTGTTTCAATGAGAAGCTCTTCACCTTCCCCCACACAGTGCTGGGCACAAAGGACTCCACAAACCCTTGAAATCTACGATTAAGAAGCTGCCCTTAACAGTGCAGCCAAAGGATGAGGGGTCAAGGGCCCCCCAAAACTCTTCACATCATACACATTTGTATACAATCTCTCCTCATGTGTGTGGCAGCTCAGCCAAGGTCTTGTCCTCCCACTACATTTCAAAGTTTATTTTTTAAAAACAGGTTACTAAGGCAGTGGATAGAGCACCGGCCTGGAGGCAGCAGGACCTGGATTCAAATCCGGCCTTAGACACTTCACACTTACTAGTTGTGTGACCCTGGGAAAGTCACGTAACTCCAATTGCTTCACCAAAAATCAGGCTATATTTCTCTATCAAATCCTGACCACTGTTTATACAATAAATTTACCCTGGAGCCTTACTGATAGTCTGCCAATCTGTGAAAAGCGCCTTCCTTCTCATTCATTCTTAGGAGAGCAGGCTGCCTGAGAGCACAGGGGCACTGTGGGAGGTCCAGGGAGGCAGAGCACAAATCCAGTCACAGACACTCCCCCATCTCAGTCTGCTGAACTGTAAAATGGGTCTTGTAACAGCACCTTTCTCCCAGAGTTACTGTAGGTCCAACGAGGGGAGTCATGAAGTGTTTGGCAGAGTGCTAGTAGGCCGGCCCAGCTTCCTAAAGCAGGCTCCAGCCATCAGTGCTCCCTCACAACTATCCAAGGAGTTCCAAGCAGGCCTGGAGGCCAGAGGCTGCTGAACGTGGATGGAAACAGATGTACCTCTTCATATTCCCTAACCTCTAACTGAAATTTCGCTTTTCTTTCCTTTAAAAGTTTTTCTTCAGTACACTGGGAAATGAGTGTAAACTGTTTGCATTTTTGTTTATGTTCCCCGGTTATTTTTACTTTCTGAATCCAATTCTCCCTGTGCAACAAGAGAACTGTTCGGTTCTGCACACATATATTGTATCTAGGATACATTGCGACATATTTAACTCACATAGGACTGCTTGCCATCTGGGGGAGGGGGTGGAGGGAGGGAAGGGAAAAATCGGAACAGAAGTGAGTGCAAGGGATAATAAAAATTACCCAGGCATGGGCTCTGTCAATAAAAAGTTATAATAAAAAAAATTTTTTTAAATAAATAAATAAAAGTTTTTCTTTAAAAGCAAAGCCAAAAATTGAGCCCTGATCCTGAAAAAGGCTGTGTTCAGCGCAGTCAAAGGTGTGAGCCTGCTCTCCAGGACCTGAGGGTCACACTGAGAATTCATCTTCACTCCCTATCCCAAGTTATCTCTAGAACCCGGGTCTGCTTTTGTTTTGTTGGAGCTGGGAAGATAATCTCCCCAACTATGATGACACATAAGCTGTAAACAAAAAGTTCAGGAAATAAGCCTCCTCACATGGATGGCAGACCTACTTCTATGTCATCAGCAGGTCATCATCCTGCCTTTGGAGTCATCATCAAGGGCCAGAAACTTTTGCTTTATAAAAATATCCTGCTCTGGGACATCATCCCAGAGAGATCTTCCCCAAAATAGAGGAAGGGAAGAACTAAACACATAACCCTAACCCTAGCACTTGGCCGCTCGTCAATTATGGCCAGGGGAAAAGGAACAAGCTAAAACAATCTTTGAAACCATAAAAAATGAAATAAAGTTCATCCAACGAGATCACCAGCACAAAAACAAAGTTAATAACTTAAAAAAATTCAAAGCTGAAAAAGGCAACAAATTTGTCCCCTGCTGGAGGAAGCCAGGATTTTCATTCAAAGATCTCATTTGATAACTTGAGCTGACAATTGTCTTCAGGAAGTTTTACCTGGTCTAGCCCAAACCGACAAGGAGCCATCCTCCAATTTCAATGGCCTCTCTTAGGGAGTTCTGTCATAATTCTTGTCTTCTTCAATGAATTGACTCCCATATTGCCAAAGGGGTGAGTGGTGGTACTGCCTGGGAACAATACAGTCGTGCCAAGTAAGCTGGCACCTTTGTCTTGGCAGCCCCAGAGCCAATAGAGAGCCCTGTCCATAACAGACAGTGCATAACATGCACGTTTCTGGAGTTGAATTTATCTCTTTCATTCATCAGCCTTAAGAACAGACATTCCAAATAATGACAACATGGAAACTCAAGTGCCAATTTCTCATTAGCAAGTACACCTATTTTCTGTTCAACCAAGATTTACCTAGCCCCTGACCCTTTGGGGCAAGTTCCCCAAGTTCTCAGCACCCCCAGGTGATCCCTAATGACAAAGAAGGTCAGGGCTTCCTTCCGTGGAAGTTCCCATGTCTGAGGTCCCTAGACTAGTAAAATCCCAGTTTTACCCTTCCACTTGACTTTCTTTGGTGAATGCCTACACAAAAAGTGGCTTAGTTCCTTGGGTTATGTCTTTTCACCCCAAATCCTTGACAAATGTTAAAGTAATCTCCCCAGACACACTTTGGGGCAGTTTTCTGGCTGCCTTTTCTACACGTCCAAACTGGGACAGCGAAGGTCTACAGGATCGGTCCGAGGTCCCAGTAAATCAGAGCTTTTGGATACAAAGCCTGCCCCTGGTTGCCAGCCCCTGGTCGGCCTGGTTCAAACTGGTAGATCGCATTCTTTCCTAGTGATGTTAATGCAAACGAGGGCCTTGTTTACGGGCAGAGAAGCGGCGACCTGCCGCTGCCCCTTCCTTCCTTCTAGCCCAGGGCCGACACGCGGCCGCCCCCTGGCCTGGGAGCAGCCTGCCTCCTGTGTGGTGGGGACCGTGGCAGGCCCACAGCCCGAATGGGAGGGGTCAGGCCAGGAGCCCTTTCCTGAAGTCTGATAAGGCTACCTTAGTAACAAAATGCATTCCAGAGCAAGCAAACAGTCCAAGGGAAGGTCATCCGGTCCCTGTTCTGCCCTGGGCATGTTCTGGGTCAAATATCAGGACTCTGGATTGTGCTGCCAGTTCTTCTCTCAGTTTCCCAAAAGGAGGTGTGCCTGTACCCCCCAGTGACCACACCACGCTTAGGGACCCCCAGGGTCCTGCCAAGTTTCTTCCACTTCAACCACACAAGCCGGCTGGTAGAATAACTGAACCTCTATCAGAGCACACCAGCTCCTGGGCCTAGCCAAATAAGGATAGACTTAAATTATCTCTCATCTAGTCTGAAGGCTTCAAACCCAACTCTGTGGTTTAAGACAGAACAGCAAAGTAAGAGCCATGGCCTGCCCAAGAAATGGACTGGCAATGCCCAGTGAGGCTGGGCCCCACCAGGTACTCCCAGACTGATAGCCAGGCAGCAGGGGTCGAGTCATCTTGAAGAGAAGCCATTTCCCCAAGATGGGAGGAGGCCCCGGAACATGTCAGGGAGTAAAACACCCATCAGTCCTAGGCCTCTCCACCTGCTGCTGTGCTCTGGCCCTGTGCACCAGAGCTCCTGGGTGAGATGGAATGAGGGGAATGGGGACCTCACAGAATCTGCAAAAAAAGTAAGAGCTCAGGGAGCCAAGGGAGAGAGAGGGAGTGGCAGAGGGGAAGGATGCTGCTGGCAACACTAGGAGCCTTGAAAAATCCACTGAAAGAAGAAAGTCACAGACGTGAGGCTTTTGAGTAGAAGGGGAAATGGTGGTGGGTATACTCAAAAACCCAAGAATAAGTATAAATGCAGCATCAACGATTTCTATAGGTGACCACACCAACAGGTTTTTCCTGCCTGCTCTGTAGTGTTTGGCAAGCATCACAACGGAACTTTAAAAGATTCTGCTCTTTGTTTAGTTGAGCTCCTCAAGGAGAGTAAAATATGGTACAACAGCAGAGTCCCAGAGGGTATCTTCCTAAAACTAAAATGCTCTAAAAACTAGGTTATTTGGTGTAAATGAAAAGACTAAAAGGAAGATAACTCCAAATGCAAAACCAATAATGGTCCAATGGGGAAAGAGAAACAGACTCTATTCCTTTCTGCAAAGATCAGGGGTCAGAATACTGTGTACACTATTTCTGATTGTTTTTCTCTGTCACGAGGGAGGATTTGATTCTGGAGGGAGTATTACATACAGAAATGACTGTGACAAAAATAAATGAAAAGCAACAATAACTTTCTTCACAGGATATTTATCCATCTCATTCTGAAAGGGGGCTGGCAAAGCAACCTAAAGCATAATACTTTGCTACACAAGGAAATCAGGAAGCACATGGGCTCATGGGTTCAGCCAGCTTCAGGGGTCAGAGTCTATGCCATTTCAAAGACTTGAGCAGCTTCCTGCCAGGGGCCCAGAAGCCATCTCAACAGTAGTCCTTCCCACCTGGCAATGCCCATGACCCAGCTCTAAAACCTTCACCAGCACCAGGAAAGATTAAAAAGATAAGAGAAATAAACTCAGAAATGAAGGGAAAGCACTTACTCATCATCTTCTCCCTGGTCCTCGACTTCATTTCCCACACTTTTCTTCACTTTTCCAACCATATGTCCAAACAGGATCTGAAAAACAGGGGTTAAGTCAGGCTTTGGGGGGTATCAGGAGGGAACCTTAAAGAATTCCTTCTTTTTGTTGTTTGCTTGCTTTTTTTTTCTCCTTGTGGTCTTTTCCCTTCTGATCTGATTTTTCTTGTTCAGCACAAGGAATATGGAAACATGTTTAGAAGAATTGCACTTTTACCTAAACTATCTGATTGCTTGCTGTCTTGGGGAGGAGGGAGGGAAGAAGGGACAAAAATTCGGAACACAAAGTTGTGCAAAAATGAACACAGAAAACGACCTTTGCATGTATTTGGGAAAATAAATACTATTAAAAGAATTTTCATCTGCTTTTGTTAGGACAATCTCCTCCCTAGTTTATGCATGGAACTCAATTCTGCTAGCCTCATCGTTTCCTTGAAATTGTAAAAGAGAGCGTTTCTTTTTGATGGGAATCCGAAGTATCTGTTCCTGCACAGCCCAGCGCACGCACGCACTCACTACATACAGGAGGGAGGTCCCGTAGCCCACAACACGAACCACTTAATTCAGGCATTAACTAGTACAACTGGGAGGTGACTGCTAAAGGTCGCTTCAAGTCAGTTTCCAGCGCTCCTCAGCAATTGACAAAGCACATAAAACCTCAGCTGGCAGAGCCAACGGACACCCAAACAATGGCTTTTTTGGACTTCTGAAATATTGTTACTGTCTGTGACTCTGGGTGTCACAGATTAGTGCCGGACTGTGAGCTGGCAGCTCTCTGTCTCAAGGACTTGCCGGAACGCCCCGCGCGCCTTTCGGGACACCTGTGCCCCGGAAAGCCGCCCCACACCCCGAATCCCCGGAGCCGCTTTTCTCCTTTCGCTCCATGCGAGGAAGTGAGAGCTGGCTCCGACGCCTCGCGGGCTGCCTGCCCCCGCGGTGTCGCCGTGACCCCCTCGGAAAGCTCCGGAGCACCAATGGGCATTTATTTCCGGAGGCCGGCAGGTCGGAGCGGGCCGGAAGGCGGGCACCGGGCACCGGGCCGACGGCAGGCGGCGAGCCCCGGGCCGGCCCGCCGGCTCCGCTTCCTCCCATTCAGCGCCAACCCTGGCTTCCTTTCTCCCCGGGGGCCGGGAGGGGGGGGCTCGGGCAGCAGCCGCGGCGCCCCGGGATGCACGCCCGACGGCGCCCGAGTGATGCAAGCACAGGCTCGGGCGGCCGCACTCACGCCCGCCCCCACCCCCACCCCCCACCCCGGGGAGACAGCGGACAAGCGGGGCCGAGCCCGGGTCGGACCGTGCTCGGCGGGACCGTCGGCGGGCTCGCGACGCCCCCCCCACACGGACGCACCCCCCCGCGGCCCGGGGCAGCTGTCAAGGCGCGGGGCCGCGTGGCGGCCGGGCCGGGCCGGGCCGGGCCGGGTCGGGGCCGAGGCCGCAGACAATGGGGGCCCCGGGCCCCGGGGGCGGGCGCTTCCTGGCCGCCGGGCGGGGGCCGCCCCCGCCGTGCCGCCCCTTCGCCCCCCACACTCACCTCCTCGGCTCTCCCGGCCCCGGCCTCGGCCCGGCGGCCCGGCTGCAGGAGGCGGAGGCGGAGGAGGAGCAGCCGGATCCGGATCCCGGTCCCCATTCATTAGCGGCCGCTTTGTCTCCCCCTCCCCCTCCCCCTCCCCGCTCCCTCCCTCCTCCTCCTCCTCCTCCTCCTCCCCCGCCCCTCCCCTCCCGTTCCGCTCCCACAGCGCGCGGGGCGCCCGCGGCTCCAGCTCCGGCGGCCAACCACGGTGGGGGAGGGCGGGGGAGGAGGGAGGCAGAGAGCGCGCACGCCCTGGCACGTCCGGACGGGGGAGGGAATCAGCCACCGCTGGGAGCGCGCACGCTCTAGCCGGGACGAAAGAGATCGGGGCGAGAGCGCGCACGCCCCAGCGGGGGTTGGGGGGGGGAACTGAAGGCAACAGGAGGCGGAGTTCGAGGGGGAAGACGGGCGGGGGCGCGCTCAGGGCCCGATCCGCCGTCCGCCCCTCGGGGGTGGGGGACTTCCGCGGCCCCGACCCCCGCCCCTTGGACGGAGGGGGCCCAAGCGCCCTTGACAGGCGGGGCCGGGGCTGGGGAAAACCGAGGGGAAACTTCTCTCTCAGTGCAGGCCGCGGCCGTTTGGGGATCGCCTGGAAACGCTAACGCTAACGTGAATGACGTACATGTCGTCAGGTCGCCCCACGCATACTCCCACCCCCGCCCTTTCCGTGACAGAGAATGACGGGAAGAGGCGTCTGTAAAGGGCCGGCGTGACGCCATGCGATGCCGCCGACCCACGACGTGCGCATGCGCTTTCCTCGCCCTACTACTCTCGAAGGGGGAAAGAGTAAAACGGCCGGCGCGAGACCTCAGTGAACGGCTGCCCCGCCCACGTCCGGGGGTCAGCCTGGAAGGCGGAGGCGGGGGGAGGAGGAGGGAGAAAAGAGAGGGGCCGGGGCCGGGGCATGCGGGCCGGGCGTTTAATCCGTCGGTTTTCGGGAGAATGGGCGGGAAGGAGAAGTGTTGGGTCCCGCTTCCCTTTTGAGCAGTCCCCTCCCGGTGCCAGCCCTGGAAGGGGGCGCCCGGAGGAAAGAAAGGCCGAGGGAAGGTCCTCTCCTTTTCTTAAAGCGCTTTGTGTAGGCGGATGTTATCGGCAGGGGGCGGCTCCTCCCGGCTGGGAGGGGGAGATGGTTTGCCGAAGCGCTTCGGGGGGGCCCCCCAGGGGAGCCACGGGGGGATGGGGAGACTGGTGGGGGCTGCCGGGGGCCAAGGGGGGGAGGCACCCGGGGGCCAGGGGTGGGGGGCACTGCAGGGCTGGGGAGCCACGGGGGATGGGGGGAGCACTGAAATGGGGATGAGGAGCACTGCTGTGGGGTTCTGTGGGAGAGCCATGGGGGATGGGGAGGAACACAGTGGGGGTCCTGTCAGGGGAGCCATTGGGGATGGGGGGAGCATTGGGGGGAAGCACTGCAGTGGGGGTCTGCCAGGGGAGCCATTGGGGATGGGGTTCACCGCCCCCTAGAAAGGGGTACGGCTGTTTTCAAGTGCTGGGCAGGAGAGGGAGAGGGCCCGGAGAGAAGGGACTGGTCACTTCCATCTGGGGGTATTCATGGCCAGAGCCTTGTGGGCCCCCCCCTCCTCACAGGGTTTACGGTCCAGAGAGGGAAGTCGAGGCTAAGGCTCCCTCCCCTCCCCCCCACAATTCGAAGAGAACAGAAAAGCTCCTGAGGAGGAATAATGAGCCCCGCTCCCCAGAAGGGAGCCGAGCGTTGTCCCATTTGTGCAGGTTGGGGGGTTACAGGCATGTGGGGAGCTCTGGTACGAATCCCCTTTCCCTCCCCCGCCTCTGCTGTAGCCGAGGGGAATCCGGGTTGTGTTCCTCTTTATCATTCTTCTTTATGGGGTGGAGACAGAAAAACCAAAGTCATGGACAAAAGGAGTTTTCCAAGATTGCCGTCTTGGGGAGGGGAGAGAGGGAGGAGGAGAAATTTGGAACACAAGGTTTTGCAAAGGTGAATGTTGAAAATTATCTTTGCCTGCATTTGGAAAAATAAAATCCCATTTTTAAAAGGCATTTTTTTCCTTTCCCAAAAAAAGTTGGGGTGGGGGGGAGGGTATGGAGCAGCTGTGCTGGCTCATTCACTGGGCTGAAGCCTAGGTGACCCAGGTAAGACCATTCCTTCTCTCCTGTGTGAAATGGGGTGAGGCTGGAAGATGGATCAGTGGACAGCTATTAGGAGCCTCCTGCTCGGCCTGTAAGATCCCAAAGGGGAGTAGTGACCTGTGGGAGGAACATCAAGAAAACCAGGAGGACAGATAAGCTGGATGAGGATTATGGACCTCCAACAGGCCCAGAAGGGAGACAGAAGCTCCCCACACGCCACCCCCTTTGGGTGCTCTCACAGGACAAGGATGCTTACCTTTGGACCACTTGGGGACCAAGAAAGCAGAGGCTCTGGGCCCCACCTGCTGGCGATGCACGGGGGAAGCCGGAGACAGGCTTGCTCAGATGGGGCAGGGGCAACCTGGCCACGATTTCTACCCCCACAGAACTCCCTGCTCCATGGGGCACAAGGCTCTCCACCCTCTCTGGGTGACCAAGAAAGGCTTTCTACAAAATTGTATCTGTCCCTTCACAAACTAGTCCCCACTCTGGAGAGCACTTTGTACCAGACTGGCAAGGGGGGTGAAAAGAGCCCTTCTCCATCAAAGTCCTTCTACTCTTAATTTAAAACTTCAACTCTGGTGCTGGGAAAGAAGAAACAAGTGCGGACAGCCCCATGTACCAGGTGCGGCCTTTGGCCCAGCTTTCTCAAATATCACCCAGGAAGAATCCACTTGGGCTGAGCATCCTGCTGGATACTGGAGATGTAAAAAAACCCCACACATCCTTTGCCCCAAAGCTCAGACTGTTGGGGAAGGGAGTAGGACCCCTCCAGTGAGGATACTAGTAGAACACACCAATGGGGACAGAAGGTGTTCTGCAGGAAGTACCCTAAAATCTGGCTTCCAAGGCAGAGAACTACCTGGACAGCCCGAGAACTCAGTGCAGGCCTGCTAAGGGGCAGCCAGGGGAGACTGAGGGGACACAGCGTGGCGTGCAGTCCTGTTCGGCAGGGATACAGAGTGTGCATAAGGGACTTCTGCCAAAGATAGCTTGTTGGGTCCAGATTGTGGAGGACTGCACAGGCTCCTTGAAAGAGTTCATATTTTGTTCTGTAAACAACAGGAAGTAGTTCAAGGCTTGTGTCTGGATAAGAAAGGTCATATTGGCTTCCCTGGAAAGGATGGATTGGAGAAGGGAGAGCTGGAAGAGGCTGCTCAGGAAACCAACCAACATGGTCGTGAGCAGAGCTTACCATCCCCTTTCATTCCCTTTCTTCCACTTTGCAGCCAAACTCCCTACAAAAACTGCTTTTATTTCCTACATTTCCTCATCCTCTTCTTACTTCTGAGCCCCTTACATACTCACTTGCCTCTGCCTAACCCTAAACTGAAACTGTTCTCTCCAAAGTCACCAATGGCCTCATTGTTGCTCAGCCCAGTCACTTCTGGCCATGAATTCTTGGATGCCTCTGAAACATTTGACTCTGTGGGGGGATCCTTCATTGGGGAGCCTCTGTCATCCCTGGATATTTGGGACACTGCTTCTGCAGGTATGAAATGCTCCTTCCTGGGGCCCTTCTCTGCACACTCCCTCTTATTAGGTTGTGAGCACATGGTCAGGTCCTTCTCTGCATACTCATTGTATTAGATTGTGAGCACATGAGCAGGGTCTTCCCTGCATACCCATTTTGTTAGATTGTGAACATGTTAGGCTCTTCTCTGCACACTCCTTCTATTGGATTGCGAGCATGTTGGCGAGCTCTTCTCTACACACTCCTATTAGATTGCGAACATGTTGGGCTGTCCCCTGCATACTCATTTTACTAGATTGTGATCATGTTGTTGGGGTCTTCTCTGCACACTCCTATTAGATTGTGAGCATGGTGTCAGGGTCTTCTCTGCACAATAGTTATATTAGAATGTGAGCATATTGTCTGGCTCTTCTCTCACTCATATAAGATTGTGAGCTTGCTGTCAGGCTATTCTCTGCACGCTTGCTGTATTAGATTGTGATCACATTATCGGACTCTTCTCTGCACAATACTTATATTAGATTACAAACATGTTGTCGGGGTCTTCTCTGCACACTCCTATTAACTTGTGAGCATGTTGTCAGGCTCTACTCTGCACATACCTTCTATTAGATTGTGAACATGTTGTCAAGCTCTTCTCTGCACATAGCTTCTATTAGATTGTGAGCATGTTGGCAAGGTCTTCTTTGCACACTCCTATTAGAATGAGAGCAGGTTGGTGGCCTCTTCTCCACATACTCATTATATTAGATTGCGATCATGTTGTTGGGCTCTTCTCTGAACAATACTTATACTAGATTGTGAGTATGTTATCAGGCTCTTCTCTGCACACTCCTATTAGATTGCTAGTATGTTGACCAGTTCTACTCTACACAATACTTATATTTGATTGCAATCATATTGTCAGGCTCTACTCTGCACCCTCATTGTGGTAGTTTGTGAGCATGTTGTCAAGTTCTTCTCTGCACACTCCTATTAGATTGCCAGTATGTTGACCAGCTCTACTCTGAGCAATACTTATATTCAATTACAATCATGTTGTCGGGCTCGTCTCTGCACACGGCTTCTATTAGATTGTGAGCATGTTTTCCATTTCTACTCTGCTCACTTGTTCTATTAGATTGCGAGCATGTTGGTGGGCTCTTTTCTACACAATTCTTAGATTGTGCCCTATATTTATGCCCACCTGCATTTTTGATTTCCTTCACAATCTAATTGTACAATATTTCAGAGTCTGATTCTTTTTGTACAGCAAAATAACGTTTTGGTCATGTATACTTATTGTGTATCTAATTTATATTTTAATGTATTTAACATCTACTGGTCATCCTGCCATCTAGGGGAGGGGGTGGGGGGTAAGAGGTGAAAAATTGGAACAAGAGGTTTGGCAATTGTTAACACTGTAAAGTTATCCATGCATATAACCTGTAAATAAAAGGCTATTAAATAAAAAAAAATAAAAATAAAAAAACAATTCTTAGATTGTGAGCATGTTCGCAGGGTCTTTTCTGCACATTCCTTCTATTAGATTCTGAGCATGTTGTCGGGGTCTTCTCTGCACACTCTTTCTATTAGCTTGGGAGCATGTTCTCAGTGTCTTTTCTGCACAGTACTTATATTAGATTGCGAGCATGTTTTCGGATTCTTCTCTGCACACTCCTATTCAATTGCGAGCATGTTTTCGGGGTCTTCTCTGCACAATACTTGGATTCAATTGTGAGCATATTTTTGGGGACTTCTTTGCACCCTCATTGTAGAGCATGTTGTCGAGTTCTTCTCTGCACACTCCTTTTATTAGATTGTGAGCATGTGGTCGGGGTCTTTTCTGCCCACTCTTTCTATTAAATTGCGACCATGTTGTCAGGCTCTACTATGCACAATGCTTATATTAGATTTCGATCATGTTGTCAGGCTCTTCTCTGCACAATACTCAGATTGTGATCATGTTGGTGGGGTCTTCGTTGCACACTCATTATATTATATTGCGATCATGTTGATAGGCTCTTCTCCTTCTGCACCCTCCTTCTATTAGATTGTGAGCATGTTTTCTATTTCTACTCTGCTCACTGCTTCTATTAGATTGCGAGTATGTTGTTGGTCTCTTCTTTACTCAAAAATTAAGATTGTGAGCATGTTCATAGGGTCTTCTCTGCACACCCCTTCTATTAGATTCCAAGCAGGTTGGTGGGCTCTTCTCTGCACATTCATTATATTAGATTGTGAGCATGTGGTCTGTCTCTTCTCTGCATACTCCTATTAGATTGCCAGCATGTTGACCGGCTCTACTCTGCAATACTTATATTCGATTGTGATCATGTTATTGGGGTCTTCTCTGCACACTCCTTCTATTAGATTGTGAGCATGTTTTCCATTGTGAGCATGTTTTCCATTTGTACTCTGCTCACTGCTTCTATTAGATTGCAAGCATGTTGTTGGGCTCTTTTCTACACAATTCTTAGATTGTGAGCATGTTCACAGGGTCTCCTCTGCACACTTCTCCTATTAGATTCCAAGCATGTTGTTGAGGTCTTCTCTGCACACTCTATGAGCTTGGGAGCATGTTCTTAGGGTCTTCTCTGCACATACTTATATTAGATTGCGGGCATGTTGTCGGGGTCTTCTCTGCACAGTCTATTAGATTGCGACCACTTTGTCAGGCTCTACTATAAACAATACTTATATTTGATGGTAATCATGTCGGGCTCTTCTCTGCACAATACTTACATTAGGTTGTGAGCAGGTTGTCAGGGTCTTCTCTACACACTCATTATATTAGATTGCGATCGTTTTGTCGGGCTTTTCTCTGCCCACTATTATATTAGATTGCGATCATGTTGTTGGGCTCTTCTCTGCACAATACTTATATTAGATGGCGATGATGTTGTCAGGCTCTTCTCTGCACACTCCTATTAGATTGCGAGCAGGTTTTCCAGGTCTTTTCTGCACACTCCTTCTATTAGATTGTGAGCATGTTGTTAGACTCTACTCTGCATACTCGTTATATTAGATTTCAAGCATGTTGTTGGGCTCTTCTCTGTACAATACTTATATTAGATTGCAAGTATATTGTCGTGGTCTTCTCTGCACATTCCTTCTATTAGATTGCAAGCATATTGTTGGGCTCTTCTTTATACGCTCCTTCTATTAGTTTGCAAGGATATTGTTGGGGTCTTCTCTGCATACTCCTATTAGATTGAGAGCAGGTTGGTGGGCTCTTCTCTGCACACTTCTTCTGTTAGATTGCGAGCATGTTGGCCAAGTCTTCTCTGCACACTCATTGTATTAGAATGTCAGCTTGTTGTTGGGCTCTTCTCTGTACACTCCTATTAGATTGCAAGCATTTTGTCTGGCTCTTCTCTGCACACTCCTATTAGTTTGCAAGTATGTTGTCAGGGTTTTCCCTGCACACTTCTTCTATTAGATTGTGAACATGTTGGCGGGCTCTTCTCTGCATACTTATTATATTAGATTGCAATCATGTTGTCGGGCTCTTCTCTCCACATTACTAATATTAGATTGCGAGCATTTTGTCGGGCTCTTCTCTGCACACTCCTTCTATTAGATTATGAGCATGTTATCCATTTCTTCTCTGCTCCCTCCTTTGATTAGATTGTGAGCATGTTGTCAGGCTCTTCTCTGCACAAAACTTCTATTAGATTGTGTGCATATTGTCGGGGATCTTCTCTGCACACATCTCTATTAAATTGCGAGCATATTGTGGAGGGGTCTTCTCTGCACACACCTCTATTGCGAGCATGTTGTTGGGGTCTTCTCTGCACACTCCTATTAAATTACCAGCATGTTGGCGGGCTCTTCTCTGCATACTCCTTCTATTAGAATGTGAGCTTGTTGTCACGCTCTTCTCTGCACAATATACTAGATTGCGAGCATGTTGTCAGGCTTTTCTCTGCAACCTCCTTCTATTACATTATGAGCATGGTATCCAGGTCTCTGCTCACTCCTTCGATTAGATTGCGAGCATGTTGTTGGGCTCTTCTCTGCACAATACTTATATTAAGCTATGAGCATGTTGTCAGGGTCTCTCTGCACACTCCTATTAGACTGCGAGCATGTTGTTGGGGGTCTTCTCTCTGCATACTCATTATATTAGCTTATGATCATGTTGTCTGGCTCTTCTCTGTACACTCATTATATAAGATTGAGATCATGTTGTCGAGCTCTTCTCTGCATACTCCTATTAGATTATGAGTGGGTTGTCAGGGTCTTTTCTGCACACGCCTTCTATTTGATTGTGAGCATGTTGTCAGACTCTATTCTGCCTACTCATTTTATTAGATTGCGATCATGTTGTTGGGCTCTTCTCTGCACAATATTCATATTAGGTTGTGAGCAGGTTGTCGGGGTCTTTTCTGCACATTCCAGTCATTCTATTAGTGTGGAGTTTCTTCAAGGTCGTTGTTTCCTTTCATCTTTAGTATCCCAACCCTGTAGACTCTTAATAAATAGGACATGAACGGGGTTGCCTTGTGCCTGATCAGGTGGCTCCACTGTACACATTGTTTCTTGGTATTCTGAATCAACAGGAGCAGAGGGCTGTCAGATGCTCCCATTCAGAGGTCAGATGCCCAAGAGTTGCCTCTGTGAGAACTGTGTGCTCACTGTAAGGAACAGCAAGGTCACCCTGCTTTTGCATTTAGGTAAAAACAGGAGCTTCATCACCTATAAGACATATATGGTATGGGCCCTACCCTGATAGAGAGGCTCTGTGGCTCTGGCTGGAGAAAGGAGAAGTGACAGCCTCCATATCCCTGAAAGCTTCAGCAGGGCCTTATGACTGACTCCTGGGAAGCACTTGCTTTGTATCACTCTCTGTCATTCCTTCTGGGATCCTCTTCCAACTTCCACTCAAACTTATTGCTTGCATCCCCAGGGGGCACATGCTTTCTCATCATCACGTTGTAGCAGCACCTAGTATCATAGCTCACAAGCTCCCATTAATAATGCTTCCCATTAATAATCACTATACTTCACAACTCTTAGCAAAGGCATTTACTAAAGATGGTATAGTGGGAACAGTTGGGACTAAACATTCCCTCCCCAAATCCTACTCTTCCAAATATCTAGAGGACCCATGGGAAGAGCTGACTCAAAATTACCTTGTGTACTAAGGAACCCCTTTGATCAGGAGAGAAACCATATTCACAAATCAGCATATACAAAATCAATACAAGGTCATTTGGGGGGAGCATGATACTGTCCTTATCTAGAGCATGGCATTTCTTTCTATGAAGATATGACATATTTGGGCTATGTGCCCCTGGCACCTCTCTGATGTTTCTTGGCAGAACAGGTGGGTCTGGAATGACCTTGGTACAGCAATGGTGGTCATTGGCTTTGCAACTCTGCTTCTTGTAATGAGAAAAGGCTCCATGGGGCGAGGTTGCAAATCCCCAGAGAACCTAGCTCCATGTTACGGTCTTTCTTTCTCGTAATAGCTTGTGGACACTAGCATGACCCCAAAACTGCTAAACTGCTCACCAGTTCTTCCTCACTTTCTCCCAATGACCAGCTCACTTCCCTTCCCCATCACACATGTCCTTTTTTGATAATGACTCCTTATGTCCCTGGCTCCCCACTCTGGGAGCTTCCAGTGCCCTTATTTAAGTTTCCCTTCTTAGATCCCAAATGATTCGTGATGGATCTGTAGTCATGAGAGTATAACTGTGACTATTCTGAAGCAGGTCCCCAGCATGTCCCACAAGGATGCTTCCACCTCAGATGATCTAGGTTTGCACCAAAGCTTCAGGATATTGGCAGTGATTTTAATAAGGAAGGAGACAATGGGCCAACTGGGAGCCAATGCCTTTCACTCCTCATCAGTCACCTTCCATAACAGAGGGTCCTGAGCTCAGAGGACCAAGACCACCCACTATTGCCCTTCACTGCCTCCTAATCCCCCTCCTTTGGTCTCTTTCCTCTTTGTTCTTCTTTCCTTCTCCTAACAGAAGCAGCTAGGTGGCTAGTGGATATGGGTTTGGATCTCAAAAAAGAAAGACCCTGGCAGGATATTTCATTGGTCAGAAGGCCAGTCCTCCACTAAGGTTCGCCTCTGATGTCTCCCCCTGATATGGATTGAATATCAGTAAAACAAAACAAGAGCTGATAGAGCCAACCTAATGGAAAAGGCTTGAAGATGGGTTCAATGACAGATAAAGTATCCATTATTTGAAAATCAGCCTTGAGAAGAACAGAATTATCCTTCAGCAGAAAGCTGTCCAAGGAGGGAAGGATTTGGGAAAGGGTACGGGGAAGCTGGGATAACAATAACTAAAGAATTCTATCTCCTAAGGGATGTATTTGTATATGTTATATTTTTACCAGTGAACTGTAAGCTTCTTGAGGGTTAGGACCTTTGATTTTAAACTATTCTATTCCTCCCAATTAGCACATAATAAATGCTTAATAAATATTTGTTAAATTGAACTTAATTAGTGCATACCTATTTTTTATTGGGAAAGCATGTGCACTTATGAAGTGCTTATAATATGTTTAGAACCATTCTCAAAAATGATAGAATGATATTTGCTTGAATATGTTTCATGACCACGAGGCATGATAACAGAAAAAAATGGTAGGGACTTAGCAGAAGCAGAAGAGATTAAGAAGAGGTGGCAAGAATACACAGAACTGTACAAGAAAGATCCTACCACCACCAATAACCACGATGGTGTGGTTACTGATCTAAAGCCAGATCATCCTGGGGAATGAAGTCACAGGTGGGTCTTAGAAAGTGTTGTTAACAGTGAGATTAGTAAAGATGACAATTCCAACTGAGCTATTTAACACCCTAAAAAAACTATGCTATTAAAGTATTGTTCTTAATGTGCCAACAATTTAGAAAACTCAACATTGGCCACTGAGTTGGAGAAATCAGTTTATGTCTCATTCCTGAAGAAAGCCAATGCTAAGATATGTTCAAGTTACTGAATCTTCATTTCACACACCAGCCAGGTTCTGCTTAATTTTCTGTATGCTAGACTTCAGCAATATGTGAACAGAGATTTACCAGAAGAACAGACTGGTTTTAATTGCCAACATTCACTGGAATGTAGGGAAAGCAAGGGAGTGCCAGAAAAATATCTACTTCTGCTTCATTGGCTCTTGTTGCGTGGTTCACATCAAAATGTGGCAACTCCTTAGAAAGATGGAAGGGCCAGGTCATCTTGTCTTCTGAGCAATCAACAAGTTAAAACCAAACATGGAACAACTAATTTGTTTAAGATTGGAAATCAATTAATTTAATTTTATAAACAGGGTACATCTGCATAAGCCAGTGAAATGCCAGGCTAGATGAATCAAAAGCTGGAATGAAAATTGCCAGGAGAAATATCAAAAATTTCAGATGTGCAGAAATACCACTGTAATTGCAGAAAGTGACGAGGAATTAAGAAGCTTCTTGATGAGGATGAAAGGAAAAAGTGTAAAAGTTGGTTTGAGACTTATCATCAAAAAAATAAAATCTAAGATGATGGCAACAGACCCCATCAGTTCTTAGCAATTGGAAGAAGAAATAGAAGCAGTGGCAGATTTTAAATTTTTGGGTTCAGAGATCACCACAGCCATGGAGATTACAGCCTGAAATTAAAAGATGTTTACTTTTTGGAAGGAAAGCTCTGGCCAATTTGGACAGTAGACTAAAAAACAGAGATATATATCACTTTACCAGCAAAGGTTTGTATAGTCAAAACTCTGTTTTTTCCAAGTAGTAATATACAGTTGGGAGAGCTGAACTATAAGGAAAGCTGAAGGCTGCAAAATTTTCCAATTGTGGTCCTGGAGAAGACTTTTGAAAGTCCCTTGGACAGCAAGGAGATTGACAGTCAGTCAATATTTAAAGAAATTAATTCAGGCTATTCTTTGGAAGGTCAAATACTGAAGCTGAAGCTTAAATCTCACCACAAGGAGACAAGACTCATTGGAAAGGACCTTTTCCAATTGGGAATATTTCCAATGTTGGGGAAGACAGAAGGCACAAAGAGAAGGGGATAACGGAAGATGAGAGGGATGGTGCCATAGATGCAATGGGCACAAACTCAGACAGACTTCAGGAGTTGAGGACAGAAAGCTCTGACTGGCCTGCTATAGTCCACAGGGTCCTGAAGACAGGGTCATTAATGATTAACAACATGTGACTGGATGGAGCACCGGACTTCACGTGGTTAGAGCTCTGGGTCTGGAGTCGGGAAGGCTCCTCTCCCTGAGTTCAAATCTGCCCTCAGACACTTCCTAGTTGTGACTCTGGGAAAGTCGCTAAACCCTGCTTGCCTCAGTTGCCTCATCTGTAAAATGAGCTGGAGAAGACAACGGCAAACCCCTCCAGCATCTCTGCCATGAAGACTGCTAATGGAGTCACAAAGAGTTGGAAAGGATTGAAAATAACTGGACCAGAACAAGTCATTAGCGTTCTTCAAAATGGGGATAATACTTTTACTTTCAGCCTTTTTGAAGGATGCATTTTGTAAATTTTAAAGTGACAGGGACAACTATAGGAAGATAGTGGAGTAGGTCAGAAAATTCCAAACTTCAGAATAATCTCCCAAGGAAAAAAAAAAATTTTTTTTTTGCCTCAGGGCAAATGTAGACCAGTGAAAAACAAATAAGACTTAGGGTACAATAGGGGTCCTCCTAGAACAATAAAAAAAAAACCCCTCAAGAAAGACATCTCCAGGCTAGCTCTGTAGAAACAGCAAGGGGGGGAGCTCTAGGGCTAGTAAGATTCAGAGGTAGTCCTTAGCCTTAACCACAGTAATTTTCACCTCCAGAACATCATGCGAGGGTGGTCTTGGGTCTGGATCAGAAGATTGAGGGAACTTATGCTGATAAGGAACCCAACTGCTGAGACTCCACCCTGGGCAAGAAGGCACCAGAACACTGGTGAGTGCAGAAGCAATAAGGTAGGGTAGCTGCTGGCTGTGGGCAATTACAGGAGAGTGGAGTTCTTGGTTTTGGGTTCCAGAGCAGAGGGGAGAACTGAAAGAGAACCTGAGGACAGAGGCACCATACTCCCCACCCCAGGACTAGAAGTGATTATATTATTAAGTTCTTATTTAAAAAAAATAATAATAAGCAGGCAAAGGAGAAAGAATCCAAGTATAGTTATTATTGTAATAGTTAAGACTTGGATTCATCTTAGAGAAGGATACTAAAGTGAAGATTTCCCTACTCCAAAGAGTAATGTTAAATGGATACCTGCTCACAAAGAATTTATACAAGAACTCAAAAAAGACTTTAAAAATCAAATAAGAGAGATTAAGGAAAAGCTAAGAAAAAAAGGAATAAGAATAATCAAAGACACCAGCTCTGAAATCAGGAGGACCTGAGTTCAAATCTGATTTCAGACACTTAACACTTCCTAGCTATGTGGCCCTGGGCAAGTCACTTAACCCCAATTGCCTCAGCCAAAAAAAAAAAAAAAAAAAGAACAATTGAAGAAAAACAAGATTATGAAAAGAAAGTCAACCAATTAGAAAAGGAATCCAGAGCCTTAAAGAAGAAAATAAAAGTTACAAGAGGCCAAAAAAATAATAAAACAAAATATAAAGAATGAAAAAATAGAAAAGAATCTGAAATATCTTGATGTAGGGGAGACAGCAGTGATTCTGAAGCTCTTTTCACCTAAGAGTGCTCTTGTCTGTCAATGATTGTAAAAGTCCTCTGGCCTAGGAACGTAAGTGCTCTTGTCTGTCAATAATTGTAAAATGTAATAATATTTCTTCCCTTAGATTTTAGGGAAGATATATTAGTGATCCTGAAGCCCTCTGACCTTATTCTAACAATGTCCCTCAATGATTTCAGAGTCTTCTGGCCTTAGAATAGTCCTATAAACATTACTGACTGTCAGATAGATCATCTGTTGGTCAGTAATGACCAAGTTCCTGAGACCAACCCTCAAATCTACTTGTAAGCCATAAAATTAGTAAATAAGTAACATGAAAGTCTGATCTGATTTTGCATAAATCTATCCCCTTCTCTTTCTTTTGTAACTTAACTTGCTTGTAATGGCATTACAATTACAAATAAACTTTGCCCCTTGACTAGAAAATAGGTTCAAGTCTGCAAATTCCTTTGAGACGTCTTGCAACACTGGTCTGTGACCTCAAACTTTTGGGGTTACTTTCCCAAGCTCGACAATCTTATTAAAAAAAAACAATAGAACTAGAAAACAGATGAAGAAGAGAAAACATAAGAATTGAGTTACCTGAAATCTATGACCAAAAAAAGAATATTGACATAATACCACAAGAAATAATTGTCCTGAAGTGATAGAACAAAAGAGGAAAAGATGAATAGTATCTATCTATAACTAAGAGAAAGCACTATATGTTTTTGTTTTTTTTTTGTAATTTGAATCCAGGAGTTTATTTTTTTTTTAATTTAATAGCCTTTTATTTACAGGATATATGCATGGGTAACTTTACAGCATTGACAATTGCCAAACCTCTTGTTCCAATTTTTCACCTCTTACCCCCCAACCCCCTCCCCTAGATGGCAGGATGACCAGTAGATGTTAAATATATTAAAATATAACTTAGATACACAATAAGTATACATGACCAAAACGTTATTTTGCTGTACAAAAAGAATCAGACTCTGAAATATTGTACAATTAGCTTGTGAAGGAAATCAAAGATGCAGGTGGGCATAAATATAGGGATTGGGAATTCAATGTAATGGTTTTTAGTCATCTCCCAGAGTTCTTGAGAAAGCATTATATGTAATAGTAGAAGCCTTCCCAATAAGATCAGGAATGATGTAAGGATGTCTGTTATCATTTTTATTTAATATTGTAGTAGAAATCCTAACTCTAACAATAAGACAAGGGAAAAAAATTGAATAAGATTAGTCAATAAGAAAATAAAATGATCACTCTGCAGATAATATCAGGGTATATCTTTAGAGAACCCTAGAGAATCAACAAGAACAGCACAGTCATAGGATATAAAATAAACCAACCAAAATCATTAGCATTTCTATATATTACCAACAAAACCCAGCAAGAAGAAAAAGAGAAATTACATTTTAAAATCACTGCAAACAGTAATATTAATTAAATCCTTGGGAATCTATCTACCAAGATACAATTAGGAGAAATATGAACACAATCATAAAACACAGTTCTATATATGTTTAGATCTAAACAACTAGAGAAATACTCATCAGGCTGAGCCAATATAATTAAAATGACAACATTATCTAAATTAATTTACTTATTCAGTGCCATAGCAATCAAAAATTATTTAGCACTGAAAAATCATTTTATACATCTAGAAAAAATAACAAAATTCATTCTGAAGAATAAAAGGTTAAGAATATCCAGGGAATCAACAACAACAAAAAAAAAAAAAGGTAAGGAAAACAGTTTGGGAGTACTAGGTCTCAAATTATATTATAAAGTAATAATTATCAAAATAATATGGTACTGGATAAAAAATAAAATGATTTATCAATAAGATAGACTAGTATTAGTACCAAAAGAAATGACCACAGAAACTTATTGCTTAATAAATTCAAAACTTTAGGGACAAGAACTTACTATTTGACAAAAACTGTTGGGAAAATTGGAGAACAATTTGGCAAAAACTAGGTATAAAACAACATCTCATACTGTATACCAAGTCAGAGTGGGTACATAATTTTGACCTAAAGCAAAATTCATAAGCAAATTATGGGATCATGGAAAATTTTACCAATCAGATCTATGGATTAGGGAAGAGTTGGTGACCAAACAAGAGATAGAGAGGATTATGGAAAATAAAATGGTTAATTTTAATTACATGAAATAATATGGGATGCAGAGTGTTTCAGCAAAGACTAGTACCTTTGGAGGGCTGCTTTCCATCTTTGATGTCCACCTAACCCACCTAATTCTCACCTCTAAGTAGCCATAACATGCACAGCAGCCATAACTTGATAAATTTCAGCAGAAAGACTAAACCAGGTTGAGGGTAACCAAGAAGAATCAAATTCCTTAGTGAATTTGGAGGGTGTCTACTCCCAAGCATGTGAAGACTTCACTTGGTAGAATGGGTGGACAAGAACAATGTTCTGATGCCCGTGAAGGCAGCTGAAGCAGGCATTGTGGGGTGCTTAGAGTTTGGTTAGATATCAATGACTCCAAGGTCATTCACTCTATCTAGTGCTACCACCAGTCCTGGCACTGGATTGTGCTGACTGGCAAAGAGCACGAGGCTGACAACTTCATGCAACTCTACATCACTTAAATCCAATTTATGCATGAATTAAAAGATATCACCTATACCATTTTTACCTGTCTCAGAGTCCTGTAGCAACAGATAAGGGATGAAACAGCAGATGCAATTAAATTGGGAGTTGTAGTCACAATCCTGCCCACAGGTGGCCTAGCCCATAGGGTCATCTTCTTTCTGGAAGCTTCAGTGGAATTTGGTAGTCCCCTAGGGGTCTGAGCAGCCTTTTAAGGATTGCACTGTTCACCTCATGATGTGAAGAAGGGGCGAGAAGAAGGGGGGAAAATGCCACACCACCATCAATAGTACCTATGCTTCCATTGTGACAATCCCTGATGAGATCAAAGAAAAATTTTATGAAAACCTGGAGACCCTTATCATCAACATGCCAAAAGAGTGCAAGCTTATAATTCAGGATGACTCAAAGGCTAGAGTCAGCTTAGACTGCCAGATATGGCAGGGAGTCCTTGGGAGAAATGGAGCAAAGTCACTGAAGACTTGTGCACCTCATGATCTTCTCATCACCAACATTGTTTACCTAACAAGAACTCGACAGGGTGTACCAACAAGATAATTCAACTATCTTTAAGAAGGCAGCATTTAATTCTATCAAAAGTAAGTACAAGAGTTGAAATCCAGTTTATGCTGATAGTAACAATCCAAAGGGCTTTTATGATGCCCTGAAGGCTATTTATGGGCCAAAGATTTACAACGCAGCTCTACTATATACCTGCCATATAATGCATCAGTTTTGGTATGAACAACAGACTTGCCACCTTGTAAATCTCAGTTGGAATAGAATCAGCAAATGCTTTGTCACAAGCATGCAAAACCTCTTCTTTAGTTGGAACTTTAGCTAGGGAGAGATTGACTTCAATCTGAGATAATGGTAAATGGCATCAGCATTGATGATAATTTGTTGAACACTGTGGAAGTGTTCATCACATCTCTCCAGGATCATGTCCTTATCACTAATTAATGTGGCTCCATCAACACTGAATAGTAGAGCTGCTGTTTAATGCTAAACATACACTTGCCGAAAATACTATTTTATGTAGAACTCATACAGGATAAGTGTTCACATGTTAGTCAGAAAGTGTCTAAGGACATTCTCAAGACTTAAAAACTGTGGACTTGATTATATGACATGGGAGATGCTGACACATGACACATGCCCAGCATGATGTGATCTCGTCAGAGAAGATGCTGTGTTCTATGAGCAAAGCAGAATTGAAGTAGCACAAAAGAAACTCAAGATGCACAAATTTAGAGAATCCACCCCAAATGTTCACATGGACTATTTGTGTCAACCTGAACATTCCAAGCTCATATTGGTTTGATCAACCACAGTGAGACACATTGTAACTTGACTAACATAATGATGTCATTTTGGTCCTCTTCTATAATGGACAATAACCAATCAACTGCTACCAATTCTGTATCTGAAAGATTAAAGAAAAAGGAAAGGGACTCATAGATCCAAAAATGTTTATAGCCGCTCTTTTTGTGATGGCAAAGAACTGGAAACTGAGGAGATGTCCCTCAATTAGGGAATGCCTGGACAAGTTGGGATATATGATTGTGATGGAATATGGGGTATGAAGAAGACAGTAAAAGGAAAACCTGGGAAGATTTGTATGAAATGATGTAAAGTGAAATGAGCAAAACCAGAAGAAAAATGTCTGTGGTAACAGCAATATTATATAATAATCGACTGTGAAAAACTTAGCTACTCTGATCAATACAATGATCTAGGACAAGTTCCAAGGATTCATGATGAAAAATGCTGTCTTACCTTCAGGGAGAAAACTGAGGGCAGACTGAAACTGGGCAGGAAGTTTGGTGCTAGCCGCTAGGCAAGACAAAAGTTGCCAGGTCCTGCGTGTTCTTCCAGTCTTAAAGCTACAGAGAATGATTTGCATTGTGTAGACAGAGCATGAAGGGGGGGTCAAATGAGCTAAAAGGTATTCTCTCATTCTAATTTAGAATAAACAGAATTCTATGGGTGGCAGCTGAACCAGAAGAAAAGCAGTTAAAAACTACTTGCTTCTCTAGCCAGAGACTCTGATTTTGAGTCAGAATCACAAGAGATGAGATAGTCTTGGGGATTAAGATGGAAAAGAAGACCTTTCCCATTGGGAAATAACCTGAATAGCCACTTCAATTGCTAGTGGCAGTAGCAGAGAACCTACTGAGAGCACCTCAGCCCAAGCACCAGCAGATGGCGATAGGGGAGAAAGAAGGGATTAGTCACAGCCCCTAAGGAGGAGACGCTCTCTCTTGATTCTCCCAGCCCCACTGAGAGGAAGGAGCTGTTCTTAGACCCATTTTACAGTTGAGGAAACTGAAGCAGATAAGGGTTAAATGACTTACAGTAGTAAGGCTCTGGGGCTGGATTTGAATTCAGAGCTTTCTGTGCTCTATCCACTGTCGCAAAACCTAGCCAGCCTTAAGTCTTTTCTTTTGCAGGCTGTCCATTCCTATTTCTTTTCCTTGATCCTCCAGTAATGTGATATAGTCTCTAGTCCTTTTCTCATCCTGATCAACCTCCTATGAATGCATTCCATTTTGTCAACTTCTTTAATCAATTATGTGCACAATGGAACAAAGTTTTCCAAATGTGGTTTGACCAGTGCAGAGTCATGGAATCCAACTTCTTGTAGGAATCACCCTAGAGGAAGAGGAGATACCAGGCTAGATGGATATTTATCTGCTCCCTTAAATATTGTTTTCATAGGGGAATCTTATTTCTGATCAATTTTTCATTTATCTGGGGGAAAGGATGACTCCCAAATTCTATATCCAAGGCTTGCCTCCTTTCCTACCTAATATCAGTTCCACAATGAACATACATAGAAAATAATAAAACAAAAACAAAACAAAAAAATTCACGCAAAGTTCTTTTATCCAAATCACAGCAAAACAGAAATCAGAGAATCTATTCATAGAAGAATATATTCCAAACAATACAGACAGAAGGAATTCTTTCACTGGGAGAGATAACTCAGCTCTGAAAAGAGAGGGTCTTGGATCTCACCTAAGGGAATAACTCCTTGTCTCTAGAGTAGCAAGCTAAGGATAGGGACATAATAGAGACTGCAGCTCTTCTCATTGTTCCTAGAATGTTTCCCTTCAGCATTCAAAGTGGGCTTGGATTCTTCCATTTTTTTCTCAAAGATGGACATCAGAGTCATTCAAATGCTTCAAAAATCCTAATGGCAACTTAGCCTTAAAGAGTCCTCAAAGAGAATGGGAAGGCTAGAGTTCTCTTCCTCTGGCCAATTTTTCTCCACTTCATCTGTCCAGTTTCAAAGGGCAGGACATTCATTTTCATCAATAAGGAGAGTTCTATATCAATAGGCTTTGGGACGGGGTTACACTAATATAATAATAATGACAATGGTAGTGTCATGCCAATTAAATTACCAAATAAAAGGCTATTTTATAGAACTACAAATAGGAATAAATTCATATGAAAAAATCAAAGGTCAAGAATCTCAAGGGAAATAATAGGAAAAATGTGTTAGGGAAGTGAGATCAGCAATTCTGCAAATATACTACAGAGTCATAATTATCAAAACAATCTGACACTAGTCAAAAATAGAAAAACAGATCAGTGAAACAGATCAGGTACCATATCATATGAAAACAAATAAACACAGTAGCATAGCGTTTGATAAACCCAAAGACCTCAGGTACTGGAATCAAGACTCCCTTTTGATAAAAACTGCTAGGAAACTGGAACACAGCCTAGGAGAAAGTATGTATAGGCCAATATCTTACACAATAGGCCACAATAACTTCCAAATGCAAACATGAACTATGTATAAAAAGTTATATCAAAAATGAATTTGAGGAATAGGGAAGGAGATGCTTTCATAATAATGAATAGTAAAAGAGTTCTTAATCAAGCAAAGGGTAGAAAAGACCATAGATAATAAACCAAATAATTCTAATTACATAAAATATAAAGTTTCCTACACAAACAAAATCACTGCAATTAATGTTAGAAAGGAAAAAGTTAAAAGCTCCCCCCGCCATGATGTTCCTTTCAATTCTCAAATTCTGAGCCTAAAAAAAAAAAAAATTCTGTGAGCCTGAGAATAATCTTTGCAATAAACCTCCCTGATTGCTAAGCTATATAGTCTTTTTTTTTTTCCCTCTTGGTATCACCAGCAATTAGCACAGTACCTGACCCATACTAGGAACTTCATAATTGCTTGCTTTTTAAATTGATTCAAACATATGAGAATAAGAGCTATTCCCCAATAAGTAAGGGGCCAAAAGGGCAGCTGGGTGGTGTGCATTGCTGTGTTTGGAATCAGAAAGACTCACCTCCTCGAGTTCAAATCTGGACTCAGACACATACTAGTTGTGTGACCCTGGGCAAATCACTTCACTTTGCCTCAGTTTCTTCATCTGTAAAATGAACTAGAGAAGGAAATAGCAAACCACTGTGGTATCTTTGCTAAGAAACCCCAGATGGGGTCATGAAGAGTCTGACACAAGTATAACAACAAAGCTTCAAAGGATATGAACAAGCAGGTCTCAACGGGAAAAAAATCCAAGCAATTAACAACCATAGGAAAAGGCTCTAAATCACTAATGATAAGGGAAATGTAAAGGAAAACAACTCTGAATTTCTATCTCATACCTATTAGAATGGCAAAGATTAAAAATATGGAAAATGATAAATGCTGCAGGGGCTACAAGACTGACACACCAGTTCACTCTCAGGGCAGCTGTGAATTTCTGAAGGAAGTTTGGAATTTTGTCCTTAAGTCACTAAATTGCACATACCCTTTGGCCTAGTGATACTACTATTAGGCAAAGAGATCAAAGGGAAACATAGGGACAATAATTTTTGTAGTAATGCCTCTGCGGTAGAGAAGACCTAGAAGTGAAGAGGTTGGTTATTCTTGAGAGAAAAGCAGAACAAATTATGACAAACAAAAGAAATGGAATATTGTCGTGCCACAAGAAATGGTGAAAGGGAATGGATTCAGAGAAACTTGGGAAGAGCTTTATCTACTGGCACAGAGTAAAATGATTAGAACCAGGAGATCTGTAGATCCTACAGCCACAGCCACTGAAAACTTGGAAAAATAAACTCAACTCTTGGCCACCATAATCCTTCACAAAATCAAATAGTGTAGCATTGGAAACTGAGATGGTGGAAACTGAAGACTAGATATGGAGACTTTGTTCCTTTTCCCCTCTACTCCTTTGGCCCTCTTTTCTCACTGAAGAGAGCCTCTTCAGTATAAAGAAAGACCTTGACCAGTCAGCCTCTTTCTCTGAATTTTAACACAAGGTCTTCTGCTCTTCACTCTTGGCTTTTCAGTATCTTTCATGTGGTACCTTCTCTCATAAGAAAGGGAGCGCTAGACTGGGTACTGTCTTTTTTATCTGTACATTTTGCACATATTAATTGCTTAATAAATGCTTTATCATGCCATTTCCCCCACTGCCTTATAACTTTCATCCCATCCTTCTTCCTCATTGTCATCTTCAGCCCTCAGTTGTTTCCCAGTCCACCCCTCTGGCACTATATATACTTTCCTCCCTGTCCTAGCAAGAGCCTATACTATCGTCATTCCTTGATTCCTTGCCCCCTGCTCCTATCAGTGACCATGCCTTGCCAAACCCCAGTCTTGATTGACTTCTACAATCTGCCACCTTCTCCCCTAGTTATATGCTACAGAACAGCATGGGGGATAACCCCACAAATTACTGCCGACTGGGCCCACTACCAAGTTATATTATGCAATCTCAACTGGGCTATCATTATGGAAAAACCTATCTTATCACTTCTTTATCTTGCTCCCAGTAGCAGCTGTCATGAACATTTTCACCCCTCCTCATCTTCCATTATATCCTCTCCCCATATCTTCTCAGCAAACACTATCATCTCATTCTTCACTGAAAATATTAGTCAGTCTTGAGTTTTTCTTTTTCTATTTTCCTCATCTCACATCACTCAGTTTTCTCTCCTTATCTCTTCTTTTGCTTCTGTCTTTGAAGTGATCCTCCTTGCCAAAGCAAACTCCTCATTACCCTTAATCCCACTCACTTCTAACTTCTGCCAATTGCCCTCAACTGTCATCTTCACTCTAACCTTCAATCTCTTCCTGTGTATTGCCTTTTCCCCTACTGTCCACAACCATGTCTATACTTCCTCCATATTTATAGTATATAGTTGCCTGGGCTTACTTTTCAAATCTTTGGCTAGCAGGTTCCATGAGCAAACTCATCCACTGCTCTGTTCAGATTTCTAAGGGTCGTTCGTCCCCCTTTAGAGACTCTTCAAGCTTCAAGTTTTTTTCAGGTGTTGAGTCACTTCCAGCTTCAAGAGAAGATGGAAGAGCCCCACCACACATTAGATGGTTGAAGGGAGAAAAACCTCTGGGAAGACATGAAAAGAGCGATGGACAGCCTCCATCATGTCCTCCCCAGCTTGCTACAGCAGGGACTTTGAGGAGTTTCTTCTTTGATAAGATCCAGGACCCTCTCTCTTGATATCATTCCCAATGGAGGGAGCACCTTCACCTTTTTTCATCTGGTGTGTTTATATATTTATATAGAACCTCTATGATTTGCTTTATTATGATTTGGATTACAGTTTCTTTGCTATCACTGGGGGGTTTATTGTGGAATTGGCATTAGGTAGGAAAGGGTTCAAGCCTTGGATATAGAATTTGGGGTTCTCTTCCCCCCCCCAAGTCAAAGCAATTAGAAGATAGCTCAAACTCAATCATGTGTCCTAGAAAAACAATATTTTAAGGAGCAGATAGATATACTTCTCTACCAATAGCTGCTCTTTATCTGGAGATTGGAGTGGCCTTTAGTCCCAACCCTCCTTTCCTTTCCTTTGGACAAGGGTACAGGGGAAGGAGTGGTTAGAGATGTCTCTTCCACCTACCTTTAGGCAAACTCGCCATATATGGAGCTTCACCACACATTTGTCTCACTACTATATCATTGCATCTGGACTCCTCTGTGTGGCTTTAAAGCCCCTCACAAGCTAGCTTCTTCTCACCTTTCCATCTTCTCACCCTTTGCTTTATTCTATTCTGCCACGTGGACTTACTTGTGACATGACACACCATCTCCTGTGTCTGTCCCTTGGCGATTCCAGGACTCTGTGTCTTTGGTCCCCATTCTCATCTTATGTCAGAAGTCTTCTTTCCATTGAGCCCTTTCCACTCATCTTCCAGACATTACTTCCCATCTCCTCTCTGTCTCCAGTACAAATTTTGGATGTAAGATTCTTGAGGTCAGTGTAATGTTCTCTCTAACATGTCATGTTCTCTATTGAGGTTTTTTTTTGGGTCTCTGGAAGCAGCTTTTGTTTCAGTTCAGTAATCACCGCATGAGTAGTCAGGGGTTAAAGTCCAAATCCTTTATTATTTCTTTCTAAGTCTTGTCTCTTTTCCTTAGAGGCCTTCTGAAGTATTGTTTCCGAGAGCTTGAGCTCCTGCCTCCTTCTCTGGCCTCTGAATCTCTCCAAATTCCAAGGGTTTGTGCTTCAGCCTCCAGCCACAACAAAGGTGGAAGATGGAATGAATCTATCTTAGCCTTTGAGAGTTTCTAGTGTGCTTGTCCCTCTCTGGCCCTGAGAGCTTTTTGCTTATATGTTCCACACTGAGTATACACCAATCATTATATCACTAGGAAACCATTATTTGTTATAGGATTAAATCGATGCTAAACTAGATTTAACCATTGTCTCCTCAATTCCACTTAGTACCTTGTTTCAAGTTCTGGCCCAAAACATCTCCCTGTAGATAACTATTGTCTCTATCAATTCCACTGACTTGTAAGAATCCTTTGTTTCAAATTCAGAGTCCTGGCCCATAACAGGTCAGGGTCAGTGTTTGGACTTTTCTTTAGTCTCAGTGCCAAGCACAGTACCTAGTACACATTAATAAATGCTTATTGACTGACTAATTGACTATAACTTCTACCTTGTAGAAATTTCTACATTGTTGAAAAACAAGAATTCTCATCAATACATTAACCAATGAATTGACTAACCATAGGTCCAGAGGATAAAAAAATGAAGCCCACTGCTCATCTCCAGGCAGAAAAGTCATGGACTTAGGGTATAGAAGGAGATAATATTTTCAGATGTGGCCAAGGTATGGATTTGTTTTGATTTACTGGGCTTATATATGGAAAGTTTGGTAAAACTGATCAAAATAGTGATTTAAGAAAAAAAAAAAGGAGGAAAAGAAAGAAAAGAAGGTGGTATGGTGAATGGACTATGGAGTTAGAGGGTTTGAGTTTAAATTCTGACTTGGCTGCTTCCTCACTTTGTGTGACCTTGGATAAATTCCTTCCCTTCCCCAAGCCTTATTCTGTGAAATGAACAGGTTCGACTAAATTGTTTCTAAGATCTCTTGTTGCTCACTTGCTTAGGATTTTTAAAGTTCTTTCTAGCTCTAAATCTTGTGATTCTAATAATGTTGATTGTGTGGCTGCTATCTGTGAGGGGTAGGTGGGAGGTTGGAGAGGGGAGAAAGACAAACAATAGCAGTCATTGGAAAGAAATTTTCATCTTCTTTACCTTCCAGTTAGGCCCAAAGCTAAAAAGAGGCTTGCTTGGAGCTTTTCTCTTTTTTTCACAGAAGCATTTGGTCTGAAGGGGCCTCAAGCTGCTTTAGGATTCAGCTAATGTTTTAAAAAATTAGTTTGTGCTTTTTTTTTTTTTTCCAATTGATAAGCATTTATTTTCTCTCCCTCCCCTAGCTCCCCATACCCCTACACACTGGATGCATAGGAGGAAGAAAAACCCAAACTGTCATAATATGCACATTCAGGCAAATCAAATTTTCACATAGACCATGTCCAAAAATGAAACTAGATCTCATTTTCCTAGGTTGAGAAGTTATTTGGTATCATTCCAAAGAGAAAAATAAGTGAATTTAAAAAACTGTGTTAGCATTTGATTGTTAAATAAATTTCATGAGCTTCCTTTAGGCATTTCCCTTAGTTAAAAGTCCCTTCAGGACCAAATTCAATAAGAAACATTAAGTGCATACCATCTGCAAGGCCCAATGTTAGGATATGGAGGTGCAGAGGTGAATTATGATGTAGTCTTTGCTTTTAAAGAATGTCTAATAGGGCAGGTAGATGGTGCAGTAGGTGGAGCAATAGGCCTGAAGTCACAAAGACCAGAGTTCAAATTTGACATTAAACACCTATTGTGTAATTCTGGGAAATCACTTAATCTTGTTTGCCTCAGTTTCCTTATCTGTAAAATGAGTTTGAGAAGGAAATGGCAAACTACTCCAGTATCTTTACCAAAAAAACTCTAAATGGAGTCACAGAGTTGGAGGCAGCTGAACAACAATATGAACAAAACATATGAGAGGGTGTTTTAGCAATGAAATCCAACACTTTCATAGTATTGGTGAGTTCTATTTCATAGAATAGGTGAGGAACTTGTAACCTAGAAAGGGGAGGAGCTTTACCCAACTACTAATTATCAACCAGTGGCAGATCCCTAGAGTAGAATGTGCCAAGGGTCTTCTGACACCCCATTTCAGATTTATCACTGTATGGGTCCAAAGATTCAGAGCTTCTGAGTTGAAATGGACCTGAACAGCCATCTAGAATAACTTGTACTTGAAAACATATTTTCCTATAACGTACCTGACCCATAATCCTCTAGCCTTTGCTTGAAGACTTCAAGAGAGAAAGAGTACAATACCTCCTGAGGCAGAGGATTCCCGTGTTTTGATTTTTTTGGGGAAGTTGTTTCTTATATTAAGTTTTAAGTTTGATGTTTTGCAACTTTGCCCTATTGCTCCCCATTCTGCCCTCTGGGGAAGGCCGATCTGTTTTTCATTGCCCTCCAGTTCCCACTCAGGTAATCCCACTTCTGCAGGTTCAATGTCTTCAATTCCTCCCATAAACATGTCTCTTGGCTAGGCAGTCCTGGTTGTCCTTTGGACATTATCCTCCTTTTCAATGCCTCTGCATACACTATCTGATGAAATGATGCAAGTCAAGTGGTTTGCAAACCTTAATAACTATATAAATAAATGTGAGCTCTTTTTATCATTCAAAAAATGTGGCATCAAGGACTGAGTACAATTCTTCAGGTTTGGCTAACTCCCTATTTCTGGATGCTGAACTTTCCTCAATCTAGTCAGAGGTCATCAGGTTTCTTGGCTGTTGGCTTATATTAAGTCCACTAAGAAAAAAAAAAAAATTTTTTTTTCTGAACTAGAACTTTTTTCTAGACTTATCTCCCCATCTTGTACTTGTAGACTTTTTTCAACCATTTTAGATTTACTCCTCAGACTAGATCTGAGCCAGTGTTCTAGCCTGTTGAAGTCATTAAAAAAAAAACAACCTCCCCCCAAAACAAACAACACAAACCCATCCCTTGTACCAAAAGTAGAATCCAAAAAAAAATTTGTAATGTCATGGGATCATCTGGAAATGTATCTCTTTCTGCATCTGTAGTGAATCCATCACCTTTCTATCTAGAAGAGGGAGAGATGCTTCATATTCTCTGTCTTCTGGAGTCTTGGTCATGGCAATGATTCAAATTCTTCAGCTCTTTTGATTTTCCTTTGTAAAGTTGTGGTCTCTATATAAATGGCTCTCATCCTGCCTATTTCACCTTGAGTCAATTTATTCAAGTCTTTCTGGATTTCTTCATATCCTTCTCTTAAATCATTTCCTACATTAACCTGCTTTACTTTTATTCATCCATTCCTTAATTTATGAATATTTGATTTGTTTTTGTCATTTTCAAATCTGATAAGTGTCTTTTAATTCTTTGGTCCAAGTCACTGATAGAAATAGTAAGTAGCACAAGTTGGAACAAAGCTTCTTGGGACTCCCTAATTCCTTTTAGTCAACCAGCAATTATTAATGACTCCTTTTTGACTTTGGCTATTCAGCCAGTTCAAAATCTATTTTGTGTTAACCCCAAACATATGGCCCACATTTCATCTTTTCTACAAAAAGTGTGGCAGATTTTATGAGATGGTTTACTAAATTCTAAAAAGACCCAAACAAAAACAGATCTCTAACAGAATGTGTTCTTGATAGTGCCATCCTAGCTTTTTTTTGTGATCATCAATGTCTTTTCTAGTTTTCTTTAATAATGTTCTAGACTTTTGTAATGTCAAGCTCACTGCTCTAAGAGCTTTCCCCGTTATTTCTAGTTATCTTGTCTAAAGTTTGTTTGTATATTATTGTTGTTACCATGGTGTCTCCGTGAATTAGATTGTGAGCTCTTTGAGGGCAGACGGCCCTGTGTCTTGTTGTATCCTCACCACTTAACACTGTACCTGACACATAATGGAAACAATATTAATAAATGCTTGACAGATGATAGTTGCAGATTATTCTCTCTCTTGGCAATAAAGCTTTTGCTTTGCCACTTTTACTGTACTTCTCCCATTCTCCAATACAGCTTTTAAAAAAGTGACTAAAAGTGATTTACAACAAATTTGTATTGATATTTTTAGTTTGAATTTCTCCCTTTAACCTTTCCCATCCCAAAAAGCTATCTCCTATAACTGATTTTTTTTAAGAGGGAGAAAAAATAATCAGCAAAATGGATCTGGATATTTAAAAAAAATCTGATATCATATGCAATATTTCATACTCTGGCATCCTCTCCAAGGTTATTCTAAGATCATTAACAAGTAGCTCAGCAAGCACCAGACCAAAAATTCATTAGTTAAACCCTTACTATATTAAACCCTGAGTGAAATGATGGAGATTCAAATGGCAAAAATCAAGTCCCTGCCCTCAAGAAGTTTACATTCTCCTAGACAGCACTGAGCTGAAGATTAGTAGCCAGGGAAAACTTTTCAGGTCTGGGGAATCTAATATTGAATACAGCCAAGAAGCAACTGGCTGATACTTCTTAGGAATATTTGTGTTGATTGGATGCCAGAGTTAGAGAAGAAAAGTGGGCAGAAGACATTGAAGCAGGGTAATTACTGACACTGAATGAAGGCTGGAGGACAGTGAGGTGGTTCTGGGTCTGGATCCCATTTGGTGAATTCTCACCAACTTAATACTCTGCTAAAGATCAGTTCTTTCAATACCATGTCCCCTAGCTAATTTGGGTCCCGTGACATTGAGACTTGAACTTGCCAAAGACAGCTTGGTGCTCCCTATCTCTCTCTGCTTTTGCTGATGAATTCTCTCTTGGCCATTTTTATTTCCAGGCCACAGGTCTTTCTTCTTAGCCACAAAAATAGAAGTCAAAGCACAGAATTTTCTACTCTTTGTGCAATTCCATATATTTACAATGAACTTTTTTTGGCTCTGGAGAAAAACCAGCAGAGCAAGTGATTTAGAGATTTGGACACATTGGGTATTTAGTGAAGATTTTTTTGGGGAGAGATGGAGGGAGGAGCAGAATTGACAGTTGATATGTATATCTGTGTTACTTATGTCTTCCCTAAATTAAAAATAATCCTAATATAGGCATGCTTATGTATTTATATATTATATATTCTTTGATTTTGTTTACCCCATCAGATTGGGAGTTCCCTAGGGGACCATGTCTTTCCCATCTGTCTTAGAGGCATCCCCTAAAGAGAGAAGTCAAGTTTTACTCATCAGATTATGACTCTCAAGGGCAAGGGTTAAGTCTCTCCTCTCACACTGACACTCCCCAAAGGCAGGGCTATTATATTCCTCAATTTAGGGTCACTAGGGGAGTACTGTGTACCCTATGGGGAGGCAGGATGTGGTCTCCGCCATCACAATACAAGCCCAGGTCTCTCCTCTCGGATGACAGCCCTTTGAGCGGAGGGCTGGGCCACCAGTCAGTGCCCGCTCCCCAGGCTGGGTGCCCTTGCCCCCTCCCCAGGCTCCTGCCTTTCCTTTCCCTAACTTCCCAGAAGCACTCCCTCACACTTTATTTCCCCTTGGCTATGGCACAGAAAGAGGTCCTGGATCTGATTCCGCCCAGCCTTCTCCAGCAGACTGCATGCTCTCCCTCTCTGCTGCGCCCAGTCGCGTCCACATCTCCTCCTTTGCTCCCATCCTCTCTGCCCACCGTCCCTGCACAGCTGTCCTGCTTTTGGCGGCTTCCTCCGCTGGGCCAGACTTCTTTCCGGGGCCGGCCTCACCCGGGACCCCTTTCTCCGGGTACTTTCCCCTGGTCCCCATCCCCTCCCCGGGTTCGGGATGGCCCCAGGGTGTTCGGGGGGTCCAGCCCCGGCCTGGGCCCCGCAGCCTCGGCCTGGGCTCAGTGGAACGCTCTCCTCCTAGACTCTTGAGGCCTCCCCTCCCCCACCCCTGGGTCGGCTCGGGGCCAGTGCGGGGAGGGTCTCTCTCCTCTCTTTACTTCCTGACTTTTCAGATTTTCGGGCCTCCTCCACCAGCCGCCCGCCCCGCGTTACCAGGAGCCCCTCGCTCCGTGACGCCCCCCCGCATCCGGGGGGCGCCCGCTGCCCACTTCCCTCCCCTCCCCCCAGGTTTTAGGAACCCCCGCCTCCGGGAACCGCTCGCTCTCTGGCGCCCCCTGCCCCCAGATTAGACGCTAAGCTCCTCGAGGGCGGGTGGCGTTTTTGGGTGGGCGGGTGCCCGCAGCCACGGGAGGACTGCGGGCGGCACCTCCGGGGGTTTCGAGTCTAAGGGTCAGGGGCAGCATGGCAGACCCTTCTGAGCTTTGCGCACGCGCGGACTAGGCACACTGGCGGGGGGGGTGGGGAGGGTCTGCCGGGCCGGGGGCGGAGCCGCCGGGCCGGGAGCGCGGGGGATTCCGGCCTCCGGGCTTCCTTTCGGGGTCCCGGCAGCCCCCGCGCGCGGGGAGGCGGTGGGGGCGGGGGGCGGAAGGACGGGGCAGTGGGGGGGCGGGGAGGGGGGGCGGGCGCGTGGGGGTGTCCGGGCGGGGGGTCCGAGCGGGCCGGGGGGGGCCGCCATTGTTTGTTTCCGGGGGGGAGGAGGCAGGGGTGAAGGCGAGGGGGGGGAGGGGCAGCCGGGGGAGCGGGGAGGGGAGGGGAGGAGGAGGGCCGGGCCCGGCCGGGCCCGGTTTCGGTGGGAGGGGGGAGGGGCCGGGGGGGCCCCACGAGGGGGTGGTGAGGAGGCCCCGCCGGCCGTGGGGGAGGCCCGGGGGGGTGGCCCGGGGCCCGGGGCCCGCCGGGCCCGCGGTCCCCGGGTCCGGGTTGGGCCCAGGCCGCCCCGGGTTCCCGGAGCCCGGGAGGTGGGTGAGTCCCGGGGAGGTGGGAGGGCGGGCGGGGGGGGGGGGCGGGCCCGGGGGTTTGTCCGGCCCGGCCCGGGCTGTCCGGCCCGGCGGCCCCGAGAGCAGGGGCGTTGGTGGGGGGGGGCCGGGGGCCGTCCGAGTGGCGGCCCGTGGTTGATGGGGGGGGGGCCTGGGCCCCCGCCCGCCCGGTGCGGCCAGGTGGGGGGGTGGGGGGAGGGGCGGGGCCGGGTGTGCCGCCCGGAGGGAGGATGGACAGCGCCGCGATGTGGGGCCGGCCTGTCCGGGCCGGGGTTTCGGGGGCTGGCCGGAGTTGGGGTCCCCTCCCCGGGGTGTCAGGTCCCCGAGCCGTCTCCCTCCCCGGGGGTGGGTTTTCGGCCGGGCCGGCCCGGGGCCCCCACCCCCCCCTCCTGCCTGGCGGGTCCGCGAGGCCCCGGGGTTCTTACGGCCCGGTTGTGTTTGGGAAGTAGTCAGGAAGCCCCCAAAACCGAACAGAGGCGGCCAGCGGAGGGGGGCTGTCTGCAGGAGGAAGGGGCGAGGCGCCGGGACAGTCTTGGCCAGCCCAAGCCGGGGGAGGCTTCCTTTCGGCGTCTGACAGCCTTGGGGCGGGCTGGGGGGCCTGAGGCCGGCCCTGGAGGGGCTGCTTCGGAGCCTTTCAGAAAGGAGGGCAAGGACTTCGTCAGGCCCTTTTCTCCCGGGCCTCCCGCGCCGATTTAGCGCTGCGCATTCGGACGCTTCACCTGCTGGCCAGCGGTGGGCTCCTCCCTGGGACCTCTGGTAGACTCTTGGTCCGAGATCGCCGGGGTGGGCTAAGAGGGGAGCATGGACGCGGCAGGGAGACGCTTGCTCTAGTTAAGTTCATTTGCCTTGGCCTCCCACCTGACTGAGCTGGGCAGGTCCTCCTAGTTGCTTCCTTGTTAATAGAACCGGAAAAGCACTTGCCCTGAGACAGTCATTAATTGTGATTAGAATGATAATGTGGCAGCAGGAACTAAAGCCCCCTCCCAAGTTCAGTTGCTCGGTCTGTCTTTTCCCCCCACCCCCTGTCCCAGGATTCAATACTATCGGTCCCATGGAATCAGCTTAAGAGGGGACCCACCCCCTACTTTATCTCCTGTGGGCTGTCTGTCCTTTAAAACTAATTCAAATCGGGTCAGATGTCCTTTATAAGGCTTGGGTGATATGGATAAAGCTTTTGGCACCATCTTTCAGAAAATGGGAAAGATATTTATCGTGTTCTTGTTGGTGGATGAAAACATTTCCCTATGTAGAAGAGCATTTGAAACCATTAATGTTTGTATAGGTTTAAAAACCAGCGAGTTTAACTTGTAGAGCCAACTGCCATTATTGTTTGTGGCCCTAAAGAACTTCCTTCTACTTGAACTTCTCTCTCTCACACTTCTGTGACTAACTTTCTTACCATTGTTTATTAAAGCCCTTTATATTTGATTACATACCTTCCTCCCTAAAGTCTTCTGCTTTTGCCTCTTTGCTTGTTGCCCTCAGCAACGCCCAAATCCCATCTCTGGAGGAGGAGAGGACACTGGGTCCTGGGGGGTAATTTGAGACTTGATCTGAGATGAATGAATTTGCAAAACCTCTGTTTCTCAGGCGGGGTCAGGAATAAGCCTTTGTATAGTGCCTACCATATGCTAAGCAAACAATCAGTTGGCACAGAGGTTGCTGCTGTTATTGCTGGTATTCCCATTTTCCAGGTGAGGGACTCTGGCAAGCCGGTTCTATGATTTGCCCACACAGACAGTAAGCGTCTTGGGCAGTATTTGAACTCACACAGTCCTGACTTTGCATTTCAGCTGCTGACTGTCTCAGCCCTAAGCTATCTTAGAATGCTCAAGGCCCTTTCAGCATCTGTCTGGTTTGGACTTGGCTGGGCTGCCTCTGCCCGATTTTTTTTGAGGTACGAAAGTATTGACTCAACCTTTGCTTGTCATTTTAGGTAATCATTGCCAAATGAGGAGGAAAGGACGATGCCATCGAGTATCTACAACCAGGCCCTCTTCTTCCCCGTGCAGTATTAAGCACTCCCCTACTCGAGAGACCCTGACGTATGCCCAAGCTCAGAGAATGGTTGAGATAGAGATCGAAGGCCGCTTGCACAGGATCAGTATTTTTGACCCCTTGGAGATCATCCTAGAAGATGACCTCACAGCTCAAGAGCTGAGCGAATGTAACAGCAATAAAGAGAACAGCGAGAGACCTCCGGTCTGTCTGCGAACGAAGCGGCACAAGAACAACAAGGTGAAGAAGAAGAATGATGCCCTTCCCGGTGCCCACGGTGCCCCTGCCGCTGCCAGCCCCCTTCCTGAGCCCCGGGTGCGGATTGTCGAGTACAGTCCGCCCTCGGCGCCCAGGCGGCCTCCGGTCTACTACAAGTTCATTGAGAAGTCAGCCGAGGAGCTGGATCACGAGGTGGAGTATGACATGGATGAGGAAGACTACGCCTGGCTAGAAATCATGAACGAAAGGCGGAAGGCCGATGGCGTGTCCGTGGTGTCCCAGAACATGTTTGAGTTCCTGATGGACCGTTTTGAGAAGGAGTCCTACTGTGAGAATCAGAAGCAGGGCGACCCTCAGTCTCTGATCGACGGGATGCGTTTTGGCATCGCGGATGGGGATGCCAAAATAGCAACTCTTCTCTTCGGACCTTGCAATTTAGCGTTCCCAGGGTGTTAGGGGTGCCCACATCCCGAGGGGGGTTCTGCGGACCTTGCAGGGCCCCCGGCGTCGACTGCGGTGTGCCCCAACAAGGGGTGCCTTAAAAAACGGGGATGACGCTGGGGCCGGGTTCCCTGTGGATTCCCGAGGTGGGGTTCGCCAACACGGTTTTCATTGAGCCCATCGACGGGGTGCGAAACATCCCCCCAGCCCGGTGGAAGCTCACATGCTACCTCTGCAAACAGAAGGGGGTTGGTGCCTGTATCCAGTGCCACAAAGCCAACTGCTACACAGCATTCCACGTGACCTGTGCCCAGAAGGCCGGCCTCTACATGAAAATGGAGCCTGTGAAGGAGGTGACGGGCAGCGGCACCACCTTCTCTGTCAAAAAGACTGCCTACTGTGATGCGCACACACCCCCAGGTTGCATCCGCAGGCCCCTCAATATTTATGGGGATGTCGAGATGAAAAATGGGGTTTGCCGGAAGGAGGGAGCCGTCAAAACTGTTAGGTCGACCTCCAAAGTCAGGAAGAAAACAAAAAAGGCCAAGAAAACCCTGGCTGAGCCCTGTACAGTTATGCCCACGGTGTCCGCTCCTTATATTCCCCCTCAGAGGTAAGCCGGCCCGAGGCCTCCAGCAGGAGCCACCCCAGAGGCATCTGGGGCAGTGGGGTCCTTGGAATGGGAAGGGAGCGGGTGGTTTGGGGGTTGGGGGAAGGAGCCAGCGGAAAAAGCTTTCCCATGTTGATTCCAGTAGTTCAAAGCAAAATCCCCCTTTTTTCCTGGTAGTATTTCATGCCACCAAGTTCTGTTAGTGCCAAGTCATGTATAGAGTCCAGACTTGGACCTGGAAGGGAGCTTGGAGGATTTAAGCTGGAGCAGCAGAAATGGGGGTCTCAGGTCCGGGGACTTGTTCCAAGTGCACAACTAGTGATTGGCGGAATCAGGCTTCCAGTTGTTCTGATGACTGGTGTCATTGTCACAGTTGGAACCGCTGCAGACCCACATGCAGGGCCCTGGTTCAGAGAGTGTTGGCTGATCTTCCACATACGCAGCCCATTTTATGTACTAATTACATTTGTGCCCATTTAATTAAGGTGACTGACATTAATTAGCCCCCCTCCCCCTGTTGTTTTCTTGATGGGACCGAGGCTCCTGCCTGCCTTGTCCTTTGTCTCCAGTCATGCCCTTTCTCATACGGTAAGTGACATGACACTAATAGCCTTTCTAATGGCATGTCATTGGAAAGGAGGGCTTATCCAGCACTGTGCTGACTCTGAACCTGCACCGGTTCCCAGGACTTGACAATAATTAAGCAATAAAGGATAGTGGAATGGGAGTCTTTATCACTTTCTGTCACTGGCTCTTCATGTTACCCCAATAAAAAACGTGAATGGCCTTTTGGGGCGTGAGGGAAATTGATGAATTGGAGAATAACTTTGAAAATTCATTGATTTTTTTTTTTTTTTTTTTTTTTTTTTTCTTTTAAGAAATTGTCAGTATTTGCAAAAGATCGCTTGATAGTGGTTTCTTAAATTCATTGCTATTTGTGTTCTCAAATGTACTGAAATGTATTCCGAATTTAGCTCTGAACAAACGAGTTGAAACTTTCAGGTGTTTGTTGAGATGGGGCTACCTGGGTACGGAGGTGAAATAGCCCTTTAAGTTTTAGCAAAAAAGCTGGACTGCTTACTTCCTATTAAGAATGAGGGGGGGAAGTGACTGGAAAAGGTTCCAAAGGGGATTGACAAGTGCAGGTTGATGGGCTTTTTAAGCAAACTGGAGGTGCTGTTTGAAAAAATAACTTGGTTTAATTAAAATTCTAGGGATTGCTTCATGGGAAATGTTATATTGAAATGATCTGAAAAGCTGAAATTGCCTTTGCATGCAGGGTTGGAGGCTTGGGCTTCTTCCCAGCCAGCTTTTTGATATTACTGGCATCAAGTTGGATTAAGTTAGTGTGGAGAAGAAGGGAAGGTGTTGGGACTCGGTTCATTTCTTGTGAGAATCTGATTTGCCTCAGTTTCCTCATCTGTAAAGTGGTGATTTGTTTCATGTGAAGTTTGTAAAGTGGTTTGCAGGAGCACTATTGCAGAAGTACCAGAAATTTTAAATTAAACATTAGCTATTTAAACTTCTTAGATTATACATGCTAAACATAGTAAATCTTCTTTTTGATTGTTTAGGTTACTTTTAGCAATAAAGAATTTTAAGATTAAAACAAGGAGACAATGGAAACATTTGAAATGAGGAAAAGAATGGCCAAAAAACCTGGGGGAGACCACAAAAGACATCCAGGTTCCCCTCACCCACTCACACACTTTTTAGGAAGTAATCTGAAAGGGAAGGAATCTGTGTGACTGACCTGAGTGTTGGAGGAGGGAACCCAGGAGCCAGAGGTGGTGAGGGAAAGCATCCCAGAGCTGGGGAGACTGGAGCTAGCTGCATCCTTGGAACTGGGCATTATTAGAAGGCTGGAATGGGCTGAAGGAACCAGGCTGTGAAAAGCTTGGAGTGACCAAGAGGAGGTGCTTCTATAGGGCAGACACAGGGTCTGACCTTGGCTGCTGAGTGTAAACTGGGTTCCAGAGAAAGCACTTAGAACTTTATTGCTGTAGCCCAGGTTGGAGGTGAAGGGTGGGCGCCGCTTGGGAGGAGAGAAGGACCTGAGTGGGAGAGGGGTCCTGTAGTGGCTTGGCTGGGGGGAGGTGAGTTACTAGGAGTTTAAGTTACAGAATTTGTGGATTTAGAGGAAGCTGATGACCGGCCTGGACTTCGACTGGGAGGCGAGTTTCTGGGAAAGATGATGGCAACTGTTGGATATGTTTTAGAAGCTGAAGGGCCATTCAGCTTGAGATGTACAGGAGACATTTGCGTGATTTTAGTTCCGAGGTACTGAGGAACCTGAAGAGATCACCTGGTGATTGGCCTTGGGGATTCTTAAGCTTAGGAGGGTGAGGGCCTGGAGGGAAGGAGGTTTAGATTTTGGAAGGGTGGGAGCGAGCATTGTCTAAGAAAACTTAGAATTGAATAGAGAGGGCTGTGATGGGCCCCTGAGGACTTCCCCCAAGGTCCTGAAGGGGGTGCTTGAGAGCCCTTAGGAGATCCCCATCCCTCTGGAAGAACTGTTTCTTCCCATGAAAGCTTGATGACTGAGGATTTTTAGAAGGAAAAGAAGTGTTAGTGGGGGTACTTGTAGTTGATGGTTTTCTTCCCTTTAGCTGTGGAGGGGGGAAGAATTGGTTATCCTAATAGCTGTTGGACTACACTTTAGGTTTTGCCTTGTGATTTACATTTCTTTTGAGCCTCTGCATTTAATTGACAAAGAGATTGAGGCAGCCTGAAGGGAAAGGACTTGTCCAGGATCATCCATCTGGGACATTTCTGTGATTGCATTTGAATTGCTGATTCCAGGCCCAAAGGCCCATCTTATTTATGTCTCAGACCTTCCCCTGCCCAAAGAGAGGGGATGATAGCTAGAGCTATCCAGAAGTCACAGAGGGTGGCTGGACAAGCAGACAGATGAACATGGAGAGAGGGTGTGCTGGGCTGAGACCTGAAGGAAAACCTAGTCCAGAACAGCGGCTGAGATTTGTCTGTGACCTCCTGCAATATGGGGTTTATAAGGAGATGGTCTAGGCTGGGTCTTGGTCAGAGAGGAGGAAAGTGCTGATGGAGGCTGCAGGTTAGGCAGGTAGGAGAGGCTAGAGGCATCTTGGATGTCCTGGACAAGGCCCTGGGGGCGGCAGATGGAAGGGACGCTGGCCAGAGGCAGCCTGGTAATGAAGATCTTGGGGCAGGACCCACCTGGCGGATGAACGAGGAGAAGGGTGGAAACCGAGACCGAAAATGGGACTGACTTGCCAGGGCCAGATTAAGCCAGAGAGCTTTGGAGACTGAGGTACTTGAGATCTCTGGCAGCCCTTAAGATGCTAAAGATCTTCTGTCTAATCCCAGCAGCCTTTGGGCCTTGCCAAGGAGGCAGGAATGTTGTTTAGTCTGAACTAAGAAAGACTTAATGGGGATGTGGTCGCTGTAGTCAGAAGTCTGGAGGACCCTTAGGTGGAAGGGGATTGGGAGGATTTTGTTTCCTCTCCTTGGACTAAGGTTGGTAAGGGAGCTATCCATGAATATGGGCTGATTTTGGAGGTAGTGGAAGGACTGCTTTCCTGACAAGCTGTCAAGGATGTTGTAGGCAGGGTTCTGCATTCAGGGACAGCTTCTGAGTTAACCTTGTTTTAATTAGTCAACTGTCAGGAAACCTTTTTTAAGCACCTATTGTGTGCATGATAATGTGCTAAGCGCTGAGGATGGAAAGAAAGGCAAAAGACTTTGCTTGAGGAATTCACTATTCTATGATGAAGACCACAGAAGAAATAGGAAAGCAATCCGCAGGTACTGCCATTAAGGGGATCAGGGAAAGGCTTCCTACAGAAGGTGGGATCTTGGCCCTCGCTGGGTGGCAGCGCTTTCAGGGCCTGGAATTGGAGGAGGAGGAGGAGGTCTGAGGTTGAGGATCCGAGGAGAAGGTGTGGGGTCTCTGCGGAAGTGGGCATGCTTGTTCCAGGGGCTTCTCTGAGGAAAGCCCCGTCCCTGGGCTGTGAGCCGCCATCACCAACGCGGGTCCACATGGACATTTCTCACGGCCCTTGGTCCGGGAGATGTTCCGTCCTTGACCATTAATAGAAAGCCTTTTCCGAGCTGCTGCTGATGGACAGGCCGAGAGACAGAATATGGGATGATGACCCTGAGGTTCTGTGAGTGTTTCGATCTCTAGGTGCTTTGTCTTTGTCTTTTTTTGATTGGGAGGAACAGGTGGTTTATTGCCCCAAGCTAAGGTTTCCCTTGTTGGTGTGGCTGGTTGTAGGCCCAGGTTCCGGGCCCCAACAGGCCCCAGCACGGGCCTCCAGGAGGTGCTGAGGCTCAGTAGCCTGCATGGGGCCAGGCATCTGGCCCTTGTGTTGTGGGATTTTTGCTTTGGAGGTAGTTAGGGGGACTCTGCTTTGGGATGGATTTGGGGCATGCTCTGAGGTGGGGCTCAGGCCCTGGAGATTGCCTGGCTGTCCCTGGCCCCGAGTGCCGCCCAGGCCCCGATGACCGAGAGTCACCTCTGTCATCGTCCATCTCTCTCAGGACATACTATCAGATGTGGTGGTTTTTCTGGGATTGGAAGGGATGGGCATCACCTGCTGCTTGTCAGGAGAGACAAGTTCCACCAGGGTTGGTGCATTTGGGGAGAATGGGGAAGGAAGACCCAAAGCCGGGCCCGGGGAGTGATTGCCTTAGCCCAGCCTTCTCTGGGCTCTGCAGGCAGCAGGCGTGTTCGCCTCTAATTGACCCCCATCCGTTCCCAGCCTTTGATCCTCCCTGCCGCTGCCTTCCTTCAGCCCCTACCCCTCCATGCTGCTTCTGAAGGGGACATGGAAAGCGTTGTGGGATGGGCAGGAGGAATGAGCTGTGGGGGTGAATGAAAAGGGGGGAGCATGAGCTGAGAACCGGGGCCTTCCCAGGGGAGACAGAGGGAAAGACTGTTTGTTCCAGGCCTGACGTCATGTGCTCTGGGTATCAGGCGCAGACGTCCTTTGTCAAGATTACCGGAGCATCTGCCTTTTCATGTAGCAAATGAGATGGGGAGCCAGGGCCCTCCACGACTCTGGGTGTCAGATGACAGCCGTGTAAAGGGAAGGTGTCCTTAGCGCCACGGGAAGTGCTGCCCAGTGGGGCCTACTGCTCACACTGCCTTCTGCTTGGTGTCAGAGCAGCGAGCAGCAGAGGGTGATTTTCTGAAATGATGACTGCAGATACGAAGGAGCTGTTTTCTTATCCCATTGGTCCTTCAGATAGGGCTTTACAAATAAGGAACTGTTGGCTTTTTAACACCACAATCGGTCACGACAATTGATGCAAAAACATTGACATTTTTACTCGGAAACAAAAATGACCATCCTGCTTTATGGATAAAATGCACCGGGTCAATGATGCTTCTTGATGAATTTGATCAAGATAAAATTCTGGGATGTGTAGTGTAATATCTACAGGGAGAGAGCTTGATTTTTCAGACAGGTGAGGTTCCAAAGTTGCCTTGCAATTCTTTTTCAAACTTGGAAACCATTTTCCCCATGGAGACATTGTTATAAATGGTGATTATATATTTTTTCTGTCTCTTTCTTGTGTGCGGAGTGTGAGAATTTCTTGTGAGAATCTGCTTCCATGGGAGTGTGAGTTCCTTTTAGGTAGACAGTATCCTTGCTACCTTTAGCTTGCCTGTGGGTAGCATAGTGTCCTGCACGTGGTAAGTGCTTAATCAGTAACTCGTGGCTAGATTCATACGGCAGCCCATCAGAGCCTCCAGATTGCTTCCTTAGTGTAGCCAAGAGATGGTGAGTGGGTGGTCCTACAAAGGGGCTGGAAGAGAGGAGGATAAAAGTGGAACTGCTCTCCTTTGGGCACCAGGGCTGACTCTTGGTCCTCCTCCTCTCCAGATGACCAGTGTCTTAGTGCAGCCAACTCTCCACGGATCCTTCTCACCCCCTTCTTCATGGTCCCAAATTTTTGCTCTCCTTTCTTTTCATATCACAGCTCTTGATTTGTTGGTACAGCAGGTCTTAGGTTGAATATTAGATAAAAAGCAATCTGCTTGAGTTGATGTTGCACTGTGTATGACCCAGTGGCTTCTTTGCCCCCAGAGAGGTATTTTGAAAAAAAGGATGCTTGTTAACTCAAAGCATCTCTTGTTTCAGGCAATGAAGTAGAAATTCAGGCACCTTAGGGGATATTTTGGGCAAAATTACCCTACTTGATGTCTTCTCTTGGGCTTAGTAGTTTTTCTTTCCTAGCTTCTTTTCCCCCTTTACTAAGCCACAGTTCTTTAAAAAAGGGGAATTTTTTTTTAAAGCAGCATATGGGGAGGGATTGCATGTCATTTGTGTGGATGGAGTAGAGCCTGTCAGATGCTAAATCTGGGCCAGTCTGCGGTTGTCATTCAAGTGGTGAAAGTACCTGATGTCCTAGGTAGGAAATGGACAGAATTGCTGCCTTACTGCAGGGCCGGGAGTTCCACTTGTTAGCATCTGGTCAGGGCAAAAAGGTCTAGGGGCTTGGAGGTGATTGCTGGAGGTGGAGAAAGCCCCTGAATGTTGGCTGCAGCTGAGAAATTTCACCAGAAGGGGCTGGAATCCACATCTTGGAAGAGTGGTTGTCTTCATCCAGGAATTTCCTCCTGTTGGGGTTGAATAAAGAACATCTGGTGAGCAGATTTGTTTGGGTAGAGAATTCGAAGAAATAAAAATAGTGCTGGGCACCAGATGGGAATGGCCTCGGCCCATTAGCTAAAGGTTTTTCTGTAGGTCAGGAGGCTTTTTACAATTTCCATTCTAAAGTAGAGTTAGGAGGTTGAGAGAGTTCAGGAACCAGGAAGACTTTGAAATTTTATCACTTTATTTCCCAATTACAGGCCCGGAGTTTTGGTATGGTGTGCATGTGTGTGCACAACTACCCTTTCTTCACGTGGCTCCCAGCCTTCCCTGAAAACTCTGCCAGTGCAGCAAGCAGAGGACTGGGACTGGGGGGCCCCAGGATGGACTCTGGCAACTGAGCTAAGTCCAGGGAGTTGCCTCCAGAGCCTGACCCCTAGGAGATGGTGAGCACTTTAGCTGTGGTGACAGAGGAAGAGAGTTGACCAAGATTAGATGTTAGGATCTTTTGATGGAGACCCTATCCTGCAAGTGGTGCAGAGTGGGATCCATCTCCCTAAAAAGACCTCCAGTTTTGAAGAGTGAGATGTGATGCACTTTATATAGAATTGTGTCTGTTCCATGGGAGAAAACTTTTTAGAAATAGGGATTTAATAGAACTTTGAGTGAATCTTGTTAGTTGATCAAGTTATGTTCAGAACGATTTGGTTACTATAAAACAGACTTAACAGATATTCATGGTTCATGTGGTTAATTTTAAAAATCCCTTTCTTTTTTGGTGTGTGCTTACGCCAATGATTTTTTTAATGCTCTATCCCTTGTGGTAAAGAATTAGGCAAAGGGGATGAACACACCCGATGGCCAGGTGTGATAGTGTACCCAGCAGTTCTTGGAGTGATCCTCCATCTCTTGATGGAGCCATGATTGGTGAGTGCATTTAATCTAAATAAAAAGCAAATAAAAGTTTGAGTGTGATTTTTGTTTAAGTAAGTGGTTTATGTTGTTTACCTTGTTCTGCTCACTTCACTTCACTTCATTCATAAAAGGCTTCCCAAGTTCCTCTCTGCTCTTCATAGCTGTTGTTTCTTTATGGCTCAGTCCTATTCTATCACCTGAATGGACCCCAAGTGATCTTCAGTTTTCTGGTTTAGGGTTCAGTCTTAAAAGGTACCTTAGAGCTGGATAGTCAAAGCCCAGAGGAGAATCGCTCTTGTCCAAGAGTCGCACAGAGAGGAGGCCGCCCAGTAGGGCTATTGATGGCCGAGCAGCTGAGACTGGACACAGTCATAGAGCCAGGCTTCTGAACTCGTGAAGGGGTTGCTCTGTTGTACAAGAATAAAAGCAGTTTAGGACCTGTCTTCGCTCTAGTATAAACAGAATGACCAAAAATGTGTGGCCACAACTGTGAGCCAAACAAAATAAAGGTACATGGAGCCCTCCACAGTTAGTCTTCCGTTTGAAGTCCCTTAGCTTCAATAAGCTCATCATGAAATGTCCTCCTTGAAACCCCGGAGTGGTCTCTTATTTGAATTCAAACGCCATTATTTCATTTGGGCTGCAGCTCATTATTACCATGTTTAATGTGATTATAAGTTTGATTTATAACTGGGAATTAGAGTGCATGGCTACTGCTGGGGCCTCATCCACACTGATTGAGACAAACATTTTTCTAGATTTGTTTCCATTTTCATTTACATAATTGTGAATATAACCTTTTTTTGGTCTTTGAATCACTTTATATACCTAGTTTCTTTCCATGTTTTTTCATGTGTGTCATTACTTTCAAGTTTAGTCAACAAGCACTTGTTAAACACCTACCATGCGATAGGCATCTGGTTAAGTGCTGAGGATATAAAGAAAGGCCTCTGGGAGCGCCCTGTCTAAGGGGGGAGCCCAGATACCTACTTTGGAGGACATCCTGGGGGAGGGAACATTCTGGGGGAGGAGACGGTGGTGGTTCCAGCTCAGCCTGGCAGTGATGGGCCGGGAGCAGCCCAGGCCGTTTCGCCCCCCCTGCCAGGATCAGGGACAGCCACTTCATAAAACAGGTGGTGCCAGGCAAAACCCTTGGGGCATTTGGTAGTGTTTTGTTATTATAGATATTACTGCAGTGAGTAATGGTGATGCAGATGGTGAAATTTGTGTAGATGGCCTTTTGAGGTTCATAAAGTAGCTCTGTGGGGTAAGGAGGCTCTGCAGTTAACTCTTTGCAGAAAGGCTGTGAAGGTGTCTAAGGCTGGCCCAGGGTGGAAAAGCCAAGGGAAGCCCAGGTCCTGCCCTCAGTAAGCTCCTAAGGTGTGATAGGCCTGAGATACTAGGAGTGTTTGGTGTGCAGCTTGGACAAATGGAGTGAGCGGCCAGCACCAGGTGGTTTAGTGTATGATGAATAGTCCGCTCTTCACTTCGCTGTCGAGAAACAGGCGGTTGTCTTTGGTTTCGAAAGCGGTTGGGCTGGTTGGGGAGTTGGTTCTTTCTGGGCTTCCCTGGGAGGACTTGACTTCCTCTATTCTGTTCCTTGCTTTCAGGTCACTTTCTCTTGGTTCTACATGGGATTTGTGAGATGCATGCAAGAGCCGATGCTCCCCGAGTAAGGCAGGTTCTTATTGCTGCTTGAACTGAATGTTTTGGATATCCTGATTTATAAGGAGATTTAGCAGTTCCTTGTGGAGTGCCTGCTCCCCAGCAGGGATCAGGGCTTTACCGCGAAAGCTGGTGGGTGGGCCTTGGTGGTGGAGCCATGCCCATGTACTCTAGGGAAACTGGGTTTGAATGCCGGAATTAGCCTTTTTAGAGCATACTGGCTGACATTTACATGTCACATTTTGCAAGCACTTTTGAGCCTCCCAGTCTCCTGTGGGAGAGAAATCTAGAGGCAGTCCTTATACCCACCTCTCACAGATGAGGAAGTGAGTGTCCAAGTAAGCTTTTGGAGAGAAATCTCCTTTCAAAGGCCTCTGGCAATCTCTTTTGGCAAGTTTTTTTTTTTTTTTTTAAAGTCTTATGACCTTAAACATCAACAAATAGGAACATTCAAATATTCAAGAGGATTGTATATGAAACTTGGAAAGTCTATTAAATGTATATATTAAGTTTAGCAAGCTGTATCAAAGTTGCCTACTTGTTTGTATATTCTAGGAAAAATGAGGAGAGGTCGCTTTGAGCTGAAGGGATCAGGGAGGATTTCAGGGAAGAGATGAAACCTGAACTTCACCTTGGAAGCAGGCTAGTGTTTAATACTGGGAAAGGTATGGCAGGTATACCTTTTGGGTGGGAGGGAAGGCTCGGCCCTGCATGAAGGTAGAAGAGCTGAAGAAGACCTAGGGAGCACCTGTTAATAATTCTGGTTGTCTGGAAGAGGTGATTAAGTTTGGCCAGATTGTGGTGGGCCTCCAAGACCACCTTGGAGAAAGACTGCTCAAAGGCTAAAGAGTTGGTATATTATTTCCTTGGTGCTTGGGGAATCACTGAATAGCTCAATGAGGGGGTGAGGTAGTCTTCTGTTCTCCTGGAAGATTGCTGTGGCAATAAGGATTGGGAAACTAGCAAAATGGTGAAGATACAAGGTCAGAGAGGATTATGGGAGTCCTGGGACTGCAGAATCTGGAAATAGCCACAGAGCTTGGTATCTTCTTCTAGAAGGCCTTGCTTTATAAGATACACACAGATGGAATATGTATTAGGCAAGGACTCTAGGTAGTAGCATCTTGAGGTCTGAGCCTTATTTTTCATCTCTGTCCAGTGGGGAGGTTGTGATAAATGCTTTTAGGGAAATCAGAAATCATAATTATGTAATAGACATGAAAGAAATTTAAATCAAGTGAATGTCTTATAAAGTTCCAGATAGTATAATTTGCTAAGTACAAGTATTTCCATTCTCTCAATTTCTTAACTTATTAAATTGATGGTGTAGATGGCGTTCTGTTGTGGTGAATGACTTGTGCTGCATTCGTTGTTTGGGCCTCCTTTGATCTGCCAGCAGTCTGTCCAGTAGGCTCACTTAGGAAACCAGGAGTGTCTCTTGCAGAGACTTGTGTCTTAGTCTGAGGATCATCTGTGTTGGGGGAGAGGAGAGCAGTGTCAGATTTTCAGGTGTCGAGCAAGATTTATGAAATGGAGCTTGGACAGAAATCCACTCTAACATTTTATGTGGGAAGGAGGAGATATAGTATGCATATAAATGAATTTGTGTTTAATACCTAATAAAGACTTTGATAAATGTTGGCAAAAGAGCATATCTGTATTGTCAAAGTTCATTCTTAGAATTTTAGTTACTGAAGGGAGAGTGTTTGAATTGCCACATGTGTTTGCATTTCCCTGGCCTTCTATAGGGGAGATCCAAGTCCACCTAATATTGTTGACTAATGTATGAGTTAACATGCAATTAGAGCATAATAATTAACTTCACAACCACTTTTATAGAAGCCTTAATATTTAGAAAGTGCTCACGCTTCCAGAAGCCTCTGAAAAACTTAGCTCCATTTTGCGAATGAGAATATCACGGTTCCAAAGTGAAGTTGACTTGCCTCCATGGTCAATCCACCAGGAAGCACAGAACCATCAGGACTATGGATTTTGAGCCAAAAGCTCTGTCACCTCACTTTCCATATCTTGTGCAGTAGGCCTATGAAGAAGGAACAAAGAGAGACCTGGGCCTGCACCCTCCCTGAATGGGGCTTGGGTTTTTATAGAGCTGTGCACTTTCAGAAGGCTTTAGTGACAATCATTTTTATTTGCTTTATTTGTTCCGATTGTCTTTTGTTTCCCGTGAATAATTTAGAAGCTGCTTTAAGTTTCTGAACTGAAATATTTATAATTCTCACTTCTGCTTTTGCCCAGGTCTTCCCTCTCGCTCACTGAAATACAATATTTGAGTATTTAATCAGTAGTAGGGGGTTATCTAGGAAACTTGGGTTTTCATTAGGAAAAGCTTGTGATCACTCAGGTGTTTTTTTTTAATTTAATTTTTTAAATTATAGTTTTTTATTTGCAGAATATATGCATGGGTAGTTTTTCAACATTGACCCTTGCAAAACCTTCTGTAACAACTTCTCCCTTCACCCCACCCCTTTCCCTAGATGGCAGGTAGTCCAATACATGTTAAATACATGTTTACATTTTTATAGTTATCTTGCTGCTCTTAGAAAGATCAGTGATCACTAAGTTTTAAAAAGACTTCACTTTTTATAAGGAAGTCAACAACTGATCACATTGAAGTATCCCCTGCTTTTGAGGAAACCGCTATTTACGTTCTTGGCACTTCCCTAAGCACAGTGGGATGGCAGGAAAGTACTGGGCACCGTGCCTCCCCAAGGAGGCCTTTGGGATCAGGTTAGGCAGGCCTTTTTCAGGGAATCTGACTTAGCTGGCTTGTGGAGGTTTTCTTTGGGGAGGAATTGTATCAAAAATAATTCTTGACCCACCTGTTTAAGAAGAGAACTTTAGGAGGAATTCCCAGGTAGAGCAAAGTCCCTCCTCTGCAGCTTTGCATCTTCTCTGCAGCATGCCCATCTTGTCTGCAGCATACCTGAGTCCTAGAGAGTTGTCTTAAGAGTGCTTATAGATCACAGGTCTTGTTCATGGCCAGGATGTGGAGTTTAAACCCAAGTTTGACTTTAGGGCCCCTCTGCACTGCCCTACCTGCTGGGGAGTCTTGGATTGAGTAATGTTTGAGGAAGAAAAGGGCTCCTTGGAAAGTAATTTGTAAATAAACATGTCTGGTTGGAGAAACAAATAGTGGTGTGGCACAGCAGTGTTTTGTGGAGCACATGAAGGTGGACTCGAGTTGCTCTTTTGATTCTTTGCATGACTTTGTCAAAGTTGAAGGTTATGTGTATAATTGAGTACACAAATATGCTGTTTAGGACCTGGAATTCTCCAGCTCCACCTCAAAAAGATTGCATTTTCTGTGAGTAAGAAAGGAAAAATGAAAACTCTTGCATCGTTGTTGCATACTTACAGAGTATTTACTTAGTTCTCCACCATGCTTATATGAACCAGATAAAATAACCTCTTCTTCACATCTAGGATCCCCACAAGTGGAAGAGGAAAACTTTGTTTATATTCTATTTCAAGGCTTTCACTTTTCTTGCAAATCAGTTTTTATTTTTTTTAAGACTCATTTCATGAGTTCTATAAATGTATTTGTTTTCTTTGGATGAAGAAAGTTTACTCATTTCAAAATACTTGACAGACATAACAGTACTTTTTCAAAAGCTGCATTTTTCAGGAACTTAGATGGTTTCTTTTATTAATGTGAGTATAGAGAACTTTAATTCTTTAGTACAAAAGTCATTCATTATTTTATATTTGATTTAAGTTCATCTTGTTTGAAGAAGAGTAAAAAAGATGAAAAGATGGAGAGGGCTTGCTTAGATTTTAACATTGCTTAAAATCATTTAAAAATTTTAGGTGGTTAATTGGACAGATTTTTTTTAGGTTAAATGAATAAATATTCAATTCATGATTTAAATTCATGAATAGTTCAAGCAGCATACTTACACATGTGGTGGTAATTATGATGGGGAAAATATATCATTGCCTGCTTGGTTTTAAGTAGTTTTGAAATAAAAATGGAGGATTAACACAATTAATCACAAGATTTTTTCCTAATTTCCATAATCAAAAGCCTCTCTTTAATGTGTTTCTTCAAAAATTAAACTTTGAGTTTTTCCATATTTTAGATTAAATAAGATTATGACTCAGGTGGCCGTTCAGCGGAAGAAGCAGTTTGTTGAGAGAGCTCACAGTTACTGGTTACTAAAAAGACTGTCTAGGAACGGCGTGCCCTTGTTGCGGAGGCTGCAGTCCAGTTCACAGTCCCAAAGAAACACACAACAGGTATGTGGCACTTATTTTTTCAATTAAAAGAAAATGAAAATTCAAGTCCATCAGTTTATAAATGTCTTTTCTATCCCATCACCACTCTCTTCCAAAAAAAAAAAAAAAAAAAAGCCAACTCAAACAGAATCTTAGGGGTAAACTGAATGTTCAAGGTAGGAGTGGCCTTGGGTTGGCTTCTTAAAATGTGAGAAATTGGGAGTTGAATTTCTCCCTCATTTCTGCATTTTTATAAAATTCAGTTACAAAGGAATCTTGGTGGAAGCCTTGGATGGTTAATTACTATGATAATCTGTCTGCCAGCCAGCCTTGCAGCCTTGATCTTTAAACTAGCATGGAACAATTTTCTCTGTGCTAACACCTGCCTTTGTGAAAAATCAAGAAATGTTTTGGTCATTTTGGTACACCAGCCAGATAGGACCTGGTAACTGGCTTGCTGTTTCTCCCTATTCAATGGATTCCTAGATTAAATTGCCTCTTTGCCCCATTTCTGCCAGCTTCTTCATTAGGCAGTTTTTCTTGCCAAGATCTCAGAGATGGGGGAGAAATAAAGAAAGGGGGATAATCTTTGGATTTATGGATTGGTAGCCTCTCTGCCCTGCTTCTCTGGGCTGGCCAAGAAGGACCCAAGCCCTCAAGCCCCTCCTGCACCTGCTCAGAGTGTAGGGCTTGGTTATCCTGAAGATAGAGGGCCCAAGTCTGTTTCTTTGCCCCTTCCTCAAAAGCAGCCAGCCAGCGCACCAGGAGATCGGGACCAGTTTTTAGTTGAAGCTGTTAGGTGGGCCGGCTACGGCAGATCTGTTGGTGAGAGTTTTCAGGAGAGTGGTCAGAATTCTGCTGGGCCGACACCTGCACTCGGACTTTGCCCTCGAGACTCTGGGATGGTGTCAGGCTTGGTCCTGCCCTCATCATCCATCTTAATGGGTCCCTGCTAGCTTGCTATTTACACATACCCCTAGCTTTGTATGGGTATGGCATTGAGGGCCAAGAGGGGATTAGTTCTAAATGAACTGAAAGGTCATGATGGTCTCAACTAGTCACCCCTCCTGGACATGAGAGCTCTCTTTTGTGCCCCTGTGCTTTCCGCTCCCTTTCCCTGCCTGGCTCTGATGCCCCGACCTATCCCTCTTAGTGACTTTCCTGGTGTTAGGGAGCCCGAGACCCGTTTGGAAGGTTCTACTGGTACTTTCTTTCCTGTATCCTGGAAACCTCTTTGGTGGGATATTCTCGTTATTTTAACTGATATGTGCCCCTGGCATGCCCAATATGCCTATCAGAGAATGATTTCAGTCAGACTGCAGATCTGTCAGCACAGTAACTGAGGCTGTGGGGTCTTGGGAAAGCAGCCTGTCCAAGCTGTGGCTCTGGGAGCCAATCAGTCACTTCAGTTCCCTGAGTCCCTTTTCCTTATTTAGAAAATGGACAGTAATTCTTGTGCCATGTCTGCCATGGAATTATTGTGAAGACTGTAAGCTCCAGTAGAGGCTAGTTCCCTAGTGGGAACTAGCATAGAGAAGTGAAATGACCTACCATCTCGACCTTAAGAAGTGTCAGAGTGGGGATTTGAACCCGATTTTTCCTGAGTCTGTTTATTACCTTTTAGCATCCTTTATTGTGAGGAAGGGACTTTGTAAACGGTGGTTCTTTCTAGATTTAGAAAGTAGAGATGGGGGTAGCGTGTATATTCAGGTCTCAACAGTCTTCTTGGATCCCAGTCTGTTTGCAAGCTCCAGGGGCAATGCATTTTAAGTGTTTTTTACGATCTAGATGTCAGTTTGAATTTCTGGATGTATGCGGGCATTTTTTTTTTTTTTTTTTTTTTTTTTGCCAGCATGTCATTCAGGTGAATTTTGATTAAATACAACACATGGAAGTGCTTTGTAAACCTAAAGCACTTTATAAATGCTAGCTAATTTTAAAAATGCTTCAGACATTAAAAGTGAAAGCTTCAAGTTCTTGTTGGGCTTGCATTTTAATTATTTGTTGCCTTTTAAAAAAAATTGTCTTTCTCCTCCAGTCCTATTTTGGAGCACTAATAAAGAACGGCTCATTGCATGGGGTCTTGCCTCTGCTCTGACCACTCGTGTATATCTAGTTCTTACATTTAAATACGTGCTTCTCACTTTGCCCACTTTACAGTGTGGCTGATTTTTTTTTTTTTTTTTTTTTTTTTTTTTTGATATTAAAGAAATAATTACAAATTAAAACTAGATTTAAAAAATTGGATGATACTTTTTCCATGTTATGTTAAGGCTTTGACCGCGATCATGATGCCGGTTATTTTCAGAACACCTGAAAGTTCCCAAAGGGCTTTCTGTGCATTTTCTCATCAGCAGCCCTGGCAGGTAGATGCCTCTGGACCATGACAGAGCACAAGCTTGGGCTGACCCCGAGTCTTCCTCATCTCCTGCAGGGGGTAGATCCAGTAGGTTTGTTTTGTTTCCTTTAGAAATGGAACTGATAATTATTAAAAAAAAAAACAACTTCATTTCAAAATCTTTGAAGTCAGTCGGGGTTCCCCAGGAACAGGGACTGAAACTGGATTAGAAAGCATTTAAAATTATTCTTGTCACTTTGGGAATTTGTGAGTAGCTGCTAGCATGTCAGAATTTCATTGAGATGGTATGGACCTGAGCCAAAGGAGGAGGAAGAGTGTGAAGATAAAAGCAAGGAGGGAAAGGGGGCTAGAAGTGGGGGAAAGATCTGTCATTTGGGACCCCATGAGGCCACTGTGGAGAGGAGAACTAAGCCAAGCTAGACTATTTTGGTGGCTTTTTCTTTGCTCAGTTTCCTCATTTATGAAATAAGAGACTGTAATGGTTTCTCTTCTTATGTTCTTTTATGATCTTTTGAGTGACATAATAGAGGGGAAAAAGTCAGCCTTTACCCTTTGCAAGGGAGGATTTTAATAGCTGGCATTTCCATTACCTTTGGATAATAAAGGAATATCAGAATGGGAAACCTGGAAGCAACATCCCTACCCCAGAGAGTCCATGGAAAATGGAGACAAAGCTGACCACTCGCTTCAGGAGGATTTGCTTTGTTCTTTAAGAATAAACTCGCAAAGACATTCCTTTCTACTGTAGTTGGAAATTAGTCCCGAGAATATAAAAATATGCCTTAAACTGCATCACGTCAGGTGGTTGACTGTGAAGACGTCGGCCACAGTGTGGCCTTTTGTTAGGTGGCCCCTGTTTGCCAGGAGGCTCAGGCAATGACTTGGTGAGTTGATGTGAGCAACTCCTGCCTTCGCTAAAGGGCAAGAGCCGGGGCAGGGTGGCTGGATGACCCAGAAGCCTGGGGCCTGCCTGCCTTTTCCTGCAAAGTCACTTGTAGGAGCTCGTCCACGGCCACAGATTCAGGCAGCTAGGTCCAGACTGGCTTGGGCATCTTGTCTGGGCTGCAGGTGGCCAAGTGGAGGCCTCCCGAGTTGGAAAGGCCTTCAGCCATAAGAGGATGATGGGGAAACGCATGAGTAAGAGTGGAGACGCTCGTCTCCTGACTGGTCTGAGGTTACCATCCTCCTCTGCTTGAGGGTTGGCAGTGATGGCAGCCTTCCTACTTCATTTTTGCGTAGGTTTGTCTGTAGAAAGGTTTTCCATACAACATTAGCAGTGTGAGCTGAGGAAGACTGGTTTTACGAGGCGTAGTTTTCTGCCCATTAGAAGGTTACGGTTTGGTGTGACAGAAAACCACAGATCTTAGTGATAAGCACCAGTACTGAGTGCTCTGTAATGTCTTAAAGCTATCTTGGGGCTTTGGGCTGGCTTCCTGGGGAAGGTGGCAGGGCAGGGCCATTTGAAAAAATGGAAGGCTGGCAGCAGGAGGCCCGAGATTGGTAATAAGAGGCAAGGGCAGAAAGTGCAGACAGGACCACACTGGGAGGGCTTTAAGGGCAAAGGCAAGTGGACTGTGCACTGTTGCCTTAGAATGGCAGTGGTACTGACCAGGTAAGAGCTTCTGGGAGTGGGATGAAGCCATGAATGATTAACTCACTTAGGCAAGGCAGAGGATTTGAACCCCAGTTCCGCTGCATAACCTGGGCCAAGTTGCTTCATTCAATCAACCGACTTTAAGCACTTGTTCTGTACCAAGGGCTGTGCTAAATGCTGGACATGTAAAGAAGGGCAAAACCAGCCCCTGTCCTCAGACAACTCCTGTCCTGATGCAGACAGCTCTGGACAGACAATTCATAGACAGTGCCGAGGTCATTCCCAAGGGCTGTGGGAATGGAAGCAGCTTCCTGGAGGAGGTTGGATGGGAGCTGAGACTCAAAAGAGGTGAGACAGAGCATTCCAGACATCAGCCAATGAGCCCTTGTCTCTGTATTCACAGAGGCGATCTGAGAAGGAAGGAGAAAGGAGGCTGGGGGTCGGAAGGGGCCAGCTTGGGAGGCTCTAGGAGCCAAACACCGATTTTATGTTGAGGTCTGGAGGTTAGAAAGGGAGTCAGTGGAGTTGTTTGTGTCAGTGTCTTCATCTGAAAATCAAGAGGGTGACCTAGCCTCCGCTGGGTCCAGCTCTGTGGCCCTGGACCTCGGGCCCTATTCTGTTTTGTGACTAGGATGGAAGAAAGTGGTGGTGCTGGTGGGGTGTGTGTGTTCTGGAATACAAAGCCTTTTTATATTTGATTGAGTTTTTTTCCCACTTTACAAAGAACATAATTAGATTCAGATATTCTCTTTTGATATGAAATGTTTAGTTGTTGAATTTAACAACTTAATCATTTAAAAAATTTGCCTTGAAGTCCTGTCTGTGCAGGGGAGCATCATGGTTAATCTTTATATGGTTTTTCTGGAGGAAAAAAATTAGTCAGGAGGAGGGTTAGGAATCAAGAAACAACAGTCTTTGATAGTAATGTCCAGGTCTTACTTTCTGATGTGAAAGCTCTGATTTTCATCACTCTTTGGAGGTGCCAATCTGGAGTGATTATGAGTCCCCAGGACAGAACTCTACTCTTTCATGATCAAAAACCCACTTAATTCAATTCGGCAAAACTCGCTGTATTCTGATGAGGTAGTGGTATTAAGTTAGGGGAAGGAAGGATTCAAGGCAGACAGCCTAGAAGATGTGATGTTGGATAAGTCTTGAAAGAAAGCAGTGATTCTGACAAGGAAGAAGATAAATGAGGAATGAAGAGATTAGGGGTTGGGGAAGTAATTTATCTGTTCAAGGAAGTGGGTGTGGAGCCAGGACGCTGGTGCTGTGCATGAGGGCACGAAGAAGAGAGTGGCACCGGACTGTGGAGTAGCTTGGTGGGCTCCTTGGTATGCTTAGTTTTGACCAGAATGACTTATTGAGATTTAATTGGATGGGTGAGGGAGGGAGGGATCTCGGAAGCCAGGACCTGAGGCTGAGTGGGAACCTGATGGTGCAGATCCTGCACCGGGGTGAGAGGCGGCCTCAGACTGCAGCGCCAGGCCGAGCCGGAGGTCTCTGGGCCGAGAGTCTGAGCTTGGGCTTTGGGGGGTGAGTGAGGGAGCGTGGTACAGGTATGAGAGTTGTGGAGGAGGCCAGGCTGGTATTGACTGGCAGCGGCTGTGTCTGAGATTGTTGGGACTCCCTCCATCTGTGGGTCGGAGTTCTGGACATAGAAACGGCAGTTTGGGGGAGGACGGCCAAGGCGAGAGTGTGGAGCCTGGAATCCTGAGCTCCCTCGGGCCATCCTTGGCCGGGGCGCCCTTGATCCATCTTTCTCCTCTGCTCATGTCACCTTAGGACTGAAGGCAGCCTTGAAGCCACATCTGCCACTGAGGCTTTCCCCTCATCTCCAGCCCCTTCTGCTCAGGCCATTATGCTGACCATCCTCACTCACTCCCTGGCCTTCTTCCCCCCCGAAAGGCCCCAGCCCAGAGCCTCCCCCTGACCGTGAGCCAGCCGTCGTCCCTTGGCTGGGTCATTGTTGGTCCTTGGGCAGAGGAGGGAGACTCTGGACTCGGCGCTGTGGAGGCCCCAATCTAGCCCTTCTCGAAGTTGTTTGCCTCCTCAGTCTGCTGTGGCTTCCCAGCTTTGGGCAGCGTCCCCGAAGCCTTTAATGCTGCGTTCTGCTTTTGGAGTCCTGTGACGTTTGTGCCCTTTGTCGGCATTCAGGGCTGTTTGCTTTGGGTAGTTCTGCTAGACAGGCAGGGCCTCGTTTTACTTCATTCTTGTGGCCTCCGCCTCCCGTGAGGCAGAGGATGTGTTTGGAGGAGTGAAGGAAACAGCTTATTAGTCTTGGCTATGAAAGGATAAGCAATTCCTAATGAATGAATTTGTGCAGTTCTTGGCCAGGTCACATCCACTTTTACGCGGGATTTAGCTTAATCCATCTGTCATACAGAGGAGTGCCCATCTCCCCCTCCCCTCTGTTCAGGATGCTTGGACTGACCTAGTGTCGCAGAGACGGAGGGACTTAGATGGGAGTGCTTTACCTGCTGCCTACCTTTCTAGTTGTTGTGCCCATTAACCTCTGAGGAGGAGAATGGGCTTAATTATGTGGGAACATGGAGGTTCAACTGGCAAGACAGCATTCCCTTTTATTGCAGAGCTCACCTTGTTATTTTTGGCTTCTTAAAAAGCGTCACGCTAACCAAGTGCAGATACCTCCTTTGTTTCTTCTGGGCTAGTGTTGACCTGTGGGAATCATTTTTTTTCCTCTCAGTTTGTATTTTATTTTTCCAAATACATGTAAAGATAGTTTTCAACATTAACTTACAATTTTTAATAATAGCTTTTTATTTATAAAACATATGCATGGATAATTTTTCATCATTGACCCTTGCAAAATCTTCTGATCCAACTTTTCTCCTCCTTCCCTCCACCCCGTCCCCTAGATAGCAGGTAGTCAAATACAACAACATTCATTTTTTATAAGATTTCGTACTCCAAATTTTTCTTCATCCCTCCCTCACCCTCCCTACAGCAAACAATCTGATATAGTGCAATTCTTTTAAATGTTTCCATATAAGAAAGAAAAAGACAGACAGACCAACAATAAGTGCTTCGATCCAAATTCAGTCTCCGTAATTCTCTCTCTGAATGTGGATGACATTCTCCATCCCAAGTCTGAGAATTGTCTTGAATCAATCATGTTCTTGAGAGAAGCCAAGTGCATCGCAATTGATCGTCTGTGGCAATCATTGATGTAATCTCAATCCTAACCCTCCTTTGCCCCAAAGGAAGCCATGTTAAAAGGTCAGAATGTGAACTGCCACAGAAATCGGGGCCCCGGATTGGTGTCACTGCTTAGACCTTAGACCAAGTTCATAGTATACTTGGATCTTTTTATTTTCATTTGGTTAATATCTACCTTCTCCTAACCTAATAGGTAGCTTATAGCAGAATTATGAGAGTTATTACCCATCAATGCTTTGAGTTCTCAGGTTAGTGCATTTCTTCAGCCTGAAGGTCAGAAGAAGCCTTCTTCATGGATCTCACAACCCAGGAGGGACACTGCTCTGCTCAGCAAAGAAACAGAAGCTGTTTCTCTAATATATATGTTAGTTATAGTTGACTCGGGAGACATGTTCAACATTGCACTCTTGACTTGGAGGGATGGTTTGGCCACTTCTGCCCTGTCCTCCAGGAGTGCAGATTGGTCAGTCCTGTCTTGCCCTGGATACTGCACGGTTCACTTTTTCTTAGGCAATAGTAGAGACGTGTTAAACCTGCTGAAAATATATTGTCCCTGGTGCTCATACTTACGGACAATATTCACTAGAGCTCACCCACCCCTGGTTAGCTGTCTCCATCTCTCTCCATGCTCAGTTGGGTTTTTGGTTCCAGGTCCATATTGTGCTTTTGCTGACTGACTGGGAGGAAGGAAGGCCTGGTAGTACCAGGCCCATCAAATAGTCCCTGTAGTGATTTTGGGGCCCTTGCTGTGGAATCATCTTGACCTTGAGACAGACTTCTTGGTGGTTTTCCTTTTCAAATTCGTCCATCTGACCAAGCCTCAAACCCTAGTCAGTGTGAGCACTCAGAACTGACCTCTGCATCAGAGCATCAAAAATTGGTTGTGGCAAATGAGGGTCTGGGAGCCGCTGCTACTGCTTCAGTAGATAAAATGAATATTCTGTGACCTCCCAAGATTAGAGGAGGATCGAAGATCTTTACTGTTTCTTTGTATGGAGGTTTTTAGGATCAGCTTTCAGAGTGAAATGGATCTAATTCACACAGAACTGCTCTTTCTATTAAAGTTGGCTCTGTTGCTGTTTCATGCCCTTTGAGCCCAAACAATACTGCCTGAGCTGAACCTATGCTGTGTTTGGGGTGCCTGGTGGGGCTTGCACTCAGTCCATTTCATTTAGCTGAGAATTTCTACTGCTTTTTTTGGGGGGGGTAAGGAAGGGTGCTCAAAAATCTCATTATTGTAATCATTGAACCTGATGGAATACATACTTTGCTTCTTTCAGTGATCTGGAGCTTTTCCTCTGTTGATTGTTCTTGACTTTCTCTTGGGGCTCCATTTGGCTTCCTTGGGTATCAGGTGTGCCCTATGACTGGTGTTGGGCTCGTGGTGGCTAGTTTGTTGAGCTAAAGCTCTCTCTTGGAAACCTGGTTCCTGGCCTCTCCCCATCAGCTGCCCTGTAATCTATTTGAACACCCCCAGGAAGGATGACTGTTTCTCTTAGCAACCACTTTACTCCATACTCCAGCTCATGATCCTCTCTATAACTTTGCTGTCCTCTGTATCCCATCATCCTTATGCAGAATAGAAAAATTTGAAAAGAAATTTAAATAAGGTTTTGAAAAGTGGTTTAGCTTGTGTTAGTCCATAGCTAGAATTCATTTCAACAAAACTGAAATTTCCACACCCCGGAGAGAAACTTCCTTATTTCAGATGGAGTATGAAGCTTCAGAATATCTGGGAGAGATGGGTAGAAAGACTGAAAGCTATATTAGGACTTGACAGCAGCCCCCGGGGAAGTTGGTGGGTCTCGTGTCCCATAGGCCCTGGCTCCCAACTGCCTGCAGGTTCCTGTCAGCTTCAAGTTTCTTCCTGTAGTTCCACTTCCCTGGGATGTTCACGTCTCAGAGTCAGTAAGAACTGGTTTTATTTGTGCTGTTAACTAATTCAGCAATGAAAGGAGCTAGGTTTATTTTGTGTCCTCTTCTGAAGTTCAGATTCTTTGACTCGGATTTTTCCTATTTTTAAATGTTTTTTTTTTTTTTTATTGATATCTTGTGTTTCTTATATTGCCTTCTCTCCTTCCAAAGAGCCATTATATTTTGCAGAGGAAAAATAAATCAGTGCCAGTGATCAGTTTGTTATGAAAGTCCAGAAAACTGGGTTCTGTGTAATCTGCGTGAGTTTTCCTCTCTCCAAAAGGTTGGCTGGGAATCTCTTCTCTTCTCAGCTTCATTCTGCTGGGCCTTGATAATTTTGTTAGATACCCTTCTGATCTGTCGGTGTCTATGTCGTTGCCATTGATGTGGTTGTTGTCTCTTAGCTCTGCTCCTCTCCCTCTGCATCGGTTCATGTAGAAATGTCCAGGCTCCTCTGTGTCTGTAAAAAGACATACGTCCTTTTTCATAGTGCACTGGTGTTCCATGATAGTTGCGGATTTTGATTTGTTTAGCCATTCCTCAATTGAGAGGCAGCCAGTTTGTTTCCACTTCTTTGCTATTACAAAAAAGTGCTACTATAAATATTTTGGAATATGTGGAAACTTTCTTATAGATGGCTTCCTTTGGATGTAAACCCAGTAATGGAGCCGCAGGGTCAAAGGGTATGGGCATTTTACTCAGTTTTAATTGCATAATTTCAATTTGCTTTCAAAAATGGTCTTATCATTTCCAGAAAAATGAAATTTCAGGAGGGGTTTTGATGTATATTTCTCTTATTTTTAGGATTTTGGAGCCTTTTGTGGGGTTGTGAATTCTTTGCAATTCTTTTGAGAAATGTTTGTTCATATTCTTTGACCACTTACCTATTAGGAAATGACTGTTTTACATGTACAGGTTATGCATATAGGTAGGTACACACATATATACACACACATACATATAAACACATATACATAGACATACATATATGTGTGTATAGATATCATTTCATTATATATCAATTCATTTTGTACATATATTATATATGTATAAAATGAATTGATAATATATCTTGGATGCCAAACCTTTGTCTTCCCTTTCTATCACTTCCCTTCTTAACCAGGTGCATTAATGTTGTCTGGGCAGAAGTTTTTCAGTTGTAGCAAAAGTTGTCTATCTTTTTTTGTAATTGTAAACTGAAGTTTTGCATCTGATTAAAAATGGGTTTTCTCTTTAAATAATCCCTCTGTAGTATGTGCATGGGACTTGCTGTATTATTTCACTTGCATCACCAATTCCTGCCCCTCTTGCCCATTTCCTTATGAGCGCCATACTTTTTTAGAATGAGGTCCTCAGTAGACTTTTTTGGTCATTGGGAGAAGATGGCATTTCTTTTTTCTTTCTGTGGGGCATCCAAAAGGCTGTCTCCACAAGGATCACACAGCAGGTGAATGTCACTGCTGGTGTTTGGAGCCAGTGTCATGTTTGCTCTTCTAGATCTGCTGCCAGGGACCACTTTGGCCCATCGTGGCCAGCTGTATTCACTTGGCCTGGCTTTTGATGAACAGGTGTTGGGAGATGGGATGGGATCAACTTTGGCAGGAAGAGGGGGAGCAGAAGAAGAAATGAGCATCAGTGAGTTATCAGGGAAGTAAGCAAAAATGCAGGGACATAAAGTCCCTTTATGAGATAGATTTGGCCAGACCATGCAACCTCCAAAATAGACATTTTTATGGGCCCCCCCAGGGAGAAAAGAGGAGGAACAGGGACAGAAACTATTGATGATCCACAGTGGTAGCTTCTAAAGTAACGTTGCCTACCCATCTCCCATGGAGTATCAAGTTGGGCCAGGCAGCCAGAAGGCAAAGGGGAGCTGAGGTAGGAAGGACCCAGACCCTGTAGAGACTTTGGCAGAGCTCCCAGATGGGAGCTTCCATAGTGTGTACCTGCTCCCCTGGCTGGATCAGGGCAGGGGTGGCTCGGCCTGGTCTTAGGGGTTCACCCCAGTGGCAGTTAAAGACCATGCACAAGTTAGGAAGGCTCTTGGGAGAGATGCTGAGCAGTGGCACAAGAAGACATCATGTTGTCTTCATGTCAGCAACCACCTGTGGCAGTGCAGTGGAAGACTTCAGCAGCAGTTGCGGAAAAGACCACTTTGGTGGTTTTTTTTTTTTTTTTTTTGTTATTGTTCAAAAATTTTTTTATTTGCTTCTCTAGAGAGAAGATGATGAAGAAATCCAAGCTTTGAAGGAGAAGTTGAAGTATTGGCAAAGACTGCGGCACGACCTGGAGAGAGCACGACTACTAGTAGAGCTTATCCGGAAACGGGAAAAATTGAAGCGAGAACAGGTGAGGGAAGTTGTCCCAGAAACTCTGAGAGTTGCTGCCAGAATTCTGGCTTGGGGGGGGGGGTTTGTGTCCTCCATTGATGGCACAGCATCCAGGAAGGGGGTGGGCGAGCCCTTGTCCCTCGTCCACATGACTGTCTGCCCAGGCTCTTTGGTCATTGGATACAAATGGAGGGGAAGCTTGTTGCTTGCTGGTTACATGTTGGGCCTCCTGTTCCAACTCTTAACCCTCCTGCTCTGTGTAGGTAAAGGTGGAGCAAGTTGCCTTGGAGTTACAGTTGACGCCATTCACGGTTCTCCTACGGTCAGTCCTGGACCAGTTGCAAGAGAAAGACCCTGCGCGCATCTTTGCCCAGCCTGTGAATCTGAAAGAGGTGTGTGCTTGGCTGCCAGCCTGATCACGGCCACCTGCCTGCCGTTAGTTTAACCAATCTATATTTCAATGCATAACAGCTTATGTAGTTTCAGACTTTATTTCAAATTTCATTTGAATGTCCTTTCTGGCGGAATGTTCAAAAGCACAAATTGTTATTTTCCTGCTTGATTTCTAATTAAGGGGACATGGGGTGTGTGTGTGTGTGTGTGTTTTCTTTCTGGGGAGATAGTATGCTTGTATTTTTATTTTCTTTGCAAGATGTTTCCACCCTTTAGTTCTCTGAATTGCTTATTTTTAAATTTATATTTATTTATATTTATTCAAGCTTTATTTGAGAATAATTTGTTCCTTAGTTAATGTACATCTTTAAAAAAAAATCCTTGTTTTTGATTTGTCTCGGACAAAAATGCACTTTAAATAATAGATTTAAATTTTATTTTAGCTTTTTGACAACAATGCACTTTAAATAACAGTTTTAAATTTTATTTTCTTTTGCTTGATTTCCTGGCAGGTGTGAGGTTTAAATGTGTATTTGTTAAGTAGAAAAACTACCTTGTTTGCTTGTTTTTTGTTTTAGATAATTTTCTTTTTTTTCTTTCTTTCTTTCTTTTTTTTTTTTTTTTTTTAATCTCAAATCTCAGGTTCCAGATTATTTGGATCATATTAAACATCCCATGGACTTTGCTACAATGAGGAAACGGTTAGATGCCCAAGGTTACAGAGACCTCAATGAATTTGAAGAAGATTTTCATCTCATTATAGATAACTGTATGAAATACAATGCCAAGGATACCATATTTTATAGAGCAGCCGTACGGCTGAGAGACCAGGGCGGGCTTGTCCTGAGGCAGACACGGCGGGATGCCGAAGGGGTTGGTTTCAATCATGAAACTGGAATGCACTTACCTGAACGGCCACAGTTGGAGCCTCCTCGGCCCTTTTCTTGGGAAGATGGTAAGAAATGTGAAATGTGTCAGCGGTGAAATTGGTTTTCCAAGGTTGTGAACTGGATAGAATCGTTAGACATGAATGGAAAGGACCTGCCACTTTGGTGACTGCAGTGGGTGCTTTTAGCTACTCTTGAAAGGTCTTAATAATCTGTGCCTTGGGTCCTGAACAATGCGGGGATCAGGCTATGTAGGTCAGGTCACACCTGGAGTGTTGTAGGTGGTTTGAGGCACTCTACTCTAGACAAGTGTGTTCAGTAGAGGATGCCTTGGGATGTTTGGTTGAGTGGAAGACTTGCCATTTGAGGATGGGTGAAAAGCACAAGAGGAAATGAGTAAGTGGTTGGTGGGTGTTTCAAAGGCTATCCTGGCGACCCGGGTAGGATTTGGTGGACTCTGCCAGAGAAAGCTGCAAGGGGATGTTTCAGAGAGGCCGTGTTTGAGTTCATTTTGTCCCTCGTGTAATAGGCTGCCTTGTGAAACTATAGTTTTTGGTAGTTGGAGGTCTGGAAGCCAGAGGAGCAACCACCTGGGCATTCTCAAATGTGGCTTGGACCGTGATCCCTATGTCCCCAGAGGGATTCAAATCAATTTATTTTCTACCTGTGACATACTTTTTGCTCTATGGGTTTTTTCTTTAAAATTTTAAGCTGTAGTCCATTTAAAATGATAGATTATTTCGGCCATCTGGCATGTGTGATTCTGTGGTTTGTGTCTGGGTTATGACAGATTTCTAAGTTCTTCATGTTACTTCAACAAACACAGATCAGAGTTCAGAATTTCTGAGGAGATGGAAGGGCTTTGATTTAGGTGAGGGAAGACACCGGCGAGGTTGTCTTAGTCCCAACCAGTCTTTTGTCATATGGTGCTGTCAGCTTGGAGACATTCCAGTGAAAAGGAATGGGTTGGAGAATAGTATTGCACTATGTGTATTTTGCAAGAACAGTTGTAGAAAGCCTTCGATTATATAGTAACAAAAAATCCAGGAAAAGAACCAGCAAGATGGCACATGTCCTTAGATGTTCCTCAGGCTGGAAATAACAAAGACCAGGAGTTCTGGGCTATCACACAGTGGCCAGTAGGCCCTCCTTGGTAACGGGGACTGCCTGGGATGGGGCTGAATCTGCAGCAGTAGACCATAACCCAAAGGTAGATAATGTGCCCAACAAGAAATGTAGGAATGGGAAGTGCGAGGTAGGAAGGAAAGAGACAGCTGACTTATGAGAGAATGGGGTGGCCATTAGCATGGACCATGGAGCACTCTGACAGAAAGTGAATCTGGAAGGAGGTGACTTAGAGGTCATGTGCAGCATGGACATCGGGCAGCTCTCTGGGAGAAGGGACATAGAGAGCACTGACTGTTCCATGGGACCATCGATTTGTTCCCGGCCTCTGACACCTAAGGAAACCCAGTGCCCAGGTCACCCTGGTAGTTGGTGGTAGGAGAGGATTTGAATCTGGGACCTTCTGCATTTGATTCTAGGCAACCTCCCCCCATCCCCCCCCCCCCCCCCCAGTTTAGAAATAGTGCAGGGGAATTGGTGGGGGGGACAGAACTGTGACAGGGGGAGGCAGTAGGTAGGCAGCTGCCTGGGGCTCCCCAGCTTTGGGGAGAGCACATTTCCGAGGAACAGAAGGGCTCGGAGCTTGGGGAGGGGAGGTCCCTTCCAGAGCAAGGTCCCAAAGTAGGGAGGCAATCTTGCGAGGGAGCAGGTGGGAGCTTAGCCCAATGGGGGCTGCTGGGGGGTTGGGGAGGAGTTAGCTCAGAATGAGAGCAAGGCCAATTTGTTGGCATGATGGACACACGGGGCTCCCTCCATGAGGGCTGCTCTTCTCTGCCAAAGGCAGCACTGAAATGGCAGAAATGGAGTTGGGAATAATAGCAGTAACAATAGCTTGATTGAGCACTTCCTGTGTGCTTGGGCCTAAGGACTGGACAGGATCTCATGGGATCCTTACCCCATCCTGGTGAGGGAACATTGCATTTCAAACATAAAGAAACCGAGGTGGGCAGGGAAGAGCACAGATGGCCAGACTTTCAGGAAGGTTTTCAGCAGAAGGATAAAATAGGCTGAAAAGAATTAACAAAAAAAAATTTCTCAAAAAGGACTAGAGAATATTTGAAGTGATGCAAGATTGTGTTCCCTTTAAGTCAGAAAAGCAGTATGTGACTGAAGGGCTGGAAATGAGTCTCTGCTATCTTGTCCCATTCTCTTTGAATGAAGTGTTCTCTCCCCCTGCCAGTGTAGCCAGGGCTTCCCTTGGAGGGCAGGGGATGACACCTTAGGGACAGTCCAGAGGGGCTTCTGTTTCCATCTTGAGCTGCCAAACCTTTTCTGGTGTCACAGTTGTCAATGGCCTGTGCCTAATTTATTTATTTATTAAAGCCTCCCTAGGCTCCCCAACATGTATGGATAATTTTTCAACTTTAACCCTTGCAAAACCTTGTGTTCCAATTTTTTCCTCCTTTCCCCCACCCCCTCCTCTAGATGGCAAGCAATCCGATATTTGTTAACATGGTAAAAAATGTTAAAAGCAAGATATACATACAATTTTATAAAATTATCTTACTGCACAAGAAAAATCAGATTAAAAAAGGGGGGGAAATGAGGAAAAAAATGCATGCAAACAACAACAAAAAAGAGTGAAAATGCTATGTTGTGATCCACACTTGGTTTCCACACTCTTCTCCCTGAGTGGAGATGGCTCTCTCCATCACAAGATCATTGAAATTGACTGTGCCTTATTGAAAAGACTGTGGGGTTGATCCAGTTCCGTGGCCCGAGTCTGTAGGCAACCGTGCAGCCGCTGTGGTGCTGCGGCTTATTCCGTGTTAGTGCCCAAAGGGAAGAAAGGCCAATGACCTTTTCTTGATTTGAGGTTGGCTTGGGGTTTTGTTTTCTATGGTGACAAAACTTTTAGTCAATTTATTGATTTCTCGGTAGGGACTTGTTTTTCTCTCAGCTCTACCCCAAACTTTATTTCAAATTATCCAATTGCAATGACAATCTCAGTTTACATTTCCACATATGAAACGAGCAGTGATTTTTATTATTTTTTTTAAGAAATGTGGTTTTAAAATATATGATAAGACTGTACACTTTTCCTGTTTGTGTCCCAAGGTGCATGTAGGAGGCAGCTGGCTGTTCTGTGATCTTCATGATTTTTCATATTTGATTTATAGATCTATAATTATATAGATATAGATCTATAGATAAATAAATATAGATCTATAGATCTATAAATTTATAAATCTATAAATCCTGATCCATAAATAAGGGACCCAAACCTAATTTTTGGGTTTGTTTTATGTGTAGATATTTCTACATTCCACTCGAGTCTTTGCCCAAAGCCTGTAATGTGTTCTAGATTTTTATCGGATGATCTTCCCAAGTCATAGAATGAAAAAAATCGAGATGAGTTTTAAAATTGGTTGTATTTTTTTCTGCGTTGCTTTGTGTGCCAGATACCATTTGACATCGTGACTACTATTCTTAGAGGATGAACTTTGTTCAGTCTGTGCGAGTGTGTGTACCCTTGTATACACAGTCTATCTTTGTTTTGATATATGTGCCTGTGTAATTGATTCCAACAACTTTAGAAACACAATTTTTCTCATCTTTTAGGCTATAAAAGAAATTTGCTCATCAGATTAGCAAGTTAGGAGACTTTTAAACTATTGTTGAGTATTAGAATTACTTGGTTATGAAAACAGGTTTAGGAAAACATTTTGGGGCAGTTATTTCTTGTGCTTATTTTATTTATATATATATGTGTGTGTGTAATATGTTGACTTATAACAGTTAAGCAAACAAATTATTAATAAAATACCTTCCAACTCTTTTTCTTCTTTTCTTTGTTTTTGGTGACTTTAGTGGATCGGTTACTAAATCCAGCTAACCGAGCGCACATGTCCTTGGAAGAACAGCTAAAAGAATTACTGGACAAACTGGATCTGACGTGTTCAATGAAATCCAGTGGGTCGAGAAGTAAACGAGCAAAGTTATTAAAAAAAGAAATTGCTGTTATTCGAAACAAGCTAAGTCAGCCAAACAGCCAACCCCCTCCACTGGAGTCAGGTATTGGGAGCTTTGAAGAGGAAGGGGCGCCATTAGAACAGGAAGCAGATGAGGAAGGTAAGGAGGGCACCTGTGGCCTGGATTTTCTGTTGGCTGGTTGAGGGGCTTGTTCCACTGTGTGTATGAGACTAGAATGGGGGGCCCCATATTTTGAGGATTAATTACTGAGACATTTTGGTAGACAATTGTCTCACAACTAGAATACTGATCAAAGGGCTCTCCTTGCAAGACATCTTTGCTTTTATTGATTTAATTTGTACATATACTGTATTTGGTCTCTCTCAAAAATTGTGTTCACAAAATATACATACAAACCAAAAAAAATTGGTTACAGTCATCTACAGAGATGAGCAAGAGAAATACAAAAACCTGGGGTAGACTCTACATGAACACTTAATGAGGTAGATGCAGAGGACTCAATGAAGATGCTGAGAAGATGCTTTTTCTTCCTTGCCCCATTCAGGCCTGGCTTTCTCTGCTTCCCCCTTCACTTTTCCTTTTTCTCCTTTCTTGTTTTTTATGTCAGTTTCAGTGTGTCTGAATGACTTACTTTTTAAAAATTTTTCATCTTAGTCTAGAGATGGAAGAAAAACGTAGACAGCAAAGCAAGGTTGCGTAGGTCCTATTCTCTTAGAGCTTCAGCTGGGACTGTGGTGTTGACTTTGGTAAAACTAGTTACCCCGGGGTCCACTTCACATGGGGATGTTAACTAAGTAGTGTCACCCAACTGCTTGTCCCCAAGCCGCCCGAGCCAGAGCAGCAGCAGATCAGTTTGCTTTGAGTTGCTGATCCCAGGCACGTGGACACTGGGCAGCTGTGCAGCTATGGATCTGTACACACATCTTTGCCTGGGCGTGTACGTACACACATAAGTCTGGCCATGTGAGCACACTTGTGCATAAATGCATGCCACAGCTATGCAGCTGCGTAGTCTGCATATGTGCAACACATCTGTACAGAGGCACACACATAAGAAATGCACGCACATACACGTACATGTGTGTATAGCATATAGCAGAACTTTCACAGACACACACTGCACACAGATGGCTAGCTACATGTGCCTGTATGTGTACATAGACACAGTATGTGTATAAGCATATAATGCTTGTGTGTCTACATATATGTGCATATACACAGTATACATGTGCATATATGAGTGGAGGGAAAAAGTTATTCAAAGAATTATAAAACCCAGTGAAAGGGACCCAAACCAGACATTTGCAGTTCTGTGCCTTAGAGAGCACATGCCCTATTGTTTTATGCTCATTCCCTGGCTCCCCAGTTCCTTGTTCTGGAGCAGTTCAGGCATTAGCATTTCCATGGGGTAGGTAGATTTATTCCCTGAAGAAAACCTTGACCGAGGACGGCTCCAGAGTCGCTGCCAGAATGCTGAGAAGGCTTCTGGCTGAGCCTAGCTCCAGGTCATTCTGAGGGTCCTTGAACATGGCATTGTGGGGCCCAGTGCCTGACCTTTCTCCTTTCATGGCTCCTGGTTGCCTTTTCCTTCCTGAGAAGATGCAGCTGGGCTGCTTGTCTCGGGCTCCTCTCACTGAGCTTTTGTTGAGTTCATCCTTTGCCTTTGTTTTTCCGATTGGAAGGGCAGCCCTTGACTAATCGCCTTTTCGGTATAAAAGAACATCTGGGGATGGGAAGTAAGCTGATGTAAAAGGTGGCGTTTCTCAGCGTACAAGCCTAGAGTTCTTTTGTTCTATGGGCCTTTTTGTTTAGAACTTGATTTTCATGGAGGTCTCTTATGGCCCCCACAGGTGTCTCCCTCCCCAGAGATCCTGACCTTATAACAAAGAGATTTTAAGAATTCATTTTTACTTTTTTTCCCAGGCTCATACTCTTTCTCCCTCCCCCCTCTTTCCCTCATTGAGGTAACCAGAAAACCCAGTTTAGAAAAGAAAAACACAGCCATACAAATGAACACCCAGACGCAGGATCTCTCCTGACCCTGACTTCTGCACCAAGGGCGGATCTGGGTCCTTGGAGGCCCACACCACTCAGCCTCCATGGCTGTTGGCGTATTTGCCACGATCTTGGAGGAGGGGGTCACCAAGCCTGGGGAAACTTTCTCTGCCTCTCTTGGGAGGAGTTTTTCTGAGCAAGAGGAAAAGGGTGCTAGGGGGAGAGTTAATAGGTGCTCTGATCCCCTCCAAAACCTCAGGGAATCCCACAGGGGTTCCTGTGCTGTTGTCAGGGTGGCGTGAATTTCCCTGGATGAGCCTTCAGCCCAGAGAGGGGCCTTTCTCGGTGTGTAGCTCCTTTGTGGCTTGTTTGTTGAAAAGTGGAACTTCTTCAGTTTATTATTGTCAGTCTGAGAAAACAGATTCTCCCTTTAGAAAGTATTTTTCCCAACTCTGCTCACCTCCTACCCAAGAGCCAACCTTAGTAGGGATCTGTCATGTGCCAGGCCCGCCCTGTGTTTGTCACTGTCTGAGTCCTCTCTTCCCAAGGGCGCCTCCTCCTGGGCCCGCCTACGACCACTTGGGGGGCTCGGCAGGGGGACGAGTGCCGGGCCCCCTACTTTGGTTTAGCATTGTAGGATGCGGGAGGTCTCTAGTGTCATGCTGGGATTGCCAGAGACACACTCTTCCCTCCTAGTGGATAGGAAAGGAGAGGAATGGCCCATGGTAGGGTGATGCTTTCTTGGAGAAAACTTTGTGGGAATTGAGTGCAAGAGGTGGGCCTCGGCTTTTGGGGCTTACTTTTATGATTTTCTGAAAGGAACAGCTTAGAGAGGAAGAAGTCAGTGTTTTGTTGGAGAGAGCGGTCAGAATCCTGGCGCTGGCAGGGAACTTTAAGGCTGCCCAGGGCAGTCAGTGCTCTGTCCCTGAAGGGGTATCATTTTCCCAGCCTTTCCCTATAACCCCTGCGAGGCCTGTGGATTAGTTCCTCCCCTTGAAGCTGCTGGGCTGGGCAGAATTGGGCCTAGTGTCCTAAGATCCAAATTCAAATCAGGCCTCAGAATCTTTAAATATGAAACTTGGGCAAGTTCTTTCTGCCTCAGTTTCCTCAACTGTAAAATGGGGAGAATACTAGTGTAGTTGAGAGGATCAGATGAAGTGACAGTCGTAAAGCACTTGCCTGAGCATATACTAGGTGCTTAATAGGTGCTTGTTCCTTTCCTTCTCTCCTTTTGTGGATCTCTTCTGTACTTTATGCCTTTCCCTTCACCTCAGGGGTTCTGAATCTCCGGTTGCCTGGGGCAGCCCTGGACGTCCAGCCCTGCTTAGAATCTTATTGTAAATACACAAAATTAAGTGTAGAATGACAAAAGTATTCACATAAGAGCAAAATACAGTGGCCAGATACTAGGGGGAAAGTGAGAAGCCCAGCTGGCCCTGGGGTCCCCACGTTCCTGGCCACACTTGTGCTTAACTTTTTCTCTGAAAGTATTGTTCAGGGAGTGATGGCTTCTTTTATTTCAGTTCTCTAAAGTGGGGAACTCCCAGGGATGGAGTGATTAGAGCATCCTTAAAGAGCTGGGAGCCCTTCCTGTGGAAGAGCCTGTGCTTTTAGGGACCATGGACAGGGTTTGGGGGCTTGGGACTCCAGCCTCAGGCAGGCAGCCTTCACCTCGCCCTATGCTCTCCTGCAAGGAAAAGAATCCAGGGCAGATTGGGGTAGGGGAATTGCCTCTTTGTGAACTGTTATACTTAGATATTTAATTTGCATTAAATTTTGGGACTTCATATGAAAATTATCAGGCTTTTCAAATTTTGCTTCTTAAGTTTTGGGAAGGAGGTCTTTGGATGGAAGCAAGGTCATGTCCCTTGGCAGTTTAAAAAAGTCATCTACTTTGGTGATTGCCAAGATTTTTGTGGCCTAAGATAAAGAAAGAATTGAACTCTAAGGGAACTGGGTCTTACCAGATTTGCATTTTGGGGAAGATTACATCAGCTAAAACTGAACTTGTTCACTTTAGCTCATACTGGTGTCTTCACCTTCTGAAGTCAGTATCAACCCATACTGCCGTTTTGATTTGTCCAATCCCTAAGCTGGCTAATGTGGGAAATGGTTTTGTGTCTAAACTTTATTCCAATGGGGTTTATTTCTTTTGCCTTCTCAGTGGGTGGGGGAAGGGAAGAACAAGTGTCTGAAAACAAAGTGGAATAACTTAACATATAACTGTAAATAAAGACAGTTGATGCACTAATACCTCTTTCCCCAGGGACATTATAACACCACACACAGCTCTGATTTTTCATCAGGATGGTAGAAAATGTCTCCATTCTCTCCAAAGAGCCAGTAATAAAAATGAAGTCTTAGAATGTTGCCCTCTCTAACTAGCTCCTTTGATGGCATCTGGCCTTTTTTTTGTGAGAGGCAGCTCTCTCTGCTTTGCTTTTAGAGTGTTTGCTCTGAAAACACTTTTCTTTTTTAAGGTTAGCAATGGAAGCAAATTGATTTAACTAGCTCGTGAAAAGTTAAATAAATTTTTAACATGTCTCAACAAGATGTCTTTAGAATGTATCTTTAAAATTCAGAAGCACAACCTCAGATAATCTCCGAGCCTGAGGCATTGAGGTAGTATAGAGCAGGGAGGCTGGAAGAGCAACAGTTCAAATCCTATTTCCAGCCCTTAGTAGTTGGGTGGTCCTAGACAAGTCAGGTAACATCTGATTGTCTTTTCCTTGTCTGTAATAGGTGAGGAATACTAACACCTACCTCTCCTAGGTTGTGAGGATCAAGTGAGATAATATTTGTATGATGTGAGCACCATATAAAGGCTTATTCCCTGTGCTGCCATTTCCACAGTTTTAGATAAAACCTTTTCCTTTTTAAATAATGATGATCAGAATTCTCTTCTCCCTTCCCAAATAAATCCCAACATAAATAGCATCTTGAGAAGTTGGATAGTTGGTCTTTTAAGTTAAACCCAATGATTTAGAAAAAATTAAGTGATAAGAATTGGAGAAGTTACTTTCCCAAATTAGAACTCTGGGGAGGAGGAGGAGATGAGAAAATCTTTGATTACACAATGAGGTCAGTAATTATAACCATACTTGTCACCATAGCACAGGAAGTGCTTGTACCTCATCTCATTCCGCCTCTGACTCCAGATTTGTAAAATTTTAATGTTCAGGAAAAGAGCTAAATGATGACACCTTCTAGGATTAAAAAGTAACCCAATCCCACTCTACTACTCTTAAAAGGCTAGTTTTTGCCCTGTTTTGCCCTGCTTCCCTGAATTTAATTCTTGCTTTGCCCATCGAAGACTGATCCCCCCCAGAAAAAGCCCCTTCTGTTACCCAAGACTGGGCTTGTTGGGTAATGAAGACTTTGAAAAAGGCCACCGTTTTTAGTTCTTGAAAACATTCCAGGCTACCTTTTTTTTTTTTTTTTTTAGTATGTTCTAAATCCCCAAAATAATTTTTGCATGTTTTAAGTGAATGGGGGAGTACAGTGATTTTTTTGTAATGGAAGTTTTCCAGGGTCTTGTGAATAGCCATGGTCCTTCCTGGCCCTGGAAGTGCTGTTCACTCCCACAGTGCATGGATGTTCCTCTGCCAGGGACCTGGTAGAGGGTCTTGCTGGCTTGGGGAGGAGCTCGTTCTAAATGGTGATGGCCTCCCACCATTTGTTCTGTGATTAAATAGGCTTTATTTTAAGAGTCAGCCCAGGGAAAGTTCTTATCTTAGAGTTAGTTCTAGAGAGATTCGGGCTGTTTGCCTAGATCAGGCGAATTAAACTAAGCCCCCTTTTTGTTTGTCAAGCTTTCTGTGTCAGGGTATGAGGAGACTTGAAAGACCAACTTCAATAAGTTGCCTTAAATTTTGTGAAGGATTCCCCTTCAGGTAAGCTAGAGTGATCAGATGAGGCTTGTTGATGATTCAGAGTGGCGTGTGTGAAATGATCTCTCCTCATTTTTTGACCAAAAGTAATTTTCCAAATACAGAAGCCTGAGCCTTAGCCGCTCGAGTTGGCCAACTCTGCTGTTGAACTAACATGGCAGGCAGGCAGAATCTTTAGCATTGGCCCTCAGCTTAGCTCTGCCATGCAGGCTCTAATCATAGGTTAAATTCAGACTTGACTAACTAGGAGAGCTTGTGACTAGACATTTATGTTATAAAATATTATGCGTTGTTTCCTTAACTGAACTTAGTATTTTGGTGGACTTCACATTTATAATAAGTTTTATAATACATTTTTTAATGATCCGTTTTCAAAAATCACCCTTTATTTATAATTTTTTCAGGAGATAAATCTCCCCCTAAACTTGAACCATCAGATGCATTACCTCTTCCTTCAAACTCGGAGACTAATTCAGAACCACCAACCCTCAAACCAGTAGAACTCAATCCAGAGCAGAGTAAACTATTCAAAAGAGTAAAATTTGATAATGAATTATATAGCACGTCCATTCAGAAAGAAATGGTAAATGGACACACTCCAGAACATAAACCTGACAGTAATCTCAATGATTCGACAGTCTCTGCAGTAGCTGAGTCATCCACCGATGTAAACAGACGTACCTCTGTTCTCTTCTGCAAATCGAAAAGTGTAAGCCCCCCCAAGCCTGCCAAGACCACTGAGACCCAGCCAACTTCTCCACAGCTAGGGACCAAAACCTTTTTGTCTGTAGTCCTTCCAAGGTTGGAGACACTTCTGCAGCCAAGGAAAAGGTCCCGGAGTGCCTGCGGAGATTCCGAAGCGGATGAGGAGTCCCCGGGAAAGCGCCTAGACACAGGTAAACGACACTGGGGGGTGCTGCTGGCTGTGTCTGTGTTGGGGCCTCTGTGTGCCTGTGAGTGCCGGGGTGTCCCTCTGAACATGGGTGCTGTACCCATGAGTGCCTCTGTGAATGTGCGTGTGCTTGTGTGTGCGTGCGCTCGTGTGGCTGCTGGAGAGACAAATGGGTACGATTTTTGGCAGCTGCAATTTTGATTCTTTAAAAAAACAAGTCAGCCAGTTTAGTTACCATGCTCTGCGGTGTCCATCTGGTCAGGCTTGTGCTCTGCGTCTTCCCAGTTGTCCCTTGGAGTCTGACTGCAAAAGTGAGTGCCGAGGTGGGTTTCCAGCGAGATTCCCCATGCCTCTAACCCTGCCTCGGCCCTATCACTGTTGCCTTGTTTGTCTCTCTTTATCCCACGTAGCTTTCGTCTCCAGGAGAGAGGAGCAAGCCACGGTTACATTGTCCAGAAGCCAGAGAGCTCCCTCCTCTAGTGCTTAGTCCCCAACACGAGCTCAGACTGGTTTGAGAACAATGTGATTGCTGCCTTTCCTCTAGGCCCCTTTTGGTTTTGTTCTGCACACACCGAGTTGGGGTGTCTGCCCTGCTGCTCATGGTGGGGTGGTGAAAAGAGGAAGGACACATGTCCATAGGCCTGTAGCCTGCAGCCACCAGGGTCATGGACCCTCTCTGAAGCCACTCGGGGGGGCTACCGCAGCTGGATGCTTGGCAACTGCCCTGCACGGCCATGGCCAGATGGGGGCTGGCCACGTGAAGTGTTGTCAGGACTGAGTGAATAGCCTTTCCAGCAGGGTGGGTAAGAAGGGGAGATGGTCAGCTCGGAAGCTGGCCTCCATAGAGTTTTATGTTCTCCTTTTCTTGGTGACCTTTGCCAAAGGACATTTTCCTTTACAGAAATCCTTGTTCCCGGTTCAGGTGCTGCTTCTCTCTCACAGTCTGTTCTTGGAAGGGTTGAACTAGGAAAGGTGGGAAGGCCCTCAGTTAGTCTGGTGTGGGGTTGTTCTGTCCCTGAAGCATTTATGTCCATGTACCTGGAGCGGGCGGAACACCTTGATGGGCTCATCTCCCAGTCTGAGCTCCTCTCCTTTTTCTTACCACTGCCCTGTGGTTTGACAGAATGGACAGGACTGATGACTTTGTCTCATGGGTTCTCCCGATCGATGGACCCTGCAGGTGGTGAGCCACGGTCTGCGCCCCTCGGTCCATAGGCAGCAGATCGCTTTGGTCTGTGTGTTGTGGACCTGTCAAAGGTCACTCCCTGCTGGCTTAACCTCCAGAAGCCCAGGATGGAGCGGGCTTATCATGGAAGATTGTCATTGAGCCCTGCTACTCCTATGGCCAAACCTGGGGCTGATTTGCCTCAGTTTGACCAGTTACAGCTGATCAAAACGCTGGGATTTACGACAGGGACATCTCTTTTATTTATTTTTCTTTGGGAAGTAGTGGGTAGGGCATCATGCCAGGCTCTTGTCAAGCCTGCCAGAGCTTAGCTTCCCCCATATTGGAGGTTTTTGTCATTCCTTCTTGGGTGTCAGGATGGGATCAGAGCTCCCAGAAAGACTGAAAAGCAGAAGATAGATTTATCAGGTGAGACACCAGTGTTTGGACCGGCTTGGCCAGTCTGCTTCATTTGTGACACCGGGACCTTTAAGGGAAGAGTCCCTGGCTTGGTCTGGTATTTGTCATAGACCCCTTGCTCTGTCATAGACCCCTTGCTTTGTCAGCATGGCACACAGCCTCCTTGGGCCTGAGTTTCTTTCTCTGTAAAAGTGAGTCAGTTCTCAGGCATTCTGAACTCCCTTCTGCACTCAGTCATTCTTGAGAAAACCCCAAGTCATCCTGCTAAATTTTAAATCCTTCTGTTATCATATAGCTTAATTTAGTTAGAGATATAATTTTTGTTTGAATTTCCCTTATGAGATAAAATTATAGGCAACATTTTATGTAGATTAATTTTGAAAACTGTTTGGGGTTGAATGTATACAAATACAAGATAGTTGAAGAAATTGTCCATACCCATAAGAAAATTTCCATTTTCTGTAACTATTCAGAGACCCTTTCTTTTTGAGGAATTAACTTGCATTCTGATCCATTTAGGTGTCTATAAAATATTTTGTGTCAGCAAGTGGAATACGTATTTAAAAGTTTTTTGAAGTCTATTAGTTTCTAATACCGGACTACAGATTGATTTTCTTTAATGAAAGTCAATTTTTGAAATGAAAGCTTCCTCAGTGAAAAAAATACAGGATTTTAAAATTGTTTGGATCTAAGTTATCTTGTCATTGAAAAATCCATTCTGAATCAGTCTGGCAATATTTTCCTGGATTTTGTTGAGCTTAATGTGGTACATCCTAGTTCCATTCAATTGTGAAAATGATCTTATCTCTTTTGGTGATCACCAGAAAGAAAAAATGGGAGTGTTTGGGGTGCCCAGGATTAGCTTATATTGTTTAAGGGAAAGTTGTGGGTAGGAATCTTGACTTTTCATGAGTAGTTGACCCAAGTTGATCACATTTCCATGTCTGAAATCTTGTACCTTGTCTATAGATGGTCACGCTGTCTCTTCACTGGAGAGAGAAGAAATGGCAGCCACCGTTAAAATTAAAATTGTTCAGTCCATTCCCTGTTTTTCTAACAGAAATGTTTATTTATAGATTTGAATGTTTATTCTCTTTAGTACTTTCTTCATTATGTCATGATTTGTGTGTGTGTGTGCGTGCATGTATGTGTGTATTAAATACCTTTTGGCTACATTTAAACTTGATGTAGCTAATAAGCACTGTTCCAGTAAAGAATTATTAATAAATAATCTCAAGCTGAGTAGAAATTTTTTTTCCTCTGAGGTACTTATTTGTTCATATCTCATATGGGTCATACTCTGTTGAAACAACTTACTAATCATGTCTTTTGCAATTAGAATAGCTTGTTCTTGGGACTCCCTTGACACGCACTTTTCAGAAAATAATCTTCAGCTGTCCTTTTCTCCATTTCTCTTTTGATGCTTAATCCTCAGCTATTTTATAGCTTCCTAGTGGTGACCCTGATGTGTTGTGTTAGGAGGAATTGGGCTTGATTTTGATTGAGTAACTTTCTCGTGGGACCAGCCCCAAGAAGATACTTTTTTTTTTACACATTTAATTCTGACTGAAATGGAGCTTTCTGCTTTCTTATTCCAGAATGCCAGTAGATTTCAGTGGAAGCATGATGAATTCCTAAGCACTTCTGAAAAAGATGCTTAACACGAAGTTTTCATGACCCAACACTTTGCCAAGAGCCTTTAGTAACATTTCCACTAAATCAAAATTCCATCATTCAGGAACTCCAGGGAACCTGTCATTTGATGTGTCTGTCTGTTTAATGAACACTCTTACTACACCGGGCTCATCCCAAGTTTCTCTGCTTCTCTTGAGCTGTTGATCCAGACCAAAGTACCTGGGGGCAAAGTTTGAGAACTTGTCAGTTCCTGTCAATCATATGTGTCTTCATCTGAACCTTTGGTTGTCTTCCACAAGCCCTGGGATTTCTTGCTCCATTTTGCCTTCTTTCTCTGAGGACTTGGAAGTATTCTGAGCCTTGGTGATCCTTGTCAAAGATTCATCAGGGCACCCTGAGCCATAGGGATGCTTTCCAGTTTTCGACAGTGCCTTCCAAGGTCATGGATTCAGATCCTGTTCAAGCTCACTCAGACTTACTCAATCATGCAACTTTGTTGGGGTTTGGGGGTGTATTTGGAAAGTCGCCTCTTTGGAGAGCCATATGCTTTTCTGTGGAAGAAAGTAGTGACATCCCTTCAGCCGGAGTGAGCATCATTCTTTTATCCTTCATTGGAAGCAATTTAGAAAAAATATGAATACTCTAGTCTTGATGGATGGCACATTTGAAGAAGGTTGTATTATTATCTTGATAACTTTTTCTTTTCTTTTGTTTTTTTTTTTTCCATAAATAATTATTTCTTTATCAAAAATGAATACCCAAGCCAGCAACTAAGCTTCCATTTTGATGCTTCCTCTTGTGAAAATCTTGTTAGCTGGTTCTAGCTATGTGAAAGATTTATAGATGTGTCTCAGTGTCTTTGGACTGCAGTGGATGTATTTGTTTCCTTTCAGTCAGACTAAATGGCTTTTTCACTGTTTTCCAGGTTCTCATATTTACTAATATGCCGGGGTATTTATCTCTTTGGATCCTAATTATTTTCTGTTATCTTCAACTTGGATTGGAATTCTATTAACTGATCATTTTGGAACGCAGAAAGACCATTGCATTTCAAGTAATTATGCTGGATCACGGTGGAGACGCCGGCCATCCTTAAAACAAATCAAAAACATGAACATGTTGGAGGAAAATCTTTGACATTTATGAACCTAAACTCTTCATTCAGTCCATTCCCCCATCTCTGTAAGTTAAAAGTCATACATGTTGCGGTTCTCTGTGACATTGGTCCCTTTTTTCTCCTCTTCCATCTCTCCAGTTCCCAGAATTCATAGCTCTTTGTTTGTAAGGGCTGTTTGGGAAGGTTTTATTCATCTGGTCAAAGTTTCCCTTCCATTGAACAGTATAGATATGCATAGCATTGTTTGTTTATTTAATAGTCAATTTAACCCTGCTCTATTTAAAAAGAATATGATTGGCTGGCAGACATCGTCACTGTGCATTCAGAGTCACAAAAGCATTAGAAAGAGAGTGCTTCAGGAGAGTACTGGACAAGACCCACAGTCCTCCTGCACCTTTGAATGCTTTGTAGTACCTGAGGCACAGCATCACTAGTGAATGTCTCTCCATCTGGCTTTTGTCAGCAGACTTTGGAGCCACTACTTGCAAACTTCTGGAATAGAATCACAAACAATGGAGCAGATCTAGGGTGACCCATTTTTCTGGCTTTTGGGGTTCTCCCCACTCTTCATTTCTTTTCATTATTCTCTTGAAAGAAAATTAATTCATAATGAATTTGTTCACAGCATCAAATTCTTTCTAGATTAGCAGTAGCGGTAGTTGGTTGAAACTTGAGATTATAAACCTTTTAAGAAATTATCTTAAATGAGAAGAATCTTTCTCTAGGACTAGGGACTAGTTTTTCCTTCACTCATGCTTTTAATACCAGCTAACTTGAATCTTTCAGCACTTTTCTCTTGACAAGATAATACCGATTATGGGACGTGGGGTGGTCTGACCTTTCTTGGATTTTATGAAGTTTTTAGAATTTGGACCCTGGAGATTTGCTGTAGAAGCATTGAAGTATCTAGGTATGATAAGTTGTGTGTTGTCTTTTAAACTTCCCCCTCATCATATACGTACACACACACACACTCCCACCCACCACACTCACACAGATGTTTGAGTCCACCGAAGGCTTCTTAGATCCCAGCTCACACTGATATGTCCTGTAGCTTCTGCCAGGCTGGGAGCCCCTATAGTGCTGGGAACCTTCCCTCTTTCAAGGATATTGATGTGATGATGCAAAGCACTCTGGCTCCCAAAGGGAAGCCTCTACTAGGAGCTCCCCTAGAGTCAAGCCAGTGAACAGTTAGTTCAGTGAATTTGTTGTTAAGAACAATAACTATTATATACTTGTGTGTATTATTGATTTCGTTTTCATATTTAGTGATTTCTGGATATTTTCCCTTCCCATTATAAAACTGGTCATCAGTAAAAAAGGTCAAGGTCTCAAACAAAACATTTAGGTTTCAGTGAAACGGAATTGAATGATTAACAAATAACAAACAATCGAAGTTTTGGTCGGCCTTTCCTTCCATTACTGCTCAGCTTCTGCCATGTTTAGCTCTGATTTTTTTCCTTTTCTCTTAAAAAAAAAAAGAGCCAAAAAAACCCACAAAAAAACAAAAAAACCAAAACACAAACTTGCCATGAGTCTTCATACCTGTTCTGCTCATTTCCTTCCATGCCTGGTGTCCGTTTCAGGGCCAGGCATATGAAGAGCCCAGTAGATACAGGTGCTAAAATATGAAAACTTGATAACTTCTGCTTTCAGCTAGAGGCAGGGGAGGAGAGAGTTAGCTTCAAGAGTGATTTCTTGTGGCCGAAGCCCCAGGGGCCCCAGTCATCTGGTTAGAGCAAATGTTGTTGCAGTGCTGGTGGCAAGGGCTGCTTCTGGACCAGGCTGCCCATCTCTAAGTGACTCTGGGAGACGAGCCTCGCCTTGAAATATGGTCTCCAGCGTGATGGGCATCAGCTTGTGCTTTCTGCTCTTTGCTTGGACGCTTGATTTACCCCATGACATAGAAAGGGTCGGAGAGTAGGCTAAGGCAAGATGGGGGGGGACATGTGCTCATGTGCCCGGCCCGTGATGACTGCTGAGGATAGACCGGCCGGCCACTCCTCAGGGGCTCACTCTGCTGACTGCTGGGGAAGGGCAGGTTAGGAGCCAGGGAGAAGTGAAGGGGGCCATTGAGGGCTGGGTGGGAAGGATAGACTCTTCCACACTGATCTAGTTAATGCTCTGTATTCCAAAAGATTCAGAGCAATCCACAGAGATTGGATTTTTTTCTTTTTTGTGGATGAAGTTTTACACTGTTTGAATGGGGATGTTTGAGCCGCAGATTTATTTCTGTAGGAGTAATTTGGGGTGACATTTGTTGAATTTCCTTTTTTCCCCATGATAATTGTCTATGACTTAATAATGGGTTGCTTGAATAATGGGCCTTTGGAGCACAGGATCAAGGTGTGGTTTACTCGGTGTCGAAGACTGCAGCTTCCTCTGAGTGGAGACTCTTGCTCACATTTTCCTTTTGGCTTTATTGGCAGAGCTTTATTGATTTTTCTTCATTTGACGAGTAGCCCCCATTTTGCCACGTTGCTGATTAGAGGATGACTATTGAAAAAGCATGCACTGGACCTTGGTTGGAGACACTGCAGCCTCCCCCCAAGGAAGCCTCTGGTCTCATTAATTCCCAGTTTCTCTTGGTGGTAGTTGTTGGCAGCTCAGCAAATAAGGGGATGTGGTCTTTGACTCTCTGGGCACCCGCAAGAGGGAGGAGGAAAAGGGCCTTGGGCTGACTGTGGCTTTTTCCTGTTGGGTGTGTTTGGGGAGCCAGAATTCAGGAAAGACTTGGGGAATATCATGGGAGAAGTGCAGAGCGGCCTGGAGAAGCCTGCTGGTTTTCCACTGGGGAGAACGTTTTTCTGTTTGGAGAGTCCTTTTTCAGAAGCAGATTAAAACAAGCAAGCCAAGCCTTAGTGTTAACCATTTGTCCTTTGCACAAAGGACAGGATCATTTGTTCACAAATCTTCAACTGTGAAAAGCGGTTAAGCCAGAATGATGGTAGAGCATCAGTGCTCAGCACCTGTAGACCCCACTTTTCTGCCAAGGGAAGCAATGGTTTTTCTTTGGGCAGAATAATCAGGAAAACTTTGTTTTCTCTATAAACATGCTTAGTTGTGTATTTTGAGTATAGAGTAACCTTATATCTTTATCCTGCTTTGAGTTCCTTTTTTGTTTTATTTAGAGCTGGTAAAAGTCTTCTTGAGAATCAGATAGAACTGATAAAACATTTGCAAAAAAAGAAATTCCCTGGAACCTCAACATCTAGGCCGACCTTTTGATAAATGCTCCCCTTACTATGAGTTATAAAGTATACATGTAAAAGAGATCACATGCTGCCAGTTTGCCTTTTTTTTTTTTTTTTTTTTTTTGAGATAGAAAAGGCTCAGACGCTTATGGTTTTCCCCTGTGGCTTTGGAAATAGTGTCTAAACCTTGAAGGATGACCTCACCATTGGGTCATTTATCCCTGATCCCTGAAGCCTTTTGGTGATTGGGGAGATTGGGGGGCAGCTCATGCAGGTACTTGCCTCTTGGTGACATCAGGGAGCTGTGCTCTCTCCGTGGTCCAGGTTGTCAGTTTAGGACCTATGCCTTTTCTTGTGTTGGGCAGGACCCTGGGGTCATTTTAAATTTCCCAGGAGATCCTACTACCTTCCTATGAATCTGGAGTGGCTTAGCCAAGGGGATGGACGTAAGCATAAGATGCTTACTGATTGGGTAACCCTGGGCTGGTCTCTGTCCCTCTGCCTGCCTCAGTTTCCTGAACTGTAAAATGGGAACAGCGAGATTTCCTTCCTGAGGTGCTGTGAGGATCAAATGAAGTAATAGAACATACTTTCCAGTCCATGCTGGTCAGGGCCAGCATCCTTAATAGCATCCCTCTTGCTCATTTGCGGTCACTCCACTTGGTTGAAGGGTTTTTCAAACTTCACTCTTTACACAGACATTTCTGGAGAAATAATCCCTCTGAAAGAAGGCATTCCCTGTTTGGGTCGGAGCCCGGCCAGGTCTTCCGGTCCGTAGGCTGTCTGCATCACTGAGCCTTCCGCAGCAAGGGCAACTAGGAAAGTGAAGGGAAGCCACCTTCCGTGGGCTTTCGGGCCTGGGTCTCTGACCTGGGGGACAGGAAGATGGGAACGTGGGAGCCCCGGAGAAGTGACGGGCAGCACAGTCTGGTGGACTGGAGTCCGATCTCTCAGCCGTGGCCCGTCCCAGCCACCATTAGTAGCATCTCCTGTGGGTGCCACGTCTGGGACCTGGCTTGCTGCTGCCTTGGAGATAGGGAAGATGGGAAGGGAAGAAAAGAAGCAAAGGAAGAAATTGTCAGCTCCTACACCATCGGTTGTTGGGGGCTGGAGGTGTGTGAGGGCAGAGCAGCTGCTGTGGGGCAGAATGCACTCGGGCCGGCTTGTCTGTATGAGGCTCACCGAGTTTGGGATCAGGCTCTGCCAAGGCTGTGTGAGAAGACCCCTTCCTGACTGCAGGGCTACGGGGTGAGCACACCCACAGTCCTTGAGCTCCGGGACTGTTCTTAAGGCCGGGGGATGGGGAGGTGAGGCTGTACTTGGGGGTGCTCACACAGTCTCTCTGGCTTCCAGAAGCAGGGCCCGTCTTTGTTGTTAGGAACTTGGGAAGCCAGAGTTGCTGCCGCAGCCAGAGAGCCTCCCTAGGCCCTTTTAGGAACGCTGATGTTTTCTTCGCCGTCACTTGGGCTTTGGACCATGGAAAGGGCACCCAGCTTGGCAGTCTAGCCGGGGGTCCATGGCACGGCCGGGGGCTTCCTGACACTCGGTCCCCACTGCTGCCCATGCTCAGCTGTGCGCGGCGCTCTCTGTCTTTGTCTTCCAGGTCTGTCCAATGGCTTTGGAGGCGAAGCCAAGGAGCCAGAGCCGGACGACGGCCCTGGACGGAGAGTGGAGCCCCGGCGCCGCTGTGCGTCCGAGTCCAGCATCTCCTCAAGTAACAGCCTGCTGTGTAACTCCAGGTGAGCGGGGCAGCCAGAACCGGGGATGGGGGTTTGGATGTAGCCTCTGGGGCCGTGGGGAGTCGGGGGTGTATGGGCCCAAGCCAGGAAAAGGCCCAGAGCCCTTGGAAGCCCCTTCAGACTTGAGAGCTTCCTCCTCCACTGATCATCACCTCTTATATTGGGTGATGGAGCTTTGCCTTGAGGCTGAGTAGAAGGCCCAGACTTTTTGGACATCTCAATCCTCTGTTAGGGGTGTCCCAAGTGGCTGAGGGAGCAGCCCTGCAGAGTGCCTGCACCCTCCCCTGTGCCCCCAGGTCCCCCTGTACAGTGTGGAATCATGTGGTCCTCCTGAGCGTGGGGGAGCACATGGGTGAGTTCCTCACTCAGCTCCCTTGGGGCTGCCCACTGCCTTGGTTCTGACCGTCTCTATCAATGTTCTGTTGTTCTGTAGCTTACCAAAGTGTGGCAAGGGCAAGCCGGCTCTGATCCGAAGACACACGCTGGAAGATCGGAGCGAGCTCATCTCTTGCATTGAAAACGGGAACTATGCAAAAGCCGCAAGGATCGCAGCGGGTCAGTAAAGAAGCTCTTCCTTCTCTTCCCCCCTGTCTTCCCCCACCCCACCCATCCACCCACACACACACACAAGCCCTGGAGCTCCTTCCTGGCTTTTCTGGTTAGACAGAGTCCTTGCAGCCAATCAGAGATAGTTGTAATTGAGCAAAACTAGCTGGATGTTGGCATAGGGCTTGGTTCTGCTTGCCTCCGGTGTGCTGCCTTCATCTTAGCCCACGCTCCCCTGGCCTCCTGGTCGCGAGCTCCCCCTCACGGTCCTGGTCTGTTCCCCACCTCCTTGGTCTTTTGTCCCTTTGATGGGCACCATCTTTGCTTCCAATCGTTTGGTGCTAGCTTTGCTGGAAATCTTTTTGGTGTCCAGTGGTCCTTTTTGGCAAGGGCCTCTTTGGGGGTCTTTGGGTCAGAGGCACAGACTGGTTTTTGAGAGATTTAAAAATTACTGCTTTGTCACGCGCTTCCTTCTCTCCACCTTGTCCAGCCGAATCCGAAATCACCCAACCAGCTCCCAGAGATTCAGTCTTTGTCCCTGACCATTGATTCTTAAACTCTCTGGGCCTTAGCTTCAGAGACGCCTGACAGGTCTCATGACGGAGGACCAGGGAGCCATGAGCAGATCCAGGAGCACAGATCTCACATGGCACCAGATTCTCGGTCAGGTGTGCTCCCCACTTCTCCATACAAGGACCAACCATCTGATTTACTGTCTGAGAGGCGGGCGCATTAAAGAGTCACTGAAGAACTGACAGAGGCAGAGATCTCAGCAGGGACAGATGGACCATATTAAATTGGGGGACCCCCTCCCCAAACACTCCAACTCAGGCTGTTAGTAATGGTGACCCATGGTTTCCTATGGCACGGGGCTTTTGGGGGAGATGTTTATGTGTGGCCAATTCCTGATAATAAAACTGTATCCTGAAGACCAGCAGCCAGAGAGGTACAGGACCGAGGGGTTGGGAGAGAGGGAAGGACTGCTATGCTCCTCTTGGCATCAGCATCTGTGGAAGTTGCTATACTGTGGGTACCTCTGACCCTGGGTCACAGTCTTCCAGGAGCCCTGAGGAGCGCTCACTGGGAGCCCGCAGCTGCCTGGCACAGCCCATCCTGGCAGTATAACAAAGCCCCTCCCTGACAGGTACGGTGCCGTCCCTGTTCGGCCCTCTTCCCCACCAGCCCTGTTAAGTGCTGTCTTCTGTAGCAATGGCTCTCTTCAACTTTTATTTGATGTTGCAAGCTGACACTTCCTTGTCATTCTAAAATCAGTGTGGCCAATTTGGACTCCTATCTTTTCCCTGCAAATCCCATTAGTGTTGAAGCCATTACCGTCTGAGTCCCCTGACTTATAGTTTTGTTGGCATCTAGGTCCCTATCCCCAGACACTTGTAGCCTGCTGGTTGTCTCTCAGTCCTTCTTCCACAGGCAGCCTGATCTTGTCATACTCCCACTGAATAAATTCTTGTGGTTCCCTTTTATCTCTGGGTTCAAATAGAAGATGCTCTGGTTGCTTTTTAGAGCTCTTCTGCCTTTTATCTGAGCCTCCTGCACGTGTTCTGTGATACTCCGATGGGATCTCCATGCCATTCTCCATGGCTGCTTTCTACCTGCTGAGCTTCCAGACTGTCTCCGAGAAGCCTTTCTCATTCCTCTCGCTGCCATTGCCTTTCCTCTGAGATGATCTCTTTCTCCCTTTTAGAATATTGGTTCCTTGTGTGTTGCCTTTCTCTAGCACTTAGCCCAGTGTCCGGTAGACAGTAGGTGCCCATTCAGTGCTGGCTGCTCTTGGTCACAGTTCACCATCTTGCGTTGTGATCCCCTTCCCCAGAGGAAGACGTCCACGGCATTAAAAAGTCATTAAAGTCCAAGAACGGGACAAAAGCGGGACAACCATCAGGGACCTGAGAGGCAGCAGGGGATCGGGGCGGCTGCAGCACTGCTCCACTGCATTGGCTTCAGCCTCTGTTGGATCACTTATTCTGCTCTTCCCCTTCTGCCTGAGGATGGCTTCTGGGCTGGGGGCAGACCCTCTCCTCACCCTGCCTGCCAGGATGGGCTCTCAGAGCCTCAGGGGAGAGTTGGGACACCAGAGGTGGTGAGCAAGCCCTCCAACAGAGGCGCTGGGCTTTGCCACATACCTCGTACATCCTGGGACTCTCGGCCAAGTGGGCGGCGAAGAATCATGGGGGAGGCCCACGGTTTGTAGGGACCATTCAGGGAGAAACCAGGGTCCCATCTGTTTGGAAAGTCTTGCTCTAAGTGAGTTTAGTGGAAGGATTGTCAAGCAGGTAGGATAGCTGATGTTCACCTCTGAAAGGTGGCAAGAAGTATTGTTTCATGGGTTGTTTTGGTCTTCTCCTGTTGCATTGCTCATGATAATACATATTGGGGAGGGGAAAAAAAAACAACCTATCCTGAAAAAAAGCAGCTTGGGCATTAGTCAGCCCCTGTGGAGGGAAAGTCCATGGAGATGTTGGTGACGTCCTTCAAAGCCAGTTAGACTCTGATTCTCAGGCTCTTCAGTGAGAAAGTGCAGATGGTGAGAAACATCGATCACAGTAGATCAGGAAAAAGGAAGCAGCAGCCAAGGAAAGTTTGGAAGCCTAACGCCGCTGCGTCTTGCATACTTCATCATCAAGAAAAGCTGATGGATAGCTTGGTCCTGGGTGTTGTGCAGGGAAGCATGTTTATATCAAAAATTCAAGAGGCAAAAAGCACTTTATGGATGCGGGAGACAGTTCTGTTGTCCGAGTCCTGACTTCTGAGAGCAAAGATTGAAAGGAAAGATGGAGAAAGATAAGACAGGCAATTGAAGCAGCCCAACCTGACTTGATGAAAAGTTATGGAGAGAGACATCGATTCAGATGACAATAATTTCATTTAAATACTTAATTTAATAACTAAATAAAGATGAAAGCTTTTTAACTTCTGTCAGAGTGCTTATGGATTTAGTTGCCAAGGGAGATGGCAGACAAAGGTTTTGAAGGTAATCTTGTTTAGAAATTCTTACAGACCAGAGACCATTGTGGGGAGCAAGACACCCCCCATCTTCTCTTCCCCCCTCCCCGCCTCTGCCTCCCCCCGCCTCTCCCCCGGAGATGCAGTGGTTATTGTTGAATAAAAGCATGTTGAGAGGCATGACTAAGAGTCACCCAGATGGCATTTAAGGAAGAGATGTGCAGAAATTTTTGTACCCAACAATTTTCATTATTGGGCAGCACAATGGCTACCCCAGGTCCTCACACCATCTTCTAGTACACTTAGAAATGGTACTGATGGAGACAAGAAGGGATGGGGGGCAGCTGCCAGCCAGGATTGGGTATTGACCCTGGAGAGCTTGGCTAGCAATGGCCCCTGCCAGCAGCCAGGAGTGGGCATTTCCTCCTGGAAGTGGGTCACACTAGAAGTGGTGCTGGTGGAGATCAGAGAGTAGATGGCCGCTGTTGGCCCGGACTGGGCTCCATCCCGACAGAATAGACAGCAAGCTAGAAATGGTTCTGAGGAGGTGGCTGTCACCAGGCCTGTGCCCCTGTTGTAGACTTGAGTGCCCTCACTGATGAATGGGCTGCTGAAGGGACAGTAGGGTTGCCTTCTTTGTATCTGGCTTGGGCAGTACCAGGGACGAGTGGGTTCTCCCATGGAGGGGACACAGCATGCCCTTAGAGCTCCCTACACTGCCCAGCTGGTGGCTGGGTGTTCTTGGAGCAATGTGCTATTCAGAGGCTTTCTTCCTTCTGGCTTTCATCTGACTCCACATCACACGTTATTCAGAATTTCCTGAAAGATAAAGTCACAAAAAGCCTTATAGGGTCTTCTGACCCCAAACCTTGCTGAAGACACCAAACCAGGTGGCCCAGAGTACCCAGGATCAGCCCTTTGGCCCCAGGGGTCTGGCATGGTGGCCCCTAGGAGAAGGCTTCCATGATCCTCCTGAGGCTTGATCCCACTTTTCCTGCCAGGAAGAGAAAGCGGGCAAAAGATGCCCCTTGTCCAGCCTCTGGCTGGGATTCTGAAACGCCTCTTCCAGCATTACCCTTCCCTCGTCTTGATGCAGTCTTGCCCCTTTCGTCATTCTGTCCTCCTGCTAGCTTTTTGGGCCTCTGGTGGGTTTCTCGGATCCTTGATGGCTCGGCCCCAGGCCTCATGCCCAACCGGTACTTTGTGGTTGCCGCTCCCGCGTCCCCCGTCGCCTGGATGGTTGGAGTCCCCTCTTAGGTTAAGGTTGTCCCTGTCATGGTGCCACTCCAAAAGTTAGGGGTGGGATGAGGTGACACCCTTGATTTGGTTCCTTCGGCTTTCATTCTACCCAACTGTCCTCAAAGTGTGCTCACCCTGTGCCAGGGGTCCTGGCAGAGGCCCACGGGTTGCCCTCTGGGCTGGAATGACTGCCACCTCCTTTGGGGAGCCTGTGAAGACCCCAAAGGGCTGTCCCTGGCCCTTATCTCATAGACATTTCAGAATGGCTGGTGTCTAGCCTGGAAGAAATCTGAGGAGCCCGAGGTGGAGGGCAGTGTGAAGCCAAGGTGGTGGTGGGGATGAGGGGAACCCTTTGGGAGCCGGCTGCCGGGCTCCCTCGCCGTGGGGGGTGTCTTTGGGAGTGTGGTCAGCTGGGTCAGCGGTGCAGGGGTCAGCTGGTGTGGGGGGGTGCCAGACCTGGTGTGTGGTGTTCAGTGGCCCGCAGTGTGCCCATGTGAGGAGCTTGCCGAACCAATACAGCCTTGGGGCTCCTCTGCTGGCCCCCATTTGGGGTCTGGCATTGGTTTTTCCCAATGCTACTAAAATCAGAGAAAGGGTTCTTGTCTGTTCTTGCTTTGGGTCTCCGTTACTGCCTGGTCAGCCCTCACTGAGGTGCCTTGGGGTGTTGAGAGCCCTGGGCTCTTTCCTGTGGCTCCTGGGCACATCTTCACAGAAAGCTTTACCTATTGCTGCCCAGCCCCGACATGGACGGCTGGACGTGGGCACCTCTGGGGGCATGGCGGTCAGGGCCTGGTGCTCACCTCGGACTCTCTCTGTTTCCCCATTAGAAGTTGGCCAGAACAGCATGTGGATTTCTTCTGATGCAGCAACCTCTGTCCTGGAGCCTCTGAAAGTGGTGTGGGCCAAATGCAGCGGCTACCCTTCCTACCCTGCCCTGGTAAGTGGGGGCCTAGAGAGGCAGAGTCCGCTCGCCATAGGCTCGGCCCTGGGGGCTCACAGCAAAGGCCTGAGATGGTCCAGTCCTTTCATAATCTCACAGAAAGGAAAACTTGATTGTGGGACTTAATTTTTAGAACAAACATCCATTAAGCACCTACTGTGTGCCAGTTTTGGAAAGGGAGAGAAAAAGTAGCAGTCTCTGCCTTGGTGCAGCTTCCCTTGTGAAAGATGGTCCCGTGTGTAAGCTGAGAGGAGGGGGTCCTGGGGCGGAGGAGCAGCCAGCAGGCCAGGGTGGGGTGGCTGGGGCAGGCTCGGCTCGCCTGGGGCTTTCAGGGCCAAGCAGGCTTTGGTCTTGACTCCTGGCCTGGAGTGCGGGCCCCTGGGGCTGCCTGAGCAGCAGGATGCCAGGCGCTGAGGGGCCTGTGTGCTGGGCAGCATCCACTGCGTTCCCAGTGGTTTTGGTGACAGGGGGCGCGCCCCAGGAGCCTCACTCCGTTGCAGGCCTCAGTGTGTCCTGCCACCTTTCTTGCTCTTTTTCAAAGGCTTTTGGGGTCTCTGGTGCTTCCCCTTGGTGCCCATCCCACCAAATCTGCCCCTGGGGGTCCTAGACCTACTCCCATGCACCAGGGGCGCAGCCTCTGCTGTCTAGAGGGGTGAGCTTTATCTTCTGACCTGCTGTTCTTTCTCCAGATAATTGACCCCCAGATGCCCCGGGTGGCCGGCCATCACAATGGCGTCACCATCCCGGCCCCTCCCCTGGATGTGCTCAAGGTTGGAGAGCAGATGCAGACCAAGGCCGACGAGAAGCTCTTCTTGGTGTTGTTTTTTGACAATAAAAGGAGTTGGTGAGTCTGCCCTTTGAGCAGGGCGTGGGGGCTGGTGGCTGCACGTGGGTGGGGCCCTTGGAACCTCCTAGGGGGAGCTCTGTGGGACCCTTGGGCACGGGCCTGGAGGGCAGGGTGGTACCCCTGGGGGCAGTGATGAAGTGCTTTTAGGTGGCGGTTCTTAAAAGAAGTATGTTTGGGAGGAGGGAGATGGTATAGAATGATGCATCCCAGGAGAAGGGGTGGGAGGGGGGGCGGAATTGAGCTCCTTAGTCAGAAGTTACAGGAATGGTTGAATTTTGTGGGTTGTGGGAAAGTAGAAGCCAAGGGATCCCCTGGACAGGAGCTGCTCCTCAGCCCATGCGACCTTGGCGTAGTGCCCCATGGCACAGCCCCACAGACTGTCCTCTCCTCCTTGTTTTTTAAAGGCAGTGGCTTCCCAAGTCCAAAATGGTCCCTCTTGGAGTCGACGAGACAATAGACAAGCTGAAAATGATGGAAGGCCGGAACTCCAGCATTCGCAAAGCCGTGCGGATCGCCTTTGAACGTGCCACCAACCACCTGAGCCGCGTGCACGGCGACCCGGTCAGCGACTTCAGCGACATCGACTAGGCGCCCGGCACGGCCGCGACCCCGAGCAGGCCTCCGGGGGGCTCGGACTCTCTCTTCCAAAGGAATGTCCTGAAGATCTAGCTCCGTAATCATTGATGGATGCGGTGGCCGAGCGCCCGCTCTGCTCGCCACCGCCCCGTTGATTAATGATTGTATCACTGCGTTGCTGCCGGGAGGAGCCCACACAACCCTGCTCCGAGTGTCTTTGTCCATAGTGTCCCCGCCCCGCTGTACATAGGTGTATATTGTTCAGAACTTAACTTATTCTGGTTTTTAGTAGGAGTTCCTTCCTTCTTTCTTTGTCCCCAGCTGGGGGGGGGTGGGGGTGGTTTTACTCCATGTTTTCTACCTGAAGCTGGGCAGCTGAGCACCGCTGGGCGGGCGGCCCGCCGGCCTCCCGGCGCCTCGGCCCCGGCCCTCTGGCCTACAATACGGTGCTGCTCCTCTTCCTTTCCTGGGTCTGTGGCTTTTTTTTAAAGACTTTTGAATGTTTTAATAATTTTTGTAAATCATCCTCTTTGCACAGAGTACCACTTATTTAATAAGACTGATGTAAATTTCCAATGACAAAAAAAGTGTATTTTAAGAAAATGACCTTATTTTGAAGGGTCCTCTGTGGAAAGAGGTGGAGAGTAAATGTATGCTATGTACATCACTTGCAAATCACCAAAAACACTCCATTGCTGCCCAGAATGGCTCAGGAGCCCCTTGTTGTTTTCCTCGCTTTGCTTTGCTGGGGCTCTGAGCCCGTTTTTTCTTTCCCCCGATCTTTTTCTCATCTAGCTCCCTTCAGAATCTCCTCCTCCCATCCATCTCCCAGTGACTTCATTTTTTTTTTCCTAGGTGTGCCTCCCTGTGATTTATTTATTGTAGAAAGTATTAATTTGCTTTATAATGAAAAATAAATTTGAAAAAGTCTATTGATATGCATTTTTATACAGGCACATGAGCGTTCAACTTGCTATGGGAGAAACTTGTATCAAAATTGTTGTCGAAAAGGACCCGGTGGCTTGTGTGTAATTGGGTTTTGTACCTTGTAATCTTTTGTTTACAACGAGGGGATTTCTGTAACGCGTTTTACTTTAGAACCCTTTGGTAGCAATAGAAACTTTGGATACCTTTTTGTATGGTACATGTGATGTATATAGAATTAGGACTTTATTTTTATTTTTAAGAGGTAAAGCATTATGTTAGGGCAAGAGGAGGGGGGGTTTCCAGAACTGCATTTTTTATATTAAAAAATAAAGTCAGGATTTGGATCGTTGTCGCCACTTTATTCTTACATTCACGGAAATGCTGAGTCGGCAGCAGGGGCGAGGACGACGTCGTCTGCTGGCGGAGGACGGCTCCATCGTGGATCGGGGGCGGCCGTCACCGCCGAGCTCTTCCGCGGAGGCTATTCCTCCGTGCCCGTGCCGCGCGTGGGCTGCCACGTCCGCCACCGATACCTGCAAAGACCGTGGGTGCCCGGCTGCCAATACTGGCTTAGCACATGAGGCAAAGCTCGTATTTTTCATCTTCAAAAGATTTAATCGGTTAGCATTTGTCATTGTTTAATCTCAGATTTTTATTTTAAAGGGTCATTCAGTTACTTAAAAAAAATAGCTTTGATGTTTCTTTTATAAATTCTCCATTGTTTGTAATACCCCCTTAGAAGCTTTGAAAATAAAAAAAATTCTTTACTGCTCCTTGTCTTCACTTTGACAGCTGCTGTGTGGGGTCAGCTCGTGTTCTCCCAGGGCCATGCTGGAAAGCCGGTGGGGTGGGGGGGAGGTGAGGAAGGAGGCCGGCCCGGACCCTTCCCGAGTGGCCTGGTGGCTGCCTGCAGACACCCTCCCAGGAGGGAACCCCTGAGCCGGTGGAGAGGAGATGGCCATGGCTCCCGAGTGGGCTGGCGGGGTTTGGAACCAGGGTGACTGGGTGCTGTGCCCCATTGGCGTTGGGGAGCCCCTGGAAGGAGCAGGAGAATGAAAATCACACTTTAGTCATGGATGGGGCTTGGTGGTGACCTGGTGGAGAGAGACTGGGGAAGGGGGCAAGCACCTACTGTGTGCCGAGTACTAGTGTCTGAGCGAGGCTGGTGGGACATGGGGTCAGGGAGCAGGGGACAGGGGAGACACGGGGCCCACCGGCAGAAAGCAAGCTCCTCATCCCATGGGCCTGCAAAGGTGGGCTCCTCCCAAGCCAGCCTAGCCCACCTGCTTTGGAGCTCTTAACCTGCATGGGCTGTGGTTGGGGAACAAAGTCTGGTGTCTCTGGTACCTCACAGTAGTTTTGTCCAACTCTGGTCTTTGTAGAGGAAATCGTTCCTGAGAGGGGAAGGGGATGAGGCTCTGTGGTCGAGCAGCAGCCCCTTCCCCTGTCTCCTCTATGTGGGTTACTTTTTATAAAATGTTGGAGTTCTAAATCAACAAGCACTTATTAAGCTACTATTGTGTACTGTGGGAGATAGGCGGGAACACAGGCCCTGCTTGCCCTCCCAATCCAGCGGAACCATTGGAGGGGTCTTTGCTGCCCGAGCAGCTGGCACCTACCAGCCCCATGGAATATCACCCCCGGTCCCCCAGCGATCCCCGTCCTTGGCTGCTGTCAGCCGGCCCAGTGCGACATTGCATCACATCCGGGGCAGCTCTCCCCCCTGGTTCCGTGCTCCCCAAATCCGTCCTGAAGTTCGGACGAGTGTCATTCATGTTCGTTACCAGAGATGAATTACAAAGGCATTTGCTTTGTGTCGGAGCTGGAAAAGGGTTGATTTCATGAGTGATCTGTACACCCCGCATCTAGGCCTCTGGGACATTGCAGCCTAAAGAAAGCATCTTTCTTGGGGGTTTTTTCCCCCATGGTCACCCACAAACAAACATTTATTAAGGGCCTAGTGTCGGGGTATCGGGGGGTCCCCTGCTAGGACCTGGGAATACAAGTACAAACAATTTACTTGCCAAGATCCGGGTGAACATAGAAAAGCACCATTGCCATAGTGGTAGACAATTTTTTTCTTATTTTGCAAGGTGATTTAAAGATACACTAGGAAACTTCTAGTGAAAGGAAGTTCCTTGCCTGGGTGTTCCCTATGCTCATGAAATCAAAGCTCCTTTAATAGTGTTTTTTTAAGTTATTTTATTTTATTTGCTTATATATTGTTATTTTAATATTCATATAATATTTTTATTATTTAATTTATATTATTTTAGAGTTGTGACTTGCCCAGGGTTACTTGCAAATAAGGGAGACTGAATTTGAATTCAGGTCTTCCTGATACCCCTTTCTATTATAATTACTAATTTGTTCTTAAAAGCTCAAGGGTGGAATCTTCCTGGCGGCTCTCCCTCCCATCTTCCCTTTTTTGTGATTCACGTGTCCCCAGGACACTGTAAGATCCCCTTTTTCACGTCTTTAGCAAAATCCTAAGAAGGCAGCTAGATGGCAGAGGGTCTGGGGGCTGGAGGGCTTATGGCCTCCTCTCTCTGCCTCAGTTTCTCATCTGAACAACAGCATCCTCATAGCTAACTTTGAGGTATATTTTTCAGCATTTACCGTGGTTTGCATTTTCTTGGTTTGGGCACCAGAGGGAGACCTTGACCAGGCTAGGAAACGCCAAGCTCTGGCTTTTCTTGATCCCGCCTGGGGGAACCTCATTCTCGTCACTGAAGTTTCTCGGCTCTCAGACCATCCCGGGGGCGTCCATTGAGTCCCTCCTTGACTCAAGCAAGAGGGCCCTCTGGTCCCCTGACTCCCTTTGCTCCATCAAATGTGGGAGGGTGGAATCTCCAGTCTCAGGGATAAATCCCTTTCGGGAGCTGTCCAGTGCTGACGCGCATTTCCTGCCCTCCCTCGCTCAGATTTCTCCCCCAAGCATGGGCATTCATTAAGTGCCTACTACGTGCCAGGCACCTGCTAAGCGGACGGAGGTGGTGGCCGGGACCCAGACAACCAAGTCCCATTGATTGGGGTGCGTTCCTCAAGTTTCAGCCTTGTTTGCTGCAGATTGGGGTCTGGCTGTGGAACACCTCAGATGGGGCAAAAGGGGGTGGGACCAAACATCTATGATTTTTCATTGTATTTTTATTGATTTTGTTAAATGTTTTCCATTGACATCTTGCCCCGGCTTGGACTGTAGTGTTGGCTACCTCTGGTCTGGGGCACAGATGGTGATTTGGCCATACCACCACTGTCTGTGGGCTGGGAGTCAGAAAGGTCCGAGTTCAAATCCAGCCTAATATTTCCTAACTACGTTGCCCTGCACAAGCCCCTGCCTCAGTTTCCTCAACTGTAAAATGGGGATAATAATAGCGCCTATTTCCTAGGGTGGTTGTGAGGGTCAAATGAGATATAACGAGAGTAGATCTTTAGTAAATGCTGATTCGCTTCCTCTAACTCTGCCCATTGATTGATCAGTGGAAATGACATCCAACAGATGAACCAAAGGAACAATGGACTGGTCCCTCCACTAAGAGTTGTCTTCCAGCCCTGAGGAGAATGGAGGCGGGTCTCGGAGCTGCCCTCAGGAGAGTGTTCTTAGGGGAAATTAAGCTAAGAATTATAAAAGGACAGAACAAGAACAAAGACAGGTGTGATCAGGGTCAGATCAGAGAGATCAGGTATATACACTTATATAGATCAGGGTAGGTTAGATCAGTCATGGAGGCTGGAGGTGGATCCAGGAGATGAAAGGAACTGGGCTTTGAAGGACGAGTGGATCAGCAAAAGGCAAAGTGAGAGGGTTCTTTGGTGGGTGGGTAGATGGCAGCTAAGGAAAAAAACAAGGGACAAAGCCAGACTGGGGGAGATTATGGGGAAGGGGAGGAGTTGGGCATTTGGAAGACCTGGGTGCCCACATACACCTTAGGTTTGTGGGTTAGAATCCTCAGCTCCCCGGGGGGAGAGTTTCCAAGCACCTGGCCCCCATTCACATCATGTTGCTTTTTCTTTTGTCCTTCGATGTCCACCCGCCAGAGCATCATCATGAGCATCAGGGAACGTGGCAATCCGGCTGACATCGGACCTTGGCACCCGATGTTTTAGGGGCATGGTGTGGCTATCGCCAACTGTGGGCTAATGGTCCCGACCCTTAAAGTTGATGATGAGTGCTTCCTCTGAGGAAAAGACCAGCTAATCGGCCTAATCCTCAGTAGCCTGATTTCAGTCCTTTTCTGACACTGGTTTCAAAACTCGACCCAGGTTTGTCTTAACCACAGAAAAGCTCCTTTTGTACTGGTTTAATTTCCTGTCTTTCCCCCAGGGGGAATCAAACTTGCCACTTCCTGACTCCCGCTTGCAGGTTTTCTGAATTGAGATGTATTTTAAAAGGCACCACAGCCTTCAACCATTGAGAGGAGGAGCCTTGTTTGCTCGACCTCAGACCAGGGGGGTTGCAGGAAGGCAACTTTGGGACTTTTCAACCAGCAGATCCTTCAGTGGTGGATTGGGTTGCTTCAATGAGGAGTGAGGTCCCCATCGCCAAAGCTGCTCAGGTAGATGCTGGATGGCCATTTGTCAGGGCTGTTCCGGAGGTTCCTTCCACCTCAGAGGTTCTGGGGTGCTGACTGCAGTCACCGATCACTCAAGCACGGCACATACAAGGATGTCATCCTTCCAGGCAGCCTTCAGTGCTTGGGACTTCAGACAGAGGTGGGTAGATGCTGCTCTCCTTCTCTCTGACCTTTCTGGATAATTTCTACAGCGTCCTACTAGTTTCCCATGCATCTCAGAAAGGGGCACGGTGGTTCCACCAGTGGTTAATCAAGAGTGAGTGGATCTCTCTACCCTATTGAACTCATCCCACCTGATCTTTATATTGAAACTCATTTTAATACCTTTTTATTTTCAAAATAGTTTTCAGCATTCACCCTTGCAAAACCTCATGCTCCAAATTTTCCTATCTCCCTCCCCTAGATAGCAAGTAATACAATATAGGTTAAATACATTGAGGCTCATTTAAAAATATTCCTGAAGATCAATCAAGTTTTTTCCCTTATTGAGAAGTGAGTTGTTTCCCAAACATCATCTCAGTCAGTGGAACTAATGGAAGCCAGGCAGGGGAGACTATATGGTGCAGTAGGCAGTGCCCTGAATGGGAGTTCACAGTCCTGGATGCTATTTTCTTTCGGGCATCAGTCAGAACGCCATTTAAGGTGTGTGTGTGTGTGTGTGTGTGTGTGTGTGTGTGTGTGTGTGTGTGTGAAGTCAGGCCAGCCATATGTTCATTTCTCACCTGGTTCTATCTGCTGTGACCTCCACTTGCTTTCTCTCTATTTTCAACTTCTATAATGTCTTCCCCCCATTTGGTTAGAAACTTCTTGAGAACAAGTACTGTCTTTTTTGTGTTTTTGTATTTTTGTTTCCAAAACTTAACATGGTTCTTGGGACTTAGTAGGTGCTTAGTAAATGTTTATTGATTATCAACTTTGGATCTGGAAGGGGTTGTTTTACAGGTGAGGAAGATGAGACCCAGAGAGGAATGACCTCAGTTTCCTTAGCTATAAAAATCAGTTTTCCTGCCAAGGGCTTTTTTCTTTTTTCTTTCTTTCTTTCAAATTTAAATACAAAATAGGAAAAAAAATTGCCATGTACACAGCAGAATGCAAGAGATGATTCAAAATATAAACCAATAAATTTTCATTTCGAGAAAGTCCATATAACAAATATTACACATTGTATTCAAAGCTTTTCATCTTTTCTTTGCTTCCTAGTAGATTTTGTTTTGTTCTTTGCTCTGCACTTTTTACTTTATTCACTTTCTCCTCTACATCCCATCTACATTTCCCCAAGCTACATCCAAAGACAAACATATATACATACATATATACACAAAGATTTCTATAATTATACATATATGCACACATATACATTCATAAGCATCTATGTAAGATTATACTATGCTTGTCTTTACCCTGTTTCTCTTAAGGTGGATAACATCTTCCTTTATAAGTCCAAGTCTTTCTCTATTTTTCTTTTTTTCTTTAATTAAAGCTGTTAATTTTCAAAATATTTGCAGACATAGTTCTCAACTTTCACCCTTGCAAAACCTTGTGTTCCAAATTTTTTCTCCTTCCCTTCCCTCTATCCACTCCCTTACTTACTTAGACATGGTAAGTAATCCAATACATATTAAATATGTGCAATTCTTCTATACACTTATCATGCTGCACAAGAAAAACCAGATCAAAAAGGGAAAAAAATGAGAAAGAAAACAAAAAAACAACAAAAAAGGTGAAAATACCACATTGTGATCCATACTCAGTCACAACAGCCCTTTTTCTGGCTGCAGATGGCTCTTTCCATTACAAGACCATTGGAACTGGCCTGAATCACTTCGATGTTGAAAAGAGCCACATCCATCAGAATTGATCATTGTATAATCCTACCATTGCTATGTACAATATTCTCTTGGTTCCACTCATTTCACTCAGCATCAGTTCCTGTAAGTCTCCCCAGACCTCTTTGAAATCATCCTGCTGGTCGTTTCTTATAGAACAATCATATTCCACAACATTCACACACCATAACTTATTCAGTCATTCCCCAGCTGATGAGCATCCACTCAGTGTCCAGTTCCTTGCCTCTACAAAAAGAGCTGCTATGAACATTTTTGCACATGTGAGTCCTTTTCCCTTTTTAATGATCTCTTTGGGATACAGGTCTAGTAGAGACACTGCCGAATCAAAGGCTATGCACAATTTTTTAGCCCTTTGGACATAGTTCCATATTGATCTTCAGGTTGGTTGGATCAGTTCACAACTCTACCAACAATGTATTAGTGTCCCAATTTTTCCACATCCCCTCCAACGTTTATCATTATCTTTTTCTGTCTTTTCCCTTAGATGAGATAAAACTCAAGGTGGATTCTAAGATGGGGCTGGAATTCCCACTTGAATCCTCTGTCTCCAGAGCCAAGGCTCTCTTCTTTTAACTCCTGCAGACAGACCCTTATCTCCACTTAGTTAATTTATCCTTTGTGAATCTTCTCCTGCCCTCACCCCCTGAGCAGGTCTAAATGAGCATGCCCATTGGAGGAGAAGAAATATTGGATTTTTAGCCAAATCTGCTGGGGGACAAAACACCTCAGACGCTTCTAGGCACTGGAGACAATAGCCAGTAATACTGAAGTCCAGAGTCAAGACACAATTTTGCCCTAGAATGGGAGGAATTTAAGGGAGCTCTCAGCCCATGGACGATGGGGGAAATTTCCCAATTTGCTGGGAAAGATACCAGGGCAGGAAAGTTTGAGCATATGGACTATTGGGGAGATGAAGCTTTTTGGTGAGCACCAAGATTGTGTATCATGGGATGAAAATAACATTCTTTATCTGCTCTAAACATGGAAGATATCTAGGTAGTAAATGCCTGTCTAAGGCACAAGGGGAACCACTGGGACTTCCCAGCTCCAGGGGAGAGAGAAGGAGAGACAGAGAGAAAGAGTGAGAGAGGGAATTGCTTTTGATCATTCCTTTTCTCAGTCAGTCAATAAGCATTCATTAATTTCTCACTGTGGATCAGACACTCTGTTAGGGAGATGCCAATAAAGGTTAGGGTCAGCTCATAGGAAGAGAAGCCTTTTCTCTTCTTTGATTTAACTCTCTCTGCCACTGGGCATTGAGCAATGCTAAGATAAGCTTACTTTTCTAAATGGGCAGTGATTTCTATATTCTTGTGGCTTTCCCCCCTGTTCTTTTGCAAAGTCTGCTTCCATTCTGACCCTGAAGTCAGTGATAGAATAGTAGCTAGGAAGTCTCTATCTTTCCCCCAAATGCAAAAGACTGGCCAGGAGCCACCTATTGGTCATCTACATGAACATGGAAATTTCTGTATGAGCCCCTCTTTGGGTTGGCCAATGCTTCTCCATGCCCTGGTGTATAACTGTGGTTAGAATAAGGCTTTTTATTGACTTTTATCCTAAATTGTAAGTGGCTGGTTTTCTCTCTGGAGATATTCCCCCCTGAGTTCAACACCCCTCTTTCCAGCTGTTCTTCAGCTCAACTCCAAGGGTGATGCAATTTCCTATCACCAACATTTCTAAAAATGTGCTATTTAGGATCAGAGAGGGTCTGGCCATTTTCAAGCATAAAAAAACCACTTCCCTCAATCTATCCCTCTTGACTCATTGAGGACCACATTTCAAAACCAAGAGAATCCGGGCTTAAGAGAGGGAGTTGCCCCATTAGCCCATGACCTTATGATCTTTGGGAGTTGGGGGGATGGGCAAGGGATAGGTCAAGGGACACCATTCTCTGTTAGGTATAAACTATAAAATATTCAATTCTATCAGGTATAAACTTTGATACTAAATTAATAATATTTTCATTGAATTGGAATTTTCATTGAACAAAATTTAATTTTTCTCTCTTTACCACTTGGAGAGAAACAAAGCCCTTATAACCAAAATGAATGATCAAACAAAACAAATTCTCACATTATCCATATCCCAAAACAGTATTTCCCCCATTGCATTGTAAGCACTTGAGAATGAAGATTACTTTGGCCTTTTTTTGTATTTTTTCTGCATTGCCACACAATAATCATTTGAAGTCTAGATTGCACGTCTCATCAACATTAATCCTTTGAAAATGTGGCTGGTCACAGCATTGATCAGAGTTCTCAAATCTCATTGGGTTATTTCTTTTTACAATGTTATTGTTAATTATATAAATTATCTTTTTGGTTTTGTTCACTTCCTTTTGCATCATTTTGTACAAATCTTCCCAGGTTTCTTTGAAATCATCCCTTTAATCACTTCTTTCAACACAATAGCATTCATTCCATTCATACACCACAACTTGTTGAGTCATTCCTCAGCTGATGGGCACCCTTGGATTTCTAGTTCCTGCCAAAAGAGATGCACTCAACCTTTTTATATATGAGTCCTTTTCTTTTTTCTTTGATTTTTGGGCATTATAGGCCTCATGGTAGTAGCAATGGGACAGAGTTTAGTAACTTTTAATTTTTCTCCAGAATGGTTGCATCAGTTCACAACTCCACCAACATTTTAATGTATCTATTTTCCCATAGCTTCTCTAGTATTTGTCATTTTCTTTTTTTGTCAACTTTGGCAATATAATGGAAATGATATTGTTATGGAGATGAAGAAACCTTGAGACAGCCTGTGCCTTTTTTCTCTCTCCCTCCAGACTACTTTGTGAGTTGGGATAACTATTTAATGAGGGTTATGAAAAATTAAATACTATATATGCAAACTTTTCTAATGTATTTTTACTTAATTCTAGCCTGTGTCCAAAGTCTAGGCTCAGTCTCTTCCTGGCACTAGAGTTAGTCTGAGCTTCTCTTTCTAAAGAGCTTCTTTGAAAATCCTCGTTTCCTCCTTTCCAGTTTCCAGCTATCCCAATCCATTGTCCTTGAAAGGATCCATAGATTTTCATTATTTCTGAATTTGGACTCCCAAGTGAAGCCCTTTTAGAGAAGGAATATAAATATTCAGAGAGAAGGTTTTTCCCAAGTAAATTTTGTCTGTACTCACAGATCGTTAATCTTCATTTAAAATTTTCCTTTTAAAAGGATTCGTACTCCATTTGTGAAAATTTCTATTTATCTCTTCTTAGTCTTCTAAATAGCTAGAAAGAGCATTCCTGCTGACATAAAAAATTGTCCTAGGATTCAATGATAGGTACTATTGCCAATCATAGTTATCAACACATGGACATTTTCATAATTGGCTTATTATATTCTTGAAGCACATCTACAAAAACCAATGGTCTCTGAATTACAGTTTCAGCAATTTATATAGCCTTTAGTTACATCAGCAGGATGGATAGATACTGCTGGAATTTTGCAGAGGGGAAAGGGAAAGATTGATATATCAAAGAATCGATAATAAAAGAGGGAAGATCTACATTAGGTAAAATAGCAAACTGATCAGAAAAGATGATCTAAAGCTGCTGTCTCAAGCTGGAATTTTATAAACAGGGCAGGAACTAACCAGATAGCACCAGCACCATGTTCTTGATGGCTCAGTAAATAGGGGTGATCAAACTGAGCCAGACATTCTTCTTTCAGGAACCAATTAATTACCTGATTTTCAGGCTCTCAACAGTGATATGACTTGTCTCAAGTAAATCCTGAGAGTACTAAAATTCTTTTATTACATTGCTTGCCATGCATCCCCTCCCCCCAAATTTGGTGTCTTACCTGTAAGAAAGATGGGAACACTGCTCATCATGCTACTTGCTTTTGGGAGTAAGCCCAGAGTATGTGGACAGTGGTAAGAACAGCCTCTGGTCAATGGCCACTTCTCCTGAGCAGAAATAAAGAAAACCAAGTGGATGATTAAACACAGATAAGGATAGCCCCCTCTCTTGCAATTCTATCTAGATCAGATCAGCATCGGCCTGTTCTAGATGGTACTTCTAGGACACTTTCCTTGGTTTTCCTGGGCAGAAATTAGCTCTTCCTTAGTGTAAGTCCTGCAGAGGCTTAGGAAAAAAATTTAATTTTATTAATATCTCTTGTTTTTATAGCATGTTTGTTAACATATATATTTCTATTTTAATATATTCCTTTTCCTTTCCCAGTAAGCTAGCTTGGAAAATCCATATTTAAAAGAAAGAGAAAAAAATATTTCAATAAACCTAACCAACATTTAGATTCTGTCAATGTATGCACCATTTCTTGCCCATAGTCATTCTATTTATATATATATTTATATATATATATATAGGTCATTATAATTATGCAATATCCAGTTTTTGTTCTTTTTCTTGACATTGCTATAGTCATTCTGAATATGGTTTTTCTTGTTCTGCTTCCTTCCCTCTGTATGAGTTTATACAAGTCATCTTGTTTTTCATATTCATCATTTTTACAATCCAAGAATACTTCAGTATATTAGAAATAAGTGACCGTGATGGAGTATTATTGCATCTCAGAGTACTTTATAGTGGAAATGAGAATATTCAAAGAGCCTCAGGAGGATACTTGTGCATCCTAGACTTATCTTCTCACCAGGTTGTGAGCACTTTGAAGCTACCTGAATATTGTAATAATTCAAATTAAGTCAGCAAGCATTTATTCTATAGTTTCTTGGGTCTAAGTGCTGGATTACCAGTACAAGTAGAAAGATGGTACTTGTCCTCAAGGAGCTTACATTCTAATTGGGGAAGATAGAATAGAAAAGAAAACTAAGAAAAGTGGTAGGTGGTGAGGGGGAAGGGGAAGGAGGGAGGATGAAAGGGGAAAAGAGGGAGTAGGGGGGAGGGAGAGGTTACCCATGCAGAGGCATGGGGGAGAAAGGTCTGGAGTGGAGTTTGGATGGGAATAAAGATATGGCTGAACTGGGCACTCTCCTTAAAATGAAAATCCTGGGAGGAAGCAGTCTATCAAAGGAAGGGACTATGGGAGGAGTCCAGGGCTGAAGAGAACTTGCAGAGTGGGGGCCTTTGGTGGTATGGCAGAGGAAGTCTGAGGTGCCAGGAAGGAAGCCTGGAGTGGAAGGTCTTTAGCTTGATCTCCCGCTGTCCTGGCTTCTACATATAATAAGAAGGCTAGCCTAGGAGATGATCTGCAGAGCTTGAGCTGAAACCTGTGTGGGGGCTAGTATTGGACTTCTTTCCCTTTTCAAATTATTTCACTTATTTAACTATTTAGGTGCTGATTTTCTTCTCATTCATTAAGGATGCTTTTGAATGATTATTGTGTGGCAATACAGGAAAAATACAAAAAAGGCAAAAGTAATCTTCATTCTCAAGTGCTTACAGTTCAATGGGGGAGATAACACATAAATAGCTAAGTAATATGATATAGACATCTATATGCCTTTATATATTATATACAAATATTTAACTGCAATTTGACTATAATATTGCTAGGAGTTTTCATTTTGGATCTCTTTAAGTACATGATTGGTGGATTGGTTCAATTTCCATTTTATGCTCTAGTTCTAGAATATCAGGGCAGTTTTTTTTTTTTTTGATAATTTTTTTCTTTCTTTTTCTTTTCTTTTTTGGAGGTAATTGGGAATAAGTGACTTGTTGAGAAGTAGATACATAAATATTTACTCTATATTTATTTTTTCTCTTTCTCTTCCTCCTCCTCTTCTTCCTCTTCTTCTTTCTCCTCCTTTACCTAGATCTTAGAGTCTTAAACCTGCCTGGGAACTGAGACATTCAGTGATTTAGCCGGAGTCACACATCTTGTGTACTTCAGAGATGGGACTCCCACCAGGTCTTCCTGACCTCAGGATTAATGCCTCATTGGATCTCATTATCTCTCAATGAAATATATATTTATGACACAAGATCATTTTTATCCATTATGATGACAATTTCAGAAATAAGCAAGTACAGAAAATGATATATCTATTTGGTTTTATAAAACCAGGACAGGAAAATACTGTTATAATGTTGTCTATAAACTGGATGTCATTTCTGTGCCCTAATGTATTTATAAGAGCTATGCATATTATTTTATTTTTTATTAGGTTTTTAAGGAGACTATAAAATACCTGTGGACTCATATTGTTGAGCCCACAGAAATTATAAAATTACCTGGGTATCAGGATAATAATGAATTCCTATTTAACATGTTTAAGTTGAATTTTCAAAAAAAATATTTTGCCTGATTATATTTGTATTTTATATGGGGAAACCGAGGTATAGAGTAAAATTTGTTTTCTGATTCAATATTAAATGTATGCAAATCTAGGAATCTGGATCCTACTTGTTTTCAAACATGTGTTTGGGATGGGGTCAACTTTTCTTTGATGGAGGCACCAGCAACCAGATCAGCTGTCACATGTCACAACAATGGTGACATTGGTAAGATTTGAACTTGGATCTTCCTGATTTCAAATGCAATGCCCTATCTACTGTATACGTGTGTGTGTGTGTGTGTGTGAATGAGTGTGAATCCTTGTCTTACCTTCCTCCATTCTAAATTGTCCATTCCAGGGGAGAAGTAGCTTAGCATGATAGAAGCATCACAGGACTAAGAGTCAGGAAATCCAAGTTCTAATCCTAGTCCTAGTACAATCACTTGCTATGTGACTCTAGGCAAATCTCTCTTCCCTCTCCTGGACTTTGGTTTCCACCTCTGGGATGAGCCGATCTTTACAAAGACTTTTTGTACAGTTACCTTGCAGGAGTGTCACATTAGTACTCTGAGGTTGGTAGCGAGGGAGAGTAGATGTGGAGTGGATGGAGTTCTGGGCTTGGAATCAGGAAGACCAGATTTCAAATGCAGCTTCCTTGTGAGAGCATCTCCAAGGCTCTCTATGTGGTAATACTGGTGGGTGTGAATGGAGGGACTGGAAAGGAGCCCAAAGGGGTGGCTGCTGTCGAGGAGGCCCCGTGTGGATGACCTGAGCCTGAAATCTGAGGCTGCCTGGAATACAGATGGAGGATGTGATAGGGACTTGGCGGGCAGGAGCGGACACTAAGGGACACCTTAACTCCAGAGCTGATTTAGGAAGTGTTAGCTGGCCAGTGCCGGCCATTATTCATAGCTTTGTTTTTATTTTACATCATACTCGGGTGTGACTATACATTTTAGTGGAAAATAAATTTTATTTAAATGGGAAAGTCTAACCTTGAGCAGAATTTGATCACTGTGTTAGCTTGGTTTTTATAATACAGCATCGGCTCACTCACAGGGGAGGGATGGGATGGGGGTGGGGCAGATCAGATTCAGCAGGAGGAAGCCTGGTTCTTGAACATGGCCCAGCCATGACTCCAATTCTAACCAGGCCTGCTCCCACCTGCTATGAAGGTCTTGCTATGCTTGAGGGGTCAGACCTGTGGCTGTAATCTCCATCCAGATTCAGATGGATTTGGGAATGGTTAGCAAAATAAATAAAAACAATGGAGAAATGACAAACTAGGTGTAGCTAAGGGAGGGCGACTTGGTGAGAGGGCTGACCACCATGTCCTCCGAGGATTGGTTGAAGGACATGGAGAAGAGATGAGCGGTCGATGACCTTTTTCAAGAATCTGAAAGTCAGAACTGGGGGCATTGTGGGAGGTATTCTGTGGTACAGAGGTGGATTGAGGCTTGATGGAAAGAAAAGCTCCCTCCTGATGGGAGCTGTCCAGCAGTGCAATGGGCTGTCCTAAGGACTGTGGTTTCCCCTTGGTCAAATGGAGGCTAGTTGATGACATGCAGAAGACATCCTAAACTACACTTCTGCCCAAGTGTTGGGCAGACTGGCTCTTCCCTACAATCCTAGCTTCCAGCTCTCAATTTTTGTGATTGTAATGAAGCCCTCATTAACCTGGATTCAAATGCTAGGGACATGTTACTCAAATAAATACAATACCTAGTCATTTGGTCAGTCAGTCAGACAACAAGCATTTATTAAGCACCTACTGAATACCAGGCGTGGTGCTAAAAGATAGCACCTGGAGATACAAAGAAAGGTTCCCAAGGAGCTCACAGTCCAGTGGGAGAGAAGCCATGTAAAAACTATATTCAGGCAAGATAGAATCAGGATAAATGGTAGCTAATCACTGAAAGAAAGGCACTAGAACTGGGGAGGGAGGAGTGGAGAGGGGGGGAAAATGTCTTCCTGCAGATGGTGGATCTGAACTGGAATTTGAAGAGCACTAGGCCAGGGGGAGATGAAGGGAGGAAGTATTCTAGGCATGGGGGCCAGCCTGAGAGGGCTTCTTCAATAAAGGGATACTTGGCAGGAAGAGAACCTGATTTTTCAGTGGCTACAGAGACTCCTTCCTTCTTTGTATATTTATCTTCCACGCCAGCACAGTGCTTGTATTTAGTGCTTGTTGATTGATTAATGACTCAAATTTCTGAAGCAATTTAAGATTTACAAAATTCTTTCCTCCCTATAGTCCAGGTGGTACAAGTATTATTATCACTGTTTTTCACATAAAAAAAACCAAAAAACAGGCTCCCAAAGTGGAAATTACTTTTGCCCGAGATTAGCAGTTAGAGAGCATCCCTCCCAGGCTCAGATCCTACAGCAATCACAAATCTGCTCTGGCTTTGTTCTGCTCCACTCTAGCCTTGCTGGACAGTGCCAGATGTGAATATCTGAATTATTATTACCTGTATGTCCTGGCATGTGAGTTCCAGCTTGCTCTTTATGGTGTGTGACCAATAGATGCATGGGAACGGCTCTCGGCTGAACCTTAGTAAAGTTTGAGCCTTTTGGGATGCCTTGGGAGCCACTCTTTGGAAAGTCCTATAATTAGACTTGTTCTGAGATATAGTGGAGGCTATGCTAAGCAAACCAGATGCCAAAGAGCAGGGCCCTGGGGGGTTGGGTAATTGAGTCTGGGCTGACTAAAGCACTTAAGGAAGGTCTGGGGACTCACAAGTATGGGGATAGTCATCAGAAGAAGAATAATCCCCATAAGAAGGAGAAACACTTTGATTTACATCTTGACACATCACTAAGTTGAAAACTTAGGGTTCCTAAGATATGATTTTCCTCAATTAAACAAACCTGTTTATCTAACCAGATTAGCTCAGAAGAGCATCAACTCTGACTGAGATTCTCATAGTGCTGCTCTGCATCTTCTCCCACCCCAAGCAAACACTTTGCTGCTATCTTCGCTTCTTCTTTCTTTCCCCTCCCTTTCTTTCTTTGTGAGTTCATCTAGCCATCCTTCTATTTATCTATCAATTTGCTTACTTAGTCATTTAGATAATTAGTTCATTGTCTTTCATTTGCTCACTCAACCATTCATTTATGCACCCAACCATTCATTTTTTCATCCATCTTTCTATTCACTCATTTATTTGTTAATTCATTCACTTACTCATCCATCTGTACATCCACCACCCATTTATTCATCTAATCACTTGTTCATTTGTTGACTTTCATTGTTCATTCTCTCAGTCATTCATTGGCGCATCCATCCAGTCATCTAATTTGTTCAGTAATCATTCGTCTACCCATTCATCCATCCACTCATCTTTTATTAACATACCTAGAAAACATTTACTAATGTTTGAGTGAAAACTGAGTGAAACTAGTTCATGTACCAGAGGATCCAGAATGGGTGTGGGGAATATATTTTGCCACTGTACATTTAGGAGCATTTCTTTGATTGCCTATTTTGCGTCCATGACATCTTAGGTTACTTCCTCCCACTTTCTGTCAGACTCCAGCCTTCACTCACTCACTCATTTCTTCCTTTCCTCCTCCTTTGACTCTGACAAACTATTTCTGAGAATAATGAAATCATATGCCTCTTTTAATAGAACCTAATTATTTTTTCTTTGCTTGAAAACAACATCATTTATTGGTAGAATGGCTTAAAGTCAATTTCTTCATTCATTGCTTTCGGCATTAATAGTTCTGAGGTTGAATAATCAATGCATCCCTTTCCTTTCCAGAGGCCTTCTCCTGTTCTCCCTTGTTAAAGGAAATGACTGGGAGCTGATGGATTATGCCATTATAATTCTAAATTTTTAATCAGTTCCAACTTTTGTGAATTTTTTTGGGGGTATAGGGGTTAAGAAAGGGGAGTAAGAAATACTTGTTAAAGTAAGTATAAGTATGACTCTCCATTGAAGATTTATCCCCTAAGGGAATGATAACCTGGTGATGTGGTGTTGGCTATTCCCCATGTTAAGCTAATATACACCCATTCAGTAAAATCTTAGTCTCATGCACATAATTTTCATGTGCAGTCCATCTTGATGCTCAGAGCACTGAATGAGAAATCCACAATCATGGACTTGCAGAATCTTCATGCTGGAAAGAACCTTAGGGACTCTTTCAGAGAAACCCCGCTTATGTTATCTTATTAAGTAGCCTCTCAATCTCTGAAGATCTCCAGCAAGGAAAAACCCATTGTCCTCTGTGGCCCATTCCAGTTTTGGATTGCTCTAAATGTTAGGAAATCTGGGATCAACAGACTTAAGAGTTGAATCTGGGTTCTGCCATTAATTTACTGTGTGACCTTGGTCTAGTAGGTTCCCTTCCCAATTCTAGATCCTTTGTTTATTCTTCTTACATCGTGGGGGTTGGACTGTAGGGTCTCTAAGTTTCTTTACAGCTCTGAGAGTCTAGAATTTGATTTGTGTGTCAGTCTATAAGCATTTATTAAGAACTTATTATGTGCCAAGTTCTGTACCAAACACTGAGAATATAAAGTAAGGCCAAATAAGGTGCCTGCTCTCAAGGAGCTCACAGTCTGATGAGAAAGCCCACACTCAAACGACTATATAAAAGTAAGTTATAGGCAGAATAAATATGGTATAATCAACAGAGGGAAGGCACTGGAATTAAGGGGGACCAAGAATGACTTTTTATACAAAATGGGATTTTAACTGGGACATGAGGGAAGCTCAGAGATGCGATGAGGATGAAAAGAATCCCAGGAATGGAGGAAAACTAATGGAACTACACAGGGTTAGAAAATGAGCGGCATGTGAAAGAGTCAGCAAAGAAGTGTGGGCTTCTGGATTGTTGTTACTTGGAGGGTAGGGAGAGTGGAATGAGGAAGGTGAAAGAAGAAAGGAAAGGTAGGAGGGGGTCAGGTTGATGTCTGGGAGGCTGGTGGTCCCCTTGGCAGTAATGGGAAATTCCGAAGAGAAGAAGGTTTTTTGGGAAAAAGAATGAATTTAGTTTTGGACATGTTCAATTTAATATGTTTTTTGGTTCAAGCTGTCTAAAAGGCAATTGAAGATGTGAAACTGGAGGTCACCAGAGAGGGATGCGTGGATGAGTAGATTTGAGAATCTACAGCATAGAAATGATCATTTAATCAGCAAGTGAAGCAATATAAAGGGAGAAAAGAGAAGGGCCTGGAAAGAGTCCTGGAAACCCCCACAGTTAGTGGGTGAAACTTGGAGTGGTTGGCTATTTCCCTTTCCAGCTCATTTTACAAAGGAGGAAACTGAGGCAAATAGCATGAACTGACTTGATATTAGGAAGTATATGAGATTGCATTTGAACTCAAGTCTTTCTGCCTTCAGGCTCAGTGTTCTATTCTCTGCATCTCAGAATCCCTACTCATTCTTCATCTCCTCTAACTTCATTGTATATTTATCTAGGAAAATGGAGGTTAATTAGATCATATTTTTATTCAATGTATCTTGCATGAAGATAAGACATAGGCTGAAGGTGGTGGCAAGAAAGATGACCTGACTGCTTCATAAAAGAAAGCTTGATCTGCCCTCTTACATCCATGGCTGATGATTTCATACATGTTTGGTCTTCATTAGTGTCTTTACTATACCTCTGTAAATAAAGAGTTCAAATATCTGCAAATATGTTTGAATTGCACACAATGGGGGACCCAGGCTCAGCTATTTCTCTAAAGGGCACACATTCACTGGGTTGTTAGAAGTGGGGAGTCCCCAGCTGCCCCAGTTTTTATTTTGTCTGCTGTTTTCCCAAGGCCTCTAGGGCCATGATCCCAGGATCTTTGGGCCTTGGTCATAATGTACCTGCGAAGTTAAATTCTATAATGTAATGACCTAACTTTAGACTTGACTTGTGGACTCTGTCATGAAAAGTGTTCCTGTTGCAAAAGAGGGTGACTTAGTGATCTCTCATGTAGATGCGGGGGAAATTACCCCAACACACATGCAAACTACCAATTGAAATGCCAATAACTGTCATGTGAATTTTTAGTTATTACTAGTTCCATAATGCCCATAAAAATGGTAGTGATGATGATGATGGTGGTGGTGATGATGATGCTGGTGCTGGTGATGATGGTGATGATGATGATGATGATGATGGTGGTGATGATGTTGATGGTGGTGATGGTGGTGGTGGTGATGCTGCTGCTGATGGTGGTGCTGGTGATGATGCTGATGGTGCTGGTGATGATGTTGATGGTGATGATGATGGTGGTGGTGATATTGGTGATGATGAAATCTCCACTTCTAGGCTTTATGGATTTGTGACTGCAGCCATATGTCTCTGCCTCTTGTTAATGCAGCTGGAACCTTTTTCTGTGATGGTCAAGTTCTGAGATAGATCATGGCCAAAGACACTTGTCTGCTGCTGTGTCAGCTTCTAGCAATGAGCTTTGCCATAGTTAGGCAAGCTGGTCCTCAGGTGACTATCACTGTGGGGCACATTGAAGCTTTTCCACCTGCCAGAGTTTAGGGTAGTGGAGGTTAAAGCACAGCCTTCAAGAGCCCAGAGTCACTTCCACTGAAATGAGGTATTGGAAGATAATGAGAAGCACTGGTTGCTGTCCTTCATTCTTGAAGAGGACCAAAATGGCATCATTATGTTAGAGTGAAGTTAGTGTATCTAACTGCGGCTTATGATGCTAGGAGCTTGAAATGGTCTGCCATGGGTTGGATATAAATAATCTTTACAAACTTTTGGGATGATTTCTCTAATTTTGTGCATTTTGAGATTTTTCTGAGCTAATTGAATTCTGTTTTGCTTATTGAGCATAGCATCTTTTCTGATGAAAGTATACTATTCTGGGTGGCCTTATGCCAGTGTCTCCCATGTCATACGATCAATTCTAAAGTTCTTAATAGAGATCTTGAGAGTATCCTTGTATTTTTTTCTCTGTCCATTTGTGAGAAAGGACTGGACTTGGGAATTGGAAAAACCCAAGTTTTTCTCTGACGCTCTGACACTACCTAGTTGTGTGATGTAGGGTTTAACATCTCAGTCTTGTAATCTATAAAATGGAGATAAGAAAGCACTTACCTTTAAAGGTTGTGATGAGGATTAAATGAGATAATATTAGTGAAGCACTTTATCAAACATTGAAGTATTTGATAAAGTGCTATCTTTGATGTTGATCATTGAGATGTGAAAAAATGAGAATAATCATTCCCATAAAACACTTTTCTCCTAGAAGTCTTGAGAGGCCAGAAGTTCTTAACTTTTGGGGGAGATACCCTGAGTGACATTCACTTGGGCATTGGGCACGCACTAAGGTGAAGTCATTTTAAGAAGCATGATTTTAAATGCATAAAATAAACTACAGCTCCTCCAAAGAACTCTGTGGATGGGGAAGCCACTTCCATTCCAAGGTGAAGTGGCTCATTTCACTTTTGGACAACTCTAGTCATGAATAAGCTTTTCCTTCATAGGCAGACCAAATCTGCCCTCTGCCATGTGCTCGTATCATTCTTGGCTCTGTTTTCTGGGACCCAAACAGAGCCAGACTAGCTTTCTTCCATGTGATGGATGGCATCAAACCTCCCTCACTGCATAGTTGCTTTTATGTCCTAATGTCTAGAGACTCCCAGGCCAGTGACCTAACTGTTGTGCCTCATCAAATCAACCAATATTTATTGAATTCCTTTTCTGCAAAAAGCACAGGTGCTCAATTAATCATAAATGAGAGGGATTTGGATGTTGAATGATAAAATCCAGAGCCAGGAGGGGCTCAGGGATCTTTAGTCTAACTCCTTCATTTCTTAGAAGGGGAAACTGAGGCACAGGGCTGCCAAGAGGAGGAATAGACTCAGTTTCTTGAACTCTGAATTAGGCACTTCTTATAACTAATAAAGTTGGAATGGAGAAAGACAATAAAACAATCATTTTCTGGCAGAGCTTTCCTTGAGACAAACGTTTCAATCAGCTTGATTGACAAGTATATTGGATTTAAGAATGACAGAATTTTATCATCCAACCTCCTCATTTTATAGATTAGAGCAAAATGTTACAAAGTGAATCAGTAACAGCATTGGGATTGCCCCCCCATCACTGCCCTCTGCCAGGCTAGAACTTCCCTGCCTGCACTTGGGTGGGAGTCCAGGAGACAGTGGGCATCAAAGGTATATTCCTGTCCTGGTACCCTATTTATAAGAAGCCTCATCTGTCTCTGGGAGAAGGAGACTCTTCTTTCCTTTCTGGGTGAAGGAGACTCTCCCCTGTGATTATGAAGGAGGAGCAGTGCAGAAATGTCACCTGGAAAGTTTTCGAGCAACTTGACTCTGAATTTAATTCTGAAGTGCAGTTCATTGATCACGTTTAATCTTCTCCATTCTTGGCTATTGATCGGTAGAAGAGGGGCTTAACATGGCTGATGGGTCCTTATTAGTGATTAGTGGCAGTTCCCCCACATGGGAGGGGGCAGAGAGGGGGCGAGGAGACATTCAGAGTCAGCTTCACTTACTGCACTGGTTCCAGGACATGCCCTGGGAGAGAAGCTCAGATTGTTCTCTGACTGGTCCCTGATAAAATGGTCCAGTTAGAGTTGGTACTGGGCCTCTTTTGTCTGTGTCCAGCACCTCAAAGCACCAGCACCATTCCTGTTATTGCTTGTCCACTTTCAGAAAATTTACAGAAGTTTCTCATTCACATCTCAGAGGGAAAAGAACATGTCAAAAGTGTGACTGACCTCTCCTGCCCAAATGAAAATTCTGGAAGGCCCTACTAAGGTGCCTTCCACCAAAGGTGCAGAGATTTATAGCTGGAAGGAGTTGTGGGAGGCATTCTAAGGCCAGTGAGTCCACCTACCTCATTTTACAGATGAGCAAACTGTGACTGAGAGAGAGTGATGAGATCACACAGATAGCAAATGGCAGATTTTCCTTTTTGGGGGAGGCACAAAAGCTCATGAAAATTGTTTATTAAGGTATGGAGTTTGGGAAATATTGATCTAGTTCAAACACTCTGAAGTAGCAATCCTTCCTATAAATATCTCTGAAAAATGATCCATTCCCAGAATTGGGGAACTTACTTCTCCACTTTAAATTTGCATTGATGCAGAGTTCTTACATTTATGAAATTGTAGGTCTTGGAAATGTTGAAATATAGATTACCTCTATATGAAGTCTTCCTCAACTCCGCTTAAGTCCAATGCCTTCCCTCTTTTAATTATTATTAACTTTTTTTATTGCACTGATTAATTTATGCTGTGACTTTTCCAATTTGTTATGTACCATATATTTAACTACTGTGGCTACATAATGAGAAAACGGAACATGTTAGAAAAGACTCTGACACTGGAAAAGATTGAAGACAAAAGGAGAAGTGAATGGCAGATGATGAAATGAATAGATAGTGTCATTGAGGCAATGGGCATGAGCTTGAACAGAGTTTGAGAGACAGTGGAAAAAGAGAGAAGGTCCTGGTGTGCCATAGTCTATGAGGTCAGGAAGAGTCAAACATGACTGAACAAGAAAATAATCCATTGGTAGCTTATGTTGGTATATGGTATGAGGTGCTGGTCTAAACCCAATTTCTGCCACACTGCTGTCCAGTTTTCCTAATAGTTTTTGTCAAATAATGAGTCTTTATTCCAACCTCTAGAGTCTTTGGTTTTATCAAATAAGCTACTGAGTTTATTTGCTTTTGTATATTGTGTACCTAATCCGATCTACTGATGGATCTCTTGATTTTTTAATTAGTATCAAATCATTGTGATGATTATAGCTTTGTAGTGTAGTTTGAGATCTGATACTATGAGGCACAGTAAGATGGATACTTCTTTCCTTCCTACATTCTCTGCACCTATATTCCCTGCTTTAATATATCTCTTGAGGTTCTTTTTTTCCAGATTTTTTTGTTTTCTAGATGAGTTCATAAAGTCTTGACTTACTACAGCCAGAGCAGAAAAGCAGCAAATTAGGATGGGGAGAAGGGTCCTGCCGGAGGCAGAGACAATGACTTCAGTCAGGAGTGATAGCTGGCAGTCTGAAATTTGGGGAGAAGATAGAAAAACTGTAAAAAACAGACACAAGAACAGAGAAAGCATTGGCGCTCAGCCCCCGAGCTCCAGTAGCCCCTGAGGGTACTATTTAATCATATAGCTTTAGTAGAATATTTGATTCGAAAGTACCTTGAAGATCATTCCAACTATTGGTCCCTAACCTTTTCAAGTGACAGAACTCCTTTTAAAAATTTAGAAATTACACAGATCTCAGAAGAAAGCAATTGTGCCATCAGCATCCCTTGATTAAAGAAATACATGATAACAAAAACCCATTATGTATTCAACATCACTTTTCATTGAACCTTTGATTCACAACACCCACAGCTGCATAAATTTGAAAAACAGCAATATGTTGATGTAAGAGGTATTGTATTTATTCAGCCTATAGAAGGTGTGCTTCCCGAATTGCTGATTAACTTGTTTGCAATAACTCTAAAGTCTTCTGAGGTCCACAGTTTACGGAGATTGGAAACCACTGAGGTCACTCAATTACCTCAATTTATTTATAGATGAAGAACAGAAGTCCCAAAAGGGGAAGGGATTTTCCTATGGTCAAATGGGTGATACATAGGAGATCTGAATTTGAACCCAAGCTCTTTAACTCCAGATCTAAGGCTTGGTCTACTCCGTGGCTGGTCAAATAGTCAGTAGAACTGACTTACGATGAGGACCCTGAATTAGGGAGGAATGATGAAATATCATCAGGTGTCCTTTTTGAACAAGGAGTGAAGGTGGGTTGAGAAGAGCCCTACTCTTAAAGTCTTATAATACAGAATTTAACTTAATTTGGCCCCCAAATTATTTATTAAACTTTGAATTTGTGCTCAAGGTCCTGGGGATCTGTAACAGTGATGTTGGAGAGATGCAACATGTACCTGGGGAAGTAAATGCAATACAAAGTCATTTTCAGAAGGGAAACAAGATTAACCTTTGGAGGTGGAGGGAATCAGGAAAGGCTTCAGGGAGGAAGTGATCCCTAACATGAGGCTTGAAAGAAGCTAAGGATCCGAAGGACGGAGGTGAGGGAGAACCTCCTTGGCATGATGGGATTGATGGGATGTTCAGCTCTCAGTAAGAGGCATAAGTGTCAAGGGACAGGTCAGTTCTCTGAGAGCCTCCACAGCTGTGGATCACAGCATCTGAAGGAGTTGCAGGGCAGCCTTTGCTGACACAGGTGTTGCAGACTGGGAATGAGCCGCACTGGAGGCAGAGGGAAGAGGAGAGAGGTCAGGGAACAGCAACAGCCTATCAGTCTCCTAGTATCATCCTCTTACAATAGGAGATCCATTCTGGGTTGGATCTCCAGCAGTCACTGTCCGGTGGCTCCCGTGTATTTCGTATATTGGCTGGAACAGAGAGTAAATGAAGGGGAATATGTGTAATAAGTTTGGAAAGGGGAGGGGGCCATCCACAATAACTTCTTCCATTTCAGGTCTGGTTCTAGGGTGGGGAGACTGAGTCCAGACTGGCTGCAATCTTTGTGATTGCCCATCATTTGTCTGGTAAGGAAAGTCTTAATTTCAAATAAGGATGGGGGAGAGGAAGAGATGAAAAAGAAATAAAAGGATCTAAGCAGAATTAAATTAAATTAATTAATTTTTAAATTTTAAATTTAATTTAAAAAGATCAGATTTCAGAGCTACCCAACAGGTAGAGAACAGGTTTTTTGAGGGGTTGGGGTGAGGTTTGTGTATGTATCCTGACATAAGGTTACATTGTTACCTGCCCATTGTTTTTTTCTTCATCATCACCCTGGGCTGGACCCTCATAAGTACTGACTGAGTTGATTGCCTTCAATCTGTTTCTCTCTCTCTCTCCCTATTCCATCCCTCAGAAAAGACAGAATGATATTTTTGGCTTTGCCACTCCCCTCCTCAAACATCTTTGGTGGCTCTCTATTGCCTTTCCAATGTCCCTAATGTTTCCCATCCTTCATGTCTCTGCTCACTGATGTCTGTTCCTGCGTTGTGTATTCTCATTTTCTTCAGCTGGTGGAAAACCTTCTTCCCCTTTCAAGTCCAGCTTCCTCACTGTCTTTCCCAGGGAGTCTTCCCTGAGGGAATACATCTTCCTGTAATTACCACAGTATCGGAGAGCTCAGAGTGTCTTTTGGGTCTAATGGGATGAGAACTCCAGCAGAGGGGGCACCCCTTTAAGTCTTCTCCCCCTCCTCTCTTCCAAGGTCAACTCAAGGCTTTACACACAGGAGGCATTTAAGAAATGTTTGTTGAATAAAGGAATGAGTGAAAGGTTGAATGTATGACAGGATGATAGAGACCCCGCTTCCCGTCCAAAGCCCACCTGGTCTCTTTCCAGGTCCGGCTATCTCCTTCCTTGTCCCCCTCCCCATTCTTCCCAGTCCCTGACACCAATAGACACCCAAGCTCTGATTCTGCGAGTATTGGGAAAGACCAGCTCGATAAAAGGCTGACGGCACTTCCCGCCTTGGCCACGTGGAGGCGCGACAGGACCAGGCACGGTCCAGCCCGTTTGCTCACCTGCAGCCAAGATACAGGCGGTTTCCATGGTTAGGGATGCGGTTGGGGATGGAGGCTTAATTTAAAGGAGAGGGGTCTGGGGACCAGGGGAGGGATACCTGTCAGACCTGCCTCCTCCTTCCTCCCATGCCTTTATCTTTTAAGAACAGGTTGCTCCTCACCTTCCCAAGGTAGGAGTGCATGGGGAGGGACTGTGTGTGTGTGTGTGTGTGTGTGTGTGATAGCTGTGCTGTAAAAATGTCCATCAGAGACTCCCAGCCTGTTCACCTGTCCTAGTTTGAGGGTGTAGCTACAAAATAGGAGGGATCCTGGAACATAGGATTGAAGACATCCCCATGATGTCTCCAGAGCAGCCCAGTAGTGCTCTTGACTTAAATGAGGAGGCTTGGCTTGAATCTTCATAGATGTGTGATCTTAGACAAGTTCCTTCTCATCTCACAGCCTTGATCTCCAAAACGATGAGGAAGGAAGGGGTTGGACTATAAAGCAGAGGTTCTTACCTTGGGATCCCCAAATGGATTTAGGAGGAAGGAAGGGATCGGACTATAAAATAGAAGTTCTTACCTTGGGATTCCCAAATAGATTTAGGGGGCTCTGTGAATTTGGAGAGGAAAAATGACATTTATTTTAATTAACTTTTGGTTTCTCTTTCAATGCTCTTTGATTTTATGCAATGAAAAATGTATTTCTGAGAAGAGGTTCATAGACTAAATCATAGACTGTCAGAGGGTCCAGGACACTATAAAGCTAAGAACTCCTGAGTTAGTAGTCACGACTTTGAGTTTCATCTGAGGTTCACAGGTCTCCCCAAAGAGCTCTGTGTAAAGATCTCAGCTGGTCCCTGAACTTGAAGAAGAAAAAAATATTGTGATAACTATTTCAATACAATTGCTTTCTTTAGTATTCCTTTGCATTTTATTTTATGCACTTAAAAACATAGTTCTGAGAAGGGGGCCATAGGCTGCACTAAGCTGTCAGAGGGGGGCCATGGCACAAAAAAGGGGGATAACTTCTGACCTAAAGGATCTCTCCAGTTCCTTTTAGCTCAAAATTGAATGATTTTCTAAGTCCAGGAGGCAGGATTCACATACATAAAAGGATTATTAACCAAGGGTTACTATGTTACAAGGTTTACAAATTACTAAAACTGACATTTAGGGAGTGATTTTAAGGAGTGAGGTTCTCAGATTTGAGAAGTTCCCATGGGCTGGAGAGATCAGGGAAGGCATCTTGAAGGAGGTGACATGAGATTGAAGTAATTTCTGAGTCCATTTGTGGATCTATTACTATATTTATGCCTTATTTCCCCCCCCGCCCATCCCTGGACTTACCCCTAATTTTGTATTCTACCTATAAGCGGTCCCATCTCAAGTTTGGTTCCTGATGAATGGCAGAATGCATTAGTAGCACAAACTGGGGAGGAGGTAAAATGTGCCCTTCAGACACCTCTGCCCCTTCTTCCTGGAGCCCTGGAGAGGCAAGTGTTCTTGGGGCCACAGAGAGACTGCAGACATGAACCTCTGCTAGTGAAACTGGAGCGGGGGGGGGGGGAGAGGAAGGACTAGCCTTGAAGAATTCTTGTAGAGACCTCATCTCTTCCCCCAGAACTTGGGCTTTTCTTTCTAAGGCTGCACAAGAACATTTTGCTTTGCCCACATGTTTTGTCCCTGACTGCTCTGTGAAGGAGGGAGAGATTTTGCACAGAGGGAACATGTTTTCCCCTTATATTTAGTCAGTGTCTGCTCTTCCCACTCAATTCTCCTAGTTCTGCCCCCTGGGGCCAAGCAGAACAAATCCAGTCTATCTTCCCCATGATACCTTTCAAGAACTTGAATATAGCTATCACAGCTCTCATGTGCCTTCCTGCCTTCAACTGACTTTTTTCCAAGTAAAACATTATGAGTTCCTTTGGAAGTTCTGTATGACATGGACTCCAGACCCTTCCCTATCCTGGTTTCCCCCTCTGGGAACTCTCCAATGTACCATTGTCTTGAAATCAAGGTGCACACAACTGACAGACTTGTGGTCTGGCCAGATTACTATTGTCCTGATTTGGTAAACAAAGGTTAAACTGGCCTCAGAGCTTTGTCTCAGAAGCTGGGGCCCTTGTTTTGTCCACTACGTGCCTTTTATGGTTTCCTACCTAGAGACCTGTTTTTATCTTTGCTGGCAAGGCTTCTGAGGAAAGGAGGGGAACCTGTCCCAGTGTCTGCAATCAGAACTCTCTGATGGGGATGATCAGCTTGTCTGCCCTACTCTACTGTCCTTCTTCTTGGGTGAGACCCATTCCATCCCATGTCCAAGGCTCTCTGGGTTCTATTGTAGAGGGAGTACTGGCCTGGAAATCAAGAAACCTGAACACTTGGCAATTTAGGAGTGGCATGACACTCCTGAGACACTGAGGAGGACATGAGAACCAGAGAGAAGCCCACAAGGATCAGTGGGAGGAACTGGGAAGGCTTAGCCTGGAGAAGAGAAGATAGGGCTGTTCTTTTCCAATATTGGAAAAGGCTCTTATCTAGAAAGGGGATTAGGCTGGTTCTCCTTGGCCCCACAGGACAAAACTAGGAGGAGTGGGAAGGAAGCAGCCAATGTTTGATTTTAAAGTAAAGAAAAATCTTAAATCAGAGCTATCCAAAAGTAGAATGGATGCAAGCAAGATATTGTGAGGTATGGGAATTATCCACTAGTGGAAATCTTCAAGGAGAGGCTGGATAATCACCTTGCCAAAAATTCTCAAAGGGATTCCTGCTCAGGTATTCCCTCCTCCCTGCTTCCTCTCCTCTTCCTCTCCCCTTCCTCACCCCTTCCTCACCCCTTCCTCCCCCCTTCCTTGATGAGAAAGTCAAGGGATTCCCTACTGCTTACCCATTGCTTTTTATTGGCCCTATGACTGGGCATTGAAGTATGGGTTTAAACTCCTTACCTTGGCTTATCTTTTTTAGGTTCCTCTTCTAAATTTCTTTATTAATATCTTTGTTTAAATATAGCTACATTTCCTAAAGCATCTCCCTCCACATCCTTTCTCCCAGAGAGCCAACCCTTATAATAAAGACTAAAAAAAAGGGGGAAATTTTTGGCAAGAAATGGGCAACATATTGAAAAGTCAGATGTTCTTTGTGACGTTCCATTCCCTACAGAGAATCAGGGAGAAAAGTACCTCCTTATATCTCCCGTTGGACTCATTACAATTTTATAAGATTCAGTTTCATTTTTGTCTTTTCTCCTGTCTTGTAATCATTGTTCATGTTATTTCCCTGGGTCTGGGCACTTCACTTTGCATCAGTTCATACAATTCTTCCCCTGCCTCCATGTCTGCTTCCTTATAGCACAGTCACTGTCCGTTACATATAATGGGGGCTGGGCAACATGCACAATGTATCTGTGAAAGCCATCCCTATGTGGAGGAGCCTGGGAAAATCGATAATATGCAAAGGAAGAGATTTCCTCAAAGATTGGGTAGTCATTCTGTAATTGGTTCTGGTTTGCTGATTGGCTGCTGAGCTTCTCAGAACTGGGGTGCACTCAAAAGGCACATCACTCATTGGCCAGAGTGAGACTTCTTTTTCTTTCCTGTCTGGATGTATTAGATTGTGCAGGTAAAGAAAGCTGTAGACCTCTTGGTGGGGATTGAAAACTTAGTCCTTTATTTCTCCACCTGAACTACATGAGCATGACCTTTTCCTTGGGGTCTCTGTTACATCTCTCCTTCCATGCTTTTAGGAGAAGATGGCTATGACCTGGATCATGCTGAAAGTCTAGGAGAGCGCCACTAAAAGTCCTGCAGCTGGAATCTGGGTGTGTTTTTTCCTGGAAGCCAGGTGAACAATAATGGTCTCAAGGAACATGGATGGGAGGGAGCATGAAGGTACCAGAGACTCGGGTCCATCCAGTCTTCCAGCTTTTCCACATTCAGATGTGTCTTGGGGGAGTGACGGGAGTGAGTAGAAACTGCTTTCAATTGGAGTTCACTTTCCCTAAGGACAAAGGTGGTATGAGGAGAGAATATATCCCCAGGCACTGGTGCTGGGATTCCGTGATTCCGATTTTTTTGTGATATCCAAGTAACTTGAATGGAAAGCAGAATAAGATCCATGCAATAAGGAAGGTGCAAGGTGTTATGGGAAATAGGAGGAATACAGCATAATTTGTGGCAAGAGGAAGTTAGGAAAGCTTCTTGGAAGAGGTGCCATTTGAAGTGGTCTTTAAAGAATGATCAGGAATTCAGGAGACATAAATGAGAAGAGGGGAGGAATTAGAGTAACATTCTTGGCACAGGGGTGAGTGCTTATGAAAGAGAGGGCATTTTGTGGGGTCTCAGATCTTTTAGAAGATCTTCCACTTGCCATGGGAGAGTTGAGTTCTAATGAAAAAGGCAACTGGAAGATGGACACCTTTGGCTTGAGACATGACTTTGAGTAGCACAAAGATGATGCAAGGGAACGTTGCCCATTGGACATTAGTTGAGTTCAACAATAGGAGAGCTGAATAAAAACCTTGTAATTACTTGGCAATTAGGAGATCGAAGTGCACATCCAATAATGGCTAAGATGAGGTATAAACAACTCAATTAAGGCAATTAGTACTGATCCAAGTATCATTATTGCAAAAACAGCATATTTGAAAATACTCTTTTAATAAAGAATAAATTAGAGGGTGGAGATAATAGTGACTTTGAAACTGGAACCAAGTTGAGCACTCAACAATTTTTTTTCCAGTGTGATTTGCCCAAAGCAAAAAGACAGAACTTGCATGTTTGGTTGTTTGAATTGCAGAGTCACCGACTCACAGGCACTCAGAGGCAGGTGGTCCCTCAAAGGCATTTCATTTGGGAAAACCCCCTCTTCTTTCTGAGACTCAGTTTCCTTGCCTGTCACATGGAAATAATGAAGTATGACCCATATGATTTAGTGGTCTGCTTTGAGGAAAGCAATTAGAAATGTTTAGAAAGTGCTGAAGGAAGAAATGCTATTTTTATGGCCAGTGTTTGATTGGAATCCCCTCCCAAAATCCTGGATTAATGATCATACAGTTTATGCTTGAAGTTCTTCAGGGATGGAGAGCTCACTGCTTTCTAAAGCAGCCCATTTCACTTTAAGGCTATTCTTATAGGATGTTTCTTCTGTCCTCAAGCCCAAGTCCACTTTACTGTGGCTTTCTTCCTACTCCTCATGGTCATGCCCTTTGGGCATGGCTAATTCCTACTTTATAGAATAGTCTTTCCAATCCACCGGAACCAGAACTAAACTATGGCTCCCTTGAGAGCAGGAGCCTTGGGGATGGGTCCTTTCTCTAGCAAGTATCCCAGGGAAGTTCTAGTTTATGAGATGAGAGCAAGGGGTACCTTTCTTCTTGGGGGTAGATAAGGGAGAGCTTCAAAGAGGACAAAAGTTTCAGATGTTTTCTTCTCAGTGCAGTGGAGACTTCATCAACTGAAAACTCAGCCTGAAACCCCTGGAGCTTCGGAAGGGAGGCTGCCAACAGCTGGGATAAACTCTCTCCAACATATGGCTTAATTCTTTCTTAAATGCTCTCCTTTCCCCCAAAGAACCCACATATATACAGCATTTAACTTAGGAATACAAATTTCATTCTATGCAGACTGGCCAAGGAAGCTGGTGAAACAGCCACTTAATCTAATCATAAAGAAACTGGTCTGCCATCTGCCTTCCTTAGGTAAGTCTTAATTTGCTCAGATTAGGTTGGGGGCTGCTGAAAATTCTAAGAAGTTGGGATTTTAGTTAACTTTGTGGAGGGAATGGTTTCTGGGGCCAAGATTTCTTTTCAGAGATTTTGTAGACCAAGAATCCATTCAAAGGTCTCCCTTCAAGGAGCCTTCCAGCCTCTTCCTGAGACCTTCAGGAAGGGGCTCTGAGGTGGCGCAGCCCATTTTGGCACAGTCTTCTCTCCCTGACCACTTGGACACTGGTCTAAGTGTCTTCTGGTCTAAGGCTTCTCCTTTATGGGATTTCCTGGTTTTAGAATCATTCCTTCAGAACTGAGTTGTATGGATGGAAGTACTGGATTTATAGGAGTCAGATAATTTGGGTTTAAATCCCACCTTGTGACATTGGGGAAACCATTCCTTCTGGTTTAGTCCTGATGGTCTTGAGTCCCTGGGTCCCTAGCCACAAAGCCCACAGATCAGGCTTTGACAATCACATAATTTCATAATACCCTTGGAGTTCAATGATTTCATGAGTTCAGTGATCTCATTTTACAGATAGGGAGATTGAGGTCCAGAGAGGGGAAGGGACTTTCATGGCAACTGGGTGCCAGTGTTGAGAAAAGGCTCTCTCAGCCCACATCCTGCTGGATCACCTGGCTCTAAGCATCTGCAAGGAGGAGGTAGCCTCTTGGAGAGACATGACTTTTTATTTGTTTCCCTAAGAATCTTGGTTAAGAACCATTTAGTCTGCTTTGGGATGCTCTAGTCTATTGATGAGAATTGATTAAGTGATACAGAAACAGAACAGAGTTCCAGGAGTCAGACCGGGATCTAATTGCAGACATGGAACTTCTTCAACTTCTGAGACAGACTCAGCATCAGCTCGATTTCCCTAGCTACCAGCAGGGATGAAGGTCAATTATCCCTGTGGGTTTTTTGACTTTGAGCATCCTTAACCCTCCCCATCCAGGGACCTCCCTTTCCCCTTGGCTCTTTCCCCTTCTGGGACTGACCCAAAATACTATCAACACGCTCTATCCTCTACAGAGGTCCGGGACTTAGTTTCCTACTGGTACCTGCTGCTCCACTTCCAGCATCAGGAGAGAGTCCTGACTATTGTTTTACAGTCTGAGGGGATAATTAATAACCACCGACCTTCTGTGGTAGCACCACTGTCTTGTCTGACTCCATCAATTAATGATTAGGCAAGATTCCTCCCCCATCGGGCTGGCTTTATTAAATACTGCACTCCCCGCCTTATTGCAGTCCCTTGCGTTCTTTTTCCCCCCAGAAACAAGACATATAAAATGAATGATCAAATAAACACCCCAAAAGGGCAGCCTATTCCCCTGTGCTGAGATAGATCAGTTGAAAAGTATGCTGTGTCAGGCAAAGCACACTTGGAAGGGTGAGAGCAGGGAGGAAAAGGATGGAAAATGAATGGGTTTTCCATTTGTCATGTTACTCATTTGTAATGAAAGTTGGAAACTCTGGAAGAGGAGGAAGAAATGCTGACCCTGAGAACTTTGTTCATCCTGATCTTAGAGGTCTGCCCTGTTTGGAACCCTCTGTCCAACCAGTCACAGAACCTTTGGAGACAAATATAATGGCCCTGTTTACCTGTTTGTCTGCCTATCATGCTAGTGAAACACATTATAGTAGAATTCCGATTTTAGTAGACTAATTATTTTGGGAAGGAGAGACAACAGGACCACTGAGCTTTGCTCTGTTGTTTGACTTAAATAAATGGCCAGTGTTGATAAATTCTGTTTTGGTGATTTAATGATTTCTTGGCAGAAATTATAAAAGTCGAAAAAATGAAATCTGTGACTAATAGTCTTACCATTTGTGTACAACTCTTGTGGTTTGGGAGAAGAATCTTTTTTTTTTTTTTTTTTTTTTGCTTTTTGTTTCTTTAATCCACAAGTTCTCCCCATGCCTTTTTCTCCTGCCTTAGTACCCCCTGCTTTTTGTCCTGCCCCTCTCCCACTCCTCCTATTTAAAATTTTCTTCCAGCAAACTGACAGGATCTTGCACTGATACTTCTAGTCCTATGACCTTAAGTAAACCACTTCTCTTTGGGCCTCAGTTTCCCTGCCTGTATGATGAAAGGACTGGAAGAGCTAGACTCTAAGGTGACTTTCATACTGAGTTTTTCTGCGTCCTTGGGTAACTTTTGCTACAAGCCATGTAGGCAAGCCCCCAATCCAGTGCATCCTGCCCACACAATGTATCTTCCCACTCCTTTGCCTGCCCTTCAGGGAGCAGGCAGTTGTCCCTGTTTTCCCAGTCTCATCTCTAGTTACTCCTGTCTTCATGTGCTGTTTTCAGCTAACGGTCCACTTTTTGACTCCTGTGTATTCCTCTCATTTTCTTGGTTCTGTGCCTTTTACGAAACTTTTTTTTTCTGTGTTTTATCCCCTTCTTTGTGGTATCCAAAACACCTCCATATTCTAAAGCTCAATTCTGCTGCCATATGCTCCCAAAAGCCTTCTCTGACCTCTTCCTCCCTTTATAGGTAAAGAGACCTGTCCCTTTAGAGTCACTGTGAAAGTCAAAATGTAAATTAAATTTGTAAAGCCTTTTCTGGCACATAGTAGCACTTGATAAAAAGTTATTCCCTTACTCTTTCACTCATACTGCCCATAACACCATGTTTTCACCTCTCTAATGTACTCACTCTAATTAACCCATTCATCCTCAAGCATTTATTAAGTTCTTACTGGTTGCCAGACGCTGATAGGGCCTGAGGATGAAAAGGAACAGCAAAATCTTGCTGTTCCTTGATCTCCAGGAGTTTCCATGGGATGGGGAAGATGAAGATGTCTATAAATAGCTATGCACATATCACATATAGAATAAAAGGACAACAGTCTTCTAGGTGAAGGTTCTGGTGGTTGGGGAGGGCTGGGAAAACCTCCAGCAGAAAGGGAAGAAGTTAGGGATGTCAGGAGGCAAAGATGGGGAGGGACAGGATTCCAAGCATGAGGAACAACCAGTGCAAAGGCATGGAGTTAGAAGATGGTTTGTTCTGTGTGAGAAGCAAAGTAGCTGGACCATGAGTTGTTTAAAGGGAGTAAAGTGTGATTATGGAAAGGTAGGAGGAGGAGCTGTAAATCTCAAATAGAGGAATTTTTATTTGATCCTGGAGGCAGTAGGGAGCCATGGAAGCTTTTTTTCTAGCAAGGGTAGTGGGGATGTGGGAAGATCTGTACTTTCATAAAAGACTGTTTGAAGTAAGGAGAGATTTGATACAAGGAAACCAAATAGAATGCTAACACAAAAGCCTGGGAGGGAGAAAGTGAAAGTTTGAACTAAACTGGTAGCTGGGTGAGTGGACAGAAGGGATGGGTAGCAGAGGTTTTGTGAAAGTATAAATAGCTTAATTTCACCAAAGACTGGAGTTTGAATGACAGTAAGGTGTTAACATTGAGATTGTAAATCTGGGACGCTGGGACGATGGTGGGACCCTTGACAATAGTGAAGTTCAGGAGAGGGGAAGGGGAAAAATAGAAAGTCAACAGGGTTAGATGATGCAGAGAGGTTAAAAAAGCATAAGGCTTGAGAAAAGGCCATCATATTTGTTAATTGAGAGATCTTTGATAACTTTGGAGAAGGTAGTTTCAGTTGAATGGTGAGCCAGACTGCAAAGGGTTTAAAAGTGAGAGAGAAGTGCCGACATTGAGTGTAGATGGCTTTTCCAAAGAGTTTAGTTATGAAAGGGAAGAGGGGTGTAAAATGATACTGGTGCTTCTGGTTAGATCACGTAGAAACCTTTTGAAAGTAAGAGAGATATGGATAGCAAGAGACATGTAAGCAAAAGAGTCAATAGATAGGAAGGGATTGAAGTTCAGAAAGACTGAAGATGATGGAGAGTGCAATCTGCTAAAGAAGATGGGAGGGGATAATATCTGGTGTGCATTTAGAGAAGTTGACCTTGGTAAGAAGGGCAACTTTACAGTATGGAACATTATGGTATCCATTTTCTGTCTCATCTTCCTATAAGATTATAAAGTCCTGAGGGCAATGACCATGTCTTTTCTAAACTTTATATCTTATACCTTAGTTTCTAGGAAAGTATTTGAACATAATAAGCACTTTAAAATGTGTTTATTAAATGAATGAATATACTGTGTCTAGCATCTTCACGATTGGTTTATCAACCCTATAATTCAAAGAAATGGACTTGGTCTGTCATCACAAGCTCTTGGTGAATCTATTTTGATTCAAAGTAATCACCCCTTCTTCTTTTAAGAGCTCACAAACCATATACTTGCTAATCCATTTGGAACTTTTGCCAGAGACACCAGATTTACTTGTCTGAAGATTCTAGAATTTGATTTCTTCCATGTTTTCAAAGTCAGGAGGAAATTTGTTCATCTCCAATCTCCGGGTACTTTTTTCCTCCATTATTTCTCAAAGATTATCTACTGTGGTTCTCCACCCATGCCTGCAAGTTCTTTTTACCATTCTAATAGTACAAGGTCTGTGTCCTTCCTTGTTCTGATCTTCTCCAGAGAAAACCTCTTCATTTCTCTCAGCTCTTCCTCAGAAGACTTAATTTCCATGTATCGATCGCCTTCTACCCCAGGATTTATCTGCATAGGGAGCCTGAGGCTGCTGACAATGTGAACGTGACCCATTTAATAAGTAAACCAACAAAATAAGCAGTCTTAGAACTCCTGCTTTCTTGGTGTGGGAGATGCTTCATCAAGTCACAGAGTCTGATTTTTTTGTTTTTAATTTTCTCATATTACTTTAATGTAGCCATATTACTTTACTTCATTACAGTCTTCTTACTCATGCTAATGAAGTACATATTTCATTTGCCTCTGGGCCCCAGGGAGAGCCTCTCCCTCTGTGGGTAAGAATTCAGAATCTCAAGTTCCAAGCTATAATCACACCATTCTCCAGGCTATTGGTGTTCTTAGTCATCCTCAAATCACTGAGGAGTTCAGTTTGTTTCAATTCAATTCTCTATATCCCGGAGCTGGGAGAGGCCTTTGATATCACTTAGTCCAACCCCCTTTATTTTTAGACATGAGAAACCTCAGGACAACAGATTTTAGGAAGAGAGGAGGAGCGCAAAGTCACCTAGAAAATATGCAGAAAAGTCAGAATTTGAACCCAAATCTTCCGATTTCAATCCAATATTCTTTTTAAGATGATATATCTATTAACATTAAGTTCCAGTCATCTAGGAACAACAAAATTCTCTATGCTATCTTCCACAAGTGGTCATCTAGCTTCCCCTTGAAGATGGCTATTCAATTAAGCAAACATCTATTATGTATCTACTATGTATATGTGGATAGCATGGTTGGCATTGGAGTTACAAAGAAAAAAATCAAAGTCTTTGCCTATACCTATAGAGGGTAGATTAAAAAAAACACAAGACAAGTTAGGGAGTGGTAGAGGTAAAGGAGAAATGCAGCCAAAGAGGCCCAGGAGATGTGAAAAGACTGGAAGTTTTCATGGAAGAAGAAGCACTTGACTTGGGCCTTGAAGGAAGAGAAGTTCATCATGTGGAGTTAAGGAGAAGAGAAACTATTGGGGCATGGAAGAAGCTCTTGAATGCACTGAGGCAAAAGGTGTCAATGTGAGACAATGTTTGAACCCCTTTTCCTTCTTGGTGACTTCATCAGCTCTCATGGGTTCAGTTATCACTTTCATGCAAATGATTATAAATCCCACCTTCTCTACTTAATTTCCAGCTCAAAGCACTAATTACCTATGGGATGTTTCAAATAAAATTTCCCAGAGACATCTAAAACTCAACATGTCCCAAATCCAACTCACCACCTTCTCCCTTCCCCAATTTCCCAATCTATCCTTTGAAGCCCAGCCGTCCCCATTTCTGGCAATATCACCAACATCTTTCCAATCTCTCAAGTTTTTAACCTCGATATTACCTTCGACTTCACCTTCTCCCACAACCTTATTGCCAAACCTTACTTTTTCTACCTCCACAACAACTCTCCCATTCATCCCCTTCTCCATGATTTTCCTCAAGCTCAGACTTGACCATGTCACTTTGTTACTTAATAATAATAGTAACTACTGGTCATTACTAAGTTTAAATATAAACTCTTCTAAATGATTTCATGCATTGACCCCAACCTAGTTTTCCAGTCTCATTACATATTATTTCCTTTATGCAAAGTGGAATTCTTGCTGTTCTTCCTACAGGGTTCTTCATTTCCCTCATGGTGTTCCATCTCCTAACTCTAGTTTTGTATGTGCTGTCCCTGGTCCTTTAAATGCTCTCCCATACCTATAGATTCTCTGCTTTCCTTCAAGAAATCCCAGGCACCATCTTCTGGAATCTTTTCTGATCCCCCTCAGTTGCTTATTTATGCCTTTCCTTCCTTCCTTCCTTCCTTCCTTCTTTCCTTCCTTCCTTCCTTCCTTCCTTCCTTCCTTCCTTCCTTCCTTCCTTCCTTCCTTCCTTCCTTCCTTCCCCTATTTTATTTTTTATTTTTATTTTTTTTAAATAACTTTTTATTGACAGAACCCATGCCAGGGTAATTTTTTTTTACAACATTATCCCTTGCACTCACTTCTGTTCCAATTTTTCCCCTTCCTCCCTCCACCCCCTCCCCCAGATGGCAAGTGGTCCTATACATGTTAAATAGGTTACAGTAAATCTTGGATACAATATATGTGTGTAGAACTGAACAGTTCTCTTGTTGCTCAGGGAGAATTGGATTTAGGAGGTATAAATAACCCGGGAAGAAGAACAAAAATGCAAGCAGTTTACATTCATTTCCCAATGTTCTTTCTTTGATGTCCCTCTTTTTTAAACTATTATTTATTCTACATTTACTTATACATGTTCATGTTGTCTCTCCTGACAGAATATTAATTCCTCAAAGGCAAGAACTATTTCATTTTTTTGGAATCCTCTTCACAGTGCCTGACACACAGTAGGGACTTAATAAATGCTTGTTGACTAGTTGAAAAAAATTATGCAATGGAGAGGAGTCCAATGTAGACTATATAGAGGGAGAAGGTTATTTCATTCTGCAGATAGGACCGCAAGTCTTAGGGTTTCTATGTAATTTGGTCCTTAGGCACCTGAGAGAGACTGAACAGGCAAGGTGGGTGAGGTAGATAAACCCCAGTCTTCAGCTCTAGTTTCTATTATATCACTGTGTGAATGTACTGTGTGACTGAGGAAAAGTCCCTTCCCCCTTGGTCCTCAGTTTCCTTCTTTGTAATAGAAAGGGATTGGAGTCATGCTCTTCCCCTTTAAATCTTCTCAGAGCCAGGTCAATACTAAAAACCTAGTACACTTGTTTCTGGCCCCAGAGCCATCCTCATGGAGGGGAGGCAGTAGCTTGGCTGTGGAAGGATGCTGACAGCTGAAGGACAGCTAGATCTAGGAGCTGACTCTGGACTCATTTCAGCTCCTTGAAGGTTGTGGGGATGTGTTTAAAATTCCAATCTCCTCTAAATCCCGGGTGACTCTGTGCTGGGTGGAGAAACACTTCTTAGAGAAGTCATTTTGTCTTCATTAGGGTGGTTTTGCACAGAGGAAAAAGATACTAGATTTGCATTCAGTTGGAGAATAAGTATGGGAGCAGCAAACCAAGAAGGACTTGGAGAAGCCCCTCTGCCCCAGCCTTGAAACTTCTCAGCTTAGTGTGCCTGAACTGTCTTTTCTTGGCCCCCATGTGACAGGAGAGGATAAGGAAACTGAGGCAGGGTAGGGAATTGAATGCATACAATATTATTATTATTATTATCATATAAATAATCATATTAATAATAATTCATATTCCTAGAGTCCTTTAGGCATTTATGATCATTTCCCCCAACAATCCTGAGAGAGATTCTCCTTTATTTTTACAGATAAAGTGAAGCTTATCAGGGTTAAGTTGCTTGCTTGCTTGTCACAGATCTAGCAAGCTACAGAAAAAAAAGGGATTTTCTGAACTTAAGGGTGGTGCTTTCCCCACTGGGTTGTGCTGGACCATTAATAACATCTGGGAAGGGAGCTATGATTTGACAGAAATCAGCAAATAGGGGTTTGAGGCCTGGCTCTGCCACCAATATGCTGTGTGATTGTGGACAAGTCCCTGCATCCCCCTGGGCATTTGTAATTGGATAAAATCTGATTTTACCTTTCTTTGTATCAAGGAACCTCTGGGGCCATCTGTTTAGTAAAGCTATGGATTGCTTCTTAGAATTAGGTTTTTAAATGCACAAAATAAGATATATAAGGCTATTAAGGAAATAGATCATATTGAAATAGTTTTCAAAATATAAAAGAAACCCTATACAAGTTTATAAACTCTATGTTAAGATCTCTAGCTGGATATCTCTTGAGTAGCAAGCAGAACCAGGAAGGGGTCTGTCTGCTCCCTTTTCTCTTTGATGGGCCTTCAAATTCAAAGTAAGTTAGCACAGGAAAGAAATTGGATCAGCCTGAAAAGAGGCTGTGCGAGTTTTTGCTTTTTCATTGTATCCTCAGAGAAGAAATAGGCCATTGAGGAATCTCTGCTCCTCCCCTCTCCCTCTCCATCAATTGTTGCTTTCTTCTTCCTGAGGGGACCCTAGAGGTGTTCCTGGGTATGGTTGTGTAGAAGAGACAGAAAATGACATGACATTAATTATGAATATCATTATGTTGTGGCCTTGAGGCGGGGCCAGGTGAGCTCTTATCCTTTGGGTAAATGTAAGTGTCTAAATAGAGCACTGAGGGTGGGGGCACCTTCACCATTTGAGTACGAAGATGAATTTGAGTATGAAATGAAGAACTCTCCAGGGCCTTTACTCTAACCAGCAGCTGAGCAGCGATTCCCTCTGAAACATCTCCAACAAGTGTTCTCCAGCCCCTTCCTGGAATCATTTCCTGAGGAGAAAAGGAGGACAAGAGGTGGCCCCCTTTGTACTGAGCATTGTTTTGCTTGTGGAAAGGGAAACACATTCATTTTTGAGGATCTGAGAGAAAATTACCCAGAGAACCAGAAAAATCACTTACTGAAGGTAGAAATGCTGTAGAGGTTTGTTTCTCAACAGTTAATTTCCAGATGACTTTGTTAAACACTGTAAGGTTGAAAGCTGAGAGAATAAAACTTGCAGGAAACCATGGAATAATTGTATATTAATGTATTTTTGTGATGTCCAATGGTACTGTCAACAAGCATTTGGTAAATATTGTAAGTATGCCAAATACTGGGCTGAATACTGGAGATAAAAGGGAAAAACAAGTCAGACTTTGTCTTCAAGGAACTTCCAATCTAGTGACAGAGAACAAGGACCATAACTAGAACATGCACAGTGTATAAAAGGGCTGGATGGTTGGGGGATAAGAAAGGAAGGGATGGATGGAGCATTAGGCTAGGACCTGTGGGGAAAAGCATCTGTTCAGATAGAAGTAGAAATAAATGGATAAATTTCACTCTGGGCAAATGTCTTTTTCTTCCTTTTTAGAACTAAGATCTATGAGGGCAGAAACTTGATAAATGCAGAAAGAAATAGCATTCAATTAAACAGAAGGATTAATAAGTGTTTATTGAATGAGTAGATTGTCCCTTCCCATAATTCTCTGGTTCAGCATCATTCTTGCCATTAGCACGTTAACTCCCAAGTGATGAAGTTCATAGCCCAGGGGGCTCTTGTTTTTCTTCTCTTATTTTTTAGTTATTTAGGACTTTTATTTGAGTGGGCAAGTGCTCTTTTGCTGGTCAATGCAGTCATTGACTGGATTGTAGGTAAAGCTTTTTGAATTCAGGGAAGATTTAGATCCATTATCACTGGATGGTTGAAGTTGGTTCTAGTTTAATGAGCAGCTTGAGAGTCCCCACATCTCAGGTTCCTAATTTGGGCTCATTAGCCCTGAGGTTGCTTTGGGATCTAGAGCATGGAGCCAAGTGCTCCCTGCCCCTTTACAGGGGGCAGGGTGTGGAGCCAATTCTCTATTAGGCTAATGATGGCTCTTCATTATGAAACTGCACAACCAGCAGGAGAAAGGGAAGTCCAAGGCTAAAGGAAGTCTAATAACATTAAGACTTTTGGAACAAGCCATTATGCATCACCTTTGGCAAGGAGCAAGCAGCCATCACTCAACCCCAGTGGCCCATTACCCATATAATTCTCTGCCTGCCATGAGGTCTGGAACAACTGTCCCCACCCACCTAGACCGTTGTTCCTCTAATGGCTCCAACTTAGCCATTAGGTGAGCGATGGGCTCGGGAATCATGTCAGGAGGGAGGGACAGCTTGTGCTTCCGATGCCAGTAGGGCAGTAGAAATTCTTTTCCTTGATGTCCAAATTGACTCTCCATCCTTCTGTCTGGCTTTCCCCCATTTACCCCCCCTCCACTGCTCTGGGCCCCTTTCAAGGAGAGATTGTAATGACTGGGTGTCACCTAGGGCTTGGTAAATATTCTAATGGATTGGTCTAATGTTTAAATTACTGTTCCATTTGACAAGATGTGGGTTTCTGGGTATTTAAATTCCAAAAGGAATCAGATTAACATATTCATGTCTTGTTTTAAACTAATTACTGGGATTGTCAGCACATTTGCATGCTCCATTATGGCATCTCTTCCTGGCCTTCTCCTGGGCTACTCAAATTTATCTGACCACAAGTCTAGTTGTAGAATGAGCAAACTGCAGATTTGGGAACAACTTCTGAACATTCCTAGTATAAAACCTCTTCAAAATACTGATCCTGACTCCCCTGATAAATTGTCACTTAAATCAGTCTTCCCCACAATCCCATGAGGTTGTGTGATTGTTATCCCCAGTAAGTTCTTCACTTATTAAATGGGGACAACAATCACATCAATTGGGGGAGAGGATCGATTTAATGACAACCAAAAGATTTCAGAGTTGTAATGAATCCCAGGGGCCAGCCTGGTCCTTCTTTCTGACTAAGTATCCAGACCTTACATGATGCTTTCAAACCCTGGAGAGCTACAAGAATGGTTCATAGGGATGCACCAGGAAAACTTCCTGGAGAATGAGAGTCCTTTTTTTGTGATGGGCTTAAGAGCAGGGGTGTGGAGGAGGGGAGAATTCAATGTCAAAGTCCACGGGATATACTTTTTTTCTCTGTAAAGAAAACAAATTTGGATTTGGACCTTGGGGAAGCCTCTCTGTATCAGGGTTTTGGACAATGGTACAAGTGATTAACAGGGTTAAAATAGTCGTGGATAGACCATCAGGGTTATAGTCAGAAAGCCTTGAGTTCAAATCCAGCCTCAGAAACTTTCTAACATATGACCCTGGGTAAGCCACTTAATTCTCTTGCCTCAGTTTCCTCATTTGTAAAATGAGCTGGAAAAATAAATGACAAATCACTCCAGTATCTTTTTACTAAGAAAACCCTAATGGGAACATACGACATATCTGAACAACAGCAACAACAAAAGTGTTATAAAATTTGCCATCTCTTTTATATATGTTTATCTCTATGTGACAGCTAAGTGGTACAGGAACAGAGTGTTGCATATGGAGTCTGAAGATCTGAATTCGAATGCTGCCTCAGACCCTTCTTTATTTGTATGATTGGGCAAATCAGTCAGTTTCTATGACTCAATTGCTCATCTGTACGTTGGGAGTAATAATAACGTAGACCTTAAAGAGTTGTTGTAAAGATCAAATGAGATAACATATAAATTATTTTGCAAATCTCAACATGCTAGAAAATGTTGATTTTTATCATTATAACCTCACTTGATCTCAGTGAATCCCGGGAGATGTATGCTTTGTATCATCATGGTTATTTATCGTTGAACTCCACTGTTGTAAAAAGTGCTTTCAGAGGTCTTGTTCCCAAGTGCATCAGAGAGTATGAGCCTAAGCAGCCTATAAACTCACCATGATCTTAAAACGGGGCCAGAAGATGCCAGTTCAGATTTTGGTTCTGATCTCTACCAGGTATGAGGACTGAGCTGGCATTGTCTCTCTCCTCCTTATTATCTGCCACTTAGGCTGCCCTTCAATGCTACAAAGCCTCTTTCTTCTTTGTGAAGGTAAGATGGAGCTATAACTGGCTAAGGTGCCATTCTGGATGCATTCAGCGTCTGTGAAATGGTTATAACAACACACTTCCTATCTCCAACACGGGCTGGTTGTCAAGAAAATACTTTGTGATGATAATAGCTCATCATTACATGAAGCTTTAATGTTTTAAAGGGGCTCTATCAGAGAAGTGCAAAATGATTACCATTATTTTGTAGGTAGGGAAGCTGAGGATCAGAGAGATGGGCTCCATAAGCTTCCTTAGTGACAGCAGAGGGCATCTAGCCCAGGCCCTATCCAAACGAAAATCCTTGGTATGAAATATCTCACAAGTCTCCAGTTGAAGAGCTCTGGGAAAGGGAAAAGATTGGCAAGTGTTATTTTTATCCCCATTTTACAGATAAGGAAATAGAGGCAGACAGAGGCTAAATGACTGACCCAGCTATTAAGAGTCTGGGGCTGGATTCGAACTCAGGATTTCTTTATTTCTAGGTCTAAGTTACAATCCAAGTAACTGATAAAAATATTAATGGTATACAATCAAGGGAAGATTCTTACTGGGTTGCATTTTTTTTCCAGTTTTTTTTATTATTATAGTAACTTTTTAATGACAGAATCCATGCCAGGGTAATTTTTTTTACAACATCATCCCTTGCACTCCTGTTCCGATTTTTCCCTCCCTCCCTCCACCCCCTCCCCTAGATGGCAAGCAGTCCTATATATGTTGAATATGTCGTAGTATATCCTAGATACAATGTATGTGTGCAGATCCAAACAGTTTTCTTGTTGCGCAGGGAGAATTGGATTCAGAAGGTAGAAATAACCCGAGAAGAAAAACAAAAATGCAAACAGTTTACATTCATTTCCCAGTGTTTTTTCTTTAGGTGTAGCTGCTTCTGTCCATCACTGATCAATTGAAACTGAATTAGGTCTCTTTGTCAAAGAAATCCACTTCCATCAGATTACATCTTCATACAGTATCGTTGTTGACGTATATAACGATCTCTTGGTTCTGCTCATTTCACTTAGCATCAGTTCATGTAATTCCCTCCAAGCCTCTCTGTATTCATCCTGCTGGTCATTTTTTACAGAACAATAATATTCCATAACATTCATATACCACAATTTACCCAACCATTCTCCAATTGATGAGCATCCACTCAGTTTCCAGCTTCTAGCCACTACCAACAGGGCTGCTGGGTTGCATTCTTTATCCTGAAGCTTCACTCCAACCCTGGAAATTACACATTGGATGTATCCTCCACCCAGTGACCTTTTCCTCATATTAGATGATTCCTCCCAGACTCTCCATGTAAGCAGGTGCCTAGGCTAGCCATTTCTCATTTCTCTCTGGATTTTGCCCCATATTCTCCACCAAATCTCAGCAAGCTGTACCTCTGTTTCTTTAGCCTTCTTTCAGCTCCCTTTTATGTATGGCTTTCCTCCATTAGAATGGAAGCTTCTTGAGGGCAGAGACTCTCCACTTTCTATTTTTATTTTTGCTTCTCAGCAGAGTGCCTGACACATTGATGTTTTCAATTGTTTTTAAGTTGTGTCCAAGCTTCTTGACCCCACTTGGGATTTTCTTGGCAAAGAAACTGGAGTGGTTTGCCAACAAATGCTTGTTGATTGACTGATGAAATCTTTTCTTCTCAGTTCTTTCTTTTAGGATCTCTTACTCAAAGTTCTCAGGGGGAGATGCTGCCAAAATTCCAGGCAAACATATATACACACATATATGTATGTATATGTGCGTATCTCTCTCTCTATATGGTTCAGCATTCATCATTGCTTTGGGTCACATGATGCCAAATGTTGGGTTCAAAATCATGATCATCTAGTTGGATTCTTGGGAATATACAAGGATGGATGAGATGAAGATCACAGCCTAGAAGAGCACAGAATCCAGGAGGGACGTGGATAATTGTTAAATATAATTAAAACTAGAAAATGAAAACCATAACAAGAATCCTGAAAAGTTGAAGTGACATGACCCAAAGGACAATCCAGAACCATAGGGTAGATGGGAGTAGATTGGATCAAATTAAAAATGGTGATATGATCATAAGAAAGAGTATAAAACAGGCAGGAAAAGTATGATCAGAAAAGAGCTGGTTTTTTAAACTTGAGAGGTTAAGAGAGAACTTTCCCTGGTACACAGGAAATGTCAAAAGGCTTTCACTGTCTCAATGAGATCCTCTAAAAGATTGGTTGGAGGACATGGATGAGAATCCTACAAGATGAGAAGGCCAGTCTTGATGAAAAGAATACTCATATGTTCATATCACTAATCTGCAGTCTCATCAAAGAAGTACTACGAGATCAGAGAAGTGAGCCATGGGAAAGATCAAAAGAGGCTTTGGGGAGAAGGTGATATCTGATCTCTGAGCTATAGTCTGCATTGTACTCTAGGCACTCAAAGATAGCGACCTTTGTCCACTTTTCCCCAGTATTTTATTGTTAATGCTCAGAACCAGCAAAATTCAGTGGTGATCTGCCATTTTGATTTTTCTGGCTCAATGTTCCACAAAGCACTTCTCTGGGCTGGCTTTCCTTAGGGAGTGCTCAGCTGAAAACATTACATATTTTCTCTGCCATTATTTATGCAGAGAAAAAGAGAAAGCATCGGTGTGAGTTGAAATGACTGGGTGGAGGTAATAACTGTGTTTTGAACTTGTTACTTAGCCATGATAAATATTTTCCATTAATTCCAACCTCTACTTGTGGTAAACAGAGAAGATAAATGGTGAAGAGCTCTCCTCAATTCCATTGGAATGGGGCCCAAGGCTCTGTTTTCCAGTTTATTATGAACAAAGCTACAGGAGTGCTAAGTGGCAAAACCAGCAATGATTTGGGGCAGGGGGATGGAGGGGCCAGGAATTGTGGTGGTAATGTTAATATGAGCTTCAGCAGATCACCCCTTCTGGAGATGGAGCCAGCTAGGAAAGCAGCCTACATTGTGGAAGTTAATTAGTTCACCAATTATCTTAATGAAACTAGCAATAGCAATACAGGGTCCAGGGAGGAGAAGGAGCAGATTGCAAGAAGGCTAAGGTAATTCAGCCAGAATCTCTGAGGACTGGACTTGGGGAAAAGTGAAGGTGATTATTGTCTTTGGGGATCTATGTTTATGGTCGGTTCCGTTTCCTGCAAAGAATTAATTTTATGGAATTGATTTAAGTCAAATCATCCACCACAGCCTAGAATTTGCTGGAGTCCCTGAATCTGGAGCTAATATTTAAAAGCTCAAACTGCCCCCATTGTTGGGTAGCTCAGTCCCTCCTAAGCAACCCCTTCCATTTCAAGACAATTCTAATAATTAGAAAGTTTTTTTTTTCTTATATGGAGTGAGAGTTATTTTACATCTTCCCCCAACTGTTTCTGGAGCTGTCCTTTGGGGCCAAGTAGAACAAATGTTATCTTTTGTCCAGTCATGGAATTATGAGAGTTTAGAGACGGGAGGAACTTGGAAAGTCAGAACTTTAAACACATTTATCTCTTGAAGTGGGTTGGGAGCAAGAGATAGGTAAAAGTAGTCATGAGTGTTTTGTAGACTGAAGGATGCTTAACTGAATAAGATTTTCTTGATTTTCTAACCATTAACCTAACGAGTAGAATACATTAGAATAAAATATCTTTCTAGAATTATGACAGAAGAGAACTGGAAGGTTACCTTGTACCTTCTGAGAGCTAGCATTTCTCCAGTGCACTTTACATATGTTAGCTCATTTGAGTGTCACAAAAGTCCTGTGAGGTGGGTACTAATATCATCATTTTACAAATAAGGAAACTGGGAAGTTAATTAAGTTGCTTAGGGGCACACAGTTAATAAATATATGAGGCAGAATCCAAGTTCAGATTTTCTTGACTCCAAGTCTTCGGTTCATTCCACCTGGCCCACCACGAATAGGAATTTTGTCTATGAAATCTTCAAGAAATGGCTTTCCATCCTCTGCTAGTCCTCTACTTGTAATGACAGTTCTATGTCTTTAGATATCCCATTCCACTTTGGGGCCAGATCTATGACCTGGAAAGGAACTAATGAGCAGAATTTTGCTTCCCGATAATCTACCCCCACCTCACACTCCCTCTGGGGCCAGGCAGAGCAGGGCTGTTTTCTCTTCCACATGACAGTCCTTCTAATGGTTGAACACAGCATTTATCTCCCTACCCTGTATCCTCTCCTTTCCTGGAATTTTTTCTTCTCCAGTCTAAATATCCTTAGTTTATGAAGTGATCTTCACGTGTCCTTCTCTGAATGTGATTCAGCTCATCAATGAGGAATGCCTTGGAAGTATTGAAAAACAGAAGGCTGAGGTAGACTTATGAGTGCTGTCAATTTTGTCCAGTATTTTTCTCCAGTCTATGACTGCTTTCATCCAAGTGCCATTATCACTGATTGGATTCTATGGGCATTTAGGAGAAGGCATCCTGGTCAGCCAATCACAGACTTTTTAAATATAGCAGCTTTTGTAAAGTTGTTTGAATATGAGGTAAAAATTAACATTTCCCATGCATAATTTATAATTTTCCATTGAAGGGAAAATTTGACAGGTTGTTGAAAACATTCCCAGCCTTTAAAATGAGTTAGGATCTTTGAGCCCTAGAAACGGAAAAAAGGGGAACTTGGAGAGTGAGGGAATGAAAGAGCAGCATAGGAATTTTGTTTTAGATATGCAAGCCCAGCTGAGAATAATGGCTCAATGCATGTCCTATATGTGTGTGTGCATGTATGTATGGAAGTTAGAGATATAGAGAGAAAGTGATGTACAGAGACACACACAGATGAAATTTTGTTGTTGTTCAATTGTTTCAGTTGTGTGTGATGCTCTGACTCCTTTTGGGAAGTTTTCTTGACAAAGATATTGGAGTGGTTTGCTGTTTCCCTCTCCAGCTCATTTTACAGATGAGAAAACTGAGGGAAATAGGGTTAAGTGCCTTACCCAGGGTTACATAGCTAGTAAGTGTCTGAAGCCAGATTTGAATTCAGGAAGATGAGTCTTCCTCATTCCCAAATCCAGTGCTCTATTCCCTGTGCCATATAGCTGCTTCAGATGGGATAGGGGAAGAGTATTTATTGGTTCAAATCCAATGAGACAATTAGAAACTGTATAGGATGAGATCTCTGATAATTGATTCTGAAGAAGTTGCCCTAATCTATCTGACCCAGTTTCCTCACTACTTCTCTAGATTTAACTAGATTTATGAATGTCCTCAGGGCAAAGTCCATATTTTTTTTATGGATTTCAATAACTCCTCATTGCCTGGGACATAAGCCTTAGAATACAGTAAGTCTTCAATAAGTGCTGGCCTAATGGAATTGCATTGTATTCTCTATGACTTCCTTGATTGGTTGAAGGAATAGCCAACAGACAATTTTTTGTTTAATCCTGGTTGGGAAGCCCACAGTTGGAATGTTTTAGGCTAGTGTTCTTGTCCAAGGGGCAGGTATAAGACACTAGAGTAATTGAGAAATAAGCCAACAGCTGAGATTACTTAACTAGTAGGAGTTAAGTTTTGAGTTAGTGGAGGTTATTCTAAATTTTGTGTGTGTATGTGTGGGGCAGGGATTCCTATTTTTTGGGGTATTGGAATCATGGGGTAAATTAAGAACATAATTCCTCTTACTTAAGAGAGTTGATTGTTAGAAAGGAGAAGGTCTCATAGATGAGCAGTTCCTGAAAGTGAATAGAGGGAGAGACTGTCTAATCCAACAGATGAAGAAACAAGACTGGCGAGGTGAGGGCTGCCTTCACACCCTCAGTGGAAAGAGCATCTGTCACCAGTGGCTTTGAGTTTCTGGAACCTAACTGGGACCTTCTCATCTTCCATGCTAGAAGCCACTTTCTGAGGTCATAAAGAGTAGGGGCTACAACGGTGAATGGAAGGAGAAAAAGAAAGATGGAAGGAAGAAAGAAGGACAGATATTGGTCTCTATGGAAGATTGAAGTTTTGTACAGTCACTTCTACTAAAGACTTACTGATCAAATTTTTCTAGAACTTCCTTTGCCTTTGGGAGCTTATCTTTTCCTAACAAAATGAAGAGGTTTGAGGGCCTAATGAGCAAGCCATTAGTGACACCCCATAGACAGTCAATTCCTTAGATCACTCCTAGTCCATGGTGGGGAGGATTTTCCAATGGAGTCATTCCCTGACTCAGACAACAACTATCTTTGAGGTAGCTTCAGTCACATGGGACTAGTCTTAGGTGTACCATATGTTCTCCAGCAAGGGGGCTGGGTTTCAAGTCCAGTTTCATGGGAAGTGCTCCACCCTATCAAAACAAACAGCGGGTCTTCTCATTACCCAATCACACCACCCCCAGGAAAAATGTACTGTCCTGTTACCTCAAATTGGGACATTTTTGGCACATCACCCATAGCTCCAAATTCTAAATAGTTCCCTGGGGGACCTGGGGATTCTCAAGCCTTGTGCTTTCTTGATGATCTCACCCAGTTCTTTGCACTCAAGAATCTCAAAAGTCCACATGGCATAATTCTTAATGACCTCTTAAGTCCCAGCATGACACTGAGTCTCAGCAGGGTTCACGAAATCCAGTTCTTAGATACTCTAAAATAACTGTCTTCTGTGAGAGCTCAGACATGTCAAAGCTGGAAAGAGGAGAGATTATGCTCATTTCTAAGATATGTAGTTATACAAATTCGGAAAGGTCAGTTCTCCCCTTTGGATAAGGATGCTCTCAACTCTTGCTGCCATTCCCTGGCAAGCGCTGGTTTCCACTCATACCTGGAAAGTTCCAAGAAGTTTTAGCATTCGCCACACCTTTCTCTCTCCCTCTCTCTTTCTCTCTTGCATCTGGTACAGCTTGGCTGTTTGAATGGTCCATATGGTTGTCTCTCTTTTCCCACAGTTTAAATGTGCATTTTTAGAAAAGAAACAAACACTTTCCCTTTCCTGGCCCCTCCTCATTCCTCAGCTTGGGGTGGGAGTGATATAGCGATAATGGGCTGTCAATCAGCTCATTAGCTGCTCCAGAGACTGCCAGGCTTGGCAGAGCATAAGAATCATTTTTAGAGATGAGGATGGGCAGGCACATGGAAACCCACTTGGAAAGCAAGTTTGTCGAATTGGAGACAAGACCCAGTTAGGGACCCAAATTTCTACCAATCATAGGAGCTAGACTTGGAGAAACTCTAGAGATTATTCTGTCCAGTTCCCTCTTGAGGAAACCAGGCCACAAAAAGAAGACGGGCTTTTCCCAGTATCACTTACTTCATTTGCTCTGGGATCACAATGTAAATATTCCAGCCAGTGATCCAGGTCCCCACCCATCTACATCTTCTTGTCTCTTATTCATCTTCTCTCATAAATCCTTTACAGGGAGCCTACTCCATGTGCTAAGGATCTTCATCTGCAACTTTTCACATTACCTGAATACTTTTGGGGCAGATAGGCCATCCACTGGTTTGATGTCCCTTTTACTACATGACTAGTGTGTCTCTTGTTTGGTTATGAATTTCTCAAAGACTATATTTTATAGGGATCATTTCTCCTATGTGATTCATATTTGGTGGATCACTCCAACAAGCTTCTACCCTTCACCATCTTTCAGTTGTCCTTTGTGCAAACTGCAATTTTAATATTGTAGTTATTATAATATGCCATGTAGTTATTATAATATGCATCACTGGAAAAATATTGTCACTAAATAGATTGGCCTTTGTTTCAGGGAAAAGAGGGAGGTCATGTCCCAATGGCCACCCAGGCCTAGTAACCTGTACATATGTACCTTAGAAATGTGTTTTGATGGGATCGGCCATATTGGTTGCTTATTTAAGAGAATATCATAGTCTGGACAGTGGACACACTTAAGAACAAAGAATCATAAATTTATAATTGGAAAGAGTCTTAGAGGGGAATGTAACATATAAAAGGAATAAATTAGACAAAGAGGGGAGTGGAATAACATCATGCCCAATAATAGGTATTTATGAGATTTAGAAATGAAAGCAACCTCAGAGGGCTTTTTTAAAAATCAAATTTCCTCAATTTTTCACATGAGGAAACAGAGGCTCTGATCTTGAAAATGTTTTGCCCAAGGTCGTTTAATGACATTTCCACTTCAGAACATTGTTTTATGTAAGGAAAGCCATGTACTTGCCGTGGAAAAGAAAGTGGGGAGTATTTTGGTAGGATAAGAAAAAAAAAGTATATCATAGTGGGAGTATACTACAGACCATCAGAATACAAGAAGGTTGATGAATTTGGAAAGGAGATTACAAACTTGGCATTTAATAATGATGTAGTAGTGATAGGGGAATTCAATGATCCAGATATCTGTGGGAGTTTTCCGCCAAAAGGAGTATAATAAATCTCGGAGTTTTCTGACAATTGCCAGTGATCCTTAAAAATCATGGAAAACAGAAGTCCTAAATGATTAGAGATGGGCAGATTGTTACTTTTTAAAAAATTAAATGGGGACAAAGATAGATTTGTCAAACTATAGATCCATAATCTCAATTTTAATTCCTAGCAATATTCTAGACCATATTATGAAAGGGTTCATACTAAGGTCTTCTTCTGTTATCTAATTGTGTCATGGAATTGACCCTGAGTTCTAGAGGGCCATGTCAAGCTGGAAAGCCTTATAGTATGGCTTTGGTGAGGTACTGACAATGTCATAAGAAGATTGCCTAGTTCTCAAAGGCTTATTACCAGCTTATTATCAGATTGGCTTCAGGGTCATGATTTTTTTGGTCACAGCAGCTCACAAAGACCATCAAGTAGGGCCTAGAAGTGATAGTAGCAGCTCTTTGAAATAGTAGGAGCTAAGTGCTCATCTGAAGAAGGCTCAGATAGTAGTAAATTTCCAATCTCATAGTCTTTTTCATATTCACCCATATTACCATTAGAAGAGAGCATTGAAATGACATTGGGATAAATTAGAAAAGTGGATATAGATGGAAGATTGTCTTTAATGCTTTTGAAAGAGTGTGAATATAAAAAAAAAATTAAAGAGGAGTTTGAATATGTGGATGACAGAGGGATTCTTGGGAGAATAAATCATTAACTCACCTGTACAGAAGCTCAGGAAGTATTAGTTTAAATTTTTACTCACTATTCTGTACTTGACAAAAATTATTAAGGATAAGCATATATAGAACAGAGAAAAATACATGAAAACACATATCTCTAAACTATAATAAATTCAATGTGAGTTTCAAAGATGTACTGCTTGTCTATATGTGAGTTTTAGTTGTGAGTGCACCATATGGTTATGCTCCCTGGGTGTATACCTGTGCAATTTAAGAGATGTTCTTTTGGGCTTTTGGATGTGTATTCCTGAAACATTTGGGAATAGGGATATGTGTTTTCTGTGATTAGTGGAGGCTGGTTTGCTCTGTTTTTATTTTAGACCTTGGTTCTGAACCATACTGTGTGTCCATCCTGATTTTGACAATAATCTCAGAATTTTACAAAATGGAAAGACAAAAGCCCTGGTTAAGATAAAGATGTGATTAGGACATACTGGAGTCTCTGCATATAGAAAAGAAAGCCTCTTGGGTTGGGGGCACCCCCAAATTATGAGTGACTGAACTTTAGAACATTTCTAATCTTGGAGTAAATCCATGTTGGAGGGCTTAAAATTTACATCAGTGGAGGGAGTAACCTCATGAAACAAAACAATTCCAAAACAACTGAAATAGCAAAGGGATGTGAACACTAAGCAATTATCAAGATGAACCAAGAAGCAGTGATGTCAAATCTAACCATTTTTACTTTTTTTGGGGAAGGCTAATAGGCTAGTCAGTCAGAGAACAGTTAAAGATAAACTATGCCTTGGTTTTGGCAAAACATTGAACAAATTTTTTTCATTATGCCCTTGTAGAAAAGAGAGCTTTATGTGACCCAAGCAATAGCATAATTTTGTCATTTTGGAATCAGTTCAATGACTAGACCCAAAGAGTAGTCATTAATAGGCTGGCTTAAACCCAGAAGGAAAATATAATCATTTTTAAGGCAAGCCAGGTATTTATCAGTTACTCTGCTTTTGGCAGGGAGTGAAAATTCCAACAAATATTATTGTTTTGAATGGAGGTTATAATGGATCATATCTGAGGTCCTTTCCAATTGTACATCTATGATTCATTCAGGCACACAGAGCTGGAAGCTTGCTTGACCAGACTAATGAACATTTCAAGTGAAAGACAGAAGAGTTTCTTGAAGAATGAGATAAACTCATCATCATCATCAGATAAACATCATCCTTAATGGTCCCCTGTTGAATTAGAATGAATTGAACTGACTTATTTGGTGCAGTGTGCCTATGCATGCATTTCCTTAAACAGACAAGTACATGTCTTGAAGCTGGTCTATTCTATGAACAATTATAGAATTCTAGAAAGGATGTTAGAGATCATCTGGATCAACTCCTTATTTGACAGATAAAAAAAATGAAGCTCATAGAGAGGAAATGATGAACACAGTGGGTGTCTCATTGCTGGTTAGAGGAATGTATAGCAATATAGAAAACTGATTTCCTTATGTCACTTTTAAGGTCCCTCCTGTAGATTCCTTTTTTTGTGATTGGGAGAAGCACCCATGGAATAGTGTAGAGAGAGCTGGCCCTGAAGTTCTACCTCAGACACATACTGGCTGTGTGACACTGGTGAGTCAAATAACCTCTCAATGCTACAGAGAAACAATTTCTCTAGATTTACCTGACCAGAGAAAAAAGTATGGGACCTCCCTGGAAGCCATACCTCTTTCAATGAAATTTAAGAATGTTTTGATTTTCGGTCACTTGAATTATTTTGAGCTGATTTGTTGATGATTCTTTCTCCCTTCTTCCACCCATCCCAGTATAAGAGATAGGAAAATGGGTCATATGGAAAAGGTCAGAACAAAAATGGATTCCTTTGACTTTTCAATACATAAATATTTCGCACTATATTTGTTGGGAATGAGGCAGAAAAACCTAATCACTGATTTCATGGAAAGAATTCTCTGTGGCATTGAGAGGTTATTTGACTCACCAGAGTCCCAAGTTTCTCATATGTAAAATGTGAAGTTAGTTTTTTGAAGGTGATAGAAGACTCCCAACAGTGGCCACCAGGTTAACTTCCTACCTCTTTTTACCTTGCTGAATGGTACCGTCTATAGCAGACTTCCTTCAGCTTGGTGCTGTCCATTGCTTTGGTGCTGATTCATCTGTGACCCTCCACTTAACTGTTGCGTTTGCTCATGGCACTGACAGAATAAAGAATAACTGGACCTTTCAACAGGAAGCATTCAACAGGAAGAGAAAAAAGGACAAGTTGACAATGAAATGTCAAGGGCATTCAGAGGTCAGAAATGAAAAGATTTAAAGTAAGCATTCAAGATCCTTGGTTTTTTTTTCCAACTAGCTTTGTCCGTGTATAGCTCCTGTTCTTTGTGGACATTTCTCACTTAGGAAATAGATATGTTCCATTAATGCCAGAAAGCAAAATAACTATTTTTTCCCATTTGTAATTATTAAACAAACTATCTACTGTGTTTAGTTGAAAATATCTATTCCCATTTCATGAAATTATGTGGCATAAGAATCCCAAATCTACTCTTCCTTGGAACCTTGGAAAGGTGACAACTTCTCTGGGTCTTAGTTTCCTTCTCTTCAAAATGGAAGGGATTAGACTAGCTATTGTGTGTAGGTCCCTTCCAGCTCTTAATCTGTAATACTAAGGTTTTTTTGTCACAAAGAATGAACAATGTGCCTCTTTGGTTACAGATGATCATTGACTGCGTGAACCAGGGATATGGATAATATGAAAAAGAAATTATTACAAGTGGGAATAATAGATGGAGATAGATAATGATGATAATAAGGAAGAGATGATGATGATGATGATGGCTATAAGTGCCAAACACCTAAACATTGCTATTATAAGCTATTGAGTTTTGCTGGTGTTTAGAGGTGAAGGGACAGCTAATCTCCCTAAAACAGAATATTATATTGGGAGGGCCAAATGTCAGTCCCATGTTCTCTTAACTCTGTCTGGACTATTTTTCTTTATAAAGAAGGAAGTGAAACACTTGACATTTTGAAAGGTTTCCTTTTGGTGGAAGGGGGAAGGGGATTCTTCAAGAGATGGTTATTAATGATTCTGCATTAACAATGAGGAATAGCTTTTTACACATAAATCTCAATATATTATCTATTTACTGCCAGTTATCATAATTGTGTGTCCTTTAGAGAAACCGAAAATTTGTTTTAATTTATACATAACAGATGCTTCATTTTTCTTGATGCTGGGAGTAAATCACTGCCCTGCAGTGAGAAGGTATGGCACATTCCCTCTTTGTGTTGGATGAATGCAAATCACAGGATATTTAAGATGGAAAGAATATTAGTGGCCATCAAGCCAACTAGTACTTGAACAACCAATCCCTTAGACACTATATCCCCAAACTTGTAATCCATCCAGCCCAAATTGGAAGGGCTCAAACGATAAGGAGCTAAAGCCATGGATAGATTATTCCATTTTTGGATGGCTCACATTGCTAGGATTTTTCTGTGTATATAAAGTCTAAATCTACCTCACTACAGATTATACCTGTGTTCCTAATTCTGCCTTTTAAGGTTAAGCAGAATAAATCTAATCCTTTTTCCATGTGAAAGTCTTTCAAACATTTGAAGAGTGGTCATGTCTTTTTCAAGTCTTTTATTCTTTAGGGTTAATGTCCTCAATCTCTTCATCCATGAACTCCAGATAACATGAACTAAAAATACTTAGATATTTTGGTTGTCTTTCTTTAGAATAGTCTCTGGGACATCCATATCCTTCTCAAAATATGGTTATTGTTTAGTTTTTTCAGTCATGTCTGACTCTTCATGAACCCATTTAGGGTTTTCTTAGAAGAGATACTGGAGTAGTTTGCCATTACCTTCTCCAGCTCATTTTACAAGTGAGAAAACTGTGTCTGAGACCATGAAGATGAGTCTTTCTGATCCTAAGCCCAGTGTTTTATTAACTGTGCCTCCTAGCTGCCCCTAATTATTGTTGAGTTGTTTCAGTTGTGTCTAACTCTTTGTGACCCTATTAGAGGTTTTCTTAGCAAAGATAGTGGAATGGCATGTTATTTCCTTTTCCAACTCATTTTATAGATGAGGAAACCGAGGCAAACAGGGTTAATTGGCATGCCCAGAGTCACACAGCTGTTATGTGTCCAAAGCTGGATTTGAACTCAAGAAGATGAATTTTCCTGACTCCAGTGCCAGTCCAGACTCCAGTCCACTGCAGTGCTACTTAGCTGCTTGTTCTTAATGTATAGCATAGACAATTGGACACAATATACCAGATGTGGTCTTACCCCGAGACAGAGAAGGAGCAGTCAATCAGGTAGTAAGAGAACCAGAAGAGAGCAGCTTCACAAAACAAACAAAAAACCTCCAACAACAAGCAAACAAACAAACAAACAAACACCAAAAGGAATAAAAACAGAAGAAAAAGAGTATCCAGGAGAAAAGGATAATGTACAATGGTGAAGGTTACAGAAAAACCAAGAAGGATATGGATTGAGGAAAGGCCCTTAGAGTTGAATTTAAGAGAGTAATAGTAATTTTAGAGAAAGCAATTTGAGATAAATGATGAGATTAAAGAACAGAATATAGAGTTCACTTTGTTCTTGGTTAAATGATGTTGACTATTTGTGATTTTCACTTCCTTTTCTATATATTCACTAATCATTCCTTTAATAATCAATCAATAAACATTTATTGCTATATAGACACCATACTGCGTACAGGGAATACAAAGAGAAGAAAAAGACAATCCTTATCCTCTGGGAGTTTATAATCTAATAATACATTATAGAGTTTTCCTTAGAAATAAAGTTAGAATCATTGGTCTAGAATTTTCAGACTCCATTCTCATCCTCTTTTTGAAAGAAAGAACATCTTTTCACTTTTTTTCCTATTCTCTCATTCTTTATATTCTCTCAGATATAATTGCCAGTGACTCAGGAGTCCCAACCACCAGTTTTTTAGGTTCCTGGGACATAGTTCATCTGGTTACTTGATCTCCTTAAAGGAAGTTAGATGCTCTCTTGTTCTCTCCTTATATATTTTAGGTATCGATTCATAGTTAGCCATCTTTGATTTGTCCTTTCTAATCCAAGGATCATTCCCCTTTGCAGAGAAAGCATAAGGAAAAGGAGAGTTGCTATGCTCTACTCGTTTCTTATCAGAATTTTTTCTTGTATTTTTAGAATTTCATTCTTAAAAGCTACCCATTTTGTCTAGACCAAATTTCTTCGAGAATTTTAGTTCCTGGGGTCCTGTTTATCCCTTCTTTGAAGCTTATGAAATGTGTTGTCTCAAAATCTAAATTGCACATTAGGCGATTCCTGATTTTTTTCTCCAGTATTGGGAGCTCTAGGAGGCAATGATTGTTTTTCCTTAAAGGTCCTGCAATTTTCATTCTGGAAACTGTTTCCTTCTTTTGGTGAGAATCAGATACCAATGGATTTATTTACCTTTTGAAAGATACTATCATTAAGGAAAATTAAGAAGCTATTAACTGGGGGGAGAATTAGATGGAGGAGAGAGAAGAAGGGAGGAAGGGAGGGAGGGAGAGAGAGGGAGAGAGTCATCAGTTTCTTATATAATTGAGGCTGCCCATCAATACCATATCCTTCCTCTCTGCTAGGTTTGTGATCTCTTTACTGAATTCATCTACTACTTATTTCTTTCTATATGTCTGCAGTATAATTCAATGTCAATACCAATTTTCCTTCTGCTTGTGTTAATTTCCATTCGACCCTCCCATGATTACCAGCACATGTTCCCAATCTAGTTCCTGGACGTCTTCACATGAGTATCTATTTTAAATATACAGTAATTATTTATTTCCAGTTTCACCTATTTGGTTTCCTTTGAAAAGAGGTGATGACAATGAAGAAGATGATGATGGCTTACCCGTTTAAGGTTTGCAAAGTGCTTTACAAATATTATTGCATTTGAACCTCACAACTTCTACAGAAGGGTGCTATCATTACCTTAGTTTTATAAATGAATATTATTATTTCAGATCAATATTTGATTATAAATTAGTCAACAACATTTGTTAAGAGCTGACTATGTGCCAGGTACTGGGCTAAGTTCTGGGGATACAAAAGAAGGCAAAAGACACACCCTGTCCTGAAATATGTCTTGTCCAACTTATTTTTGCAAGTTGACAAAATCACCACTACAGTTCTATTACCCAGATCTCTCCCTTCTTTGTCTATGAGGACTGGGGGTGTCAGAAGCCATGTGTCACACAGTCACATTTCCCTGGGAGGTGAGAGTGTTTGAGAAACATCTACTTCCTCTGTGGGATTTTCGTGACCCACTTTTCTCTGCTTTAAGAAATAACTTTATTTGTTTTTCTCAGCAAAATATATTTGCTTCCTCCCCAGGAGGCATATAATTACCAAAAGACATTGGTCCCCCCTGCAGGGCTCATGGCTCTGACTGGGATAGGCAGCAGCAATGAAAGGGCATCTCTGGGCTCTCTGGAACTCTTGAGAGATGGACTACACAAATTTTATTTTAATCTGCCTTATTTTTTGGGGGATCCCGTTTGTATTTATATCTATCCTTCCCAACACCCTATCTCTATCTCTCCCCTTCTCCTCCCAGAGAGTTACACTTTTTGAAGTACCTATCATGTATGAGGCACTGAGCTAAGCACTGAGGATATACAGAAAGGAAAAGGACAGACTCTTATATCAAAGAGTTCACAATCTGCTGGAGGAGGTAAAGTGCAAGCAATCACATACAAATAAGATATAGATAGAAGAAATTGGAAGTAATCTCAGAGAAAACACTAGGAGTGGGGGCTGGGATAGGGGCAGAAAAAACTTCTGGCAGAAGACAAGACTTGAGCCTTGAAGGAATCCAGGACATGTAAAGGGGGAGGGAGAGTATTCTGGGAATGGTCAACAAATAGTTGGAGTTTCTTGTGTGAGGAACAGCAAAGAGGCCCGTGTCACTAGAGAATTTTGGAGGAGTGGTATATAAGATTATGAAAGTAGTGGAGAGCCTTAGTCATAAAGGTCTTAAAGCAAAACAAAAGTTTTTAAATTTGGTTCTGGAGATAATAGAGAGCTATGGGAGTTTATTGAGTAGGAGAGGTGATGTGGTTATATCTGTGCTCTAGGAAAATCACCTTGACTGCTGAGAGGAGAATGAATTGGGATGGGGAGCAACTTGAGTCCTTGAGTCATGGAGATCTACCAGCAGGCTATTGCAGTAGCCCAGGCATGAGGTGATAAAGGGTCAGAACCAGCAGATTTTTGTTAGTGGAGAGAGAGTGATATATACAAGAGAACATGTGAAGATAGAAATGACACTACTTGGTGCCACATTGGATATTTGGAGTAACTTCAAGAGATAAATAGAGGATGACATTGAGGTTTCAAGCCCAGGGGACTGGGAGGATGATGATTCCCTCAGCAGCAATAGGGAAATTTGAAAGTGAAGAGAATTTATAAGGAACAAGAAGAAGAAGAACTTCTGTTTCATACCCAAGTTCAAGATGTCTACAAAATAACTAGCTAAAAAGAGGAAAACCCTTCAGCAGGATTCACCAGTACATCAGCTAAATATGACATATGCAGTATTCCTCACAGGGACAGATGTGCATTCTCATCTCTTTTTTTTGGGACCAAAGCTGGATATTATAATTTCACAATATTGAGTTTTAATTGTTTTGCCTTTGTGGTTTTTTCCCATTTATGTTGTAGTCAGTGTATACATTTTTTCCTGGTTCTTATTTTATTCTGAATCTGTTCATAAATCTTCTCATGCTTCTTTGTACTTATATACATCATTTCTTATCATACTGTAATGTTCCATTACATTCATTTATCATAAATGTTATTTATTCTCTAATAGATGATCATCTTCTTTCTTTCTGGTTCTTTTCTATTACAAAAGGTACTTCTATAAATATTTAGGTGCACATGGGACCTTTCATGATCACTGCCTTCCTTGGGGTATATGACTGGCAATCGCATCTCTGGGTCAAAGGATTGGGGCATTTTTGTTACTTTCTTAAGAGTAATTCTAGATATTATGCCCAAAGAGTTATACAACTGTGTATACCCTTTGACCTAGCAATACTACTATTCCCAAATGATTGGGGAAAAGGAAAAGAACCTCTATGTTCTAAAAAACTTATAGCAGTCCTCTTTGAAGTGGGAAAGAACTGGAAATTGAGGAGATGCTCATCAATTGAGGAATGGTTGAACAAATTGCATATGATTGTGATGGAATACAACTGTATGAAATAATGAAAAGTGGGGTGAGTAGAACCAAGAAAACAGTATATACAGTAACAGCAATATTATTGAAGAATAACTGTGAACAACCAAGTTATTCTGAGTATTATAATATGTTTTTTTTTTAATACTGCTCTGGGAGAAAGGGAGATAGTTCAGAATTTAAAATATAACAAAAATTAAATTGAATTGAATTAAAAAAAATAACTCCCGACTGCCTTCCAGAATAATTGGACCAATTATGTGTTTGATCAAGAGTGCATTAGTCTCTTATCTTACCACAACTTCTCCAATATGCACTATTTTCATATTTTGTCATCTTTGCCCCATTTGCTGAATGTGAGGAGAATCTTCAAGAGTTGTTTGGATTTGCATTTCTATTTTTCCTTTTCTTTTTCACTGTGCACTTACAAATTATCAGCAAACACAAACATTTCAACAGACAAAGAAGAACAAGAAAGGATTGAATTAGAAACCTTGAACTTGTATATACTGTTTCGTTTTTTAAAAATAAATTGATATGTATTAGATTTAACAAGGCAATAGAAAAATCGCTCTTTTTGTCTATATCCCTCAGTGTGTATCTTTTTGTTTTCTTCTGTGAATTTAAAAATATTTTGTTGATGTTCTTTTTAGGAGACATCTATTATTCTCCACTAAGACTTTTTCCCTCCAATAGAAGTTTTCCTTGTGAAAAATATGTGATAGGCAAGCAAAACATATTAATGGATGGTTTTTTGAGCAGTACATTGGCTGGCAAGTGCTGTATGTGGAATCAGGAAACCTTGAGTTCAGATACAGCATCAGATACTTGCTAACTCTATGACTATGGGCAAGTCATTGAGCCTCTCTCTGTCTCAGAGGTCACTTCATCCATGAAATGGGACAATAACAGCACCTATCTCCCAGGGTTGTTATGAATATCAAATTAGATAACATGTAAAGTGCTTTGCCAACCTCCAAATGACATAGAAATGCCAGCTCATTCTATAATAATTATAGTACTCATAGTAGTTACTGTTTTTTTTTGCTTTTAAATATACATTTCTATTTTTTGGAATAAAAATTTTAAATAATTCACAAACAACAAGCATGGTAAGATCTTGCTTTAGCTAGTTTTTAGCCAATTTTTATGATTGTGAAGATTTTTGTTTTAACTATATTAACTTGTTATTAACTATACATTGGTCATGTCTGAGAATCCAGGCAAATCTCATTTTGTACCTTGAGTCTATCTCACCAAGAGGCAGAAGATAGGTTAGATTTTTGGAGTCCCATCTGATCAGTGCTTTCATCAGAGCTGTTTTTCTTCCCCATTACTGCTGTGACTATCACACGCATGGACTCAGACTGCATGGAGCAATTGATGCTTTGGGGGGATGGAGGGTGCTGCCTATGGCCATTAGGAGACTCTAAGGATGCCCTGACACTGGGACTTGGGAGGATCAGGAAGGGAACATGAAAAGACACTTGGGGGAATTGGGAGAACAGGTGTAAACTCTTAAACAGGATGTCTGGTATTGTTTCTGAGCCATTGTGTCTTTACCCTTGATGGACCTGGTCATCTCTAAGACCTCTCCCATCTCTCACATCCCCTGTTCTAAGCCCCCTCCCACTTCTGACATCCCCTGTTCTAAGCCCCCTTCCAGCTCTGACTTCCCTTATTCTAAGGTCCTTTCCAGCTCTGATCTTCTCTGTTCTAAGCTCCCTCCCAGCTCTGACTTCCCTTATTCTAAGGTCCTTTCCAGCTCTGATCTTCCCTGTTCTAAGCTCCTTCCCAGCTCTGACATTCTGTGGTCTGTCTATAGATATCAGCTGAAGAGTTGAGAGCTACCTGTCAGATGTGTTTTTTTTGAAGTTAGAGGGAAGGTGCATTTGCTAGAGTATGGATACCCCTGTGCCTTCAGGGGTGCATTTTCTCACTATCCCTCTACCCCCCTCCAGAATTATGAGCTGGCTTTCCCTGTTCTCCCAGGGCTGGCTTCAGTCCTTGGGAAGAAATCTTTCCTCCTGGGAATATGGCACCCTGATCCACCCTCCGCACACTTGCAGGAGCAGCATTGCTCTTCTTTGGCTGACAGTTTTGGGGCTGTTTCTAGAGAATGGGGACATCCCTGCAAATATTGATTCATCTCTTTTCCCTCTCCTCCCACCTCATGAGCAACGGACAAATGCCAATATCCCAATCTTGTACCGCAGGGCTGGCAACAAGCACACAGGGAACGTTGCCCGGGCAATGGGAGGGCTGCCATATGCTCCCTGCCTTGGGGGTGTGAAATAGGAGAGAGCAGCTGCCTTCCACAAGCCTTTATGAAGCACCTACTGTGTTCAGGGGCTTGTGCACTTTTCCCTCTCCTCCTCTCAACCTTGGGAATGCCAGAATTAAATTAAAACTTCCATCTTAAGAGGGTCAAAGAATATTTATAGCTTTGTAGAGATGGAAGGGATGATCTTTCTAGGTCCCCATTGAACAGGTGGGGAAACTGAGGTTCAGAATGGGAAGAGCGTTGTTTAACCTTTCATGATAAATTAGGTGCAGATCTAAAGTAGTTTTTAAATTAATCAATTAATTAAAAATATTTATCTAAAATTGTTTTTGAGTTCTAAATTCCTTTTCTTTCTCCCTCTCCTTTCCTATTCATTGAGAAGATGAGCAACATGATATCATTTTTGCATATGACATCATGCCAAACAATTCTATATTTGCCATGTTGAAATAAAAAGCTCTATTAAAAAGCAAGAAACATAAAGAAAATCTAAAAGTCAGCTTCAAACTGCACTCATAGCTCATTAGTTCTTTTGCTAGAGGTGGAGGGCATCTTTCATGGTTGTTCCTTTGGGATTATAGAAGAGAAGGGAGTCCCAGAGCTCAATTAAGGAGCCCACAGAGCAAAGGGCATGGGTCTGAACTGGGGAAGTGGAGGGAAGGACAGAAATGGAGTTGATAGACGGGGGAATGCAATTTACCAAACTTAGCAGCCCAAAGGTGGGATGGAAGTCTTTTGTTGTTCAACTTTCCATTATCTCACTTGGAATTTTCTTGGTAAAGATACTGGAATGGTTTTAGCCATTTTCTTCACTAGCTCATTTTATAGATAAGGAACTGAGACAATCAGAGTTAAGTGACTTGCAGACTTGAACTCAGGTCTTCCCAGCTTCCAGCATGGTATTCTATCCACTGTACCACCTCACTGCCCAAAATTGATGTGTCATTCTTATACAACTTGTTATTTGTAAGGATTTCATGATCCATTGGATTCCCTTCAAAGATGGGCGAAGGATAGCTTATGTCCAGGGGAGTGTGGATGGCACAGCAGCTTAAAACTCTGTGAGGTATCAAGCACCCAATAACACTGCTGGAGGAGTTTGAACCTTATAGGTACCAGGAGAGGCTGGTAGATTTTGGTACTACAACATTTATTCAGTGTCTACTGCGTACATGGCCATGAGTCATCATCCTGTCCAACTCTATCATATGATGGATTAGAAAATTGTGGCTCATGGTCTTATCAAGATCTCACAGCTAGAAAAGTAGCAGGAGGTAGAATTTGATTCCAGAATCTTAACTGCAAACCCAGAGCTCTTCCCACAAGTCCACACTGCCTGTATAAAATGACAAACATAATTAAAGAAAATGGACAGATTTGTAGGGAGCGACATGGAGCAAGACCAGTAGCAAGAGAATGGACCATGGATCAGAAAGCCCCCAAAGGTTTTCTGAGGATATTGAGGAGTGGTTGAGGTACTGACTCACTCAGACTCATCTTTGCTCATAATTGGAGCAAAATAAAATATGTCTCCCGGGATCAGAGAAAGGCTAACCACCAAGGACACCATATTGAATCAGTGGCGGCATCTCTCCTACTTCTGTCTTTGCGAGGGACCCATATTGTAAGAAGCATGTGTTAAGTCTTGCTCCTTTTTCTATCTTTGGTGACTGGCAGCTAGGGCAAAACTTTTATCCTTGGTCTCCTGGTCCCATTAAGTCTGGTGGATATTTTCTTATCTTATTAAGGAGCCCATGCAGCAGGGATATTGTGCTGACAACAGATGTATTGGCTTGGATAGAGACACCAACAAATACCTCGCTTCCATTTGATGGGCACAGCAAAGGATGAGGTAGCTTTTTAATATGACCAATAAAAATTGTTTTGTTTGACTAGCAAGGAATTAATTTTTCTTCCTTCCCGTCCCCTTTCCAGTGAGGTGAGGAGTGTGAGGGAGAGAAAATAGATTTTTGCTAACGGAAAAAAATGATTAAAAAAAGAACCTAGGCTATCAAATTAGAATCATCTAATTCTACCTCTTTATTTGATAGTGAAACAATGCTCCCCAAAAGGAAGCTACTCAAGACTGGTGAGAATTAGGATTTCAAATGAAGTATTCTAACTCTGGACCTAGGGTATGTACCATTTATGCATTGACTAGTGCATTTCTGGTTATAGACAAGGAAAACTTCTCCAACAATCAGAGATATCTCAAAGTAGATAGAGCTGGATGATAGCTAGCTAGTGTCTGTATGTGTATATATATATATGTATATATATTACATATATATGTATATATAGATAGCTTTAGATGGATATATATATATATATACATATATATATAGAAATGGATGGGTGGACCAAGAGATGTAGATAGATCGATATATGCATATATGTATATAAATGGATGAATACATAGATTTAGAGGGATGGATATGTATATGTCAATAGATGGATGGATAGATTGATGTAGATGGATCAATATATGTATATATGTATGTAAATAGATATTTGAATATATAGATTTAGATGGATGGATACATATATGTCAATAGATGGATGAATGGATAGATAGATCTAGATAGTTCAATATATGTATGTATGTTTGTCAATGGATGGATGGACAGATAGATGGATAGATAGATGGGAGAACAGATAAATAATTTATTGTGTGCTTGCTAAGGGCTAGACACTGTGCTATGCACGTGGATACATAAGAAAGAAGCTCTCCTGCTCCTATCTGCTTATCTGTCTCTCTCTGCCTAGATGATGTGTCTATCTATTTTCCCAGGCACATCACTTTCCCTGCTTCAGTCCTCACCCCTTATCAGGAGATTAGGTTCAGCCAGAGAAGCAGGATGGGGGATAGTGAGTGACTGATCAGAAAGTTCACATCTCTGCCTTTGGGGGTTGATGAGACCATCAATAAAGGTTTGCTCCTGTGAAGTTTTTATTGGAGCTGGAAAATGCCAGTGTGATGAGCAGATTGGGAATCAGGCCTGAGAGGAATGCTAGAGAGGGGCTTTTTGATGTCTGGGAGGTCTCCCCGGTGGCAGGAGCAGGCCCAGGCCCTCCGCAGCCACAGAAGAGCAGCAGGACTGGGGGAGAAGGAACTCTGGGTTTGTCGTCCTAGGACTTGGCATGTTTCTGTTTCTGGTGTGTGTAATATTGGCTAAGCCCCTTCCCTTCTCTGGGACTTAGTTTCTATGAAAATATGATTCCATTGGACTCATTAACCAATGACAATAATAATAACAGCTGACATTTATAGAGCATTTTAAGGTTTATTAAATGATTTTAAAATATTGTCTCATTTGATCATCACAACAGCCCTGAGCGATAGGTACTATATCACCCACATTTTACAGATCAGGAAACTGAGGCAGACAGCTAAATGGAATCTCTCTGCCTTTGACCTCAGGGCAGGAAATCCAGAAGCCCTGCTTGAGATGGACTCAACCCTTTTCTTTTAAATGCCCCTGGTTTATAGTCTAAGGGAAATGGTTAAATGATCATTCTCTTATTAATAACATGCTGGTCTCATTAATAAAATGATTAAATTACTCAAAGACTATGTTTATATGTAGATACACATATACATATATATATACATACGCACATATATGAATATATATTTTTTGACTCCATAAAAGAGGCCATTCTTTGATTTATTTCTTATCTCCCCTTAATCACTGATTGGGTATTGTCTCGGTCAAACAAAGACTTGGGAAAGACCATATGTGTGTGAGCATATAAACAAACAAATAAATGTATAAATTTAAATATAAATAAATAAATATATAAAATTTATTTTATATCCATCTATAATTTTTTAATAGTTAAAAGAGGCCATTCTCTGCCTCATTTCTTACCTATCTTTCATCACTGATTGAGTATTGCCTCAGTCAAACTAAGGTCTGGGAAGGACCATATGTTTGTGAGCATATAAATAAACAAACAAATAAATATATAAATTTAAATATAAAAAAGTAAATAAATATATAAAATTTATTTTATATCTATGTATAATTTTTTAATAGATAAAAGAGGCCATTCTCTGCCTCATTTCTTACCTAGCCTTAATCACTAATTGGGTGTTGCCTCAGTCAAACTAAGACCTAGAACATATGTGTGTGAGCATATAAATAAACAAATATATAAATTTAAATATAATATTTATATATAAATAAATATATATGTATTTTATATCTATCTATAATTTTTTAATAGGTAAAGGAGGCCATTCTCTGCCTCATTTCTTACCTAGCCTTAATCCCTGCTTGGGTGTTGCTTCAGCCAAACTAAGACCTGGGACAGACCATATATGTGTGAGCATATAACCACACAAACAAATATATACATTTAAATATAATATTTATATATAAATTTAAATATTATATATATAATTTTTTTCTATCTATCTATAATTTTTTAATAGTAAAAGAGACCATTCTCTGCCTCATTTCTTACCTAGCCTTAATCACTAATTCCACATAGCCTCAATCAAAGTGAGACCTGTTTAGGATAGGAGATAGTGGTTTAAAAAGGCCAGGGTCTCCCATTGCATTCAGGGCCGTCTCCAGTCGTCCTGTTCTACATTCTGCCGCTGGACCCCTCTGGCTCTGGAGGGGACAGTGGGACAGGAGACCTTGCCCAGCCTCCCTCACTTGCACATCATGGCACTGCCTGCCTGAGGATGAAGTTTTCCTCCAGAAGGAAGGACAAATAGCATCATTAAATGCCCCTTGCCCTGCCCCTCTTTCTCCTCTGCTGGGAGAATTCAAGGACCCCGCCTCCACCATTCAAACTGGCTTCAGGGAGGATTTCTTTTCTTCTTTTTTTCCTCCTCTGGCCTGTCATTCAAGGGCAGCGTCTGAAACCTTTTGTTTAGCTTGAAAAGACAAAGAGCTAACGGATCGATGGTGTCTGATTGATGGGAGGCACAGCCGCCCGGGCAGGCTAATCCCCCAATCCTCTTAGTCTCTCCAAGTCTATAAACCCTCTTTCTGCTTGGCTCCCGAGGGGCTGGCACGGGGGCCACGGGCAAAGTTCTGGGAGGGCTCTGGCCTCTCCTCACTTGAGGGACTCCAGGAAGATGGCTGGGAGGGAGACTCTCTCCCCCATCCCGTCCCTACCGCGGGACATGCTGGGAAATTCCCCTCCTTCTCCCCTCTTCCTTCACCTCCCCAGTCCCGGCTCCTCCCCATGGGGCCAGGGCCGTTCTACTGAATTACAAACACGGAGGGTTTGTTTTTAATCCTCACTGGATTTTGTTCTTGCCCCCACAAAGTTAAACAGGCAGCCCTCCCTTTGTCAGGGAAGGGGAGCATGGGAGCTGCCTTCGGCTGGCTTTGTGCTCCTAACCCATGGCACCTGATGGAGATGGGGGGAAGGGAGCAGTGTGGGTTCCCCAAAGTAGTTAAGTCCACTCAATTCATTCTTTCAGGCGTGCATTCATGCATTCATTTATGGGGGACAGCCCCGGACTAGCTAAATCTGCATCTGAAAAGCCATGAATCAGTAGCTTTTTCTTTATCTACTCAACTGTGTTGGGAGGAAACTTTGGGTTGGAACCAGGGCAGTTCTCATTTAACCCCAGCATTTAGCTCTGTGCCTAGACTTAGTAGATGCTTCTTTTTGGTTGTTGTTGAGGCAGTTGGGGTTAAGTGACTTGCCCAGGATCACACAGCTAGGAAGCGTTAAGTGTCTGAGATCAGATTTGAACTCCTGACTTCAGGGCTGGTGCTCTATCTACTGCACCACCGAGCTGCCCCAGTAAATGCTTTTTTAGTATCTATTGAATAAACTGAATATATGAAATGCTTACCTTGTATTTGAGTGTGTTTGTGCTTGGAAACCCAACTGCTCCACATCAATCATGTACGTCTCCAATTGTTGACAGGCTGTGGTGAGCTTCTTGAGGGCAGGGACTATGTTTTTATCTTTGTTCCTATTCCCAGAGCTTAGCACAGTGACTGGCACTATGGTCACTACTTAATCAATACTTGTTGATTGACCTCCACTGGCCAACTCAGAAACCTCAGAAGTAGACTCCAAGCAAGTTGTCTTGAATAGACATGAACCTTAATCTTCTTAGCTCCGAGGTCTGTTCTTTGTTCTAAAGACCCCAGAATAAAGGCCAGAGACAAGGCTGAGAAATTAGACTGGAGGTTAAATCTGAGAACTGTTCAGGGCAGGACCAAGGATTTCCATTTTGTGCGTAGCCAATAAAGAACTAGAAGAGGAGGGAAGGATTCTGGGGGATTTTTCGAAAGATAGATTCCCCTCCAGAGGATGTAAGAGGTATATTGGAGAAGGATAGAAGCTATTCAGCTAGTACAAGTGAGACGTGATAAGGCTTTGAGTCAGACTAATGGCCTCATGATTGGAGAGGAAGGGTTGATGGCGGCTGATAAAGAAGAAAATAGATGGGATTTGGCAATGATTTCAATCAAGAAAGGTGAAGGAGAGGGGAAAATGAAGAACAGCTCCAAGGTGAGAGGTCTGAGGGACTAGTGGGATGTGGGGCCACAGGAGGGTGTGTGATGGGACAGAGTGAACTCATCTGCTTGTATTTGAATCTGAGTGGAGCTAGCCCAGAGGCAGGTCGAGGTGTGGGACTGGAGCCCAGTAGAAAGAGACGGCCGAAGCTGTGGGAGTGAGAGGTGGACAAAGTGTAGAAGAGAAGGGAGAGAAGGAGTCGAGGACAGCCTAGGTGGGGTCAGTCAAATATTCAGTGTTAAGAGACAGACGAGATTGTGCTCGAGGGAGAAGAGAGGCTCCGGGAGGAGTTGGTCAACAATCATACACATCTCATGGGTAACCAGCTAGAGAGAGAATCAAAGAACCATAGAGCCTCAGAGAGAGGAGGGATTTCCTCAGCATTTATTCTTCCCTAGCTGAGTGCAGGTTTCTCCTCACGTACCTCCTCCCTGTATCCAATTTTTGGTTGAATACCTCTAAGGGATGGGAGACTCATTATTTACTATTCCACTTTGGGAAGACCCAGGATATAGCTTATCCTGGTGAGAACCAGGATCCCCTAGTCCTACTTCATCTTGAGAAGCCCCCCCAGCTCACCCATTAGAATGTATGATCTGGACGGTGCTCACTTGTATTCTCAGAATTTAGCACAGTTAGGCACTGGCACATGGAAAGTACATAATATGCTTAATCTCTCTGTCTCTGTCTCTCTGTGTCTCTTTCTCTGTCTCTCTGTGTCTCTGTCTTGCTTCTCTCTGGCTCTCTGTCTCTATCTCACTGTCTCTGTACTCTGTGTCTCTGTCTATCTCCTCTCTCTGGCTCTTTGTCTCTGTCTCTGTCTCTGTACTTTGTGTCTCTGTCTCCTCTCTCTGGCTTTGTCTCTGTCTCTGTCTCTGTGCTCTGTGTCTCTATCTCTTCTCTTCTTCCTCCTCTTCTTCTTTCTTTTCTTCCTCCTCCCCTTTCCCTCTTCCTTCTCTTCCTCTCTCCTTACTTTAGGAGATAGTGACTTCCTCATGGGTGGGGGCTTCACATACAGGTCCGATGACAACTTATTGGGTCCCTCACGGAGGGTCCTGTTCAGTTATAGGTAGGACTTGTTCACCTCTGAGATCCCTTGAGCTTATGTGGCAGTTGGACTCTGATTTCGCCGATGAGAAAAGAGGTGCGGAGAGGGAAGGGGGCTGGTGAAAGTCACACAGCCACCGAGGGCCCTTCTGGCCCTGGGAGCCAGCCCCTTGCAGGCAGGAGCCGGCTCTCTCATCCTTCCCACGCTGTCCCAGGCCTAGGCCGCTGACCAAGCTCCAACGCCTCCATCCCTGACAACCTAGAATTAGCACAAGAGAAAGTGTTGTCTCGGCGGCTTGAGGAATGAGGCTGCTCCTTTGGAAATCTGGCATCCCATTTTCTCGGCAGATTTTGAGGCGTTAATAGAAAATAAAGCTCATGATCTTTCTCTTAAGTGAAAGCGGCCGATGGCATCTCGGTAATGACGAGCAGGACACAAACAAACAGCCGGCCCGGGACGCAGGCGGGGATTCGCCGGCCCTGGGAAGACGGACGACCCCATCCCTCTGCGCAAAGCCTGGCAGAGACATTCATATTCTCGGCGCCGAGTTATTATAAGAGGCTTGTTAAGTGAGCGGAGCCCACTATCCTATGGCCACACAACTCTTCCATTCAGTCATTATCTCTTAATTAAATCATGATATTGATGGCATTGGGCGACAACGCATGCCCGGCTCGGCTTTGTCTCTGGAGCTTATCTCTGGGAATCTGGGCGCCTGAGGCTGGGGAGACCTCATCCAGTTGGGGCAGTTGGAGACTCCCTGCAAATCAATAATCGGCAATGGAAAGCCCAAAGTGGCGATAGAGGTCACCCGGCCCGAGCACTTCCCCAGTCACTCATCACTGTCTATGGCATTCCCCGTACCTCCAGGGATGGGGAGACCCATTACCCCGTCTCTTTCAGTTCAGATTTTGGCCAGCTCCAGTTATTGGGGACTTACTCCCCAAGTCGAACCTTTAGACTTCCCATTGCTCCTTTCTTGAGCCGAGGGGACCAACGGAGGGAATTTTTTCCTTTTACCAAGCGATGACCCTCAGATACTGGGTGACAACCACCATGTTTCCCGCCACACAATTTTTTCTTTTCACTTGCAGGCTAAATGTGCCCAGCTCCTTCCAACTTAATCTCTTATGGCATGGGGTCCGTTATTTTCTCCAGGACCAACTCTAGGTCACTGAGATCCCTCATCTGAAATCATGATACTCAGAATTGAATACAATCCTCCAGCTGTAGCCTGACCAGGGCAGAGGATTAAGGACTCCTTACCTCCCTCCTGGGTACCAAGCTTCTCTAAACTTAGCTGGAGATCCCTACATTTCACTCTTATCTCCCATTAGGCTTTCCTGTACCCCAATGTGCCAGGGGGAGATCTGTGGTGTCTGTTCAGCCCCGGGATGGGGAGCTCACTTCCTCTACAATGCAATATTGTCATGATTCTTAGGGGTGTGATTTTTCAAGAACAATTTTTGTTCAGGCCAAGAAGCCGAGTGTTTGGCAAACACCCAATCGCATATGGAACCAGGGGCCAGTTTTTGTTAGGATAAACTTGGAAAACACTCACCATCACAATATCTTCACTGGGAGAATGTGGGAGCTTTCCCACCCACATCCCACTCCTCCCTTATTGTTGTTAGTTTTGAGGCCAGATGCTTCCCTTCTTCTGAAATGACATGAAACTCCTCACTCTTGGTCTCCTTGGTCTACGTGGGTTATGAATGTGGGTATGTGATACGATAATCGAAGACCAACACAGAGGACATGACATCCTTCCTCCTGGGGGATGATGATGGCTCTTTCAAGTTTGCATAACTCTTTTTTTTTTTTTTTTTTTTTTGCTGAGGCAATTGGGGTTAAGTGACTTGTCCGGGGTCTCACAGCCAGGAAGTGTTAAGTGTCTGAGGCCGGATTTGAACTCTGGTCCTCCTGACTTCAGGGCTGGTGCTCTGCCCACTGCACCACTGAGCTCCCCCTGCACAACTCTTGAAACATATCACCTCATTTGAGTTGCTCCAGGGGAGGTGACCCAAGGGAAGGTGCCATGTTTGCTGCCCCTGATCTCTCCCCGCCAAGCCTCTGTTTACTCTTCCATCATCCTTTTCAAGAGCAAATCACACGGTGCTCTGGCCAACATTCAGTGATTTTCCTCCCATGCTCCATTATGCTCTGCTCTCCGAGCCAAGGTGAGCCTCCTTCCTCCTTCCATGTCCCCTCTGCACCACAGTCTGCCCACTTCCTGGCTGCCCTTCCCAGTCTTTGGGAACTGGATTCAGTGGCTCCCTTCCTTCCTGGGCTGTCAATAGCAGCTTCTGCATGACTGTCCCCCCAAATGTCCCCATCTCCTGACAAGGACAGTGACTGCCTAAGCAATAGCGAGAGAGTGAGAGAAAGGAGTCAGACTTCATTATCCACGCTGGAGATCTGCGGGGTCTGACCCGTCCAATCAATACGGTGGAAGCATAACGAGATGCTTTAGAATGGGGTCCAACTTCTGTTGACATCAGTTGGCTGCTTGCCTGCAAAGTCATGGAAATGAGAGCTGGAGAAATGGAACTCGTGCCTCCCCCTCCCGCCCCGGCTGCTGGAGGCGTCCCTGCAGCTTACCTGTGCTGAGATTGCCAACCGCAGCTCACGGGGGTGCACAAGGAGGGGGCACGGAGGGGAGCCCAACCACAGGGCACCATCTAAGTGTGTTGAGCCACACTTTGGGCTTCACACTCTATTATTCTGGAGGCAGCCTAGAGCAAGAACTGAAAGAACGCCGCTTTTGGAGTCTCAGGACCTGGGTTCAAATCCTGTGAATGACTCCCATACCTATGTCCTCCACATCTTCAGTTATCTTGGGAGGCAGTTTGGGCAAGCTCTGTGATCCTTCAAGGCTCAGCAGCTCAGGTGCCTCTTCCAGGAAGCCTCCCTTGATCTGTCATTTAAAAATATCAACTTTGTGCTTGTTCATGACAAATCCTCTCCGCCTCGTCCTCAAGAATGTAAGCTTCTCAAGGGAAAGGCTTGTTCTCTTTTCTTTTGGGGCGGCAGGCATTTGGCAAACATTTATTAAATGCTCATTTTAGAAATGAGAGAGAACCAGAGTTTAGAAAGATGAGGTCAGCTAGTGAGAAGGGGGCAGTGAGTCTCAGAACTTGAGGGAAGGGTTACTTATTGGAGGTCAGTTCTACTACCAGCTTCTCAAACTCTTCTTAATATTATGACTGTCCACTTCATAACTCCCTTATTGGTCTGGATTTCTTGAAAGTGGGGACCCTTAACTCATTTGTGTTTATCTCTTTGTTGTGTTTCTTAGAGACTCATAGATGGTACAGTAAAGAGAGCTGTGCCCCTGAAATCTGGAAGCTCTGAATTCAAATCTAACTTCAGAACTTACTAGCTGTGTGAGTCTGGGCTTGTCATTTAATCTCCATTTCCCTTAGTTTCCCCCTTTGTAAAATGGAGATAATAATAGTGCCTATCTCTCAGGATTGTTGTGAGGATCAAATAAGAAAATAATTATAAAGTGCTCAGCATAGTGCCTGGCATATAGTAAGCAATATGCAAATGTTAAGTATTATTACTACTACTGCTACTATTAGGATGATTACTACTATTACACTACTACTACTACAGCTACTACTATGACAACTACTACTACTATAACATTATTACTACTGCTGCTACTGCTAGTATTACTATAACACTACTACTATACTGCTGCTGCTGTTGCTGCTGCTGCTGCTGCTGCTGCTACTACTACTACTACTACTACTGTTACTACTACTACTGCTACTATTACTACTGTTAACTACTACTACTGCTACTACTGTTAACTACTACTACTGCTGCTACTACTTCTACTACTACTACTACCACTACTACTATTACTACTATTACTATTACTACTGCTACTACTGTTAACTACTACTACTGCTGCTACTACTTCTACTACTACTACTACTACTACTACTACTACTACTACTACTACTACTATTGCTACTACTACTACTACCATTATCACTCCTACTCCTACTCTTCTTTCTCCTCCTCCTGCTCTTACTCCTGCTGTTGCTTCTGCTATGGCTATAGCTGCTACCACCAGTACTATTGATAAAACACACGAACATATTAAATAAATGAATACTTACTTGTAATTGTTGAACACAATGCAACGACTTCTCTATAGTTTCTCCTTACACTTTAAAATGCTGAAATGTCCTGGGGATTTCAGCATGCTAAAATAAAGCAGACTCTCCATGGAGATATCCAGTGTGGAAAGTTTGGATGATGCTGTAAGCGCCAGGGCCTAGGAGGTCTGGTGCAAGAACACCCGTGAATGGGCAAAGGCTTGAGATGTTAAGAATGTGGTTGTTTGACCCCTCAGTTTCACAGCCCGAGAACCATCCCACTCCATCCCTCCCCCCCTTCACTATATGCAATATGTCATTAAGGCTTGTCAATCTCATCCTTGCAGCATCTCTTCAGTAGACCCCCTTCTCTCCCCTGCTATTGTCCCCATCCTGGTCCAGGTGCAGTTGCCTCACCCTTAGGCTGTTAAAATTTATTTGTTGCATTTATTGGCTCCAAGTCTCTCCTCACTTCAATCCATCCTCCATTCATAACCATTCATAACCTACTCGCTCCTCTCTTTCCATTCTTCTTACATTTTGCTCTCCCCCTCTTTGATTCAGGGACACTGATCTCCTGACTATGTCACAAAGAAGAGTCCTCCTCTCAGTTCTGAGTATTCTCTCTGACTGTCCCCCCATGACTTTTATTACTCCATTCTGACTTAGTGACTTTTTTTTTTTGGCTTTCTTCAGATCTCAACTAAAATTCCACCTTCCCCCCCCCAGCTTTTTTTTCTTTTCTTTTCTTTTCTTTCTTTCTTTCCTTTTTTTCTTTTTTCTTTCTTTCTTTCTTTCTTTCTTTCTTTCTTTCTTTCTTTCTTTCTTTCTTTCTTTCTTTCTTTCTTTCTTTCTTTCTTTCTTTCTTTCTTTCTTTCTTTCTTTCCTTTCTTTCTTTCCTTTCTTTCCTTTCTTTCCTTTCTTCCCTCCCTTTCCCTCTTCTCTATCCCTTTCCCTTTCTTTTTCCCTCTCCCCTTTTCCCCTTTCCTTTCCCTTTTCTCCTTTCCTTTCCCTTTTCCCCTTTCCTTTCCCTTTTCCCCTTTCCCTTCTTTTCTTTTCTCTCCTCCTTCCTTCCTTCCTTCCTTCCTTCCTTCCTTCCTTCCTTCCTTCCTTCCTTCTCCCAGAAAAATAAATGAACATGGCCTGTGCTGATTTACATTCAATCTCCATAGTTCTTTTTCTGGTTGCAGATGACCTTTTCTATCCAAAGTTGTCATAGTTTAACCTATTCTCAGTCTGACCCAGTCTCCTCGAGTAGTCTGCCAGTCTCAACCAGTCTCCCACTCTGTTTGACTTTGTCCCCAATTTAAATACTCTATTACAATTGCATCATTGCAATATACCGAGTATGTGTGAATTAGAGAACCATTACATCAGCATGCTAAGTACTCAGTATATATATACTAGAGAACCATCATCTCATCAATTCCACTGAGTTAACACCATGTTTCAAGTATACTTCTCCAGAGTTCCGGCTCTCTACACAAAGTCTATTGGGATTGCCTTGAAGAATTCCCACCTTCTTCAGGAAGCCTTCCCCAACCTCTCCCAATTGCATTGCTTTTCCTCTGTTAATTATTTCCTTTTTATCCTGTATATGGCTTACTCTGTATATATATTTGTTTCTTTGTTGTCTTCACCCTTGCACTGTAAGCTCGTTGAGGGCAGGGACCTCCTTTTGCCTCTTTTTGATCTCTAGAGCTTGGCATAGTGGCTGGCAAACAGTATTATTGATTGATCGATTGGGCTAATGAGAGCACTTGCTGCCTTCCTGGCCTGTTATGGCAACTGCCTTGTCTTCTTGATTATGTTTTTTTTTTTAATTTAATAGCCTTTTATTTACAGGTTATATGCATGGATAACTTTACAGCGTTAACAATTGCCAAACCTCTTGTTCCAATTTTTCACCTCTTACCCCCCACCCCCTCCCCTAGATGGCAGGATGACCAGTAGATGTTAAATACAATAAAATATAAATTAGATACACAATAAGTATACATGACCAAAATATTATTTTGTTGTATAAAAAGAATCAGACTCTGAAATATTGTACAATTAGCTTGTGAAGGAAATTCTTGATTATGTTTTAATGGTAGAGGTAATTCCTAGGCAGAGAATTGAATTTGCTGGAGTCAGAAGATCTGGATTCAAATCCAGGCAAACCATTTAGGTTTCCAGTGTCATAGATCCAGAGCTGGACAGGATGGTAGACGCTACCTCGTCTTACCCTTTACAAGTGATGAAACTGGTAGTTTCCTCCTCTGAGTAAAAAGGGGATCACAGGTGATCTCTGTGGTTGCTTCTGTGAATGCCAGAGGTCCCCCCGTGTTCAGGGGGGCAGTGATGCTGGCCACATGTGCAGTGAAGCTGCTTAGCTCCTTGGTGAGCGATGGCCCCCGTTGCCTTTGGCCAATCTGGAAGCCAGAGTGGTGGGAGGCATCTGGCTCTGAGAGCTGCGGCCGCTCCTTAGCCTCGGATGCTCATGAAGGATGGACAAACAAGAGCCATTTCTCAGGTTAGCAGCAAACTGGTGAAGGGGGTGAGTCATTGCAGGCCAGGCAGCCCCATTCTAGGAGTATTTATGGAGTGCCCGGAGGCTGGAGAGCGCCATGCTGGGCACTTATCGAAGGGCTCTGGCGGGTGCGGCTGTTGATGGAGTCTTCGTTATGACAGGTGGGTGTCGGGCAGAGTGGGAAGATGAGTGGGGAGGAGGACGCTAAGTGGTGAGCCGTGATGGATGGAGGAGACTAAAGAGACGCTGAGGGCTGGGAGCCATTGCTCACCACTGAGCTCCATCAAAGATGCCAAGCAGGAAGAGAAGGAGGTCGGGAGCCTTTGGTGGGATGAGCCCATTCAGGGAGCAGACTGCCACTTGAGAGGATTCTTTATGGCCAGGGAGGGGGCTCTGAGTGTCAATCTATTAGGACTGACTGAACACAAGCACCGTGCCAGCACCGAGAGGGGGAAAGCATCTGGAAGTGAGAAAACCGTTTTATCTGAGGACAGTAAGATGTCTCCCCATCCCCTCCTAATTCCAGTGCCCTATCATTTTTATTGATCTAGCTCACCTCTGGTACATTTATTTGTTTGCTGCCTTTCCCCATTAGGTTGTAATTTCTTTGGACTCTTTTTGTTTCTCTAGAACTTGGCACAGTCCCTGGCTTTCCTGGTCTGGGATGGTCAGGGAGGAGAAGGAGCTTCTGTCATCTCTACTCCTGCTTAATAAATAAAATAAAAAAATAAACATTAAATTTATCTCTCCTCCTTGCTTAATAAATAAAAAAATAATGAATTTCTCTCTCCTCCCTGCTTAATAAATAAAAAATAAATATTAAATTTAAAATTTAATAAATTAAATAAAAAAAACCCCTAAAGATCCCCACCCCTGGGAGTATGACACTGCTCCCCTTTGTTGGGTAAGGGTGTTCCTGAGCCTTCTTCTCTCAGCTCCTTTCCCAATGAGAGTTGGAATGAAACAATAAGTGGGAATAAGGATTTGCAAAGGGGGGAAGAGAAGAGTCAGACCTCATAGGAGGCCATTGGACCCTTACAGGACTCAGAGCTGGGTGGGACTTCCGGGTCATCAAAAAAACCCTACGTCCTAACAGAAGCTCTCTTTATGAAGTTCCTGACATCTCTCCTTTGGAGTTCTGGAACGGGGACTTGTTACCGCTGAAGTAGACCATCCCACCTTTGGAGTCCGATAAGTAATGGGAATTGCACCTCATGTCATGCTAGAATCCCTCCTGGGAGCCAGACACTTTTAGCCTGACGTTCTTGGGATGATTTGGAGCTCACTACCCACTCCTGCCGGTAGCACTGATTGTTAGAGACTGAACTGAGACTGCTTTCCCTGTCCCTGCCGGGCTCTTGGGTCTTCCCTCAAGGGACAGAGAGAACACGGTGAATGTGTTTTGTCCAGCACGGTTCCTGGTCTTGTCTTGGCTCATCATTCCCAGGGGGTCCCTCCCTGACACCCAGATTCATCATGCCGGTTGTCCAAGGCTCTTCTGTGATAGGCCCCCTGCTTCAGAGAGGCCTGTGTCCTGCCCAGGGGTCCCTGCCTTGGCCTTGGCCCCAGAAGCCTGAGCCTCACCGGTGCCCTCCATCTTGTCCTACATCCCTCTGACTATGATTCACTTTTATGGGTCTCCTAATTTCCTTCAGACTCTTGGTTAAAGCTCAGAGGCGGGCGCTTAGCTCTGACCTAGCATTGAGTCCCAGCTGGCAGGGAAGATGGGGGCCCTGGGCCTGGGGGCATTTGGAGGGCATTGGAGGGCACCGTGTCACTGGCTGTGTCCCCCACAATCTTTCCTTCAGATCCAGCAGACCCAGAGGGCAGCTCTGGAGGCCTCCAGTAGCCAGGCTTCAGGTGAGCCTGGCTTAAGGCTGACCATCACAGCCCCCCCTCCTGCTATGCCCCTCCCTTTCCTGAGAGCCATCCTCTGTTCCATTGGGGCTGCTGTCCTCGGCCTTGGCCCAGGTGTCCATGTTCCTGCCAGAAAAGCCCCTCTCCCCGCCTCCCCATTAAACTCTACTGAACCTTCAAGGCCCAGCTGGACTGGAACCTGTGCTGGGAAACCTCTGAGACTTCTTTTCTGAATCCATACCCCTGACATAGAATTCTCATAGACCTGGGAGGAGCCTGAGAAAAGGAGGTATCAGGGCTGGGAAGGAGCTTAGAACAGGGGATGTCAGGGCTGGGAGGGAGCCTAGAACAGGGGATGTCAGGGCTGGGAGGGAGCTTAGAACAGGGGATGTCACATCCAATGTCACCTCTGCTCGTCCCAGGGCAATAAGGCAAGTGCAGCGCTGGTGGCCTTAGGTGTCTCACAGGACATGGATGGACTCTGAATGAGACAGAAAACAAGCCTTCATGTGTGGGGACGGATGCTGCAGAGTAGCTGAGATTCACGTCTGTGTCCCCATGAAGGGACACAGAAAGAGAAGCTTGCAATCAGCACCTCGCAGCAGAACCGGCTGTTCCCCACCACTCCGAGGGTTTGAGAGAACTGGGGAGCCACTTGCTGGGGCTGCTGGGGTAGAGATCCTCCTGTGAGAGGGACATGTTGCCTCTGAGGTTTCTGCTGGCTGCTTTGGGTCTCGATTTGCCCGTATGCTCTGACATTATCTTTAATCATGACAGGGTAAAAAAGGCATAACCTTCTGAAATCTACAGAGGATGGCTGGCCAAGAGGGAAGACCAGGCCAAGAGGGGGCAGAATCTGAATCCAGTCCTGGTGGTCCAGGCTATTAGGCTGAATCAAGTCAGACCAAGGGGAATGGGGATGAATGAAAAACTTATCTTTGTGTTAAAAAAGTCAGCCTGGGTGGCCAGGCAGCAGCTCAGTGAAAAAGAACTGGGGGTCTTAAGGAGCCTCAAGCTCAGTATGAGTGGAACGTCCGTTGCTAAGACAGCTAGGAAATCCACTGTAGGCACTGACAGCATCAAGGACAGTTTCCAGCAATCTCTGTGTACTCTGGTGGTAGTGCCCACTGGTCAGTGCTCTCTTTGAAGGCAGAGGCACACCTGGACTTAGGCTGCAGAGGAGGGCGGCTGGGATGCTCAATGTTCACATCACAGAAGGATCAGTGGGATACACTGGGGATACAGAGTCTGGAGAAGAGGATATTCATCTTTGAAAGATCCTCTATGTTCTCTCCAGGGAGCAGAGTGGGGAGTGATGGTAGCTGTGGGTGGGGTGGAGTCAGAGGGTGAGGAAAGGTAAAACTTCAAGACTAAAGTGTTCTCCAAAATAGGTAGTGAGTTTCCCATCACTGGAGGTGTTTAAACAGAGGTCAGATGACTGCTTCTTGGGAATGTTTTATCAGATGAGGTAATATAAGTAAATGTAGTTTAAAGGACTTTGTGAGCCACAAATCACTATATAATGTTTTTTTTATTTTTACTTTATTTTATATATATTTTATACTTTATTTTATATTTTATTTTTACAAGCTTAAGAAACACCAAACAAAATGGTTTTTTTTTGATACACATAGTAAAAATAAAAAGAGGATTGTAGATGAACTGAAGAGCTCTCTTATAAACTGCTTGCTTTAAAAAAAAATGCACAATAAGTTTAACCTGTAACTTTCAGGCTTGACTGCTTGGCTGTGCTTATTCTAGATTGCCTTCTGTTCTTGTCTGTATATTACAAAAAGATGCTTCAATAATCCTCTTTTTTCCTAGCTATCCCTGTTCCTCTTGTGCCTCCTACTTCTTCCCCACCCAATGAGAAAAAAAGAGAAATAGGACATTGTAACAAACATGTGTAGTAAACCAAAGCGATTCCCCACATTGGTGGTATCCAAAATGTCTATCTCATGTCACACTCCGGGTCCATCACTTTGCTGTCAAAAGATGGGAAGCAGGTCTCATTGTGAATCCTCATTGTGAATCACAGTTGGCCATTCGTGGCATTTACTATAAAACCATAGTAAATCAATCAATCAATTTATGAAGATTTTTAAGTGACTGCTAGACACTAGGTACTAGTTATTATGCTAAGCTTCAAGCCAGAAGGGACTGGGTTTCATGGGCTCTGAGGACCTTTCTAACCCTGAGCATCTGGGGCCGTGGTTCTGTGATCTGGAAAGAAAGCATGTTGGAGTATATTCCTTGGAGGCACATGCCATCTCCTTGTCCCTGTAAGGGGGCACTATCACCCAGTGTAGAGATATTGGATTGTAACTCAGAAGGAGGAGAAAGAGAAGAGGGAGAAAAGGAAATGGAGAGAGAGAGGGAGAATCAGAAAGAGACAGAGAGAGATAGAGGAGCAGGGAAGGAGACAGAGACTGAGAGATTTTTCCTGGGTGAAAGAGGACATGAAGTGAATGACTCAGATTCCTCTAAATGAGAACTAGAACTGGAGAAAGATGAAGGAGGCTCATGTCTCTCATAATGGAGGTGATGCTCCTCTCGGTTCCTTGTTTCCTGTTCTCTCTATAGCTCAGCAGCTTAACATGGCTGGTTATAATAAAGCAAAACATGAGCATGGGTTGTATATAGAAAGAGAGCCCCAGCTTGGAAATCAAGTATTGTTTTTTTCCCCCCCAGATTTGCTGTTCATGAGCACTTGGGGGCAAACTGGGTCTCAGTCTCCCTATCTGTCAAATAATAATAATAATCTTCCCCCAATTCTTCCCAAGGATCCAATGGCATGAAGCCTTTCAAAAACTTTTGGGAAGGATGGAGTGCATCCCACCCATCCCATCCCATCCTATCCCATCCCATCCCATCAGGAGTAGGGAACTCATTTCTGCACAGGCAAGGCTTGAGAGTGATCTGTCATGATGAAGGAGGCTGGTATTCTCTATAAAATGGAGTTATAGGTTAATACAAAGAAAAACCATCAATCCATAGGACTGGGTATGAATGACACTGCCCATCTCCTGCCACATGGCTGAAAGGAGATTTGTTTTGCTGGACTATATATGTTTCTGTGATACTTCTGGGGTTTTCTGTTTGTTTTTATTATTCAATTGTGCACAGGGTGAGGAAGAGGTGACAAAGGCTCATAAAATGAATAAAGGAATGAATTAAAAATTAAAAAATTCAGCTTACAATAAATACTATACTGCCTGAAAATGGTTGCTGTATGTAATTACAATAATTTTATTTATATAACACTAAGAATATTTTTCAATATCAAAAACATGTGTGTTTGTGTGTTTGTCTATATGAATGTATATATGTGTGTGTGTGTGTGTGTGTGTGTGTATGTTTGAAACCCAAAGAGCATATAATGTTCACAATGGCTCAGTCACCCCTGGAGGTCTTGGTCATTCTCCCATTTCTCTTGTCCCCCCATCACCCCTTCTCAGCCTGGGAGCTGAGAACCCTTGGTATGGGAGCGAGCTGAGTTTCTTGATAGGCCAGTGGCTCTCCAGGGCAGCAGTTTGCTTCTCTCATCTTTGTGGCTCTCAGGGTAACCGTTCGAGGGCTATGAGTGAGGAAACATTTCATGTGACAGAATAGATGAAAGGAAGAAAGTCTCCATATCATTATTCCATTTGTGGCTTTTTTGCAGAATGATGAATGCATTGATTTTCAATAATTGAATGATGCAGCTTCTCATCCAGTTTACTTTTAAAGGCCTGCCCACATCACAGTCTCTGTCCCTGGTAGTCATAAATCTCTGGGACAATGCTGTGGGGAAGGAGGCATCTCCATGAGCTCAGGGTGGGAGCAGGAGAGAGAAATTTGGAGCTATTAGCTGTGAGCTGAGCTCTGTGCTGATCACTAAGGGACACACAGGGTTTAGGTAAGACACAGAGCTGGCCCCGGGGAGCTCCCAGATTAGTAGGTAGACAAAGTGATAACACAGAGCTACAATGCACAATTTTCCATTTTAAGTTCGTTACAGCGAGTGAATAGAAATTCTATGAGGTCTGAAAGGGAAGGTCATGTCTCCCCAGGGAACTCAGGGCAGGCTTTCTAGAGGACTTGGAATTTGGATTTGACTTCCAAGGATGGGCTGGAATTTATCAGGTGAAGAGGGGCAAAGTAGTTTAATGGAAAGGGTCTCTATTTGGGTTCCAATTCTGACACTGCTCCTTGGTGTCCTGAGGGACCTCTGCTTCTTTTAGTCTCAATTTCTTTATCTCCAAAATGAAGGGCACAAGCAAGAAGCTGAGGTTTTATTTAGGATCCTCAAAGGAGAGGGTATTGGAAACACAAGGGGTAAAAGCATTAGGAGAGTTAGTATGGCACAGTGTGCAGGACACTAGGTTTGAAGTCGGGAATATGTGGGTTCAAATCTCATCTGAAACTCCTTTTGGAAGCCTTCACTGATCCCACGGTTGGTAACCTTTACTCTGGGATCTCACCTGCGATGGTGTTTGCTTTTGTCTTTCACTTACTCTTTAATATTGTGTATTGTTACCTGGATATATCTCTCATTCATCTCCTAGACTCCCCTAGCACCTTGATCAGAATCTAGTCACAGTCCACTACTATTAATTCATTAATAGTAATATCTATAATAATAATTATTAATAAATTAAAATTAATTAATAAATGAATTTTTTGCAAGCCTAGTTTCCTTTTTTCCTATTCATAGATTTTTATTTTTCATGATTCTTCCTTCTTGGCACTTCCTGTTTCATAAATAATCATATTAGGTCCATTCTGACCCAGAATTCAATTCATCTCAATTCATGCCAACTCATACATATGCTGAAGGTTCTGGCTCTGTCTGAAATAAAGGCTTAGACAAATATGAGTTCATGGCTAAAGGAAATCATGTTTCCAGACAAGTTTCTGACAAAAAGTAGCCACTTTCTGAAGAAAGAGAAAGAGTGGAGATGGAATGCTCTAGAGAAAATCTCTTCTGTTTCTGGTGTCATGGTAGGAGGTAGAAGACCCTCGTGTCAGAGGGAGGGTGGCTTGCCTCTCTCAGTGAGCAGTGCCATTTTGCATTTTGCTGGTCCTCGAATAAAGTTCTCTTCTCACATTCAAGTTGGAATCTCATTTGATGCAATTCATCCTAAAAACAAAACAAAACAAAATAAAATCAGTTACTTGGATGAAGAGATAGTTGGAACACGAGTCAAAGCCAAACCAACCCATTCAATTTAATTCAGTCCAGAAAAAATGTTGGCTTCTATTGCAAAATTCTTTCCACAGTTTTGGGAATACAGACAAAGTCAACCAAGACCCTGTTTTCTATGTATTTAGTTCTACTGGCGATGAATAACTAATGTTTGGAGCAGTAACTACAAGATTTATACAAAAGAACTACAAAGTGAGCTCAACAGGAGAGAGCAATAATAATTGGGAGGATCAGGAAGTTATTACTTGTGGGAAGGCCAAAGTTCTAGGAAGTGAGGATAAAGAGTATGTTTTTCAGACTTAGGGGATACTATGCAAAAGTACCCAGCCAGAAGATGGCTTGTTGTCATGGAGCCAGTTTGCCTGGAACAGAGATTCCTGAAGAGAGACTTTCATGAGATAATGCCAGAAATGGGTGGAGGTTAGAGCATGGGGGGGGGGGAGGGGGAGGGGGGTTTGATGCTAAGTTGAGGATTTTCTATCAGATCCTAGAGGCAAAAGAAAGCCATTGAAGACCGAGGAGTTGGATGACAAAGTCAGAATCCCTAAAGATCTTAGATCTCATGAGATAAAATTTATTCATTTGATCTTTAAAAGATTCTATGCTTGTCCTGTCATGAGTATTCCTTCCAGGCCATCATGTCTGTACATGTCTTGGTAGACAGTTTAATGGGATGCTATGACAAGACCTCTGAACAGCGAACTTCTGACAATGAACCTCTTTGGACTTCCTCAGGGAGGTCTTCAGGCTGTTATTCAGTAAGTTCACCCCCGAAGATCCTTTAGTCTGGGAGGAGCAGTTTTAGCTTTTGCTCAATTGGCATTTTTCTTCAAAAAACCCAGGAGCCCTTAAATGTCATGGTGAGGCACTGGAGGAAGACAGCAGCTGAGGAAGACAATTGGAGGCAGCAGGAATCTGATCCGTTAGATCATAAACAATTGTCATTATGGAGTAGTGGCTGGAGAACTGGCATCTGCATGAGTCAGAAGGAAGTGGATTTAAGTTCTGTGTTGGACAGACCAGCTATATTATCCTGGGTAAGTACTCTGGAAAGATCCTAAGCTGCAGAGCAGTGTTATTCTGGATCAGTTAAAGGAAATGATTTACCAGTGGGTATCCTCTAACCTCTGCCCTTAGCTTTCTTCTATTCTTCATTTAGATTCTTTCATTGGTAAACTCATCAGCTCCAGAAGTTTCAAGGATCATTTCTATGCAGGTAAATTTCAGGGCTACATATCCAGCTCTCACTTCTCTCTTAACCTTCAGCCTTGTATCTTGAACTGCCTATTGGACATTTCTTTTTTATCTTAAACAATTCTTCTATATATATTTCTGCAATGATCATGCTGCACAAGAAAAATCAGATCAAAGAGGAAAAAAATGAGAAAGAAAACAAGATGCAAGCAAACGACAAGAAAAAGAGTGAAAATATGTTGTAATCCCCACTCAGTTCCCACCGTTCTCTCTCTGGGTGTAAATGGCTCTCTCCATCCCAAGACCATTGGAACTGGTTGAATCACCTCATTGTTGAAAAGAGCCATGTCCGTCAGAATTGATCATTGTATAATATTATTGTTGCCGTGTACAATGTTCTCTTAGTTCTACTCACTTCACTCAGCATCAGTTCCTGTAAGTCTCTCCAGACCTCTCTGAAATCATTCTGCTGGTTGTTTCTTATAGAGCAATAATATTCCATAGTGTTCACATACCATAACTTATTCAGTCATTCTCCAGCTGATGGGCATCCATTAAGTTTTGTTTCTTGTCATTACAAAAGGGCTGCCACAAACATTTTTGCACATACAGGTCCTTTTTTCTTCTTTATTATCTCTTTGGGATATAAGCCCAGGAGAAACACTGCTGGGTCAAAAGGTATGCACTGTTTGATAGCCCTTTGGCTTTAGTTCCATTTTGCTCTCCAGCATGGTTGGATCGCTCACAACTTAAACAGCAATGTATCAGTGTCCCAATTTTCCCACATCCCCTCCAAAATTCATCATTATCTTTTTCTGTCAGCCAATCTGAGAGATGTGTAGTGGTACCTCAGAGTTGTCTTAATTTTCATTCCTGTGATCAATAGTGATTTAGAGCATTTTCTCATATGATTAGAAATGGTTTGAATTTCTTTATCTGAAAATTATCCGTTCATATCCTTTGATCATTTATCAACTAGAGAATAGCTTGCATTCTTATAAATTTGAGTCAATTCTCTATATATTTTAAAAATGAGGCCTTTATCAGAATCCTTGGATGTAAAAATTCCCCCAGTTTTGTGCTTTCTTTTTAATCTTGTCTGCATTGATTTTGTTTGTACAAAACCTTTCTTAACACAACATAACCAAAATTATCCATTTTGCATTCCATAATGTGCTCCAGTTCTTCTTTAGCCACAAATTCCTTCCTTCTCCACAAATCTGAGAAGTAGACTATTCTTTGTTCTTCTAGTTTACTTATGGTATCCCTCTTTATGTTCATTTCAAACTTAGTGTTCTGTAGATATCTGAGAAGTATATCTTTTGTTATAGAACTATAACTTTAATTTAAGAACTATCCTTTGTCCTTCTAATCTGCTTATAGTATCACTCAAGTATTACTTGACCTTCTGAGTTTACAGGGTGGTGCTGAATAGAGACTTCAGCTGAATCTTAAGGACATTTCAAACTTAGTGTTCTGTAGATATCTTAAAAACAAGTTGTTTTAAACTGAACTTATTATCTTTTCCCCAAACTTTCCTTTTTTCCCTATAATTTTCAGGAGTCTTCCCATCCTTTCCATCAAATGTTGGGTGTTTTCCTTCACTTTGCCTCTCATATACAATATGTAATATGTGATATATACAATACCAAGGCCTGTTATTTCAACCTGTATAACATCTCTGAAATCTGTCATCTTCTCTCCTCTGACATCCCTCTAGTGCAGAACCCATTATTTCTGGTTTGGATTATAGAACAGCCTGGGTCTGCCTGCCTAAAATCTTTCCCTATTCCAATTTACCCTCCATTCTACTGTCAAAGTGATCTTCCCAAAATGACGGTCTGATTATATCATCCCTCTATTAAATAAACTCCAGCATCTATTTATTACCTTTAGAATCAAATATAAGATGCATTTTTTGGCTTTTAAAGCCCTTCACAACCTTCTTACTTTTCTAATCTTGCAATACCTTATGCCCCCACACATACTCTTTTATCCAGAGACATTCGCCTTCCCTCAAGGAGCTATCAACCTAATGGGGGAGGTCACAATAAAAATGGTGAGTTGGTTTCACCCACTATAAATTTATGATATAAAACTACAAGATAGAGGGAGAGAAAAAAAGGAGAAAGGAGAGGAAGGGGAAAGGAGACTAGTGCCATTGATGAAATCTCAGTCAAGCCCATTCCTTCCTCTTATCTTAGTTTCCTCATGTTTAAAATAAGGATTTTGGACTAAGATGTCATTCAGCTCTGAATCCATGATTCTTTGATCTAGTGAGAGACCTTCCTGTAACAGCACAAGGCGATGGCATGGATCTGATTCCCTACGTATTACTGTGTTCCCCTGTGTTCCTTTGAGTATCTCCTTTGGATTGGGCTGTAAGCTGCCTGATGTCTTGGACAGAGAACATCCAGAACTTGAACAGTTTTGAGTCTGTATTATAAAGTTCTCTATGTTCCGATGTCAGAATGTATCACAAGTCAAGAAGTCAAGTCTGCTCATAGGGCTTAGACATTTCCAGAAAATAGTACATTGCTCCAGAGCAGAGGCAGCTTGTCTAAAAAGTGAAAATCACCAGGTCTGACTCTTCGTGTTGTAATGAAAGTGCTTTGGGAGCCTCCAAACACTAAGAGATCTTGGCAGTAAGAGATCACTGGGCTCTGACCAGAAATACTTACTGGGCTGCAACAAATGGTGAGAAAGTCTAGAATGAGGAACTATAAGACGGGGGCTTCTGCTCTGATCATAACACCACCTTTCATTAGTTGGTCCCTTCCCTTCCTAGAGCCTCAGTTTCCCTGTTTGTACAATGAACAAGTTGAACTCTTAGTCTAAGAGATCACTTGATCTCTGCAGTTCTGTGAACTTAGGAAAATATGAATGTCTTGAACTTGCTTCTAAAGCAGAGTTACTCTTGTGTGAATTATCACTCTCAGCCTCTGCAACTCATTCTGACATTCAGTTTCTTGTGCTCCTATATTATAATGTAATTGTTCCAATTCGGGTCCACAGACAATCCAATGAATGTTTGTGGAATTGAATTCCAGGAGAGTTGATTTCATCTCAACAGCCAGGCAGGGAGCCCTCAAGGGCAGAGACTGTGGAAGCTACGTGTTGGTGGATGTGAGCTCAGAGGACTGAGCTTTGAATCCCAGCTCTGCTAGACATGATCTATGTGGGATCTTTGGCAAGTCCCATTTCTTTTCTGAGCCTCAGTTTTCTCCTCTAGAAAATTATGGGTTGCATTTGATAATGTCTTCAGTCCCATCCATTATTTGACCTTCTGGAGTCTACGTGGTGGTGCTGAATAGAGACTTCAGCTGAATCTTAAGGACTATCTTTCTCTACTTGGTATTGCCATGCAATAAACATCGGGCAGAGAGCTCCCTCTGAAAATAAGACATTCCCCGCAGTGGATGCTGAAAGGCTTCTGTCTGCTTTCATTAGAGAATCCGCTGCAGAATAAAGACCTACTGCATCCAGAGTTAATAATTTAGAAAATGATTGTTTATTTCAAAAGAGTAATTTAAAATTTGACCAACAAGGAGAACCAGGATTCACTGTTTACCTGTGACTGCAGCTAAATCATTAAGAAACTCAGTTCAGCAATAAGCATTTATTAAGTGCCTACTTTGTGCCAGACACTATGGATATCGGGACCAAAAAAAAAAGAAAAAAAGAAGGAAGACAAATTATAAAATAATGAGAGAGAGTGAGCAAGCAAGTAAATAATCATCCTTGTACTCTGGGGTCAGATATGTACTGGGGGGGCGGCTTAGAGGAGAGTGGGTTCAAAGCCCTAAAAAGCTATGCTGATGCTTATACTTTTTTTAAAAATCCACATCCTTTATTATCTCTTTCAAAGTCCTATCTCCTTCACTTGGGGCTTGGCTAGTTTTCTTTTTTTATTGTGTTTATTATTTTATTATTTTTTTTAAATTATAGCTTTTTATTGACAGAGCATATGCATGGGTAATTTTTACAACATTGTCCCTTGCACTCACTTCTGTTCCAACTTTTCCCTTCCCTCCCTCCACCCCCTCCCCCTAGATGGCAGGCAGTCTTATACATGTTAAACATGTTAAAGTATACCCTAGATACAATA